>NC_064640.1:722192952-722838160 GCF_023864345.2 Schistocerca serialis cubense
ATGTTGTGCACAGTTGCAAGCTGTGCCAGCAAGTGGCCAACTGTGTCCTTCACAACATTTTGATAGTGGCTAGCTGGTTGGTGGCCATATCAACATGAAAGGCCGTGCAGTGCTTTCAGCTGTTATTACATGATATGGCTGATTTCACCAGTGGCCTGGCTTCTGATGGGATAAGTGCTTCATTGGAATGGGGTAGGAGTTGCTGGGTGGTTTGATTGGACAAGTCTTGTACCTCTGTATGCCAAAGGGATATGATACCTGTAACAGGGGGTTGAGAATGCGGGTGGTATAGGGATGGACTAGGATGCTGTGTAGGTTGGTCACATGATGGAACACCTCTCTTTCAGAGGAGTGGGAAGGACATTGGGTAGGATGTCTTCGTTCCAGATAGGGTGAGAGATAATCAAAGCCTGGGCAAAGTATAGGGTTCAGTTGTTCCAGTCCTGGGTGACACTGTGTGACGAGGGGGAGGTGCTCCTTTGAAGCTGATTCCTGAGGGTGGTGAGAGGATTAGCGGTGTGTACAGATACAGTGTGTGATATCTGTTTGTGGACTAGGTTTTGGGAGTGCTGCCTGTCTATGACGGCCTTCATGGAACCTTCGGCATACTGGGCAAAGGAGTTCTCATCGCTGCAGATATGCCGTCTACAGGTGGCTGGAGGCACTGTGGGGGGCACAGGATGTGCATGCTCATGCACACATGTGCTTTTTAGAAAGTGATCTCCTTTAATACTAAAGTACTTAAACCCACTATCTGGAAGCTATACAATGCTGTTTCAAAACAACCATTAAAATCGTGGTCATAACTAAAACCTGCACAGGGAACATCATTACCATTAGCAAGAACCGAATTATAAGTTGCATGGTTATGACTACTTAACTCAATGCATTCTCTGATTAATTCGTCCTCAGTAGACAAATGTGGACAACTTTCTTCACAGAGGTTTCCCAATAACAAGTGGTGATGGTCAGAGCGGCCTCCCACTGGGTGCTGGCCGAAGTACCAACATTGTGGCATATTCCACCTATTGGCGTCTTACACCCATCTGCTTCAACTAATTATTCCACAGTTTTAGTTGTGGATCGATGTATCAAAATGAAATGACTAAATGCATACAGAGTTGGAGTCTCTGAATCGCTCTATAGTTCTTTATTTTTATCAAATGTAAATACAGTTAATTCATAGTAACATCGTGATGGTTTTGAGCTACCGAAAAGAGTTTTCTGTAAAATGGAAAAGTGGTACTTTAATATGTACAACAGTTAGTAAACAAAGCTGTATCTACTGATACTAAGAAACAACGAAATTCTTTCCAGTGGAAGTATGTCTCTTTTCAACTCATGAAAAAATAAGCGACATAAGAATATATAAACAACAATACAATTGTTCGACAGAAGGAATGTCCTAAATATAAAGCTGAATTTAACCGATACATTGTAGTTTCAGCTTCAGTTCCTTTTAAACGTACGTTAACTTGCCCAGAACTTCACTTTTCTGGCAGATCTCAGTTCGCCATTTAGCACATCTTCCTTTTCCTCTTGTTAAATAATTATCTTACTTTGCTGTATATTAGAGATGGGTAGTTCGCGAACGAACGGGTGCAAAGTAACGGTTCACCAAGATGAACGAAAGGATCGAGGAACGAATTCCAAGGAACAATCGGTTCATAGTTCACTTCGGTAGCGGCGGTCTACTTATAGTTCCCGTGAACGAGGAACGATCGGTTCATGGTTCACTTCGGTCGCGGCGGTCTACATATAGTTCCCGGAAACGAAGAACGATCGGTTCATAGTTCACTAGTTCACTTCGGTCGCGGCGGTCACTTCGCCAGTTCTCGTTCCAGCCTCGGTCGCATGCTCGTCTCAGTGTCGGTCTCCCTCGGCAGCACTCGTCGTTCTTCACATGACCACCTGTCTCATTTCCACTGCCAACTGCTCCTAGTTAGTTCAGTATCCAGTTGTTCGTTTCGTTCACTGCGATCGCCTATTTTACATGTGTTCCAAACTGTTCTTGCACTTGGTTCTGGCTATTTAGCGTCCACGAACAGTAATCAAAAAGTATTTTATAGTTACGTAAGTTACATAAAAGTTATTTTGTATGTAATAGGTACGTCTTTTCAGGTAACAAAAGGGCATGTCTGCTCACTTCATTATATCGATGAACAGCAGAAGACATACTTATAACAAGGCAAGTTTTTTTGTTATTCATGTAAAACGATTTTCGTGTATCTTTCATATACAAAACATTACATTTAGGAAGGCTCTAATTATTTTTAAGTTTGGTTGTTTCCAATTTGCATTACCTGCTAGTTTGGTTTCTTTAAAAAAAAAGTGGGTTGTGGGTCATTTTGGCTCAGTAGGAAAAGCGGTGCCTCCTCATTGGGAAAGACATAGATTGCCATAAAATCGTATTTACTTATTATCTCAAAATCATTTTTTCAGAAGGTTCCTTCAAACCAAGAAATTTGCTACTGCGAACTTAATTATTATTATTATTCCTGCATTAACTTTAATAATGCAACATAAAAACCTAATTTTTACTAAGCGTGTGACGCAAGTATGAGAAACCACATTTTATTTTATGCTTCCATAAAGTCTATTTCGCCTACGAACTCAGAGACAACGTGAAGTATATATAGGGTGTAAACGATTATTGTTTACAACGTAGCATAGCTATGTAGTGGAAGTCGAAACGAAGAATTTTATACAAGACACTTGTGGTCTATTAAGTTGGGAAACAGCCACCAACAGGTTTACAAGACTACACGAGCTGTAGCCCACGCGCGTAGCGTGAGATTTTCATGTTCTCTTCTCCAGCTCTCTACACATGGTCATCTATTGTTTCGCAATTGTTGCTTGCATTAGCTTGTTATTTCTTCACTGCCTAATTATTATATGTTTGTCTGTTTGTTGTATCTGCTCGTAACGGGCAACACATCGTCCGTAATTGGCGAGTAGTCTGTACTCGAGGCCGGTTTTCGGTGCGCCACCCGATGTTATTTCCCTGCGATCAGCCACACAACGCTACAGTTAGCTAAACGAGAGGTTCTGCAGAATCACAGAAATTACTTCTAACAGTGTGTAAGAATTCTGTAATGAATAAAAACTCTATACTCCAGGGGGGAGGCAAGTGCCCCCTCTTGGTGCCCTCCATCCTTCAGTCACCTATACTACTAGTTTTCAGTTTTTCATAAGAACCATATACCAAGCACAAATGAACGGTGAACGAGTAAAAATGAACGTTTCCCAAAGAAGAACGATCAGCAGTGAACTACTTCCCAATGATGATCGAGTTTGCCCATCTCTACTGTATATGTGTGCCCGAACGCTCGTCTTAAAATTGTTATTCGGCTTAAGATGTGTGATTACGGTATCGTACGCATCGCCGTCTGTATAGGTGTAGCGTTAACCATCACTGCTCTATTGTTACTTTTCCGACTCACTACCAACGAAGACTACAGTCGATGAACATCTTTTTTTGTGCAAGCAGCTACCGATCACATGAGCACATGGCTTGTTGCATACCAGCCATCAATGACCTCTGACAATCAGGAAGCTGTCTTAACCGAAGTATAGGTGATAAAAGTCACCGAAAAAAAAATGTTCAAATGTGTGTGAAATCTTATAGGACATAACTACAATAGTCATCAGTCCCTAAGCTTACACACTACTTAACCTAAATTATCGTTAGGACAAAGACACACACCCATACCCGAGGTAGGAGTCGAACCTCCGCCGGGACCAGCCCCACAGTCCATGACTGCAGCGCCTTAGACCGCTCGACTAATCCGGCGCGGCAAAGCTCACCGACCAGGCACCATATTCCATTACTTGTTTGTGTAGCCAGACTGTTTTATGATGTAATTTCGTACTTATAGTCTACTCTACGAAAACTATGCTGTTTAAACGCAGCATTGCATTAAAATACTCTCAAAAACATGTATTTTCCGTAGCTGTTTTTTTTTTTGCGTATATATGTGTAAATGTGAAGGTGGTGCATTGTAACCCTATCACATCTTGTATCTGGACACACACACAACACACTTCATTAATGAAACGATGAGAGGAACTAGTATAATACACTACACTTGCGTAGGTGTGTATGACACGATAAAATACAGTTATAGAAATAAGAAGTTTTTTCGTTAATTATAATAATTCCAGCTGTGCTTGAGATGAGACCTTTCTGTGAATCTTATGTAACTGGTATACCACAATTTTAATTGCTGGAGTTCAGTGGTTCGGTTTATTCCCTCATTAGATGCACATTATTATTCGTCAAGTTATTCCGTTGGCAGAGCCAGCCATATGGCATTTATCGAATGTGAGCAACCATCGCCCAGGAGTCGTCAGGAAGGCGGGGCTACCAGCGAGGAGATACGTCTACTCTTCCCCGCATCTTCGCAGCCCCTACCAGCGCGCCTTCAATGTATGAGGCACCATAGTGTTTCCTAACAAGAGTGCCGCCATTTGAAGAAGCCTTACAGACATTCAGCAAGTAGCCTCTAAAGCGTAGGTAGCATAGACACATGAGGTTGCCGCAAATCGGGAAAAAAGAAAGGCCCACCAAGAAGAGATCATCCGAAGGGGAGAGAAATCAGCAGATGTGACGTACATGTACGTCATGTATATACAAAATCATGATTACAACACGTTGAAGCACCTTATGCAAGCAGCTATTCCACTTGGCATTGATTGACAAAGTTGTTGGAAGTCCTGCTGAGTTATGCCGTGCCAAATTCTGTCTAGTCTGTGTGTCGGGTAGTCAGAATCCCAATATGGTTTGAGGGCTCTGCCTTTAATGTCCCAAAAATTCTCAGTTGGAGAGAGATCAAAAAATAGTTCAAATGACTCTAAACACTATGGGACTTAACATTTGAGATCATCAGTCCCCTAGACTTAGAACTACATAAACCTAACTAACCTAAGGACGTCACACACAGCCATGCCCGAGGCAGGATTCGAACCTGCGACCATAGCAGCATCGCGGTTCCGGACTGAAGCGCGTAGAACCGCTCGGCCACAGCGGCCGGCGGATACAGATCCGGCGACTTTTACTGGCCAAGGTAGGATATGGCTAGCACGAAGAAAGGCAGTAGAAACTCTCACAGTGTGCAGGCGGGCATTGTGATGTTGAAATGTAAGCCCTGGGTGGCTTGCTATGAAAGGCAACAAAATGCAGCGTAGAATATCGTTGACGTATAGCTGTGCTGTAAGGGTACCGCAGATGGCAACCAAATGGGTCATGCTATGAAAAGAAATGGCACCCCAGACTATCACTCATTACTGTCGGGCCGTATGGCGGGCGACGCTCAGTTTGGTATCCTACCGCTGTCCGGGACGTCTATATACCTACGCAAAGAAAAGCTGTGACAAAGCCCTAGGCGTTTGCGGACAGTGAACCCCTTCGATAAGCCTTCGAATCTGTATGCCAACCAAGAGGTGCAAGAGCAGCAGCGAGGACTGTCTCGTCACTGATTGGCACTGTACACTTTTTAACTGTTCAACAAAGTTACGTGGGTGGCACTGAGCATCCTGCCAAACTGAATGATCTAAGAGGAACCTTGTGCCGATTTATTTAGGCATGTGTCAATGTTGCACTCCCCTTCCCACCCTCCACCACGCCCACGCGACAGGGATGCTTGAAACAAGAGAGCTGAAGAACCATAAACATCATTTTTTATCTCGTTCATATTTCGTCAAAGGATTTTGATCGGTCCCTCCTGGTTCCACCCTGTACACCAGAGGAAAAATTATGCTGTACTACACTTCAAAGATGAGTTATCGTATTCAATGGGGTTGCAGGACCGCGATGTCAAGCCGGCCGCTGTGAGCGAGCGGTTCTAGGAGCTTCAGTCTGGAACCGCTCCCGCTAAGGTCGCAGGTTCGAATCCTGCCTCGGGCATGGATATCTGTGATGTCCTTAGGTTAGTTGGTTTAAGTAGTTCTAAGTTCTAAGGGACTGATGAATGGTTAAAAGGGCTCTGAGCACTATGGGACTTAACATCTGTGGTCATCAGTCCTCTAGAACTTAGAACTACTTAAACCTAACTAACCTAAGGACATCAGACACATCCATGCCCGTGGCAGGATTCGAACCTGCGACCGTAGCAGTCTCGCGGTTCCGGACTGAAGCGCCTAGAACCGCACGGCCACCGTGGCCGGCGGGACTGATGATCTCAGATGTTATGTCCCATAGTGCTCAGATAATTTGAACTATTGGAACCGCGGTGTCATTAGAGAAGTGTTGAACCGCCCACTGGGCGTTAACTCTGTCAAAGGTGGTCAAGAATATCTTTCTTGCTCATCACAACGTGAACTGTCATTATCGATTGCAAAATGTGTGGGACTCTACTCCCAAAGGTAAGTGTCATTTCACTGACTCCTCTTATGCCACACACTGAGGTCTTTTAAAAGGATTTTACGCAGAAGAATCCAAAAATTATATGACTTATTATGACGAAAATACGAAACATTTTTTTATATTTATCACGTTTTTATTTATTCAAAAACTGTGAAATGAACATTATTTACAATTCAGCAAACAAGAATTACATGAGTAATAAAAATTTAAATTAAAAAAAAGTTCAGTGTGATGGATGAGATTGCTTTAGAGGAATAGCAGAAAGAGCCACTCGAAGTTCTTTGTTTACATTTAGCTTAGAACGGTAGTTCAAGTACATAGCTGACAAAGCTGAAAATCCAGTCTCGCACAAGTATGTTGTTGCAAAAGGAATCAAGTTCTTCATTGCATTTTGGCTTTACGTTGGGAAGTCATTGCTAATATGTATCCAAAACTCCCTCAAAGACACTTCATTAAATTTACGCTTCAATGAAGTATCACAAGTGAGTTCAATAAGTTGTTCTTGCTCTTCTATATTTAGAAATGACGGTCCAGGGGCGTTTATGGATGGATTTTTAATCCGGTTAAATTTATCAAAATCGTTGCTGAAATATTTCTCGAAGCGAACTTTTAATGTTACAAGATGATGAAGAAAGGAAGCTTTCATCGACATTGGAAGTATCGAATTATTTGTATCCCCTAACAGTGACGCTATTGTAGGGAACATATCTAGTATGTATCTCTCCATTCGGTTTTGCCACAGCACTAATTTCTTTATGGACGCCTTCACCTTTTCATTCCGAGATACTATAGTTTCCTGATTACGTTGAAGTGAAGTGTTAAGTATATTTATTTTCTCAAAAATATCAGTGTGGTAAGCCATTTTAAATAAAAATCTCCGTTGCTGAAACAGTGGGCCAAACAGTGACATCTCTAATTTAAAAAACAGAATACCTCATTCCTTGGTTCAAACATTCTTTTCAGTACTTTACCCCATGAAAGCCATTGAGCATTACTAAAAAAGTGCATCTGAGAGTGTTCAGCACCCATCTCCTCACATAGCACATTAAAAAGCCTCAAATTTATATATTTTGTCTTAAAAATATTAACTGTTTGTATAACCGTTTACAGAACTTCATGAAGGGGAGGACTAAGTTCTTTAGCGGCCAGAGCCTCCCGATGTATCGTGCAGTGAGTCCATACAGTATCAGGAGCTACAGCTTTAGCTTTCGCTTGCAATCCACCATGAATTCCAGACATTGCGTGAGCTCCGTTTGTGCATACTCCGATGCACCTATTCCATGATATACCGGTTTGATTAAAAAATGTATTGAGCATCTCAACAATGCTTTAAGCTATATCTGTTTCCAGTATCGGCACACAGAAAAGAAATTCCTCTCTAATGTTCAATTCATCAACGAAACGAACACAAGCAATCAAATGAGCATCTTTATGAACGTCAGTTGCTCCATCCACGTGAAGTGCAAAACAGTTGTTGCGCAGTTTATCTATTAACTGCTCGAGTAAATCGTCCGAATAGTCTAAAATTCTTCTACGCACTGTGTCGTTAGAGACAGGAATACTTTTCAACTAGTGAGCAAATGAGTCGCCAAACATATTTGATACTATATCAATAGCTGCTGGTAAAACCAAAGTTTCGGCAACTGTGTGGTTTCTTGCACGTAGCAGTTCTATGATAAATCTGGTAAGAGGCTAAAAGAGCCTTAGATTCACATGTGTCGTTCTAGCAAAGTTATTCTGGGTAGATAATAAAACATTTAATTTACTGACTAAAAAAGCTTTTTGTTTTCCCGTTAATTCAGGTTGTTAGGTTTCAAGATGTTTGTTTAACTTGCTAGGTTTCATGCTGTCAGTAGCTAAAATCGTTAAACAAATTACGCACTGCTTTGTGAAGCCTAGCAATAAATAGTTCTTGTCATACCTCCTCGTTTTCGCCTTTGGAGTATCTCCCTCCCACCGGCACAGTTGACGGACTACTGCTGTCTTGATATTTGTCACTAATTAGGAACCACTTCATACTGCAGTCAAGTCTTCCTCGCAACGTCTATGATTGTCAGACTATAATTGTAGTCGTCACTATAAGGATGCGTTGAGACAAACGAGCCAAACCTTGCACTGCGCGGGATAGTTAAGGGAACAGTAATGGCGCATGCGACAAAGGGTATCCCGTAGAATATCGAAGGAAGCAACTCCACCTAGGAGCAACACCTGCTCAGCTCGCGTGTGTAGGCTTTGTTACTAGGTGGTGTTGAAGGAAGTCGCACAGCTCGACTGATCATTTCAAACAATGCTGAAAATGTGACAATGGTTTCATTGTCGTCGACCACATCTGGCGTTAACACCGACGTCGGGCGAAATTCAAACCAGATCAGCGGCATGTCGTTTGTTCGACGAAAGATAAATCTAATTGTTTGTTACTAAGAATATTTTGTTTCCTAACATAAGGCGCGGCCATTGCACGCCATTCGCGCCCCCCCCCACCTCCCTCGAGTTCGCGTCCCACAGTTTGAGAAGCACTGCTCTACACTACTGATGCTCGGCGTGCGTGAAGTTGGCACTTTACCCCGATGACACGGCGCTGTTTGTGCCCAGCATGAACGCGGCAGAAGGAGGAGACTCCTTCAACCTGGTTCATCAACCAAATGACGGCTGAAGTACAACCCCGTCAACAGCCAGACGAAGAAGCTGTTGCCTCCACATCTGCCACCACTCATCATTAAAGGATGCCCTGTCCCATGGAGCAAAACTCGGCCGCTACCTCTCGGCTACCCTGGACCAACGGATGACAGGGCTGCCGCACATAAAAGGCATCAAGAGCAGAGAATTAGGGCGACTTCGCGCCCTGTGTGCTATGCTCAATCCGTCGTCGTCGCTGCTTCCTGGCCACGGCATCACGCTATACCTAACACTGATCACACCAGTGTTAGAGCACGCAGTAGTGGCGTCGGGCAATGTAGCTGAAACCCACATCGGAACGCTACAGAAGGTGCAGAACCAAGAGCTGAAGCTCATCTAGCGCCTGCCAAGAAGATACAGTAGTAAACACCTTCTGAAGCAGACTGAGGATGACACAGACGCTAGCCATGCCAGAGGAAAATCCACAAAGGGAGGTACATACACCACATCACATCAACAAGAAGTACCGCAGGGATAGCGAATCAAGTGCTCAACCGGCGCCATATTCAAGCTCAGGAAAAGCTTGTCATGTTTGCGACTACGACGGAATTCCAGCGTGCAAACACGCGCAGCAAGCCAAAGATGGGACGTTTAAGGACGCTGCTGTTGGGAGCGCAACGCAAGCAGAACACCTGGAACCGATGATGGAGGATTAAGGGCATAGGTATAAATGCTGGATCCGATCCACTTTGCAAGCAGTCTCAGGTAGCAGGGGATGAAGATAAAGAGTCATTTTGTGAAAATATCGAGCAAGAACGACGCTTGTATCAGGCAGAATACCTGATACCTCAAGATTTCAGTAATTTTACTGACCACTGGAGTAAAAAGTAAGCACAGGGTGGACAAGATATAAGATCTAAGCCTACTTGAGCTCGAATGCTGTATTAATCCCTGTCTATTTATTACTAGCGAATGTGCTGTTGAGTGTAGTGTCACTGGATAGACGAGCCAAACTACACATAGACTCAGTAATGAACCATTCAGAATCATCTTCTAGCCATTATGTCCGTAATCCATTGTCCCATTCCAGTATATTAGCTGATGAGTCGATGTACATTTTGGCACAAGTGTCGCACTGTGTACGATAGCATAGAACAATTTATGAGTCATCTGACTGTTTCCGGAGCACACAACTCTAGGTAATGAATTCTCCCACTCGGTGAAAAGCAACTCGCTATTACAGGTGCAGGATCTTGCTGCTCCGGACCTGTACATCTACCAACTATTTTAGTGAACAGATGAACTTTATGGGTGTACTTGCCTGGCTCAAAAGGGCAGCTTCACCTCAGCCATAATGTCGAAAGAGATGTCTTCTCTTTGAAACCTTCTCAGACCAGTCACAGTGGTCTTTCGTGATTGTTGAGCGACCAAGAATTTACGTGGTGTCAAAGTGGATCTTCATTCTGTCTGGACGAGTGCAAGTCGTTATGCGCTGCTGTAAAAGCGTCAGTAATTAAATTTATTTAATTGCATGAGAGATTCCAGCAAATGGCGTAAAGTACTCAGTCTTAAAGAAAAGTATTCTAGCCATTCCCCTGTCAGAGGATAGAGAAAGAATGTTCACGTGCTTCAATGTTATCTCTGAGACGATTGCGTTAACCTCCCAATGTACACTTTCAATGTTAGGTAAGTTTCATATGACTATTTGGCGAGTGGAGTGGTGATAGGCATTGTATATCAGGCAACTGCAAATTCCTCCTACCTGCCTTCAGTGATAGTGTCCTGAGAACGCTTTTGCACACTGAGAAGCTGCCTTTCGTTCTTGTGTTTGCATACAGCAGGCCCAAACACACTCATGTATCCTTTGAATATAGTAAAAGTCTCACAACAACTTGTGAATTAATAAAGTAATTTCCTGGTCACCAACCGCCAAGGAATTTTATGTGAACTTTCAAAATAACTATAGCTAATTACTGTACAAGTTGAAGTTCTGCAATTTAAATAATTTTAGAGTTATTCAAAATAACCTAAAAAATATTTCTGATACCTTCTCACTGCAATTAACCTCCTGACACGTTAATAAGTTTTTATGAATGCATCAGAGGAGCCGACCCTGCGTTGGCGCTGTGTGGCGAAAAATGTAATGGATTCTGCCTGGAAAGTAATTCATGATGTAGTTTTGTTTCGAGTCATAAGCACATACATAATGCTTAGGACACAACGTACCAAACAGTTTCAAATGGCTCTGAGCACTATGGGACTTAACTTCTGAGGTCATCAGTCCCCTAGAACTTAGAACTACTTAAACCTAACTAACCTAAGGACATCACACACATCCATGCCCGAGGCAGGATTTGAACCTGCGACCGTTGCGGTCGCGCGGTTCCAGATTGTAGCGCCTAGAACAGCTCGGCCACTCCGGCCGGCACCAAAGAGTTTCTGACGGCTGTTACCTATAGACTTTTTCTAGAAACGACACATAGCTACGTGTGACATTGTCGTTTTTCCACATTTCACAGAGCAGCTGATGTAGCGACCAGGTATTTTGTAATCAGAGCCCAACAAAAGTTCTTCAGTAACGTGTTGTAGGATCCTTCCACAAACGGAAGTACCACGAGGCCTTTCTCAGTCAATAGAGCAGCTTTCTTAAACTGCAGTGACAAGTGCGTCGCTCTGTGCTTTGAATTATATGCAGTAAATAATAATAAATCCATTAGAGTTGGATATCTCTTGCTTTCAACTGCTTTTCAGTTTTGGTGACAAATATTTCCGCATGTTACTGTAATAATTATCACCTCAGTGAAAGAAACTTTTGAAATTAATATAGTGCTGGTTTGCAGCTACATATCTACTGTTCTAATATACATTGGGATCCCCGTCCAGAGTACCGTTGTACCCCACTAGGGGAGGCAAAACAAAATGGCGCAGCCTATTTATAAGGCGGAGTACGTATGTGGATTAGCTACACAGATTTAATAAACACGTCGAAAAAGTAAACTTGCATACCAGTAACTAAGTGTTTGCTTGTTTTCAAGTACATTTTTGCATTTTCGGTATTCATTTGAAATCATCACGTCGTAGTACCGTAACACGCCGCTAGAAGATCGTAAACAAAATGGAGCAAGCCACCTCCAATGTCTACGACAGTGTCAAAGCCAGCCTGCCTAGTGGCCTGAAGTGTTGCATCAGTCGAGGCACGACGGCTAAGCGCTGATTGGCGGCGTAATACCAAACTGTCGCAATCAGGGCAGTGGGCGTAACACTGATTCGTCTGCTGTGAGATAACCGGCTATACGCTAGCAACCGCTATGAGATAGGCAGCCGTTATCTGGAAATATGGTGCGGGCCTGCTATAGGTCGCTGTTGGGTCTCCGCCTATATGAGCCTTTGCTGTGGCCTGTTTACATTCAGTCGACAATATCTGCGTCCACAAGCGTGGCAGTGAGTGTCATACTGCATCGTCAGCTGCGAATTTATCAGCAAGGCGTCAGCGACCGCTACGCAACTGGCGGCTAATGTCTACACCGCGCCGCGAGCAGAAATATGGCAGCTCTATGCTACTGCCTTTATCACAACTGGAGTTTCATTCTACAGATAGCTATCATCCGTTTTGCCATTTATATGGATAACATCCATTGAACATAAGATTTCTTTCCGTTGCTTGATTTCTTTTTGTGACTTACGTCTCCCATAGTTCTTTAACTCTGTATGGGAAGGTGAGGTAAAGTTGCCAGTCTAAAGAGAGCTAAATTTTCATTAAACCATTGTTATTGTCACATACTTCTCGATTACATGTTTTGAGCCTAAATATTACAAGTTAACACACCAAGTACATTTTAAGTGAGAAAGAAAATAGAAATAGGAATATACATTTTTCTGATAGTTTACATAGTTGCTCATTATCCCTGCCAAAAGGGTTAATGCGATTCCTGTTTGTTGTTCTGACTTCCGGGCATACTTTCTACGCATCTTGATGCGTTAGTATCTGAAACAATACCAAGACTCTGCAACAGGCCGTTTTCAATCGGATTTTTGTATTAGGCCAAATACAACAGAACAGAGACAATTTTAAATAATACTGTACATAGTCTACAAATTAATTCAAAATCACCACAAACGGATAACATGACGGTTGACAACTTCGTATCCAAAAGAGTTTCGAAGCCAATCTGATCTTTAGTGTTATGCGCAATATGTGCAAGTAACTAACTCTAATTGGGGTAAACAATGTTGTCTCTTTTCGCGACGAGCAGTGTGGTCGCTTTTCCCAATCGGACACCATGTCAGCATTAGTGGTTCACAGATGAAACTATCAGATCAAGAAAAACGACAAGGGACTACAATAATAGTAGATCATTTGCCATTGATCCTGCAAAAAAGTGTTACTCTACCTATAAGCAAGGTAATAAGAATAATATACACACATCAAATAAAGTTTTACATCACCCCAGTTCCCAGAATTCCTGAAGATAGACGTTGACTGTACATGTTGTATCACAGACACAGTCACTTTGACTGTTCAGAGATGTCACTAAACCCGCCCAAATATGTAAACAACCATGAATGAGCATCCCCTATTAGACAGAGGGGGTCCGACAACCGATCAGTTCCAGTCATTCCACCAGGATGGAGGTACACGGCTTGTGTTGTCTGTAGTTCAACTATGCCAAACGGTCAATACCGTCGTTCGATCACGTACGCACTGTTACTTTGTGCCAGAAAGGGCTCTCCACAAGGGAAGTGTCCAGGCGTCTCGGAGTGAACCAAAGCTACTTCACTCCCGACGTCCACTCCGAGGTCCATCTTTGCAGCCACGACACCATGCACCGCGATACAGATGGGCACAACAATATGCCGAATGGACCGCTGAGGATTGACATCTCGTTCCGTTTGCCGATGAATGTCGCATATACCTTCAACCAGACAATCGTCGGAGACGTGTTTGGAGGCAACCCAGTCAGTCTCAACGTGTCCAGCGAGTGCAACAAGGTTGGAGGTTCCCTGATGTTTTGGGGTGGTATTATGTGGGGCTAACGTACGCCGCTGGTGGTCATGGAAGGCGCCGTAACGGCTGTACGATACGTGAATGCCATCCTCCGACTGATAGTGCAACCAAATCGGCAGCGTATTGCGAGAGCATTCGTCTTCATGGACGACAATTCGCACCCTCATGATCATCTTGTGAATGAATTTCTCCAGGATAACGACATTGCTCTACTAGAGTGGCCAGCATGTTCTCCAGACATGAACCCTATCGATCATGCCTGGGATAGATCGAAAAGGGCTGTTTATGGACGATGTGACCCACCAACCACTCTGAGGGATCTACGCCGAATCGCCGTTGAGGAGTGGAACAATCTGGACCAACAGGGCCTTGATGAACTTGTAGATAGCATATCACGACGAATACAGACATTCATCAATGCAAGAGGACGTGCTACTGGGTATTAGAGGTACCGGTGTGTACAGCAATCAGGACCACCACCTCTGAAGGTCTCGCTGTATGGTGGTACAATATGAAATGTGGGGTTTTCATGAGTAATAAAACTGGCGGAAATGTTATTTATGATGATCCTTATTCCAGTTTTCTGAACAGGTTCCGGAACTCTCTGAACCGAGGTGATGCAAAACTTTTTTTGATGTGTGTAAATGACGTAGGCCTACCTTACATAAAACTATTGAAAATCGGTGTAGTTGTTGCTAAAGAACGACGAGACAAGCTTTCTCTGTCACATTCACTTACAAAATGAAGGAATATGTTAGAACTAATGTGACCATGCTTCGGCAGGCTGCAGCACTCTTCAGGGCAAAAGATATGCTATGATCACATTTCCCGCCCTGGCCACTTTACTCAACTTCCCTAGGATTTTGGTAGCCCTTTTTTCAAACGCTTCATGCACATATTTTCTCACCGGCAAAGGGAGACGTTAGAAAGTGAGAGCATGGTATTCGGAACTCCATGGACACTCAGCGATCTCCTTCAGCAAGAAACCCAAGAACATTTTATCGCATTGACACGACACGAAAACCTTTATCTGCGTGTACTGCTTACTTTCTCGTTCAGATGCCTGTCTATAGAACTCACAGCATAGTTGATCTGAAACTTGCTTTCTATATGACTTTCGAAACTTAAAGGATTTTCTTTCCATTGCCATTATTTCTAACCTGTTTGCCAACAACAATTTGTTCATACCCGTCTCATCCACGCGAAATGTCCTCTAAGTGTTAGGTCCTTTACTTGCCAGACGAAGATCTCAAAACCATTCATTAATAAATTAAGCTTCTTTAACATTAAATGACTGCTTACCAATATTAGGAACACGTCAGTCCAAATACACGAATCTACGGAAGTTAAGCAATTCGAAGAAAGTAATCGGAAGCAAAACAATGTCACGGAAGAGTTACATGACCTCAAGGAAAGTAGAGATGTAAAAGGCATTGACAACATACGGGAACAGACGCACCTATCTACTTGAGTGCGCCTCACTTCAGCACTTAGATGCAGTTCTTCTACAATTTGAGAAATAGTTAGTTTGTAATAGTTCCACAATGAGAAAAAGAAACAGTTTCCCACTCCGAACGTCTTACTCGCATTGAGTACTTCCACGGTTTGTCTGTTTCGAAGGAAGTGTTCAAATACTAGTCGTATCACTAAGCATTAGATTATGCATCATGATATCGCGACCTTTATTTGCTCAGTACCTTGGTTCAAAAAATGGTTCAAATGGCTCTGAGCATTATGGGACTTAACAGCTGAGGTCATCATGTAACCTCCCCCTCGCTCATCGACCTTAATGACAGTGAAAAATTAAACCGCGTGTACCTAATGGAAATTTGGGAAAAGCAATCGTCACCGAAGTTAATTTGTCGGTAAAGAGGGAGGAAAGGGTTGCATCTCTATGAAACGAAAAATGCAAATGAAACTGGTGGAAATTAATTTTGAAAAGGGGTAAAGTTAATAAAGAAAGTAAATGTGCGGTCGTCACGTTAACAATTAATTGGCGCTAATTAGATATTTGAGATTTGGGGGAAATTACGGTCGCCAGTCCTAAGGACCATTACTATATTAACTGAAAAAGAAAAGTTATTACACATATAATTAGCACTAGAAGCGTGGCAACTGAACGTTGACACGTGTAGTGTGAAAACTGAAAGTTTGTCAGAAGTAATAAATTTCGCTACACTCTGACTTAATTTAGCAAAAGAATTAATAAAACCGGAAAATCGAGAGTTAATTTAATGGCTAAAGTTTATAGTGAGCTTTCTTTCTGAAGCACATCGAAATTCAGTAAGATACGGTTAGTCTTGGACTACCTCAACAATCATTTCAAAAGCTACTTGAATCTACGCAATTTAGAAATAAGAGATTTAATTTTGAACTTGAATTAAATGATTCTGAACAATTAACAATAGTAAAATTTAGTACGTATCAAGCTGAGCTGCAGTCACAGGTAAGCTAAAATACGGTAACGAAACTCGCACTCTTAATTTGTGCTTGTGTAATTTAAATATTGTAGCCTGCTATGAATACCTTAACTGAACTTTGAAATTAAAGCAGTGAAATCGAATGATGCTGGCGTTTGAATTTCGACACTCGGGTTCATTCCGGAAAAGGAAGGGACCCTGCTTGGTAATGCAATTGGGACAATGAGCAACAAAGGTTCATGCTACGTTGCTGTAATTTTGTGATTTGAACAGTTTGAAAAGCTGAGGTCTGCCATACAGTTCTAAAACTTTACGTGCTTCCAGTCTTACTTGTTGGTTGATTGAAGGTTTGAAGCCGTCGATCGAGGAGGTGGCGACAGTCACTCATTGTCGGCCGTCGCTGTTGCAGAAGCTGGATGTTGGCGCGCCTTCTTCTCGACACGGTCACCAGGCGAAACGGGCTCTTGATGTGCGCCAGCTAATGCTTCCCGTCCGCGACACCGTGTCAGAAGTCGAGCGCAGTTACATGCTGCCCAACTCCGAAAGCGCGGCAACTCGCGGGAGCGTCACACAACACACCTGCTCCACTGCCCTACTCCCGCCAGACTCCCTCTGCCCGCGCTCCATGAGGCAGAGTTCACACTACCAAAGATCCTAAACACTTTGTTTCTCCACACGACCTATCGACGTAATCGTTCGATAGCATAGTTTTCCCTAGGCCAGACCCAGCGTATAAATACAAATAATATTCACAAAACAAACTAATTATAAATCGACATAAATGCATATATATATACAAATAGTAAAACAATTACAATATACAAAGACACAGAAATGTTATATCTTCAGTTAACAAAATAAGGAAAAAAAATTATAGTACAGTAGATGGAAATAGAAGGATATGCATTTCCGGCGTTACAATCAGTCCCCTAAAACTTAAAACTACTTAAACCTAACTAACCTAAGGACATTACAGACATCCATACCTGAGGCAGGATTCGAACCTGCGACCGTAGTGGTCGCGCGATTCCAGACTGAAGCGCCTAGAAGCGCTCGGCCACCACGGCCGGCCTCAGTACCTTGGTCTTTAGCGTCCATACTAAAATGAATAAATAATATTGTGGTTAATAACGGTAAAACTCTCAGACTGTCACCTGAAATAAATGTAAACTACCTGGTTAAAAATGTCCGGACACACCTATGATATGCAGATTTGAGCACTAGATGTCACGAGAGTCTGACCCGCCAGTATAAAGGGCCGGGGAGGGGGGAGGAGGGGGCGGCGGGGTAGGTCTATTGTGTCTTCGATAGCGAAGCAGTAACAATAGATTGGGTCGGTCAGCAGAGCTCAGTGACTTCGAGCATGGGATAGTCAGTGGGTTCTACCAAAGTAACGAATCCGTAATGGACATTTCAGCCGTTCTAAAGCTGCCGCATTCGACTATTGGTAATGTGATTGTGAATCGGAAACGCGAGGGAACAACCACAGCTAAATCAAGTACAGGCAGAACTCATACACAGGTGGACAGGGACCACCGAGCACTGCAGAGGGTGATTCTAATGAACTGCCTGCAGTCAGCAGAAGGATTCACTCGTGAGTTCCAAAGTACTGCCAGCTGTCCAGATAGCACAAAGACTGTGCGTCCGGAGATAAAGGAATGGAGTGTAATCGTGGAGCAGCTCCTCATAATCCATACATTCCCATAGTCGGTACAGAGCGACTCTTGAGATGGTATACAGAGCGACGCCACTGGACTTCGGGTGACTGGAAACGAGTGATTTAGGGTGATGAAATACGCTATACTCTGTGGAAATCCGATGGAAATGTTAGGGTTGGACGCATGTTTGGAGAGCATTACCTGCCATCATAAGTGGATGGTAGTAAGAAAGATGGCGAAATTCTGTATCAGACGCACGTGACTCGTTGCAAAAAAATTCTCACTGACCGCAGGGCTTTTATATTCCTTACAGCAGGGATGGGGAAATGTGCTATTGTTCGCGCGGGCCCCCATGAGTGCCCACACCGCTTGCCAGCGGGCACTGAGCCAGCAGTTCCCCATTTAGCTGTCTTCTAACACCGCCCGTTTGTTACCGGTACGCTCACGGCATAAAGGGCCTGTTTACTTCGTATCGGTTGTCGGTTGTTGGTTCGAAGTCTCTTTGGCATTCACGATGGGACAAAATTAGTGAGAGGAAAATGGCTGCGGAGGAGTTAATGTTTTCAAAACTAAAATCGGTCAAATCCCTACACTTCAGTGCACTGTTGGAAGAAGATGACTGTTTTGTTGGAACACAAACCGGCCCTTAGTGTCTATTTTGTAATGCTATTTTACGGGCGTGGAAGAAGTACAACGTGAAGCGATGTTTTCAACTCCTTCATTAGAAATTCGAGATCACTTTCCAGACTGAGGACAGGAATGCCAAACATCCCGAGCTAAAAATGGAGAGAGAGGAAGAAGAACGTTCCCATTGATATAAGTCATTTCATGAAAACGTAACGATGTTATTTATAAAGCATTATGTGGTTCTTAGCTCGATTTTACCTCCTCCTCGTAATGTATCTGAAGGGAGAGAACTATATCATCCACAATGATGGTGCCATGAGAGTGAGCTATCATAAAGATCTTAATAAAAACAAAACGATGCCTCCCTTCAGCGATGGATACTTTGTCAAAAAGTGTTTTGTTGCTGCAGCAATTATCTTGTGTCCAGGGATTTTTATGGTTTTGGAAACACTTCCTCTTTAACGGAGAACAGTTTGCAGTTGCATCGAAAAAATGGCAAACAATATGGAAACGCAACTGAAAGACAAAACAAAACATATCTTTTTCTCTCTTTGGCTTTGGATGAAAACATGGATGTAACGGTTATTGCTCAGTCTGCTGTATTTGTGAGAGGCGTTGACGCTGAGTTCAACTTGGTGGAGGAACTCCTTGATTATGTGTCAGTAGACGATGCTGCTACGGCCGATGACATATTTTCTTGCTTAGAAAACATTATTGACAAAATTACCTCAGTTGGGAGAAACTATATTTGATTGGAACAGATGGAGCTACTGCAATGATTGATCAAACACAATACACACGATATATTGTGTCGTAAGTATTGCTGTGCTGTGCTGTAATAATTACAATGCAAAGAATACGAACGTAACTACAAACTTGAGTGTCACCTGCCGATCGTGTATTATCGGCAGTCTTCAGTCCCGTTCGTGTGTAGAGAATGCGTGCTGTGCGCATCTTGCCAGCACGGCGACACAAATGCCCACGTTGCCCGCGGGCAGCCTCTCGGGCTGCTCTCGTGCCAAGCCCTGTCTTACAGCCACTCTTCCTTCAATAAGAAAATGAATTTGTGACTTTACAATGACAACAGCTGCAAAGCGATAGCATATTTTTTTCTGCAGACTAACCTTTTAAGCTACCATGAATGCCGTCAGTTCCCTCGTTTTCCTCGATTATGACGCGCCGTTGTACCCAGCAGTGCGTCACTTCCTCCTCCTTTTGTAGCAGGAGAATGTCCCTGAGTTCTTCCCCACTCAGGCTTGGACTAGGTATATGTGTGAGTTTTCTTTTCACTCTGATAGACGTTTTGCGAGTAACATGAGCCTTGCAAACCGCGCCGAGAGTCATCTGGCCGGCAGTGTGCTAGCGTGGGACCGGAACACAGAGAGTCACACTTTGTAGTTTAGATCTCTCGTGTAAACGGCAATCTCCGTATTTCAAGAGCTACACGTCGTAGGTCTCAAACAACACAAACTATACCGTCATTTTGAGGAGTGCTAAGGGTAGTCAGTAGCTGCTTAGCGACCATATTGCGTCCAGGATTTCTGCCGTATTTCACACAGTACTGAAATGTTCTTAGAAGCTGCTCGCGGAAGTGCGACTTTCTGAGGGTTCTTATGTCGGGTTCTGTTGATCACTGAGATAAAGGTCAAGTATTCAGAATAGCCCTGAGTCTAGCAACCATTTATACACCTACAGAAGGAATGGACGTACTCTAGATATTCTATGGTAAAGGGCAAAGATTTAAACACTACACACTTCCTCCAGCCCAGGCAATTCGAGCATATCAGCTGGTTCTCTTGCATTACTTGTTGTTTAGGGAGGACCCCAGACGATTTATGAAAGGACCATGCTCGGTTCGTGTGAATATCCCGAGAAACCATGATTTATGAGTACAAAAGTACCAATAGTGGGATGGCCACTTCTGTAATTTCTATTCATAGAAAATTTTCGGAATTTTTGCCATCTACTCTTAAGATGATATTCTCGAGGAACTTGGAAACTTTAGCATTACCTGTTGGCGAGATCCAGAGGTTCAAAGTTAGAGTGTTTATGAAGAAAACTGCAGAAACTGGTTTTTAGAGTTTTTTCATTGTCAGCAGCAATTATACAAATACCGAACACAGCAGACAGCGCAGATATTAACTGTACACATTAAGACATTTATCTAAAAACGCCTTTTTCCGTTTCGAAAATCCGAATCCCTTATCAGATACACCAGAAAAACCACGATTTTTGGGGAACAAAAGTACGAATTGTAGTTATGGACTGTTCTATAATTGATAGCCAACTAATGGAAAGACGTCGAAACTTTTTCCATTTGTTGACGTTCTGGGAAAACTCTGAAAATTTTCTCGATATCATTTTCTGTTACCGAGATTCAAATGTTCACAATTACGGAAAGTAATATCCGATTTGAGGAGTAAGTGTAGTTTTAACTGACCTGGCGAACACATTGCGGGACGTTGGTGCTGTCACCAAACTATGTTTCAGTCAGCATATTTTACCCAAGAAAACTTTTGACTTGGTATCTCTGTGTAATGGACCTTCACACGTATACAAATATGCCCAAAGTGAGCACAGTATCCAGAAAAAAATGTAAAGAAAACGGTTTCGTGTTAACCTTACATTGTGTGTATGTATTTGTTGTTCGTATGTGTCAAAGTAAACAGACGTGTCTAAGTATGTAAACAGAATGTCAAGACTTTACTGGCCTATAGAATTCGTTTTTAAGAGCAACACACTCTGCTGTAGCAGAGAAAAGAAGAGATCCGCGGAAAAATGCTCCTGTCGGAGTACAGAAAAGGCGAATATGTTCCTCCTTAAAAGACTATCTCAGATAAGTGGGGAACCAGCTACCTCAATCCTCTTTCCACCTTAATCACCAAAAATTTGGCACGCGTACAGATTCGGGCTTATTGCGCTGAAAGAGTAGCATAGAGGCAGTGTTGGTGGAACAGAGAGGAGACAGTGATTGTAGAAGAGAGAAAGAGACCGCGAAAGAGAAAGAGAGATGGATGAAGACAATAGAAGTGGCAGCGAAATAGAGAGGAGCTATTGATGGTCAGTGAGAGACAGTGGCCCTGAAAGAGAAAGAGAGATAGATGCGGACAGAAGAAGTGGGGGTAAAAGACAGGGGAAAATGTGGAAATGAAAAATAAAGAATTATGCAGACAATAAATAGGTCTGTGGAGTCTGAACCCTCCTAGACCAGCGAACTTTAAGATGTAAATATAGGGGTGTACGCATTTTGCACCGACATTTTAAACACGTGAGTATAAGGTAAAAAGTGAGTTGGTCTCACCAGAATTTTTGAGCTGCCGAATGAAGACACAGGCAGTGGGGATGGGAGACAAAAGAAGGCAATGAAAGCGAGAGAGGAGCCAGTGTCAATGGGATATGCTGTGAGTCAGTGGGAGAAAAAGGAGACAGTAGGAGAGAGACATATACTGTATAGACAGTGGCACTGAGAGGGAGATTCTGAGTACGAAGGCTTCAATGTGAAGTGAGACTGCCGACCGTGGTGGCCACGTGGTTCTAGGCGCTGCAGTCCGGAACCGCGGGGCTGCTACAGTCGCAGGTTCGAATCCTGCCTCGGGCATGGGTGTGTGTGATGTCATTAGGTTAGTTCGGTATAATTAGTTCTAAGTTCTAGGGGACTGATGACCTCAGATGTTAAGTCCCATAGTGCTCAGAGCCATTTGAACCATTTTTTTGAAGTGAGACTGAGTAAAAGGATTTAAAATTCTGTCTTAAGAGTGCGCGAATATGTTCGCACATTAACACTTTTGTTAAGGAGGCGGAATGAATATTGAGGCAGCTGTTCCTCACCTTTCAGTCAGAGTCTTTTAAAGAGGAACATATTCACATTTTTTTCCGACAGGAGCATTATTCCGCTATTAGGTTTTGGCATACTCATGGACACATTAAATGAAAGTACTCCCGAAACAGTGTGTTTTGACCCACAGCCATGAGCCGTTGTAACAGAATGTTTCTGAGAGAAGAAATCGCCTATTTTACCTTCTACACGAACATGAGGAGCTGTTAGCCTGTTTCGAAATTTCTAGACTTACACAGTACAACGCCGCAACAAACTTATAAAAACATTGTGGACTTGTTACACTGAATTAATAAATGAAAGGAAATTGTCACGGAGGAGACTCGATCCTTCATTAACCTAGATGACAGGCAGAAGAATTCTCCACAGCGTAACATAGACGTCGTGACCAGTTTCTCGAAAAACGTGTGCTGGCATTGTCGGGACAGTTGAGATTACAGTCGTGATGTATAAGCACGGTGAAGTGACTATGTTTCTGCCAGCCATAGCTGCAGGTGAGTAATAAAGCATGTTTCCCAGTCATTCGGCAGAGTAATTTTGAAATTCGCGTTAAAACTATAGGTTTACAGTGAACAGTTTCATGAACCATTATAGGTCCTGATTGTAGTATTTGAGTGTTTAAGGTGTGGCACTGCATCCTGCCATTACCGAATAATCCATTAAGACTTATCTTTTACAACATGTACACATCAGCTAAAAATACGTCGCTTATGTATTATAATTTTAGGAGTCATAACTAGAAAAGAATTCATGATCACGTGATCAACAACATCTGAGCTAGTATTATATCCCCGTAGACAAAATAGTGCTTAGAGCCGAATAACGTCAACAAAATACCCCCACAGCAATCCATGCATGAGCACGTAAGTTTTACCACTGGCTTTGGCACTTAGTGTTTATGTTCGGAGGAAGAAGTATAGTTAGTAGTTACCCTAGCTGGATTGGGGCTCTGTATTATAGCTGGATAGTAAAATAAAAAAAGCAAGCCACACTTATTGATAAAAGCAATAAGGGCGTATATACAGTTGTAAATTTACATACTTTCATGGAAAAACATGTTTCGTATGAAAGAATAATGAAGAAACGGAAAACGTATCAATTTTAAGATGCCACGATATCATAGGAGAAGAAGGCGTACGCGCCTTACAGTTTATAAAGCAATAGACAATATTCCTATTAATACCGAGAACTATGTAGGTGCACAAGTTGTCCCGCACGGTCCATCAGTGTCCTGTGGTAGAGTGCTTAACTTTACCCTTAGTAACAATGATACCTTGTAGCATACTAACGGCTGGGTAACCGTAGCCCTCGTCCGTGGACCTAAAGTCGATAAAGTTGCAGGGCTAGAAAGCTGTAACAGCCGTGACGTCATGGCTTATCGGACATCTCGCATCGCAAAGGTCTACAATAGAGATACGGGTAAATCATTTTACTTGTCGTCGACGCCGTTGGTTCTGCGGACTAGGAATCATCGTACAATAAATGAATCTGAATCTGCATCAGTTTGGGTAAAAGGTATTGACAATTGTAAAAAAAAATTAAACTCGTGGGTGATCTCACTCCGAATACGACATGATCGTACAGGATATCTAAATTTATACTTAAGAAGTAGAGGAAATATATAGGGCCATATGCAGTAGAAAATGCCTGGTGATCTCTTAGATTTTTCCTAGAAAGTTACAAGGAAGGGAGAACTATCATAATTGAATGAGAGATATGTGCTGAAGTCTGAGAGAGAGAGAGAGAGAGAGAGAGAGAGCTGTGTGTGTGTGTGTGTGTGTGTGTGTGTGTGTGTGTGTGTGTGTGTGTGTGTGTGCGTGTGTGTGTCTGAGTCTCGTCATTTTTGTAGAGCGAGAGACATACACAGATAACTAGAAATAAAAAAAAAAAATCAGTAGACACATAGGGAAATCGGTAGAGACTGCTACCGTAGATATAGCAGAGGTTATTCTGAATACGATGGTATTCTCCTCGAAACAAATGGGTGCTGCCAATCATGTCTATTTGGAGTAAAAAATAATATTTCGGTGCAATGTAAAGTGGTATGATTCCAGGAGGGATCACATGAAGCACATACACTACGTGATTAAAAGTATCCGGACAACCCCAAAAACACGTTTTTCATATTAGCTGCATTGTGCTGCTCGTAAGTCACACATTACGCCTGTAAATGTCAAACGACGCCTCGCTTGGTATAAGTAGCGTAAATATTCGACGATTGAACAGTGGAAAAACGTTGTGTGGAATGACGAATCACGGTACACAATGTTGCTATCCGATGGCAGGGTGTAAGTATGGTAAATGCTGGGTGAACGTCGTCTGCCAGCGTGTGTAGTGCCAGCTGTTAAATTCGGAGGCGGTGGTGTTATGGTGCGGTCGTGTTTTTCATGGAGGGATTGGTACCCCTTGTTGGTTTGCGTGGCACTATCACAGCACAGGTCTACATTGATGTTTTAAGGACGTTCTTGCTTCCCGCTATTGAAGAGCAATTCGGGGATGGCGATTGCATCTTTCAACACAATCGAGCACCTGTTCATAACGCACAGCCTGAGGATGGGTGGTTACACATCCCTGTAATGGACTAGCCTGCACAGAGTCCTGACCTGGATCCTACAGAACACCTCTGGTATGTTTTGGAACGCCGACTTCTTGCCAGGCCTCACCGACCGTCATCGATACCTCTCCTCAGTGCAGCACTCCGTGAAGAATGGGCTGCCATTCCCCAAGAAACCTTCCACCACCGGACTGAACGTATGCCTGCGAGAGTGGAAGCTGTCATCAGGGTTGAGGGTGGGCCAACACCATATTGAATTCCAGTCTTACCGATGGAGGGCGCCACGAACTTATAAGTTATTTTCAGCCAGGTATCGGGATACTTTTCATGACATAGTGTATATTGACGCTTCTATTACAGTTGGAATCACGAGAATTTTGCATGGGTGACATACATGACCTACGTCAGAAGCTAGCACTATTGCACAGCGTCTTCTCTAACTTTTTACGATTTGTCTTGTTTTAATCATTTTTTCGATTGTTCTCTCTTGCAATATCAGTTACAGCAAATTTACTACCTCCGACACACATACAACTGAGCATTATGGAGGAGAGTGAACACATGTTGGCGAGAGAGAGACGACCGAAGATGCGGTTAGCACTGATACGTCAACATCATGACTTCCTTTGATGTCGGCTCTACGTGAACTGAGCACTGCTCGGTGCTCGGCTTAAGTTTCGTTTTACTGTTGGCCGAGCGGCCTCTGCACATTACTTGGGCGGGGGAGGAATTCTGAACATTAAATAGACGGACAAACAGGTCGTTGATTCCTCCCCACTAATCAGTTTATGTAGGACGTTTTCCCACGTTTGCCATTAGCCAATGTCCGCGCTTTCAAGCTGTTTTGGTTGTTAACTGAAGATAGCTATTTTATTTACGTGGAATGTGCCATTGTGAAAGCCCATTGAAGCCCTGCGGTGGTCTCATGAATCAAGCCAAATTGGTGGTGATTGTACTGTTATCATGTATGTGCAGCCAGTTTTTTCTAGCAATCATTGTGATGTTATCGATCTGAATCCCGTTGTTGAGACCTTAAGAACATTTGAGTCTTTAGAGGATCGGATTACTGACAGATTTTGCGCGATCTCTGCAGCTCTCCAAGGTCCCTTTATATTCTATAGCGAGAGAGATGTCGTAGCCTCTGTGATTTAATGACTTTGTATGTAGAAATAGTTTGTTTTTGCTGCACTGTGGTCATTGCTCTGTTTTATTTGCCTGTGTTAAGGGCGTATGTACTTCAGATAATTTCTGTATCTACTTACAAGTCTTATAGTGACGTCGCACACTTACATTGTGAGATTAACATGTTTTTATATTCTATGACGGAGTGCTGAAAGGTAGTGTCTCTAAATTTCTTATTATGTTCTCTATATCTGTTCAGGCATTACATGCCATACACATTACTCAATCGACTGTCCTGAATCGCTTATACAAGTTGCAACCCTCAGCCGCTACAGGACTCCGAATCGTAGCATGTAACGTGGCATTATACAAGGTAACTATATCGTTGTGAGAGAAACAGATCGCTATATTCAGGATCCACGAATTCGAAGAGTCCGTTCATACGTGGCGCACACTACCTACAGCATGACAATGCCAGGCCACAGACGAACGCTACGACATCTACAACAGTCTGGCACCTTGGGTTCACTGTCATCGGTCATCCTCCGTACAGTCCGGACTTGGCCCCATCCGATTTTTATCTGTCTCCAAAACTTCAGAAACATCTTCGAGGACTTAACTTTCATAGTGATGAAGTGGCACAAGCAGAGGTGGGGTTGTGACACCATAAACAAAGGCGAACAGTGACGATATCAACAAACCTGATCCTCGTTGCAAGAAATGTGTTCGTCGACAGGTTGACTACGTTGAGAAATAAATACGTATGCACGAAGAATACAGATGCAAAACGTTAATTAACTCTGTCTTATTAAAAAGCTTCAAGAGTTTTCACATAAAAAAATCTGAGCCATTACTTTTCAGCAGACCCACGTACCTATGAGCCCAGTACCGCTGCACTGTAACGGTACCTCGCACGAAGATACGCAGTGGTGCTCCGCCATTGCTCATGATACCTCTCCATACTATAACTCTTGGCCATATCGATGATGTTCATGAACATTTTGTGGTGTGTAACGTGTTTCTCTCTCTCTCTCCGTAGTAACTGATGGCCAGAGTAGCTTGCCATAGTGAAACCGGAATAGTTGCACAACATCCCTCTAACCACTGTTGCTGACCCAAACAAATATGCTCCCTACAGCAGCGATTCTTTGTTGCCGATGCCCTCGTTGAAATTGGATGCAGTCAACGTGCAGACCAGGCTGATTTAATTGGCGCAAAATTGTTCTGACAGACACACCTGCACCGGTAGCAGTTACAAGGCCTGCAGCGACCTACCTAGGAGTGAGAAATCTTTTCATTTCCTCCACTAGGGCTACGTATCGATCCTCTTGCCATGTGGTGGTGCGTCTACGACCACCGACATGCTTTCGCACAGCAATTCCACTTTCAGCGGCTGTATTTAATTTAGAGATGACACTTTTGGACACACTGTCCAACTGCTAGTCCACGATTGTAAGAAAAGAAATGATGATTTGCTGACTTGTTGCCGTTCCATACGGAATGTCGCACTAATCGGTTCCACAACAACTTTCGTCAAACACCATACTGCACAAACTGTCGGATGCATATAGAGCGTTCGTGCACAGGCTTCGTTGCAGTTAACACCTTCCACCCTCTACGTTTCCATTAACGAGTGCTATTATTGATCGGGTGTTCGGTAGAAATTGTCGGTTGTTCCGTAGTAACAGGCAGTTGTCCCTTAGCGAGTGTCAGTTGTTTCTTAGCAGTTGTCAAGCAATGTGGAAAACAATAAATCAGAAATGACTGATTGTGCTTAATATGTGATATATCATTATTATTATATTGTACAAACAGAAATATTATTATACATCACGTTTTTGAACAGAACATTTCGAGACAAACATTTTCTGAATTTCACTTCCCACGTAACATGGTACTTTTGCAACACAGTTTCGTTGTAAAGAACATGGTGGAGGTCTCTAGTCATATTGGATTACAGATTACTTACCTACTTAGATCTTAGATAGATAATAGATTGCTTAACTTTATTTCAAACTTTACTCCTATTAGTTAACAATCCACAATTTGGTAACATGATTACAAGGCTACGTTACCGAGAGATCACTAAAAACAAAATTTGCAGTTTTCCAAGAATAAACTGAAATACCTAGATGGATAATTAGGACTTACGTACCTCCATTATTCTTATATCTTATGTATTCGTTTGTGTTCGGCAATGACGTGAGGTTGGTGGTAAGAGACTTTTGTGTTTTCGTATGCGAACGGTGTGAAGGATTAGTTATTAATAATTGTGTGAGGTTTTGAACCAGTGAGCATAATTGTTTATGGCATAGTAAGTCACTTACAAACTGCGAAATTACCGACTGATATCGCTCTGTTCTGACAGCAGCAGTTTGGTGTTTGTATCTTGCATCAGGCACTGACAAGCTGACCTCAGAGTGGTTCTGTGTTGAGTTTGGTAACTTTGTGTGTTCATAGTCAGCCATCTGCCACGATTTGAGAAATTAATTTTTGATCACTTGCGAGTGTTTCCGCAACGACTTGTAGTTGGTCCTGTTTTCCTCGCATGCAAACCGAGTGGAGGAACAGTTACTGATAATTCGTCTATCTGTTTTTTTGTGTTAGCTATTCTCTTTTGAGACTGTTGACCTTGTGGAATCCGATGGAAATATTATATTGATGATATGACCGGTGAATTTACTGATGGGAGAAATGAATTTTGCACGTCTTACGGGAGAAAATAACCAGTAAGTCAGCCTCCTGTATAGAGTTGCATCTTGACCATCTGTAGTTAAACGTGGTTTGTCATAAGCGGATGCAACACTGTTGTCTGAATGGTCACTCAGTCGGGTGTGTCCATGTTTGGACTGCCCGAGAACTTGTGGTTTGCGAGTGCTGGCAGTTCGTGTGTTGAAGGAACACATGCGAATCCATTTTTGTTGCATTGTACAGCTGTTTGCATTGAGTATCCTCATCGTGTGTTTTTTCTTTTTTTAATATTATTGGTTGTGTTTATTGAACACACGACTGCGTATACATCTTAAGTGGTTACCTTGTTGACTAGCGTCTGCTTTGGGTTGATTATTCTCAAGTGGTTCTAAGGAAAGAAGTATGTGCGTTGTCGCTGATCATCCACTTGCTAAGGCCGTATTACGAGACGTCAACAGCAAAATTCTACAAAGGTAGCTGTTCTGATTCTAGCAATGATAAATCCGTGTAGGGCGCTGAACACTAGCAAAGCTAATGCTGTATACTTGTGTTCTAATGTCAGTGTGACCACGCCAGTGTTTGTCTGGCACACAACCCCACAACCCACTTTCTGTTCTATTTTTTTGGTCAGGATGTGGTGTCCCAAGGCAGGTGAATACTATTTTCAGCTCCTGACCTACTTATTTCCTCATACCCTTCTTTTTTTAAGCTAATGATAACTTATCTCCTGGGACACATACAGGATTCAGTTCTATTTTTAACCCATGACCTACTTGTTTCCTCAGACAATTCCCTTTTTTTTAAATAATGACTACTTATCTCTTGGGACACATCAAGGATTCTGTTCTGTTTTTAGTCCATGACCTACTTACTTCCTGGGTGACACATCCAGATCATATATCAGTTTTATTTTTAGCCCTTGATCTATGTGTTTCAGGGTACACACTGTTTTCAGCCCATTGGAGTCATAAAATAGGGAGAAAAACGTGTTGTTTTCAAGTTTGATTACGGCCACCGGAGAGGCAGCAGCTCCGAAAAATTAGTGTGATACCACGTATCCACTGGGTGGCGGTTATAAAATCAAGCATTAGGGCGCACCCAAACCAGTCTAGCAATCAAAAATGGTGGTAGCTCTGCAATTAGCGCTGGAGAGTTGCTCCAGCCAGTTTGAAAGAGTAGCTGATCAACAGACGTTTCGGAATTATTTTCCTTTGTCGTCATTTCATTTTCCATCACCCCACATAGACTGGGGGGGGGGGGACGTAGGCTGTCAGTGGTACTTGAAACCCACTCTACAGCCAAGCGACAAGTGAAGACTAACTAAAAAGAAAATAAATACCAACATACAGGTGAGATATTCAAAATCAGTTAAAATATTTTAAAAGTTAAAAATGGATGTTTTCACATATAAGAGATATGACTTCCATTGTTTTTGGTTAAAAAGAGCAATAATAAAAGATATAAACGACACACAATGAGAATATATTTAAAACCATGACTCAGAACACTGATGGTTCAAATGGCTCTTAGCACTATGGGACTTAACTGCTGAGGTCATCAGTCCCCTAGACTTAGAACTACTTAAACCTAACTAACCTAAGGACATAACACACATCCAGTCCCAAGGCAGGATTCGAACCTGCGACCATAGCAGCAGCGTGGTTTCGGACTGAAGCACCTAGAACTGCTCCTCCACAGCGGCCGGCAACACCGATGGTAAAAGCAAGCATTGCACTACTGTCACTAAAACTGGAACGACCTGCTCTGTCATGTTTACTGTTGAGTAAGTTCAAAACTTTCTATATTTGAAGTCTTTACTTAATAATCGTTGGGTGCATTTGTACTCAGGTTTTTACAGCATTTCTTGACTGATTTGAATTGGTATGGTTTGAATGTTGTCAGCCAGTGGTGATGGTTGGAAGGAGATCACTCTTGTGTAAAATAATTTTTTATTGTATACATTTAATTTTTTTTTAAAGTTCTGCCGGGCGAGTTCAGCACAGAGCGGACTACCTGTGGGCTGGTGTGCCAATATGAATGTCAACAAGGCATACTACCGACGTAACAGAGAACAGGGTATGAAATTAGCATTGCCACACAAACCCTGAGCGAAGAAGGCAGGAACGCAAACATTGCAGTGCCACATAACAAGATAGTGTGAAGGGCGCCACTGCAAAATCAAATGTAGGAAGAAATACCCGAGCTCAATGACCCAGAATAGTTATTGAATTACTAAAGCAAGACAAGGAGAGCTGATGGGACCGATAAACGAGGGCAAATGCGCTCAGACACCCAAAGCGAATCTGAGTCCTTTAAAAAATAAGGCTTTCGGAGCTGAAAGACACATTCAATTGTGGCGCCAATCTGTTCGCATCGCTAGAACCAGAGAGAAAGTCAGTTTCAGAGAAACTGGGACAAGATGATCGACGATGGTCTGCCTGCTACCTGCCTGGTGACTTGAACACCGAGATGCAACCAACATGATGTACACTATAGCTGTGGTGTTTTTAGATTAGATTAGATTAGATGCAGTTTTAGTTCCATAGACCCAAAATATGAGATGATTCTCGTAGGTGTTGAACATGTCAAAGTATGACACAAAGACATAAAACATTTGATTATTATACTTACTACCCTGATCATTTGTCACGAGATAGTGGAAGTAGGCTAATACAATGCAGTAAACTGGAACAGCCAATACTTACAGAATTAACACGCTGTCAGAATGAAACACTGTTATGCACTATTAATAAATTTATCATACACAAAATACCTAATGTTGACTGCTGTGACCAAGTGTTGTCAAAACTGAAATCTAACATATTTTTATTTAGGCTGACTTTACAGTGTCTGTTAAGATATTCATCTACGGAGAAGAAGGAGTTGCCTATCAAAAAGTCTTTCAAACTCTGCTTAAACTGTGCTTTATCTGAAAGCAAGTTTTTAATGGTTTCTGGAAATTTATTGAAAATGTGTGTTCCTGAATAATGGACCTCTTTCTGGACCAAGGTAAGTGATTTAAGTCTTTGTGTAGACTGTTCTTATTCCTAGTATTGATACTATGTATTGGGCTATTGGTTGGAAATAGAGATGTATTACTTGCAACAAAATTTCATTAAGGAATAAATACACTTAGAAGCAGTGGTTAGAACAACAGATTTCTACAAGATGTTCTTTAATTTACACCACAAATGATTCTTATCACACACTTTTGCACCATAAAAACTTTTGCTCGGTTTGTTGGGTTGGAGCAGAATGTCATCCCATACGACATAATAGAATGAAAGTAACAAGAGTGGGCAAGTTTTTTTATATTTATATCTCCTATATCTGTCATCATTCTCATGGCAAATACAGACTTGTTTAGGCGCTTAAGGAGTTCTTTGGTATGCTCTTCTCATTGGAATTTGTTATAGAGTTGTAATCCCAGAAATTTAACACTGTTAACCTCTTCGATATGCATGTCTTCATATGTTATACTCATGCTGGAAGAAATCTGTTACAGGTTCTGAACTGCATATAGTGGGTCTTCTCAAAGGTTAATGACAATGAAATAGCTTTGAACCACTTCTTAATGTCAGTGAAAATTTGAATAGGATCTGTTTCTAAATTTGTACTTGACTTGCTACTTATTGCAATATTTGTATCATCTGAAAACAAAACAAAACAAACTTAGCATCTTGCAATGTAACAGACGAGAGATCATTAATGTACACAAGAAAAAGCAGTGGACCCAAGATGGAACATTGAGGGACATCACATGTAGTTAATTCTCAGTCAGATGACGACTGACTGCTTACTGCACAGGTATTTCGCAACAATACCCTTTGTTTCCTGTTAGATAGATAAGACTCAAACCATTTCGCAGCATTGCCGCTGACACCATAATATTCTAATTTACTCAAGAGAATGCTGTAGTTCACCAGTCAAAGGGTTTTGACAGGTCACAGAAAATGCCAATAGCGTCTAATTTATTATCTAATGAATGAAGTACATTCTCACTGTAAGTTTAAATAGCTTTCTTTACATCAGAATTGTTCAGAAATCCAAACTGTGACTTGGACAATACATTATCTGCAGTCAGATGCTTAAGGAGATGCTTGAACACAACCTTTTCAAATAATTTTGAGAAAGCTGGCAAAAGTGAGATTTGTCGATATTTTGATGGTCTCTCTTTATCTCCCTTCTTGTAAAGAGACTTAACTTCAGCATATTTTAGCCAGTTTGTAAATGTTCCACTGATAAGAGATTGATTACACAAATAACTTAAGATAGGACTCAACTCACATGAGCACTCTTTGATTAACTTTGTAGATATGTTATCATACCCACTGGAATACTTAGATTTTAAAGATTTTATAATGAACGCTACTTCTTTAGCAGACATGAGTGTCATTTCCATTTTACTGAAGTTATTTTTAAAGGCTGGTCTCAGACACTCCATTGCACTGTTCACCGAACCTCATAATACCAAGCTGTCAGTAACAGAAATGAAGTACTTATTTAAGAGATCTGCAACGCTAGATGTACTTGTTAGCAAGGTCTCATTTATTTTTAGAGCAATGTCTCATACAGTTTTTATTTGGTTACCTGATGTAATTACCTTTTTCTCATAATAAAGCTGCTTCGTTTTCTGGATCACTTGGTTCAATATTTTGCAGTATTCTTTGTAATACATTACAATTCTAACATCAGAGCTGTTCCTAGATAGTGCATACAGTCTCCTTTTTGTCCTACATGATATATTTATTCCTTGTGTAATCAACAGTTTAATTTTTGACTTATGTGTGATTTGAGCTACCCTTAGGGAAAACAATTTTCAAAAGTGGATGCAACTTTATTAATGAATGCTTTGCATTTTCCATTTCAGTGAGACGTATTGTAAACATCTATTCAGTCCATGTCTTTGAGCAATTTCCTCAATTTCTCAATTTTTTACTTATTTATTAACCTCCTCTACTATGCTTTAATAAACTCCTGGAAATGGAAAAAAGAACACATTGACACCGGTGCGTAAGACCCACCATACTTGCTCCGGACACTGCGAGAGGGCTGTACAAGCAATGATCACACGCACGGCACAGCGGACACACCAGGAACCGCGGTGTTGGCCGTCGAATGACGCTAGCTGCGCAGCATTTGTGCACCTCCGCCGTCAGTGTCAGCCAGTTTGCCGTGGCATACGGAGCTCCATCGCAGTCTTTAACACTGGTAGCATGCCGCGACAGCGTGGACGTGAACCGTATGTGCAGTTGACGGACTTTGAGCGAAGGCGTATAGTGGGCATGCGGGAGGCCGGGTGGACGTACCGCCGAATTGCTCAACACGTGGGGCGTGTGGTCTCCACAGTACATCGATGTTGTCGCCAGTGGTCGGTGGAAGGTGCACGTGCCCGTCGACCTGGGACCGGACCGCAGCGACGCACGGATGCACGCCAAGACCGTAGGATCCTACGCAGTGCCGTAGGGGACCGCACCGCCACTTCCCAGCAAATTAGGGACACTGTTGCTCCTGGGGTATCGGCGAGGACCATTCGCAACCGTCTCCATGAAGCTGGGCTACGGTCCCGCACACCGTTAGGCCGCCTTCCGCTCACGCGCCAACATCGTGCAGCCCGCCTCCAGTGGTGTCGCGACAGGCGTGAATGGAGGGACGAATGGAGACGTGTCGTCTTCAGCGATGAATGTCGCTTCTGCCTTGCTGCCAATGATGGTCGTATGCGTGTTTGGCGCCGTGCAGGTGAGCGCCACAATCAGGACTGCATACGACTGAGGCACACAGGGCCAACACCCGGTATCATGGTGTGGGGAGCGATCTCCAACACTGGCCGTACACCACTGGTGATCGTCGAGGGGACACTGAATAGTGCATGGTACATCCAAACCGTCATCGAATCCATCGTTCTACCATTCCTAGACCGGCAAGGGAACTTTCTGTTCCAACAGGACAATGCACGTCCGCATGTATCCCGTGCCACCCAACGTGCTCTACCCTGGCCAGCAAGATCTCCGGATCTGTCCCCCATTGAGCATGTTTGGGACTGGATGAAGCGTCGTCTCACGCGGTCTGCACGTCCAGCACGAACGCTGGTCCAACTGAGGCGCCAGGTGGAAATGGCATGGCAAGCCGTTCCACAGGACTACATCCAGCATCTCTACGATCCTCTCCATGGGAGAATAGCAGCCTGCATTGCTGTGAAAGGTGGATATACACTGTACTAGTGCCGACATTGTGCATGCTCTGTTGCCTGTGTCTATGTGCCTGTGGTTCTGTCAGTGTGATCATGTGATGTATCTGACCCCAGGAATGTGTCAATAAAGTTTCCCCTTCCTGGGACAATGAATTCACAGTGTTCTTATTTCAATTTCCAGGAGTGTAGATTTTTTTTCCTGACAAGTTTCAATATTCAACACAAGATGCTGCATCTCATGATCAGATAACCCATTTACTATTGGTTTTGTGATATGAGTTTCTGCCCTATATTTGTGTACAAAGATATTATCATTAGCAGTCTCAGAGCATTTACATATCCTAGTAGCAAAGTTCACAGTAGGAACTAAATTGAATGATAGTGTTACTGACTGCAATAATTTTCACTGACAGAGCTTTTCAATAAATCCACATTAAAGTCCCCAGCAACCACTATATCCTTGTTTTTTTTACTATGAGATGGGACAGCAGAGCTTCCAGATAATTTACGAAGAGGTTAAAATTTCTTGGAGGTGATCTGTATATACCTAATATTATAAAGGAGTTATTATTAAATACTGCTTCTGTTGCACAAGCTTCTAAGTGCTTCTCTGACCAAAATTTATTAATATCAACATTCTTGAAATCAAAACAGTTTCTGACAAATATGGCAACTCCTGCTTTCTCCATATTTTCTCTACGGAAATAAGAAGCTAACTTGAACCCTTTAACATTTAACGTATCTATGCCAGTGGTCACATGATGCTCAAAGAGGTAGATTATATCAACTGGTTTTCTCAACTCTAATTCTTCAACACTAATAAGCAACTCATTAAGGTTACCCCTTAGTCCTCAGATATCCTGACGCAATAGTGATAATTGATTTTATGCACTGGCTGAACTACATCTGGATGAAGCTAATTTTCTGGCCAATTTTTGAGTGTCTAGTTTCCATCAGATTCTGTCTTCATGAATTGTGTACATTAAAATTTCCTTTCTTTCTGCCTGTTTTATCAATGTGAATTTCATTTTCAGCCTGTCTCTGAACTTCTTTTGTTTCTGCCCTCCATACCCCAAAAAAATCTGCTGATCTGTCACTTGTAACCACTGCTACTTCACCACTTGTGACAGCGCCCCCCCCCCCTTAGGTTATTTGTTATTAGAGCAGACCGTTTTCCCTTCTCTTTCCTGTTGAGGTGAACGCCATGCCTAGTATAGTCCCACCTGCTGATATAGTCAACAGGAAACATACCGATATGAGACCCCATATCCGATCCAAGCAGCCGTTCCACCTCTAAATTAACTCTCCTAACAGATGAGTTTAAATGAGGCCGGTCATAGCGTCTGAGAACAGACACAAGCCCAACACCAGCATGTCTCGTTCCTGAAGCTATCTTTACCAGGTCCCTCTCAATTGAATAATTGGGGTTCCTATCTATGCTGTAGCCCGCCCTACCTATTATTACCATGGTGTCATCTTTTGTGAAGTCTTTACAAAGTGAACCTACATCCTCTTTCACCTGACCCAGACTTGTACTAGGTTTAAAAAAGCTTGTGACCTGGTAACCTGACCTTAGTTCATCCTGCAACAGTTGACCAGCTTTTTCTGACTTCTTACTTTTCAAACACTTTTTGAAATTTTGTGGCTCATGAGTTTCCAACTGTGACTACGGATCAAACCTGTTATCCACATTCACAACCACACTGTCTGAGAACGTCCTATTCCCATTTCTTCTATAACCTGTTATCACTTCCCATCTCTCTTTTCCCTTCTCCCTCCTTAACCTTTCCAGATCTTGTTCGCTTTATCCAGTTCCGCCTGAGGGCAGCAATCTTCTCCTCCTGTTCCACTATCGTCCTATCTCTACAGCAAATCCTACACAACCAATGAGCCTTATTTATTTCCCCAATTCCTACGCCACTACAGTCACCCATATAAAAGAAACTGCAACAACCCTCACACCACACACCGGAACTAACAATCCTACGGTAAGTCATACGCTTCTCACTAATGGAAAACAAATTTTAGCTTTAGTCTGAGTTAAAAAAGGAATAGCTTCGCAAACTACTCAATTAATATATTAAATTTCTTAGAAAGTTTAGGCCTAATGTCGGATATTAATTCAAAACTTCTGGAGAAACAAAAACGTTATGACCTGTACTGTTTACTTGACGAAACAAAAGGTAAACAAAGAAATGAGATTACACTATATAAAGTTTCCACTTATTTCGGTACTTTTCACTTCGACTACTTACTAGAGAATCAAGTGGATAGAGTATAAGAATACACTAACAACTAATATTTTACTTTATTAAAATAATCACGTAACTCACAGTATATCACAACGTAAACAAATCGTAGTCCAAAACTCGCGCTTATGAAAAGTTTTCTTTTTTCAGTAAATACGCAAAAAGTTTGAATCCTTCAATTGATAGTTTACAATAGGTATTACTTTCCCTAACTATGATGTAATATGGCCTTAATTAATTGTTATTAAGCAATTAAACATTTATCGTTACGAGAGCAGTGAATGTGCACTACCCGCCAACCACTTATACTGTACCGTTGATATCTACTCGGTCACTGCGGATGAGGAGGAGACTGGTGTACAACCAGCTCTCCTACACTACCGCTCATTGTAACGATCTTCAACTTGTCATCTCCTCGTCGAGCAGGCGTGGCGCGTTCACGCAGCCGTCTGGCCGACTCGTGAAAATCTTCTGCGGTCATGGTCGATCTATGGTAGATTAGCAGGGCATAGTCTTCATAACAGCCAACATCATGGACTACAGTCGGCTGCTCTCATCTAAGTGCGCGACGGGCTGTCTACGAAAGCGCTGAGGTGGGAGCCGTGTTGTATCACAGAACGTCGGGTACTACTCATTCCCCGCTGCCACCAACGCAGCGGGAGGCTGCGGCAAATTGTCCTGTAGTGGACCTCACACTTCACTTGTGAGGCATCAGTATTTCTTTGTGGCACTCGCTTAAACCCGACCACTGATCGCCATTATGAAGACCCTTTATAACTCTGTAAACTCAATACGATTAATAATTGTTATTGCAGTTACCACTACGTCACTAACGCCTCCAGGCATAAATTGGATCACACACCGACACTCCATGCCTAGCCTCCTGCTCCCAATGCGACCCCAGCTTTTCGGGTCGTCACGTCACTTTATTTATTCAGAACGGTTGTAGAGGAAGAGAATTTCCATTTTCCATTTAGCGCGGTCGTTGCTACCGACGCTGGGCAGCTCGAGATGCGTATGGTTTCCAAACCTGACACCGGGGTCACTAAAAGGACGTCGGGTTCTCCAAATTGATGTCGGATCTGAAGCATAGCTATTAATTAAAATTGAGCTGGAAGAAAAAGGTTTGAAATCAATAAATTTGCTTCAGCCAACTCAACCCTCAGTAGTGAATTAAACAACCGCAACACTCTCCTCTACACGTCCCCTGGTTCACTATAGATGAACACAGCATGTCACTGTTAAAATGTCCTCTTGAAAAGATGTGTTCCGCGTGCAACTTCGCTAACAGTGTATGTCGGTCCCTATCTTCTGATGGAACACATTTTTGTCGGAAACACGCAAATAGTACTCCATTAAAAAAAAAGAAACTTAGGATGTAAGTAAAGAATTTAGATTTTTTGTTACGTCACCATCAACCAAAACAGACCACCAACCAGTCATGACATTTCTGGATAACGCGTCCAGGCAATCGTGTGAAGAGCTGTATGGCAACCAAGAAACCCTAAAACACGATAGGCTGGCAAAGATTTAAACTCAGAAAATTTCCATGCAATATTTTAGCCTCTGTTTCAACTTACTTATTTCGTTTGATATAAGCATTAAGCATGATTTATTGTGAATGAAAGAATAACGACAGTTATGAACTAAGTTAGAAATGAACCACCACTTTACCTGCCGCGCGGGATTAGCCGAGCGGTCTCAGGCGCTGAAGTCATGGACTGTGCGGCTGGTCCCTCGGGCATGGATGTGTGTGTTTGTCCTTAGTATAATTTTTGTTAAGTAGTGTGTAAGCTTAGGGACTGATGACCCTAGCAGTTTAGTCCCATAAGATTTCACACCCATTTTTGAACGACTTTACCGATATCTTGCAGCAAAAAGCATTAGATAAAGTTCTTATTCTATTGTGGATACAGCTTTTAAACTTATTCCTGATTTGCTGTTAGCTTTATACACACATCAAAAAAAGTTTTGCATCACCCCGGTTCCCAGAACTCCTGCAGACAGACATTGACTGTCGATATTGTATCACGGACACAGTCCCTTTGACTGTTCAGAGATGTCACTAAACCCGACCAAAGATGTACACAACCATGCATGAGTAGCGCCTATTAGACAGAGGGCGTTCGACAGCCTATCAGTTCTAGTCACTCCACTGGGCAGGATGTACACGACTCTTGTCGTCTGTAGTTCAACCATGCGTACACGGTCAATACCGCGGTTAGATCGCGTCCGCATTGTTAATTTGTGCCAGGAAGGGCTCTCAACGAGGGAAGTGTCCAGGCGTCTCGGAATTAACAAAAGCGATCTTGTTCGGATATGGAGGAGATATACAGAGACAGGAACTTTCGATGACATACCTCGCTTAGGCCACCCAAGGGCTACTATGGCAGTGGATGACAGCTGCCTTCGGATTATTCCTCGGAGGAACCCTGATAGCAACGCCACCATGTTGAATCACGCTTTTCGTGCAGCCACAGGACGTCGTGTTACGACTCAAACTTTGCGCAATAGGCTGCATGATGTACAACTTCATTCTCGACGTCCATGGTGAGGTCCATCTATCCCACCACGACACCACACAGCGCGGTACAGATGGGACCAACAACATGCCGAATGGACCGCTCAGGATTGGCATCGCGTTCTCTTCAAAAATGGTTCAAATGGCTCTGAGCACTATGGGACTTAACTTCAGAGGTCATCAGTCCCCTAGAACTTAGAACTACTTAAACCTAAATAACCTAAGGACATCACACACATCCATGCCCGAGGCAGGATTCGAACCTGCGACCGTAGTGGTCATGCGGTTCCAGACTGTAGCGCCTAGAACCGCTCGGCCACAACGTGTCGCATATACCTTCAATCAGACAATCGTCGGAGACGTGTTTCGATGCAACCCGGTCAGGCTGAATGCCTTAGACACACTATCCAGTGAAAGCAGCAAGGTGGAACTTCCCTGATGTTCTGGGGTAGCATTATGTGGGGCCGACGTACGCCGCTGATGGTCATGGAAGGCTCCATAACGGCTTTACGATACGTGAATGTCGTCTTCCAACCGATAGTGCAACCATATCGGCAGCATACTGGCGAGGCATTCGTCTCCATGGACGACAATTCGCGCCCCCATCGTGCACATCTTGTGAATACTTCTACATCTACATCTACATCTATACTCCGCGAGCCACCTTACGGTGTGTGGCGGAGGGTACTTATTGTACCACTATCTGATCCCCCCTTCTCTGTTCCATTCACGAATTGTGCGTGGGAAGAACGACTGCTTGTAAGTCTCCGTATTTGCTCTAATTTCTCGGATCTTTTCGTTGTGATCATTACGCGAGATATATGTGGGCGGTAGTAATATGTTGCCCATCTCTTCCCGGAATGTGCTCTCTCGTAATTTCGATAATAAACCTCTCCGTATTGCGTAACGCCTTTCTTGAAGTGTCCGCCACTGGAGCTTGTTCAGCATCTCCGTAACGCTCTCGCGCTGACTAAATGTCCCCATGACGAATCGCGCTGCTTTTCGCTGGATCATGTCTATCTCTTCTATTAATCCAACCTGGTAAGGGTCCCATACTGATGAGCAATACTCAAGAATCGGACGAACAAGCGTTTTGTAAGCTACTTCTTTCGTCGATGAGTCACATTTTCTTAGAATTCTTCCTATGAATCTCAACCTGGCGCCTGCTTTTCCCACTATTTGTTTTATGTGATCATTCCACTTCAGATCGCTCCGGATAGTAACTCCTAAGTATTTTACGGTCGTTACCGCTTCCAATGATTTACCACCTATGGCATAATCGTACTGGAATGGATTTCTGCCCCTATGTATGCGCATTATATTACATTTATCTACGTTTAGGGAAAGCTGCCAGCTGTCGCACCATGCATTAATCCTCTGCAGGTCCTCCTGGAGTACGTACGAGTCTTCTGATGTAGCTACTTTCTTGTAGACAACCGTGTCATCTGCAAATAGCCTCACGGAGCTACCGATGTTGTCAACTAAGTCATTTATGTATATTGTAAACAATAAAGGATAACGACATAGCTCGACTAGAGTGGCCAGCTTGTTCTCCAAACATGAACCCTATCGATCATGCCTGGGATAGGTTTTAAAACTGCTGTTTATGGACGATGTGATGCACCAATCACTCTGAGGGATCTACGCCGCCGGCCGCGGTGGTCTTGCGGTTCTAGGCGCTACAGTCCGGAACCGCGGGACTGCTACGGTCGCAGGTTCGAATCCTGCCGGGGGCATGGGTGTGTGTGATGTCCTTAGGTTAGTAAGGTTTAAGTAGTTCTAAGTTCTAGGGGACTGATGACCTAAGATTTAAGTCCCATAGTGCTCAGAGCCATTTGAACCATTTTTTGATCTACGCCGAATCGCCGTTGAGGAGTAGGACAATCTGGACCAACAGGGCCGTGATGAAATTGTGGATAGCATGCCACGACGAATACAGATACAACATGCAATGTGTGATTTTCATGAGTAATAAAAAGGGCGGAAATGATGTTTATGTTGATCTCTATTCCAATTTTCTGTACAGGTTCGGCAAGTCTTGGAACCGAGGTATAGGAAAACTTGTTTGATGTGTGTTCCTCCTCCGCAACACAACATAAGGTGACTTGCAAAGTATTTATGTTGAACTCACTTCCGTCAGCAACTATTATACGAGGCACGTGCGATATTTCTGATTGTCTTGAAGATTTAGACACCATATTACACAGCACAACACAACTGAAGTATCACGTTTTCGAAATACTGTTATTGGTTCCCATTGCAACGCGTAGGTTTCAAGTTTTGTTTAAAGTTACCTAAAACCTTCCTATGTCATTATGCAAAAGCGTGGCGCCCTGCGATGTGACTCTCGGACTTGGAGACGCTTCGAACAGCACTGTGGCGAGACATGTGAAAAAAAGGCCATAGCCCAGAAGTTCATGTCAGCTATATGATGCGTTCATTATGTCACATTTGCAACAAATTTCAGCACAATTCTACGCAAGTATGAAATGATGAGAAGGCTGTCTTGCCCATTCGTACCCACATTTAATCTTTTCTTCTACGATTTGGGTGTTGATTCTTGCACATTTCGCCGTCGAAAGTGATAGAACACAGTGTGATAACCTGAAGGTCTACTTTCTTCACGGCGTTCGACACTGCTGTCCCCCATACGCTCTTTAAGCTTACTGCCTTGCCACGGGCCGTGCGGCTGCCCGCCAGAGGTTCGAGTCCTCCCTCGGGCATGGGTGTGTGTGTTGGTCTTAGCGTAAATTAGTTAAGTTAGATTAAGTGGTGTGTAAGCTTAGGGACCGATGAACTCAGCAGCTTGGTCCCACAAATTTCCAATCAAGCCCGCTCTAAGGACATCGTGGAACTGCAACGAAATTGAACATTATCTGACTCCTTTGTGGTGTAGTGTTGCCGCCTGTTTTGCTCTGGTTGAAACATCCCCTTAGAAAAATTATACCTGACCGTGCTTAAACTGACACACAATATTTTTAGCGCAACGCAATCTGACTTTCAATAATCCCTACAAAAGAATGGCCCTGACTAACATTAACCTATTCCTTTCACAAATCACTTACCTCACAAAGATCTTCGTTACTCGAACTACTGCAATACAGCGAGCGCCAATACTGCTAGCTAAATAAAAGATTCAAACTACTGAAGGCACTAACTACTGATAGGCATAGTTAGCAAATGAAAGATTTTGATAGAGAACAAACTATGCAATTATCTTAATAGTGCTCAAAAGTCATAATATATATAGCAGTTCATGACATCCAGTCTTACAAATTTCAAAACGCCGCCATATCTCTCCCCACATCCACCACTGCTGGCGGTTCACCTCCAACTGCGTAACGCTACGCGCTGTTAACAGCCCACTGCCCAACACTACAATGGCAAATTCCAACAATGCCACCCAGCCACAGACAGCACACAGCACAGCCAGTGATTTCCATACAGAGCGCTACGTGGCGTTACTATTAAAAAAACCTAAACAGCCTACTTACATAGCCCCCATGCTCCCCACAAAAAATTTTACAAACTGTTTTGGGCAGTGGCCAATACAGATTTGAAAACTTTTTTCATAATTACAATAACAAAGGAATCAAATGCACACACTTATCGATACAATGTTGGTCAAAAGCTAAAATTTTCTCACAGTCCATAAAGACAGTCCTGATAGTTCATCACAGTAAAATTGCAGTGTTTTTCTCAAAGTCTGAGCAGAAAAAGAGAATGCACACGGAAGTAGTGGATTTCCATGCAGTCTTGAAGAAGTAGTGTTTCCTTCCAACGGAAAGACAGTGCTGACTCTTGACATGCAGACAGGTAATGGGCCACAACAGAGCAAACCCACAGCAGAGTCAGTCCAAGTTTTGAAGAATATTGGTAGGTAGGTCATCACATAGCAGACCCACTGTAGTCCTGGTAGAGAGTATGGTATTGGTGGGCCACCAGAAGTGCAGACCCACAGCAGTCCTTGTAGATATAATGGTATTGGTGGGTCATCAAAGGAGCTGACCCACTGTAGACCTTGTAGAGACGGCCAACAGCCATCTGTTGGGACTGTGCAGGTGCACAATCACCATTGAAGAGTCTTGCGGAGAATATAGCAAGTCCATAAACCACCACTTGTGCACTCACAAAGTTTTTGAATTGTCCTGAGAACCAGCAATGCTGTTAACCAGTCTCTTGCTGAATTATCAACACATGTCCAGACACTAACAGTCCTTTTTTTTCACATATTGTGCATATACTATGACCAACAGAAATGTGTGCAGTGAAATGAATGCTTACAAGTTACTTAATTTGATGAACTGGTGTCAATTACAATATTATAACATGAGAATACAATAACAAAGGTACAAAATTCATCATTAAAGAACATAACAATACAGATAACAGTTATAGTAATACAGGGTTTACAAAAGAATAGAAATATACATATACATCAGTGTTACAGGAATTATGACATAATTACATACATAAAAGATCAGAATAACTTTTTAAACATCAACTTCACACATGAGCATTAAAACAAAACAGAATAAATAATGTCTAAACATCTTTACGAAGTAAATAACATATTATTAATGCAAATTATATTTGAGGATAACAGTATTCCTCATCATAGTGAATGTAGCTTAGTATTAGAAGAGAAAAAAATTCTTTGAAACGGTACACAGAGACAGGAAGAAAACAAATACACAAGGGTACACAAACACATAGTGGGATAACACAAAAGGAAAGGACAGGGTTGGTTTTCAATGTAACATTTGGTACTGCAGTCCAACCCAAAACTTCATTCCATAGATCGTCCCTTTTATTTCAACATTTGCTCCAGCCAAAAAAAATCCTATCCAAGCATGCTTTCTGTATTTTGTTCACATCCTCTTTCAAAAATAGTTTTTCTCCACTGTACACTACTTTTTTGGCCAAACCATTTTCCTATAGCTTCTCAATGCATTTCTTCCAATTCATCATAGTTAGTTTCTTATATAGTCTACCCCCTCTTAAGCTAACTTAAATCTACTGAGCTCAGATGCTAAACTAAGGGACGATGCAATGCAGCAGCACAAAACAATTAGTACAAACAGCAATGACAAAATATTCAAATTGGCAAATCAAGCAGCAATATATATAAGTTATATATAAGTTAGCAAAGCAAATGCAACATCATCACTAATATGAGCCAATGTGCAGCAAAAAGAAAAATAAAGCAGTAGTAAATATGGCTTAACAGAGTAATACAAAGTGAAATTCAGTAGCACTATGCCTGGCACACAGCAGCAGCAAATGCAATAACTTATACCTAAACATGACAAAGCTCGAGCAGAAAAAATATTACAGTAAAAATGGCCATGTTTAATACCTATGTCACAGCTTAATATTAAAGTGATGCATCACAAAAACTTACTGTGCAAGAAAGTTACCAAATCGTAAAAATAATTATTTATGCAATTCTTGTGAAGGGAAATGTCTATTTGTGTTCCCTCTTTTTAAGAAAGTAGATTATAAAATTACTGTTTCCTGGATCTGTAGGCATAAAATATCTATATTAGTACATCTATTAAATTTTATTTTAACCAATGCTGCAGTGCAGCTAGAAACTAGATATTAAACAAAATGAGCAATCTCTCAACTAGAAGGACAATAGATGTAAAATGTTTCTCATCATTTCATTAGGCATTTTAGTAAATATCATAAATTAAGAGCTCCACAGAGTAATCATATGTTTTCAAGTTTGAGCGTGTCACATTTGCGATGCTTTCTACAAAGGAATGTCAATAGGATAATACCCTCTTTTTTTTCTCCACCTGTGCCTCTGAAAGGCACACACTAATGCTTTTATCCAGGTGACTGTCGCACAGCTGGGTGTCCACGACGCATTCCGTGCAGGTGGTCACTTAACTTTCTTACCGAAATATTTACGACACCAGTTTGTACTACAGTGACAGTCTCATATAAAAATTTCACTGGTCGAGAATTTGCGTTTCAAATCTGTAGAAACAAAATCCTGTAAATATAACAGTGTCCAAAAAATTTTCGCCAGCATAGTGATACATTCACACATATACACACATTTCATAACTCTTAAAGTACGATTCTCGGTTTCCAACATCCTTTTTCACAAACCAGAGTCCATAACCACTACTCATTATTCCTTGCTTTATTACACATATACATATTCATAGACACTTCTTCAATATTTCATCATAATAAATATGTAGCATATCAAATTCCTCATATAGCATCAGCTTATTAATCATAAACATACCGCAACAGCGTAATACACATCCTCATCATAACATCATAAAACCTCAGCGAAATCTCAAAATCGTCATAGCTTCCTCCAATAATTTCAAAACCTAAAAAAAAATTCTCTGCTCATGTCAAAAGTTTCATCTACCTCAAACGTACTTTAAAAATCATGATCCCATACCAAATACATCATTCAAAGCTCTCATAGTATCACAATGGTTCCGAAAAAATATGATCATTTCACAAGGTACAAACAAAATACAATTTCATAAGTGTGAAGTTATCCAACCGTGTAATTGTGTAAACATGTGTCACTGATGTAGTAAAAAAAAAATGGTTGTCTCTCAGTTAAATGATCAGATAGCTGTGTAATTTACGTGTTAGAGAAATATGGTACCGATGTGTAAAGTTGTATAAGTAAATACCATATCAGCTAGGGCTCCTTGTGCTTGCCACACACATGGTACACAAAGTAAGCGTGTACCCCCTTGAGGATTAATGTAATTATACCCTCAGGTGTTACAGATTACAGCAATGGAATGAAATGTATCACGGAAAACTTTCTTTGCAATTGAAAAATCTTGAAAAATAAATGGTTTAAGTTCAAAATTAATCACTCAAATGTGTGTCCTTTAGCGCAAAATGTATGTCTTGCTATAAGATAATTCTGTGGAAGTGTCGTAGTTATCGTCCTCCGAAAGCTAAGTTCTGTAGAAGTCAATGTACTTACCACATGATAAACAAAAGTGAAATGCTATGCATATAGATATCGTAGTTATTACACACAGTACTGTGATCAAGAATGTACTATACTGTAATGAATTGTTGTGCTACAAGAAATGCTGTCTCATTGTAGCTATACCACAAAAGTTACTACTAAAACACGTTCTACTTTCCAGAAGAATTCAGAAAAACTGTGCAGATACAAAACAGATATACCGCAAAAGCAACAATGTAAATTGTGTCACATATTAGTAGCGTTGTGATAGAGTCGTGTAGCTGTCAAAGAAACCAAATACTAAGTCATCTTTAATCTCACAGAAAGTACTTCAAATCCAGAATGTATTTTCAAGTAAACCAAAATGTTGCATTAAAATCTCATTTGCAGTACCGGTACATGTTCTAAGTATGTCAGCCTTATAGTCATTACGTAATCATGCAACTAACAAGCAAGAATGTACACACACAATAACACTGTGTCGTCTGTTCACTATAACAATGCACTCGTAAATACTGTCTAAATATGTTCCCTAGGTTCTAGACTGGATAGTGAACTTCAAAACATTGTTGCATGTTAACAGTTTATAAGTCTGACAAGGCATACTAATAACGTGAAGTGAAAAATTTTATGGCAAAGACTAAGTTATAAAGCAGATTATCTTTCAATAAACGGTTTTACACGTGAAATGTGGTGCAAACCTTTACTCTTCCTAGTACGCAGAGTTTCAACTTCAATGCAATTATCATGCGGTATACGTCGGTAAAGAATACTGGAATTTTTGTCAAGGTTAGCCTCTATGTTATTTTTCTCTGAGCCAGCCGGCGTACGTGGCTGCCTGCGGTGCAAGTCATTGTCTGTCTCTTTGTTGGCGTGCGTCGTTATTGGGATTAGGAGACCTAACTTCTACAAATTCACCTTGTCGAGAGGGCCCTGCCGTGTTTGAATCCCGCCAATTCTGATGCAATTCAGGTCTGTCGTTATGGTTACATCGTCTGTCGTCATGTCGGTAGATTCCATAATTTCTTTCTTGTCGGTCACGTGGTGGAGAATTTCTCCCGGAATCGTAACTGCACGGTGGACCATTGCGTCTGAAGTTATTCTGTCTCCCTTGATAATTATTGTTTTGGTTCCCTTATTGTCTGGTTATCTCTGTCATATTCATTACTACGGAAGTGTGATCTTTCTCTGTACCTATTATTCTGCAAACGGTCGTCATAAGGGTGGTGTCTGTTTTGGTCACGATTTGTGTTGTGAGAATAACCTTGTCGTGTCCAGTTATTATTTCTTTTATCGCGGAATTGCGACGGATGTGACCTGTAATTGTTGTGTTCCTGTTTTTGCGTTCCGCAATTGTCAGTGTCAATTTCTAATTCTTGTAAGAGTCCCTGAAAAGCTTCAATGTCGTCTTTGCAACGTCCTGCCAAAATAATATGTCGTAAATGTTCAGGTAATTTGATTAAGCAAATGCGAATGAGTTCTGAGGGGCTGTATGCGTTTGACAGGTACTGATTCTTGTGCAAAATGTCTTCAAAATATTTCACAGGACTGGAGAATTCAGATTGTTCGAAATGTTTCATCATTATGATGCTATGTTTTACTCGGTCTTGTGTAGCTTGAGACCAATATGCTGAGAGGAAGGCATGATAAAATTCTCCTTCACTGTGGCAATCGTGAATGACCGATCGCATTCTTACAGCTGGTTCATTCTCTAAGTAGCCACACATAAATTCTAATCTGTGCTGCAAAGACCAGTTGGGAGGAAAACAATGAGAGAATTGATGAAGCCACGATTGTGGATGAATGTCGTTGCCAGAATTCTTAAATGTTTTGAATTTGTGTGTAGTAATGAACAGCTTATAGTCAAAATCATCGTGTCGGAAAGTCGCATGTCGGTCATTGTTACGTCGCGTCGGCGGTTCCATCTCAAAATTTAGTGCACCTTGCCAATTTCTTTCATAATTTCCGAAATGCCCTGTGTTATTATTTTGTGTCTTTTCCGTATTTCTAAGTCCCTCTTCTCGTGTTGGAGCGCGAGTGTCTTCTGAAATATGTAATTTTTGCATTACTTGTGCCAACTGATCTTGTACTTCCCGGATTTCTCTTTTGTACTGTGTATTGATTTGATTTTGATTTTGTCTGAATTTTCTAATTTGTTCATACTCTTCAGTGTCAGTGAAGGCTACAGGTCTTGTGTCATTCAGATCATCATCTACCTTTGCAGATAAGTTAGTGAACTGTCTGAAAGTTCGGCTACTTTATCCGATAGTGAAATTATTTCCTCTGGGTGTTTTTCTGAACCAAGTTTCAGAGTGTCCATTTGTGTTGAAATCGTATCTACTGTGTCCTTTAAGTTTTCCTGAGTTTTTGCAAGTTGTGTAACCGAATCGGTAGATGCAACTGAGTCAATCTTAGCTTGCAAGGTTTCATGATTTTCATGAACAATATTTTGCAGGCTGCTTCGTGATTCTGTAATATATTTTCATGCCGCGAAAAAATACACTCCTGGAAATGGAAAAAAGAACACATTGACACCGGTGTGTCAGACCCACCATACTTGCTCCGGACACTGCGAGAGGGCTGTACAAGCAATGATCACACGCACGGCACAGCGGACACACCAGGAACCGCGGTGTTGGCCGTCGAATGGCGCTAGCTGCGCAGCATTTGTGCACCGCCGCCGTCAGTGTCAGCCAGTTTGCCGTGGCATACGGAGCTCCATCGCAGTCTTTAACACTGGTAGCATGCCGCGACAGCGTGGACGTGAACCGTATGTGCAGTTGACGGACTTTGAGCGAGGGCGTATAGTGGGCATGCGGGAGGCCGGGTGGACGTACCGCCGAATTGCTCAACAAGTGGGGCGTGAGGTCTCCACAGTACATCGATGTTGTTGCCAGTGGTCGGCGGAAGGTGCACGTGCCCGTCGACCTGGGACCGGACCGCAGCGACGCATGGATGCACGCCAAGACCGTAGGATCCTACTCAGTGCCGTAGGGGACCGCACCGCCACTTCCCAGCAAATTAGGGACACTGTTGCTCCTGGGGTATCGGCGAGGACCATTCGCAACCGTCTCCATGAAGCTGGGCTACGGTCCCGCACACCGTTAGGCCGTCTTCCGCTCACGCCCCAACATCGTGCAGCCCGCCTCCAGTGGTGTCGCGACAGGCGTGAATGGAGGGACGAATGGAGACGTGTCGTCTTCAGCGATGAATGTCGCTTCTGCCTTGCTGCCAATGATGGTCGTATGCGTGTTAGGCGCCGTGCAGGTGAGCGCCACAATCAGGACTGCATACGACCGAGGCACACAGGGCCAACACCCGGCATCATGGTGTGGGGAGCGATCTCCTACACTGGCCGTACACCACTGGTGATCGTCGAGGGGACACTGAACAGTGCACGGTACATCCAAACCGTCATCGAACACATCGTTCTACCATTCCTAGACCGGCACGGGAACTTGCTGTTCCAACAGGACAATGCACGTCCGCATGTATCCCGTTCCACCCAACGTGCTCTAGAAGGTGTAAGTCAACTACCCTGGCCAGCAAGATCTCCGGATCTGTCCCCCATTGAGCATGTTTGGGACTGGATGAAGCGTCGTCTCACGCGGTCTGCACGTCCAGCACGAACGCTGGTCCAACTGAGGCGCCAGGTGGAAATGGCAAGGCAAGCCGTTCCACAGGACTACATCCAGCATCTCTACGATCCTCTCCATGGGAGAATAGCAGCCTGCATTGCTGCGAAAGGTGGATATACACTGTACTAGTGCCGACATTGTGCATGCTCTGTTGCCTGTGTCTATGTGCCTGTGGTTCTGTCAGTGTGATCATGTGATGTATCTGACCCCAGGAATGTGTCAATAAAGTTTCCCCTTCCTGGGACAATGAATTCACGGTGTTCTTATTTCAATTTCCAGGAGTGTAGGTTGGAAATGCTCACAAATTTGTGTTTTTACGTCATTACAGACTTTTTGACATTTCGATTCGATTTTATGTAACTCAGTAGTAAAATCTTCACGTGTTTGTTCAAGCGTGGTGTCTAACCTTCGAAGTTTTTGTTCCATTGTGTCTAACTTTTGAAGATTTTGTTCCATTGTGTCTAACTTTCGAAGATTATGTTGCGTTGTGTCTAACTTTTGAAGCTTTTGCTGTGTTTGTCCCATTTGTTATATTAATTGTAATAACAATGCACTGGTGTCTGAAACATGTTCCTCAGTGCTTGTCGGCAGTGAATTTGCCCCGGCAACATTTACATTTTGACAAGCAGAAAATGTGTCATGACTTATTTGAGAAAACGGTGAGGACCCAAAACCTGAATCTACAGTATTTGCGACATTGAGTCCTGTCATTTCGGATTCCTGAGGCGAGCTGTTGCCGACCGATCGATCGATATTGCTTCCCTGTTCACTAATTGTTTCACTGTCTACACCATTATTTGTCGCCCGCTCCATTTCCTTATGCACAATTACCAAATTACCACTCTGAATATATGTTAATTCATTACACAGTGGTGCTGATAAGCTACGCTCGTCGTCACTATTATTTCTCAGTTTACTTTGGAGCCTAGTGTTACGTTTTTCACACGCCATTATTGTCACAATATTTCACACGATAACACAGAAAAGCACAATTTGAAGAGCAAGATAAGAAAACACATTAACACAGCACTGAAAATAATATCTAGTTAATTGCAAACGCAGCTGCGACATACTTGGTGCAAATCTACATGCATGCCACAACTGTTTTACTGTACAACAATGAAAAACTACAACCACAAAGGAAATTCTCTCTATGATTACGCGCTAGCAATAAACAATAGCTACACTAATTACACAAACTACAGCAAAAAAATCAGAAGATTCCAGTGAGGTATCCTCGGCTAAGGGTCGACATATGAAACATCCCCTTAGTAAAATTATACATAACTGTGCTTAAACTGACACACAATATTTTTAGCGCAACGCAATCTGATTTTCAATAATCCCTACAAAAGAATGGTCCTGACTAACATTAACCTATTCCTTTCACAAATCACTTACCTCACAAAAATCTTCGTTACTCGAACTACTGCAATACAGCGAGCGCCAATACTGCTAGCTAAATAAAAGATTCAAACTACTGAAGGCACTAACTACTGATAGGCATAGTTAGCAAATGAAAGATTTTGATAGAGAACAAACAATTTATTTACCTTAATAGTGTTCAAAAGTCATAATATATATAGCAGTTCATGACATCCAGTCTTACAAATTTCAAAACTCCTCCATTTCTCTCCCCACATCCACCACTGCTGGCGGCTCACCTCCAACTGCGCAACGCTACGCGCTGTTAACAGCCAACTGCCCAACACTACAGTGGCAATTTCCAACAACGCCACCCAGTCACAGACTGCACACAGCACAGCCAGTGATTTTCATACAGAGCGCTACGTGGCGTTACCATTAAAAGAACCTAAACAGCCTACTTACATGGTATACAGCGTGGAACCACTAGGGATCGTTCAAAAGCATTCGATGAAGCTTTTTCAACCCTCCTGTGTGGCGTTTTCCTTTTGCGTGATCACGGGTCTGCAACATTAACTTGTCCGTAAATAAAACGGCAAGGGGTCCGTCTAAAACCCGCAGTTCGGCTTCAGGTACTCACATTTGTTGAACACGTTAAAAATATACCTGTCAAAATCTTCCACACCAACTGAGCGTCATGGTGTTTCTTGCACTTGAAGGTAGGCAAACCCCTCCTAAGGATGGACGAAGGGGTTTCCTAACCCTAAGGCTAAGATAAGGCCCATTTTTAACGTGTTCAACAATAGTGCGTGGGTGGCACCAAGGGTGTTGTCTTACTGGTGGAACTTATTGGGACACTATATCATTTAATTCGCGCACATGTTAATATTTCACTCCCTCATCATCGCACCACAGGACGGAGCGAAACAGGAGGGCTGAAAAGCATTAACACCCTTTGCTACTTCAGATTACATTCAAATTTTGTCCGATAGGTTTGGTCGTTCCCTGATAGTGCCATTTCTATACGAGAGTAAAAATTGTTTTCGCACTTTACGTCAAAGGTGTCAGGTCACGTTCAGTAGGGTTGCATCTCAATGTTGTCCTTAGAGCAGGCTTTAAATTGCAAGGGGTAACAGCAGTGTCGAATGTTATCAAGAACGTCGTCCGAATGTTTATCGCATTGCGAACTTTCATTTTCGACCGAGAAATGTGTGGGAATCAGCTCTCAAAGGGATGGGGTCATTACACTGATGCCCATTACACCACCTCCTCTGGACTTCTCGTGTCGATCGTGAGCGACAGTATACATAAGGAAACCGAGTGATTTCAACCACGGGTGCCGCCGCTCTGACCTCCACAGCAGCGGCGCCAAAAGAGGGGTGAAATGTCGGCAAGACGAGGCGTGACGACCTTCCCGTCATGTGTGTGACACGTCCAAGGTGGCGTTGGGCAGAATTATGGTGAAATTTGGTGCCAATGTGACATCATGAACCCACATTACAGCTTACATAAGCTTCTGTACCACGGCCTTTCTTCGTTTGTGTCGACTTCTTGCTGTTTAAAGCGTCGCCGAGCCCGAGGGTGATTTCGCAGTGCACCACGCTTTTACACTATTATAGGACAAGATAGGAGCCACGTTTGAGCTGAAGCCCAAAGTTCTGCGTCGCAATGGGACAAGATTATTGGTTATCGAAAACGTGATCCTTTAATTTTGTTGCCCAATGTAGTTCAAAATGTCGCGTCCGACAGGTGATTATGAGTAAAACGTGGCAGATACTACATATAAAGAGATGACGTTGGAATTTAATTCAAAAAAAATTTGTTTCCAGGAGAATGAAATATACATTGTTCTGTAACTCATCATCCGTCTGCTTCACCACGTTTCTGCGTCCTTCAGTGACCGTTATTGACAGTTATATTACTATACCAACTTCAGAGTTCAAGAATCAGATACACAGGCACTCCTATACCGAAGTGAAAAAATCTGTTGGCTCATAATTTAACTTTACACGTTTTGCTCAAACCTAACCTTATGATGCAGTTTTTCTATCGCATTTTTGACAAACATGTAAATGGCAGCCGCTGTGACCGATCGGTTCTAGGCGCTTTAGTCAGGAACGGCGCTGCTGCTACGGTCGCAGGTTCGAATCCTGCCTCGGGCATGGATATGTGTGATGTTCTTAGGTTAGTTAGGTTTAATTAGTTCTAGGGGAGTGATGACCTCAGACGTTAAGTCCCATAGTGCTTAGAGCCGTTTGAACAATTTGAAACATGTAAATTTCGAAAAACACTTTACCACATGCAATGTAGGAAGCACATTTTCTTTCAAAATAGTGAATCAATATTTAAATACTTGAGGAATTACAAGTTTTGTGCACTAAATTTTACTTTACGGTAACGAAAAACCCTTAGTAAACATTTACTGAGTCAGTGCTCCAGCTACATTTTGCTTTTAGGTACACCTATATAAATACTACACAGTATTAAACTATTTGGTACACTACTGAATCGATAGTTTTCGCTCTCCGTTGTACTATAGTGCAGCCGTTAAATCGATAATACTTAATACTTGGTAAGACACAAGGTAACTTTGTAACTGTATTTGGACTAGACACTTTCGTCCTCTGTAAAGCACTGAGTAACGACCAAAAAGTGCAACACAGGAACCCTAGTGAATCTTATTCACTCTCTAATCCAAAGAGTACAGCAGGCTGCTTGAACTTTAGTCTTCTATGGAGTCTCGGTTCATTTTATCCAAGTACTAGGCTAGTTCGTACTAAGTTAGAGCAGTTTCAAATTGGAAATAAGTGGGAAGCTTTTACCAGTTCCGCCATTTGCCTTACAACCAACGGAAAACTCTCTAAAACATTAATTGCAGCTGGATGATTGGGACCATTTTCAGTTTATTTCTGGGCAATGTTGTTCACTGACTTAACAATACAAAACAAAAAATGTGTGTGTGTTTGTGTGTGTGTGTGTGTGTGTGTGTGTGTGTGTGATAGGGACAGGGAGAGGGAGAGAGAGAGAGAGAGAGAGAGAGAGAGAGAGAGAGAGAGAGAGAATGTATGTATGTGTATGTTTGTGTGTTTTTCCACATGACAACGTGTCTCCGTGTGAGTGTAAGTGCACTGCGTGCACAACATGAACACGAATTTGCCTAGTTTTAGAAAAATGAATGGAAATGGTGCAGCACTGTGCTAAATGCACGTGGCTGCATAGTGTAATTCGTTAACAAGGGCGAACGGGACATTCTGTAACACACTGTGTCATTCCTATATATTCCTTTCATTCTTGAAACAGGGATTTACATCAATAGTGAGAGGAGTAAAGGAGAGGTAGCTTCCATTAGTGAACTAAGAAAATCGCTAATGAGACAGAGCGAGGTTATTGCCTCCAGATAGACCATTGTGGATTTTCTGTGGATACTTTCATACTACCTTATTTATTGTATGTCACAACACGGTTTTAAGAACTGATGTCGCTGTTAGCTGCCTATTTTCAGTGCTTTTTCTGTTGCCATTTTCCTCGACGTACATCATGTCATCTGCAACTGTTTGAGCGGCAGTTAATAAACAAATACTAAAAAGTGAACTTACGTATGTCAGCGTTATACAGTTGGGATTGCCGTAGTGTTGTGAATCCTGTTTTGGTGTGTACTAGGTTGTTATGTAGTATGTCGTGTACTCACGTTCGTTGGGCGGCTTGCAGCTAATTTTATACACAGAAAAACAAAACTTTCGCATTTCATTTACGATGCAAAACATTACGCCATCTTGCTGTTGGCGTGTGTGGCGAGAAATGTATCGCATGTTGCGAGAAGGCTATGAAAACTGTAGCTGGAGTTCGGACGATTTCTGTTCCTTATTTATGTCTCTGTGCGTAATGGGGAAGTGGTTCTTTTGCTTGTGTGTCCTGGGCCAGTTCTCTGAGAGCAATAAAGAGTGTGTTGTTGCAAAGTGTTGTGTTTTCGTTTATTACGTTTTTGCCTTCCGCTATAGCAACTGTATGTAGTAATTTTCTTCTATTGTGGACACAGAACAGAAAGCAAACACTGGCAAACAATCACTCCATCACATACAGGGCCATAAACAAGGAACGGAAGTCGTCAGAACAGTTTTCATAGCCTCCTCGCAATGCGCGAACAGCAAGATGGCATAATGTTTTGCATCATAAATGAAATGTGAAAGTTTCGTTTTTCTGTGGATAAAATTAGCTGCAAGCCGCCCAGCGAACTTGAGTACACGACAACCTAAGTAAGGGCTTAGTACTCACCAATAGTGGATCCACAACACTACCGCAATCCCAACTGTATATCGCTGACATACGCAAGTTCACGTTTCAGTATTTGCTTACAAACAGCCGCTCGCACAGTTGCAGATGACATGATGTACGCCGAGAGAAACGGTAACTTAAAAATCACTGAAAATATTCGGTGACAGTGGCAACAATTGTCAAAACCATGTTGTGATTTATAATAAATAAGGTAGTATGAAAGTATCCATAGAAAACAATATTTAAAAACCAAACAGTGCAAATGTAATAACGTATTACAGTGTTTTAGAACTACGCTATTTTCTCCATGTTTTAGATTTAAAGAACTCACTGATGATGCCCATATTTGTCGCTGAAATTAGTTTGGGGAATAAATAAGAAAATAAATAACAAAAAGTGTTTTCCATATAGACGGATTCACAATTCCCATATTGTTATTATACCTGAGGAAAACACTGTAGAGGTCCTGGACAGTTTTAATGTGAAAAGATTTGTCTTTGCAATTATAATACCATACCTTGCAGGTCAGTCAGGTACTCGTCCATCTGCACTTCCATAGGGGCGCTTTCAACAGAAGTGGCAAACGGTCTCGGAAACAGCTCGTAAACAGATGTAAGACTGACAGTGTCCTCAAAACCTTTGTAAAACTGTCCTTGTAACTCATCCAAGTCCACAATGAATTCTTGAGGGCTCGAGCTTTATTTAACTTCAGTGAGCTTAGGGAACTGGACAGTCTGTCTTAGAATTTGCCCCTTCTACAACGCGATTTACTTTTTTAACGCATCCCTAATAATCACAAGGAAGTTAATTTGCAGTGTATCACTGTGGTCAGCCCACAGACAAGTCCCCTTAAAACACGAAATCTCCATTCCATTCTGGGTACTGTAATTTTCGTTTTTGCACTCCTTTTTGCTTCATAAATTCAACAATAGCAAGATTTAAATCGAAAAATCGTTTCAGGTATGCGCCTTGATTTAACCAAAATACTTTGTAGTAATGTATGAAGTCTCCATGCTCTTCGTTCATTTTCTCTGAAAGCCCGCATCTCGTGGTCGTGCGGTAGCGTTCTCGCTTCCCACGCCCGGGTTCCCGGGTTCGATTCCCGGCGGGGTTAGGGATTTTCTCTGCCTCGTGATGGCTGGGTGTTGTGTGCTGTCCTTAGGTTAGTTAGGTTTAAGTAGTTCTAAGTTCTAGGGGACTGATAACCATAGCTGTTAAGTCCCATAGTGCTCCGAGCCATTTCAACCATTTTCTCTCAAAACTGTTGCAACTGACAGTAGAACAATAGATAGACTGAAAGAATTTTATTTATTGTAAGACCAATTTCTTCAAGCGTTGCATGCCTGCAAGTTTAGCACATACTGCTTTTTGATGTACAGAACAATGAATCTTGTCTGTCAAATGGCTCAAATTGCTCTAAGCACTATGGGACTTAACATCTGAGGTCATCAGTCTCCTAGACTTAGAACTACTTAAACCTAACTAACCTAAGGACATCACACACATCCATTCCCGAGGCAAGATTCGAACCTGCGACCATAGCAGCAGCAGCGTGGTTCCGGACAGAAGCGCCTAGAACCGCTCGGCCACAGTGGCCGGCTCTTGATTATCGATCGCAGTAATTTTTTGCTGTCTCATTGTCACCTAAACGTTTCAATTCTTTCTGATGGTACTTTAATGTTATTTCATAGCATATAAGCAGTACCCATCGCTTATGCGAATTGAGAATTCTCATCTTTCTCTTCTCTCATTCCCATACATTATAAATGACTGAGACCATAGATCGCTAGGTTTCCTCTTTTTGTGCACGTTGCCACTGGACTCGTGAACGTCCTTCATATCACGAACAAATAGTGAAAGGTAAACACCGCCGATACCACGATAGTTGAACTCAGAGAGTTGTGGCGAACGAAAAATGCCGTACTGCAGTGTTAAATAACGGTGGCGCTGCTCCAGGTACTTCCGAGAAGGACCGAGCAAAGCCGAGGGACATGCCGGTCTTTGGTTCCCACGCGGCTCGCATTCACTGCACGCGTGATGTTTGGAAGTCCGTGACCGGCCCTGTTTCAGGAATTACACCAGGTTCAGGCAGCAGAAGAGGTTACTCAATGCAGTCAACACGCTGTAGTGAACGAGCAAGTTCCGGTGACGCCACAGCTACCGCTGCCAGTTTCCGCCACGAAATGCGTACAACACAAGCGACCAAGCCGCCCCTCGTTTCCAAGAAGGGGCACTCTACTCGCTCGGCTTGGCTGCATTCCTCATAACCAACAGCATACACGTCCATAACTGTTTCTGCTGGCTCACACTTATACGTCTACCGACTTCGCACCGGAGCTTTGTCGTATAAAATGGTTGTCATTAACATTTGATCGCTTCAATCTTTCTGATAGAATGTTTTTATTTGCACATATACATTTAATAAGCAAATAAGATTTCAATAAACTAAAAATTCGTTCCATTAATACATGGAAACTACGGTATATAATTTCTTAAGTAACACAACAAGAATATTTTATTTGATAATATTTCAGAGTTTAGCACAAAAGTGTATTTAACATTCGGCCAAAACCTTAATTATTTTTGATTACAGGATAATATTGGAGCTCAATTCTTCGTGGGATTTATCTTCTGCTTTATAAACGCATTCAAATGGTCCTTCATGTTATCGGCTTTGGTGTGTAGTCAGGTCCAAATGGTTTTCATTATTCCTCAAGAATCTTTTTAAACCTTCTTTCGATTTGGTTGTGGTTTTCCTGACCCTTCTATCCTTTTTACTCCATTAGTCTGTAATGAAGTCAAGTCTAGTGATTGAAGTGGTATCTCAAAAACAATGGAACGTCTGTAACAGAATAACTTCTTTGTTAGCTACGATGTGGGCATTATGTTATCATTATCTTCGAAACATTCTCAGCGTTTCTGCACGCCTGTGTTAATTTTTCTTCACAATGTAGAGATGTGTCTGCTTGTTTAACATCATGCCGTCAATGAAAGCAAATTCCTTCTCACAACATGACGAAACACTGCCCCATACCAAAACAGTCCCTCCCCTCTACGCCCCCCCCCCCCCCCTCCCACGTCTGTGTTTTACAGTAGTTTGGGGGTGTTTAGCCTGCAACTCTTCAGTTCACTTACGCCATAGGTTTCCTTCTCTTGGAAAGACGTTGGATTTGCTCAAATCAGCAAATGTGACTTTATTAACGTACCTGGATAACCCAGCGCGTAAACGAGTTCCGTGCCCCTGATTAAATTCGCCTCGTGGATTAAAGATACGAGATGATGAGCCAACCACACTGAATGTTGTTTTTAGACGGCTTTCCGCATCCCAGTATGTAAATACGCGGTGGGTACTCCTCTCCAGCCTCAGGTACACGCAAAGCAAACATGTAGGAAAGTTTCCACACTTCAACATGGGTTTTGTTCTAGACGCATACAAATGGGGTACACTGCATCCGTCCCAGGGGGGAGAGATGGCATTTGGAAGAGCGTCTGTCACTAACAGTGCCAAAACCCATATAATGATGCCGATCCCGTGGAGAAACGGGAGTAGATAAGGAAGGGGAAGAAGATAAAGAGCAAATGTAACGTCTTTTCAGCACTCTGACCTTTCATATACGTGGTCCCTTGCGATCTGGAGTCTTTCGTTTCAATTCAGTTTGTCCACACGTGCCATTCTTCCGTAGTACCCTACTTCTCTTATAACACTCAGTATAGCTGAATCACTCACTTGCTTACCACATTCTTGCGGGAGATGTTTTGTAGCTGCAGAGGAATTTAATCGAGAATTGCGCTTAATATTTCTCATGATTACCATCCATTCTCTTTCACTAAGCTTCCTTGGCAGCCTTTTTTGAGGTACATAATCTATGCTCTTCTCCTACTCAGATCGTCTTGTAATATCCGTAACCGTACTTCTGCGTGTATTTCACCAATTAGCAATATCATTGTGAATATGATGCTTACACATTTAGCGGTTTTAGAACATCGTGTTAGTTCCCTTGTGTCCCACTGCGACTTTGTAGACCACTCTGTATGATGGAACAATATCAAGTGGGCGGAAAAGGAGAAGCACACCGTATTATACCACCCACAACGTGTATCTACACAAGTGCTCTCAAGTCACTGTAATACTCGTACGTGACCGGATGTTAAAGCGTCATTCTTTTACGACCCATCCCAATCAATTACTTTCAAAACTCGTATATTAAAATGTTCACCGGGATTCGATGAATCTTTGTTTTTTATAATCTCGCTTTCTCTACTGAAAGAAAGTCTTTATGTCTCAAATGTACCGTCGACATTGTGGGAGAAAGACACAAGAGAACGACGGAAAAAAGGAGAAGGATTACTTGTTTCTAGTGCAGCCTTGCGCGTAAGTGAAATGTGGATAATGACTGTAGAGACAAGAAGACAATAGAACAGGTGCTATCCACCTTTTCATATCTAAGGAAATGATGGCAAAGTAAATTAGAGATGAACCGGAACTCGAACACGGATTTCCCACTTCATGCGAGCGGTCGCATTAACCGCTTTGGCTATACGTGCTGAACTCACGGGCCAGACCCAAACTTTTGTATGTCATCTTTCCTGCTGCAAAACATGTACTCGCGAGCACATTATGTAATTCCCATACAGGGGAGGACATTTTAATGGAAAGTCGCTGCCTGGTTACAATGAATAAGTACGATATTTCAGTGTCTGTTTTGTCATAAAGAACGATGTAAAGTTCTCTCGGACATGCATGCATGTCCAGAGGAACGTTGTATCGTTCTTCTTAACAACAAAGGCGTTGCAGTATAGTACTTTCATACCTACGGCCCACTTTTGCATCTCTGTCACCAGTATAATTTTCTGATCGCCTGTCGGTTCCACAGGAATGGTGCTTTTTAAATAGGGAAATAACTTGACTTTGTAAAATTTATACAGCAGAGTTACACCATGTTAAAGCGCATAACAATAATTACTTACCAAATACTTTATGTCGAGCTCTATCTATGTACGACAGAATAAATATTTATGAGACAACTTAAATGTCAGAATAAATCTTTATGAATCAACTTACTATAGTTACATTTACTAGATTTATCTTCTTATTTATATTCTGCATAGGTACTTGTAGAATCATAAAGTCCATGAAATTACATTAAGGTTCTTAAATAGTTATGGGATCCCTGAGGCGGATGCTGTGATGCCAAATACTGGATATGTGGCACAAATCTTTTAAGGAAAAATCGAAGAAATGCCCAGGTTGTTTATTTTTTTGGTCTTAATATGGTTGGCAGCACTAAAGTCTGATTGCACAAGATATGACGTAGGGAAAAGTGTCAATAAGCTGAATATAGTTTTCCACATGTCTGGATATATGGCAGACATTCTATTATTTTTCCATAGGTTCCCATATCTACCACTATCAAATTTATCTTTACTTTCTTCGCCCTGAACAATTTCTGTCAGTTCTTATTGGAAAGTTGTATCAGCGTCTTCAGTATTTGCGACAAAAGAGTTTTTCATCCAGTCATTTACGTTCAATTTCAAACCGTCCAAATACTGTTTCCCAGTGCCCAGTTTAAGTTCATTGAAGTGGCTACTGAATCTGTCTATATCCTCTGAAGTTACACCAACTTTTATACATGGTGAGTCACGAGGAAAGGTACATGCTTTGAAGGGTGCCAATGTTATTGATTCTGAACAGAAAACTTCATATGAACGAATATCTTGTTCTTAACAGTTTCCGCGGAAACTAATGAAACAATGGGGGACAGAAAAAATGCAGATGATAGTAAATGAAACATTGTGACCTGATTTTTTGTTCAATTGAGTTCATTTCCTCACAAAAGATATTCAAAAAGTTCACCATCAACTACAATGTATTTAGCAGCTCTAGTAGATGGCTGCTGTGTTGCTGATCTGAGCTCATTCGTACGGGCGTTTACTTGAGCGCAAGACTGTAAAAGACGAACAAGAAGTATTTTCTTTGTGTCCATTCTGCGCTGGTAGACTTCGCTCTTGTGGCCAACGCCACACACAGTGATCTGACGGGGTAATATCGGGTAACCTCGGTGGCCAAGAAATGACCCCACAGCTACTGATCCAACGCCCAGGATATGTTCCAGTAAGGTACTGTGTGAAGAGCGAATTGAATTGGTCAGTAAAAACAACACTACGTAGCCAAATGTCGCTTTGGTTTTATTCGCATATGAATGCTGATGAAGAAGGACATACGATTGATACCCCTGATTTTTAAACAGCTGTATGTCGGATACAGCACTCACAGAGGCTGGGTTTTCTGGTAGTTTGGAGCTCCAACGTTAGGGGCGTAATAGGACCCCTTAGGAACATGGCTGCCAAGGAGGGGAAGGAACCCAGTGTGCACTCCATGTACATACTGAGGGAGTCATTACAGATGTGGAAAGAGTGCTTCCGGATGCCACGAAGAGTACAGGGTACAGCCAACTGCAGGTGGTGACTCATTTAGGTAGCAATTATGTGCGTCGCCTTGGATCGGAGGAGATTCTCCCTGGTTTTGGCCGGCTAACGGAAATGGTAAAGACCGCCAGTCTTGCTTCCGAGATTAAGGTTGAGCTCACAATCTGCAGCATCGTTGATAGAACCGACTATGGTCTTTCGGTGCAGAGCCGAATGGAGAGATAGTATCGACAGTAATTGAGGAATATATACTACATAAATTAATAAGTGATGGTACTGATCCCTCATGGTACACAAAATGCGTGAGATCGCTTTTGCAGAAGCAGCAAAGAAAGCATGTCAAATTTAAAAGGACGTAACATCACCAACAGTGGAAAAGTTTTGTAGAAGTTCGAAATATAGTGCGTACTTCAATGAGAGATGCTTTTAATAATTTCCACAACGAAATTCTGTCTCGAAATCTGGCAGAAAACGCAAAGAGATTCTGGTCGTACATAAAGCACACCAATGGCAAAACGCAATCAATATCTTTACTGCGCGATAACAACGGCGAAGTCACTGATGACAGTGCCACTAAAGTAGAGTTATTAAACACGGTATTCCGAAAATCCTTCACGGAAGAAGACGAAGAAAATATTCCTGAATTCCAATCAAGAACAACTGCCACGCTGAGTAACATAGGAGTAGATATCCTCGGTGTAACAAAGCAACTTAGGTTAGGTTAGTGGTGTTTAACGTCCCGTCGACAACGAGGTCATTAGAGACGGAGCGCAAGCTCGGGTTAGTGAAGGATGGGGAAGGAAATCGGCCGTGCCCTTTCAAAGGAACCATCCCGGCATTTGCCTGAAACGATTTAGGGAAATCACGGAAAACCTAAATCAGGATGGCCGGAGACGGGATTGAACCGTCGTCCTCCCGAATGCGAGTCCAGTGAAAGCAACTTAAATCACTTAGTAAGGCCAATGCCTCCGTTCCAGATTGTATACCACTCAGGTCCCTCTCAGAGTATGCTGATTCAATAGCTCCATATTTAGCAATTATATACAACCGCTCGCTCACAGAAAGATCCGTACCTAACGACTGGAAAATTGCTCAAGTCACACCAATACCCAATAAGAGTTCAAAAATGGCTCTGAGCACTATGGGACTCAACTGCTGTGGTCATCAGTCCCCTAGAACTTAGAACTACTTAAACCTAACTAACCTAAGGACATCACACACACCCATGCCTGAGGCAGGATTCGAACCTACGACCGTAGCAGCAGCGCGGCACCGGACTGGAGCGCCTAGAACCGCATGGCCACCGCGGCCGGCCCCAATAAGGGAAGTAGGAGTAATCCGTGGCATTACAGGCCCATATCACTAACGTCGATTTGCAGTAAGGTTTTGGAACATATACTGTATTCGAACATTATGAAGTACCTCGAAGAAAACGATTTATTGACACATACTCAGCATGGATTCAGAAAATATCGTCCTTGCGAAACACAACTTGCTCTTTATTCTGATGAAATAATGAGTGCCATCGATAGGGGATGTCAAATTGATATTTTTAGATTTGCAGAAGGCTTTCGACACCGTTCCTCACAAGCGTCTTCTAAACAAACTGCGTGCATATGGAATGTCGCCTCAGTTGTGCGACTGGGTTCGTGATTTCCTGTCAGAAAGGTCACAGTTCGAAGTAACAGGCGGAAAGTCATCGAGTAAAACAGAAGTAATATCCGGCGTTCCCCACGGAAGTGTTATAGGCCCAGTGTTGTTCCTGATCTATAATAACGACATAGGAAACAATCTGAGTAGGCCTCTTAGATTGTTTGCAGATGATGCTGTCATTACCGTCTTCTTAAGTCATCAGATGACCAAAACGAATTGCAAAATGATTTAGATAAGATATCTGTATGGTGCGAGCAGTGGCAATTGACCCCGAATAAAGAACATTGTGAATTTATTCACCTGAGTACTAAAAGTGGCCGTCCGGGGTGGCCGAGCGGTTCTAGGCGCTACAGTCTGGAACCGCGCGACCGCTACGGCCGCAGGTTCGAATCCTGCCTCGGGAATGGATGTGTGTGATGTCCTTCGGTTAGTTAGGTTTAAGTAGTGTTAAATTCTAGGGGACTGATGACCTCAGAAGTTAAGTCCCATAGTGCTCAGAGCCATTTGCATTAAAAGAAATCCGCAGAATTTCGATTACGGGACAAGTCACACAAATCTTAAGGCTCTAAATTCAACTAAATACTTAGGGATTACAATTACAAATAACGTAAATTTGAACGATCACATCGATAATATTGTGGGTAGAGCAAACCAAAGACTGCGATTCATTTTCAGAGCACTTGAAGGTGGTACAGGCCTACGAAAGAGATTGATTACACCATTCGTGAGTATTGCTGTGCGATGTGGGATCCGCATCAGGTGGGACTGACGGATGACATCGAAAAAGTACAAAGAAGGGCGGTTCGTTTCTTACTATCGCGAAATAGGGGACATAGTGCCCCAGACATGAAACGTGAATTGGAGTCGCAATCATTAAAACAAAGGAGTTTTTCGTTATGACGGGATCTTCTGATGAGATTGCAATCGCCAGTTTTCTCCTCCGATTGCGAAAACATTCTGTTGGCCCCAACTTATATAGGGAGAAATGATCTTCACGGTAAAATAAGAGAAGTCACGGCTCGCACAGAAAAATTTAAGTGACAGCTTGAACGTGGTTTATTGAACCCTCTGCCAGACACTTTATTGTGAATAGCAGAGTAACCACGTAGATGTAGACGTCGATGAACGGTTAAGAAAAGGGCATATGTTCATTTGAAGGTTTTTTAAGAATCACCAGTAGCATAACCTCTCAAAGCATGTACCCTTCCTCCTGACTCATCCTGGAGATGATAATTTAGAAAATGGTAAAAATCTCATTTCAAAGAACTGTTACAAAGTAGTTCAAGTTTGTCAATAAATAACGACACAATACTTCGGTAGTCTGTAAAAGTTTTATTAGCTCCTTGAAGCTGGAAAGAGTCATTACTAAATCTCTTGAAATTACCTGTCAAATGAAAGGCATAAGTGTTTGCTGCTAGTAACTGTTGATACAGATTGGTATCATTATGTATTTCAACAAAAGACATTATATAATCGCCACCGTAATTAGGCAAAGTTGTACCAAGTACTAACATGGTGATAAAGAAGGTTAGCTATTGGGACTGACTTTATGATGAAGCAATATTAACTTGGGGAAGAGGTGCATTTATCAGCTTAATATTTGGAAATTACTGTAACTGAAAAGGTTTTCAGGTGATCAGGTGATCTTCTCTATTGCGATTATTATTTGAATTCTGACGGAGTGTTCACTTTCTAACGCTGTTGGCTCAGATGGAACATGCAGTACCTGGATCTAGTACAGTTTGAATATTTGTAGCCCGTTGATTGTTTTAGTACACAAATGTTAGTGAATTGGCAAATACACTTCATTAATGCTGTAGTTGTAGTATGAAACTCAAATCTAGCTCAACAGTTAGCATGAGGACGCAGAAACTAATCTATCAGTAGACTCAGATCAAGCCCGAGCATCTTAGCCAAAACACAATATGAGAAACAATATATACACATGGAATTGTAAACACTGTTACTTCCAGTCCGCTAAGGTCGCAGGTTCGAATCCTGCCTCGGGCATGGACGTGTGTGATGTCCATAGGTTAGTTAGGTTTAAGTAGTTCTAAGTTCTAGGAGACTGATGACCTCAGCAGTGAAGTCCCATAGTGCTCAGAGCCATTTGAGCCACTTCCAGTCACGCACAAAAATTAATCCTTATGCTGGCTCCTCAAAGTCTACTAGTTAGTAACACTCATGAAGCATCACGGTTTTTCCAGGTAACTGTAATACTGTACTGAGATATCAATGCGAACGATCTTCAAGCTGACTACTTTAAATCTTTCTTAAGCAGTTGTAAATTGGTGAAACTTTAACTATTGCCGGCCGGAGTGGCCGAGCGGTTAAAGGCGCTACAGTCTGAAACCGCACGACCGCTGCGGTCGCAGATTCGAATCCTGCCTCGGGCATGGATGTGTGTGATGTCCTTAGGTTAGTTAGGTTTAAGTAGTTCTAAGTTCTAGGGGACTTATGACCACAGCAGTTGAGTCCCATAGTGCTCAGAGCCATTTGAAACTTTAACTATTCTTTTATGAAAAATACGTGAAGTACTTCCAAACTTATGCTCACTGAATAATAACGAAACTTACTACTCCACAAAGTTTATTAATCGTCGTGAAAGTTTTCTGAAACGACTTTTCAGGTCAATAAAACAGGTTACTCGCAAACATCGTAGCACTTGGGATATGACCCTGTCCAGGTAAATGACTAAAGATTAAATACAGATGCCCAGCACGAAATTTAAAGACCACGAACGTATTAATGAAAAATAAACTGCATAAGTGGTCTACGCAGCTATACAGTACTCAACTAATAATCTCAGACGTAGGTGGTAACAGTGTCGATCTCCAGCAGCTATTGAAGAAAGGTGGCAAAAATATCTTACTTCCACATCCAAGTTTATATTATATAATCTTGCTGTTCTCTTTGCCTCGTTCAGTTCACAAAATGTGAACACTTTGCCTACTAGCCACCAACTAACTCTTGCCACAAAAGAGCCTAGCAGATCAACCATCAAATCCACCTTTTTTATTCACGCCATGCCAGTTTCGTTGTAGATGATCTTCCCTCCAAGTTTCACTTGATGACAAACCGACTTTTCCTATGCATGAACCAGTATTTCAAGTACAGTTTTAACATTTACATTCGTTTATATAATATTATTTTTAAACTTACATCCATAGACCAACGCAGTTGACGTAAATAATGAATAAAGCATTTACACAGATGTCACGTCAAAGTGCTTGTTGATACGGAAGTCACATTAGGTAAAACCGAACAACGAAGTTAAATAAGACAAGTGTAGATGATACCGATAATAGTGTTACGAGGTGAACGCCCTTATCGTCTCCGTGATGAGAGTCCCGAGAGCAATAATTGTGAGCGGAATGTTAGCTGCTCTCCGCTTTCTGTGACCGCTGCGTGCTTTATGAATACGTTCACAATGGCAGAATCAACAAGCTCTCCGCTGCGTGCTTTATGAATACATTCACAACGGCAGAATCAAGTCGAAAATTAAAAAAAATCGGTGTCATCTTTTTAGACGTCGCCACCCAGTTTCATACAGTTCGCTTCTGATCAAAGAGATACACGCTATCCATTCCTCTGTTGTGCAGATTTATGGCACTTGGATAGGCTGAGATACAGAGCGTATGATCTTTTCGATTTCGGGACACAAATGTTACGTCCTTAGGAGATATGACTGCAGACAGAACAATTACTGATCTTGAGTCTTACCACTTTACCGCAGCGATAGAATCTCTTATTTGAGCCTTGAACTCATCTCCCTAAAGTTTGTAGTTTTTCTTCCTAATGTCTGGAAGGCCGTTTTTGTTGACTGTGGTAGTACCTACAGTATATATTCCAGCATCCAGAATCGTTTTAATTAGGGACTCCTAAATTAAACAGTTGTCGTCTGCCGCAATACATTTTATATATAGTAGAGGTAAAAACAATTCTAGTAAAACCCTTACACAAAGATGGTAATCGGCATTGTTGTGTTCCCCCTTTCACACAGTAGGTATGAACCTTAATAGATGTCTATATTTCAGCGTCTGTGGGATTCACCCTCTTCTTCGTTGTTGTAGGTATTTCAGGACTAAATCGAAAATTTGGCTACTCTTGGGATGCTTACAAGTCTGTTTGTTCACCAATATTCTGAACGATCTTAACATTTAGCCTAGTCAATGGAGGCCAAAAAAGATCAGTCGGTTGAAAAATTTCCTGTAGTCGCATGTTTTTGTGCAGTGGAAGGGGAAGTATGCCATAACAAGACATTAATTATCCTGACCAGTGAGATATGAGCGTTGTGTTTGTGGAGCGTTTGAAGATAACTTTTTTGTATTTCTGGAATGAATCGAAAACCACAGACTCTAACGAAAATGTTTCCCCACAAAAAATTGAACTACATTAAATTCACCACAAACAGATGCTACCCATTTTTTCTCCACCACTATACAATTTCCGCCTCGCAGAGAATGGCTAAATATCAGGTGATTGACCCTTTCAGGCCTGTATTTTTCAGGAAGAAAGAAAATACACTCCTGGAAATGGAAAAAAGAACACATTGACACCGGTGTGTCAGACCCACCATACTTGCTCCGGACACTGCGAGAGGGCTGTACAAGCAATGATCACACGCACGGCACAGCGGACACACCAGGAACCGCGGTGTTGGCCAACGAATGGCGCTAGCTGCGCAGCATTTGTGCACCGCCGCCGTCAGTGTCAGCCAGTTTGCCGTGGCATACGGAGCTCCATCGCAGTCTTTAACACTGGTAGCATGCCGCGACAGCGTGGACGTGAACCGTATGTGCAGCTGACGGACTTTCAGCGAGGGCGTATAGTGGGCATGTGGGAGGCCGGGTGGACGTACCGCCGAATTGCTCAACACGTGGGGCGTGAGGTCTCCACAGTACATCGATGTTGTCGCCAGTGGTCGGCGGAAGGTGCACGTGCCCGTCGACCTGGGACCGGACCGCAGCGACGCACGGATGCACGCCAAGACCGTAGGATCCTACGCAGTGCAGTAGGGGACCGCACCGCCACTTCCCAGCAAATTAGGGACACTGTTGCTCCTGGGGTATCGGCGAGGACCATTCGCAACCGTCTCCATGAAGCTGGGCTACGGTCCCGCACACCGTTAGGCCGTCTTCCGCTCACGCCCCAACATCGTGCAGCCCGCCTCCAGTGGTGTCGCGACAGGCGTGAATGGAGGGACGAATGGAGACGTGTCGTCTTCAGCGATGAGAGTCGCTTCTGCCTTGGTGCCAATGATGGTCGTATGCGTGTTTGGCGCCGTGCAGGTGAGCGCCACAATCAGGACTGCATACGACCGAGGCACACAGGGCCAACACCCGGCATCATGGTGTGGGGAGCGATCTCCTACACTGGCCGTACACCACTGGTGATCGTCGAGGGCACAGTGAATAGTGCACGGTACATCCAAACCGTCATCGAACCCATCGTTCTACCATTCCTAGACCGGCAAGGGAACTTGCTGTTCCAACAGGACAATGCACGTCCGCATGTATCCCGTGCCACCCAACGTGCTCTAGAAGGTGTAAGTCAACTACCCTGGCCAGCAAGATCTCCGGATCTGTCCCCCATTGAGCATGTTTGGGACTGGATGAAGCGTCGTCTCACGCGGTCTGCACGTCCAGCACGAACGCTGGTCCAACTGAGGCGCCAGGTGGAAATGGCATGGCAAGCCGTTCCACAGGACTACATCCAGCATCTCTACGATCGTCTCCATGGGAGAATAGCAGCCTGCATTGCTGCGAAAGGTGGATATACACTGTACTAGTGCCGACATTGTGCATGCTCTGTTGCCTGTGTCTATGTGCATGTGGTTCTGTCTGTGTGATCATGTGATGTATCTGACCCCAGGAATGTGTCAATAAAGTTTCCCCTTCCTGGGACAATGAATTCACGGTGTTCTTATTTCAATTTCCAGGAGTGTATTTCCTTACGTGGTAATGTTGTGAGTGATTTTTTAATGACTTTAGATGTCAGATTTATACAAAAGTATGTACCCGTTTCCAATACATGCTTTGTCCACTTGGCTTCATTTTATGGACTAAAATAACTAATTACGAAATATTCTTTGTTGTAATAAATAATAAAATGAACATTCAATAACTATAATTCAAAATAACAATAACAATATTCAATATTATTCTAGAATATAGCGAACCAACCACACCGTGTACTCTGGTGGTCACGAGCTGGTGTACACTGTTGCGCATTACTGCGCACTGCTTCGTTGACATGCTGATTTTCATACTGATGCCCAGCAGTGGCAGTACTTGCGCGTGATGAAAAGGGTTAACATTCACAAATGCGTATCTCCATTTTCCATTAGAAAAAAAATACTTTTGTTGCAGCTAAGACACAGTAAAAGTTAATGTTCACAATTGTAGCCGAAGGGCCGGAAAGTATTAAAAACAGTGTATTAATGATATAAAATCACTATTTGTTATTACATGAAATTGGATAAGGAGAACTATGAAATGTGTACCATGTCTCAGTGTGGCAGAGCCGTATTAAGGTATAAATTGTGTCCTGACGGTGTAAGAAGGTGGAGGGTAGACGCAGTAGAGAATGTAGATCACCAGATTGTGGTCATGCACTTCCCTCCTCCACAGGTATGCAAACTGAAGAGCGATCAGGTCATTCTCCTATCTTTCCACTCAAATACGTAACGAGAAGCTACTTCTCTTCCTATTAGCCATGGACGATTATAACTTTGAAATAAATACGAGTGTCATACCATAGTATCCATGTTTGGTGAATGTTAGCGAACAGTGCGAAAACTAATATTAACTGCTGCTGAAACTATTTTCATAAGCTGTTCATAAATATGTAACTTAAAGTTACAGGGTGGTAGAAAGTATTCCATATTCTGTGAGGCGGTAGTGTGGACCGAAGCAGGACAAAATTTATCAGCAAACATGAGCTCTAAAATCCATATCTTATGAACTGTGAGCACTTGTTCATCTTTGCTACTGTGAAACACATCTCCTTTACTACAAGCACTTTGCTGTTACGAGCTGCCTACAGAATGCAGAGAACACTGCTACTGTGAAACAGCAGCGCTTCTAATTTCATCTGCTTGCTGTTACATACGAACTGCACTTATGCTCCATCGCTAAAGCAAGTGTTCAGTGTTGTGTCCACTCATCCACTCGCTTCTGTCCGGAATCTTAGGCATCCACGTACTCTCTGAAAGACTCCAGGCTTATCACGGATGCGATGGGAGGCATTGATGACTTAGTATTTTATGTAATTAGTGGGAATTGCATACACCAAAGATTTCAGGTGATCCCAGAACGAAAACTTTAAGGCACTAAGATCGGGGGAACAAGCTAACCAACGTACTGCACCTCCCCGAACAATCCACTAACCATTAAATGTCTGTGTGACGGGTTCTCGGACATTTCCGAGGATGTGAGTTTGTGCTCCATTATTCATGAATCACACCTCTTGTTGTTGGAACAATACCTTCCAAGCAGGACGGGCAGTTCGTTGGAATGGAGCTGGGGAACTTGTCCTTATTTGTATTCTGCTTTCTGTAAGTCGTTTGTGAAAGCAGAGCGCTTGCAGTGGAAGAGATGTGTTTCACAGTGGCGAAGACGAATAAGTGCTCATGGCTTTTAAGCTACGCATTTTAGAGCCCATGTTTACTGTTTCTTCCTTGTTCTGGTACATAACAACCCCTCTCAATATATGGAATTTTTCTTTTAACAACCTTTTTAGTTTGTCACGCTAGGACAGTAATGGTGCGTGTAATGCCTCTACGATCTCTCAAAAGCTCTTCCACAAAATCGTGTCCTCATGGGTCTGAAAGTGAAAGCTGCAATGCGCTTCCCAATGCATACTCTTTGAAGGTGCCAAAATGAATAACGTTGTTTGTTGAGTGTTAAGGGGGATGACACCGGTACTTGAAGATATCCGTAAGTGGTAGTAGGGCTGACCTGGTTGCAGTTGCAGACGAGCTGTTCAATCAGGAGGACGATATCAATATACCCTACTATAAAAGAAAGAGAAAAGGATCGCCGACCGGAATGGCCGTGCGGTTCTAGGCGCTACAGTCTGGAACCGAGCGACCGCTACGGTCGCAGGTTCGAATCCTGCCTCGGGCATGGATGTGTGTGATGTCCTTAGGTTGGTTCGGTTTAATTAGTTCTAAGTTCTAGGCGACTGATGACCTCAGAAGTTAAGTCGCATAGTGCTCAGAGCCATTTGAACCATTTTAGAAAAGGATCTCGGAAGCATCAAAGACGAAACTGAAACTTCCTAGTGAATGACCAGCTGTTAGATAAGTCTATAATTATGAAACAATCTGCAGACATGTGCGCCAAAAATTGTAATGCCTCCTGGAGCTTATATTTTTCAAAAGGATTTTTAATATCCAGAAATTTAGTTGATTTATAGTGGAAAGTATTTTCCATAGGTTATAACCTATCCCGATAGAGTAAGTAAAAGTCCATACCAACCAGAGTTGGAAAAATTTGCAAGAGAGATACATGAGCATCCGCTCAAAAAGGATGCTGAGGAAATCAGCCGTGGCATTGTTGAATGAATCATTCATCCACTATTCTGTAAATATTTATGGAAAACATGAAACACTAAATCATAATGACTGGACGTGAATATTAAATTTGGTCCTTCGAATGACAGTGAAGTTCTACAGCCACCGCACCAACTCTTTTGGTTAAATTCAGATTAGCATAATGTGTCTGTCATTACTTGGGTCGAAAGTACAGTAGTCAGAGAAGGCCATTCCTAGGAACAGGTAAATTCTATACTTACGATACATTTTTAAGTCTATGCCTCATCTCCTTCTCAACTGTTTAATAGTGTCCAACTACGAGACAAATCGCATGTGATTGAGAGGTGGCATGAGCCCCCTCTCATATTTCTATCTTACGATTTTCTTCTCTAATTGCATGCGGTGGAAAGTTACTATTCCTTCACACGCGGACTTCCCACGCAGCGTCTCTCGTCACCCGGGTGGTCCGGTGACAGGCGGGCTGTGCTGATTTTGAAAGGGTGTGAGGGAGTCGAGTGAATGCTTTCTAGACGCCGACGTTGTCAAAAGACACGCCCGGAGGGCCCTTAAGTAGCGGCTGGGCTAGAGGTTCCGTTACTTCGCAGAAACTTGGCGAAAACACTTTCTGGCGGGCTACCAGCGAGGCGTGGGAATGACTTGTGTACCCAGGCAGTTGTGGCGGGAAAATTCCCGCGCTTTCTGCAAAATAGTAACTGTGATTGGCTTGCTCAGGGCATAGCTCCGTGACGTAGCAAAATCAGCGCAGAAATTGGCGCCAAGAATCTCCATTAGTGGAATGGTAGTGCTCCGGCAATGGAGTGGAATTTTCCACCGGTTTTCGAGTTGCTGATTGGAACGTTTAACCACGGCCACTGTCGTGGGGGCGGGAATGTTCGGTGTTCGGCATGTACAGGTACTCTAGAGAGTAGTCGGCTCTCGCTTTTCGGTCGAGGACGTCAAAGCAATCAGCCATCGCCTCCGGTACGCCAGATCGTGTTCTGGCAGTTAGGAAGACAGTTTGGTAATGTATGTCCACAGCACCGGCAGATAGGGATTTTCCTAGGTGATCATCAGAGATCAGCAGGGCGCGCCTGTTCGTCTTTTTCTAATTTTGTTCTGTCTTGGGTAGCAGCAATTAATGTGGGGTTAGCTGTGTGTCTCTCTAAAGATTTGAGTGGCAAGGAATTGGCTCCACATACCACTTCGTCATAAACCTCACAATCTAGTTTAGGGACAACTTCACCTTCACAGCGTTTGTTTGAGTATCCAATTTGAGCCAATTCGATGTATTATAAATGCTTCATGTGTTTTTGTTTATTATTTTGTGTTTAGTCTTAATAAATCATATTGTTATTTTGGACAGAACTTTCATTCTGTTAAACGGTAGAGCAACCCATCATTTCTCACTACGTTAATGAAACCTTCCTTTATTTAACTTATTTATCAAATTAAGTTATTGCAGGTGCCAAACTCTTTTCTACTCCACTTGCAGGGTTGATTACAGTCAGTTAGCGTACATTTTTTAATCCATGTGCAACAGCAAAAGTCGTAGTTAGAATAGGAGGGGGGGGGGGGGCTTAGAGCATCATTTACATATGTAGATTCTAGAAGAATTTAGTGTTAAATACACTGCTTGCCCCGGCACCTCGCATGATTACTTTGAAATTTCCTGTCGCCATATTTTCAAATGAATATACAAAATAGTTTTTGAGCGTATATCTTACATTTGAAATGATATTTATTAATTTTATCCTTGAAATGAAAGTTTATTTACTGGAAATAATACATTTGAATCATTCTCGACTATTAGATATCTGCAGATATTTGTCAATGATTGCTTTAAGCAACAGTCAATGATGTGACAAATTGTAGCGTTGACTCATTCGCGACCGGGTGCTCGGTCTTGTTATTGGAAGGTCTAAGGGAAGAAATTTAACGTTGGTTGCTGACTCATGAGCTGCTTGACTGTTATCAGTGACTCAATGTACGGCAGACGCAAGGCGCTGTCGTCAGCATAGGAAAAGGGTGGGGTAGGGTGGAGCTTCTGGAAGGCGTTCCATAGTTCTTGTGCCCGTCACAGTCAGTTGTCGGCAGTCGTTTGGACGAGACGGAGCCCAGATCAGACGGCGGGTGCTTCCTATATTGGTAAGTACAATTCTGTGGAAAATAGTGCATCTGCATACTTGTATCTATAAATACGTTTGTAGCACAGCTGAAACTGCTATATTGCTGCTGCTATAAAAGCGGTCTTTTACAAAATAGCTATGCGTGATGTTCAGTTAACATCTAAGTTCGTCTATAGTGTTCAAACATATTACGCTGGACTTTTATTGAAGTGAATTTCAGGCAGTTCACAGACATGCTCATATGAAAGGCGTTTTTTTTTTTTTTTTTTTCAAATATTAATTCATAGTTTTGGCGAACAAGTTAGATTCAACTTATGTGCACCAGCTAGGTCAGTCAGCGTGTGACCTCTGTTGGCTTCAAGAACAATACACAACGGTATCAAACTGTCAAAATGGAAAACCATATGTTTTCAAATATTGTGTATATAATTTCCAGTGATCTACGAAGGCTATGAGAATTTTGGACTTTTCTCTTACCCAGTGATTAGATTGCTAGATATTTCGTTAGCTGTAAGTTACTGTTACTGTTATTTCGGTCTTTCCACAGTTTCAGATTTATCGTTTTGTTCAGTAAGCCAAAGAGATAAAAATTACCTCTTCCTTACGCCTGTCGAAAAATAAGTAAATAATAGAAAATGGCTCTGAGCACTATGGGACTTAGCTGCTGAGGTCCTCAGTCCTCTAGAACTTAGAACTATTTAAACCTAACTAACCTAAGGACATGACACACATCCATGCCCGAGGCAGGATTCGAACTTGCAACCGTTGCGGTCGCGTGGTTCCAGACTGAAGCGCCTAGAAACACTCGGCCACCACGGCCGGCACAAATAATAGAAGAAAGTAAATCTAATACAAGTATTAATTACTCTCAGCGATACTTTAAGCGTTAAGTCAAGATTTTACTTCCATGACGATTTACAGGGCCAGAGATACAGTGCACGATACACAAGTCTGCAGAGTAGTGTCCTCGAAATTAAGCCTGTGATGAAGACTGTAGATACTGGGAAAAGGGAATTTATAGTCATTTTTCCTATTATGTCATTCTTGTACTTGTTGATACAAAGTAGATCGAGGATATGGACACATAGTAGCTACATTCGCACACTGACTAAATACACTCCTGGAAATGTAAAAAAGAACACATTGACACCGGTGTGTCAGACCCACCATACTTGCTCCGGACACTGCGAGAGGGCTGTACAAGCAATGATCACACGCACGGCACAGCGGACACACCAGGAACCGCGGTGTTGGCTGTCGAATGGCGCTAGCTGCGCAGCATTTGTGCACTGCCGCCGTCAGTGTCAGCCAGTTTGCCGTGGCATACGGAGCTCCATCGCAGTCTTTAACACTGGTAGCATGCCGCGACAGCGTGGACGTGAACCGTATGTGCAGTTGACGGACTTTGAGCGAGGGCGTATAGTGGGCATGCGGGAGGCCGGGTGGACGTACCGCCGAATTGCTCAACACGTGGGGCGTGAGGTCTCCACAGTACATCGATGTTGTCGCCAGTGGTCGGCGGAAGGTGCACGTGCCCGTCGACCTGGGACCGGACCGCAGCGACGCACGGATGCACGCCAAGACCGTAGGATCCTACGCAGTGCCGTAGGGGACTGCACCGCCACTTCCCAGCAAAGTAGGGACACTGTTGCTCCTGGGGTATCGGCGAGGACCATTCGCAACCGTCTCCATGAAGCTGGGCTACGGTCCCGCACACCGTTAGGCCGTCTTCCGCTCACGCCCCAACATCGTGCAGCCCGCCTCCAGTGGTGTCGCGACAGGCGTGAATGGACGGATGAATGGAGACGTGTCGTCTTCAGCGATGAGAGTCGCTTCTGCCTTGGTGCCAATGATGGTCGTATGCGTGTTTGGCGCCGTGCAGGTGAGCGCCACAATCAGGACTGCATACGACCGAGGCACACAGGGCCAACACCCGGCATCATGGTGTGGGGAGCGATCTCCTACACTGGCCGTACACCACTGGTGATCGTCGAGGGGACACTGAATAGTGCACGGTACATCCAAACCGTCATCGAACCCATCGTTCTACCATTCCTAGACCGGCAAGAGAACTTGCTGTTCCAACAGGACAATGCACGTCCGCATGTATCCCGTGCCACCCAACGTGCTCTAGAAGGTGTAAGTCAACTACCCTGGCCAGCAAGATCTCCGGATCTGTCCCCCATTGAGCATGTTTGGGACTGGATGAAGCGTCGTCTCACGCGGTCTGTACGTCCAGCACGAACGCTGGTCCAACTGAGGCGCCAGGTGGAAATGGCATGGCAAGCCGTTCCACAGGACTACATCCAGCATCTCTACGATCGTTTCCATGGGAGAATAGCAGCCTGCATTGCTGCGAAAGGTGGATATACACTGTACTAGTGCCGACATTGTGCATGCTCTGTTGCCTGTGTCTATGTGCCTGTGGTTCTGTCAGTGTGATCATGTGATGTATCTGACCGCAGGAATGTGTCAATAAAGTTTCCCCTTCCTGGGACAATGAATTCACGGTGTTCTTATTTCAATTTCCAGGAGTGTATATTAAGGAATGACTGTATATTTACCACGAGTAAACAACCGAGAATTATTTTCTTAATGAAGAGCTGTTAGGTAAAGTGTTGAATTACCACTACGTTTCTACGAGTTTCATAGTAATCATATCCTGGCGAAGTATCGAAATATTGCGAACGTCCCCCTTCTTTTCACGCTCGACAGACGGTTGCTGTTTCTCCCTGCGTGCAGGCAACAGGTTCTTGCTCTGTGGGCAGCAAGTCTGGTGTAGTGGCCGTGGGTCTGGGAGGAGTGGGACGTGGGTGGGTACAGGAGGCGCCTTAAAGTCACTACGTGGCCATTGTTGAGGCTCGAACGCAGCCTCCAGCCCCACCCACCCCTCTACGGCACATGACCACGCGAACTGTGCTTTGGGGTATGTGCAGCCATGTGCCGTATATGAACAGGGTGGCTTCTGTCACTTCTCTACACTTCTCCTGAAGATTATCTCTGCTACACGCTTTGAAACGTCGCGTACTGCAACAGCACCACCCGGCTGGAAAAACGAGAGCTTCTCACTAGCGGTATACACCGGAGAAATCTATAATCACATATCGTAATCTCATTGCTAAAACGGCAGCAAAAGCTAATAATTATTGTGTGGTTATGAAAACAAAAGAACTTGGTTGTGACAATGAATCTGAGCGAAATAACGTGCTTTGCGGCCAGTAGTATACCAGCCACAAACAAATTTTCTGTCTACATCTCGATTCATTTTCATTCATCCTAAACATTATCTCACATAATCTGGCAAAAACTTTAAATTAAAAATGTAACAGCGCCGGTAAAAGAAAGGAGAACAACAGAGTAACGGATCTTTAAACGTAGAATTTTGTGAAAGATTGATCACGTCACCTTTGCTCAGGTAAAGAAATTAAATTTCCATCTGTCACACACACTCGATTTAAATATGAAGGAGCTGTCTACAGCCACCACTACCAGAAAGTTACTCAAAATCAGGCGAAACGTTTTCCTATATTCACGAAATCTAATGACCACTTTAATACCTTATATAAAAAAGCAGGGAGACCCAAGTAATTGTCAAGAAGACTGGATCAGAGACAAAGGGAGTTTTATTCTGCCATCGTAGCTTCCTAAGCAGTGAACGAGCGACGAGTGTTCATACTAAGTTGCGCAGAGCACAGTTTTCGTTTTGCCACCCGAGATTAATGTTCGTGATTCTGCATATAGGCGCCCTACACCTCGCCAAGGACGTTCCGAAGCCCCACCACACCTCCACTGCCCCCCCTCCCACTGCAGTCTTATCGTCTTGCTGTAAGAAGGTCTGAGTGGGAGGGAGGATGTTAGCGTTTCACAGCTGCTGACTCACAAGCTGCTTGACGGCACTCAGTGGACGGCAGAAACGAGGCCCTGCCATTGGCATAGCGAGAGGGTGTGGTAGGGATGGGGCCTTTTGAAGGCGTTCCGTAGCTCTTGGATACGCAACACTCCCTTGTCCCTTGGATAACACATAGTCGAGAGCGGAAGTCGACGTGGCAACTACGAATATACGGCTGCCTATTCTGTTTGTCGGTATATCTCAAGATAAAATAGTGCTTACTTGTAACATGCGTAAATACTTTTGCAACACACTGTAGTTTACAGTAGTTTGAAACTTAAGTGGTAAACTGATTGTTACCATTAAATTCTTAGACTCAAGGTCCTGTGAGTGCCAAAAGAAAGTTGTCATCTTCAGACAAAGTGCACAGTATGCACCTAAATCGTTTTCGTTTTATTATTTCTGTTCTAAAAGAGCTGTTCTATGAAGCTACATCGCAAGCTTAAACTTTCATCTGTGTGAAGCTGTAGTGTTTAAATATGTCTCTGTACTTCTATCGAAGACAATTTCAAACAATGCATAGAACCTAACAATGAAACCTCTATCTTTAAGCATTCGTGAGTCTTGGCAAGTTAGTCACTTTCGACATCTATCGGCCATATTGCTAAGGGGTAACCTCTTTTTCCGTCAATCTAGATAAATGAGAATGTGGAACTGTCTAAATTGGGTAAAATATGTTTCTAGACAATCATTTACCGATATATTGTAGATGTAGTAATAAAACGAACTTTGGGTTATCTATATAGGACATTATGACATTCTGTCTTTCGCAGTGAACACGATGTTAGACATTTTACTCGCTGTAAATTACTCTCATAGTGGTTTTTTTCTTTAATTGTGAAAGATTCGCCCCGCGTTAACTTATTTTCATAAATATCATTTGAAGGTGCGAAGCGAAGTGCTAAAACATAAATTTTTAGTTGTGCTGGCCGATATGTAATTCAGTAATAGAAAAATGTTATTGTTCTAAGAATATTTATTTTTCTCAGCGATGTACTGAGAATAACGAAGTTACTCAAGTGTCAGTGTATGGACACGTATTGCTTGGATCAAAATTTATAAATTATAGAGTGCTGCAATCGGTCGTCCTTTTTTAGATTATATTACGCAAATCTAGATTTCGGTTAGTAGCTAGTCATTCTCAAAGCACTATTGTCTATTGTCAATGCATGTAAGTCCCTGTTGTTCGGGCGTCAGTCACAGTTCTTTGAATACTATGCAATTTCGTGAACCAGATTTTGAAAGTTGTAAAAAAGACTAAGTATTCAAAATTTTAGTGTTTAGAACAGATAAAAAGAAACACTTTCTACGCAGCACAAATGTCACAGTTGCGCCACATCCCCACTAGGGCTTCAGAGACCATGTTCAAGCTTCCGTGTGATGAATATCGTTTAATTTATTTACTGAGAATGCCAGCCGTTTACATTAGTGTACAACTGGTATCTGCGCGTTAATGATTGTCTAATAATCTTAAAGCAACCAGATGTTTCACGCATAATGACTACAGCTTCAGTGAAACGGCAAACAGCTCGCCTGGAGCGTCTGTTGGTGTATCGTACACGAAATACTTCATCTTCCACCACAAAATGGAATTCATAGCTCAGCAACACCTCTAAAAGAATATACATCACACGGCAATTTGAACAGCGTCTTTGATCTTCACTAGCGTCAAAGCCACCACGGACCCCTAGAAGGGAAACGGACCATGTATGTGATAATTGTGTCACTTAAGAAAAGCCTCTTTCCATTTCTTCTAAACACTCTCATACTCTGTTTACATGAATTTTTATGCCGTATACATTTTGCGAGTGGAAAACGCAGGAACGATTTCGTGACGAAAGGCTGCGTGGTTTCGAATAGAGACGATGAGAGGAATTATCACGACGTTTCAACGAGCGTCAAGTTGATCATCTTTCGGCGCAGTGTCAAGATTTGCGGATCTCTCCCTATTGAAGGCGGCGAGAGGTGGCTACTGCCTCACTCTGGATGAGGGCGATTGGGCGTTGTGCTGTTGACAGCCTTGCTGGCGGGATTATGTTAGGATCTGGGTGGGCCACTATTGAGATCCATATTGGGTCCCGCGTTGCCGCCCCCTCCGCCACACTGTCAGCCAGCCTTACAAGGCCCTGGCAGAAGCTTCGTTTTGGTGGGGAATCGCCCTTCGCGTCTGAACACGTGGAGGTGTCACTAGAACCAAGTTTTAAACAAGAAACTATCTCAACAGCACTATACGCCAGGAAAGCGTACTTTCACACATTGTAATCTTATCTTCAGAAGTCAAATTATTTCGGAAATCGGCAGCAAGATGTAGTACAAGTATCACACTGCAGTAAAAAGACTAACTGTTGCGTACAATAAACCTGAAGAAAAAATCTCTGGTGGAACCCAGGTATATCGTTCAGTTTTAATGTGGATTAAATTTCCTTCATACTGGAAATACACTGATGTGCAAAGCTTAAAGACCCACGTAACTTTGGCATTATATGCGAAGTAACGTAGCTCGATGAAACTTTGACCATACAAAACATAACTGCTACAGTATTGTACAGAAGGTAATTGGAAGAACTACATCTACATCTACATCTACATTGATACTCCGCAAGCCACCCAACGGTGTGTGGTGGAGGGCACATTACGTGCCACTGTCATTACCTCCCTTTCCTGTTCCAGTCGCGTATGGTTCGCGGGAAGAACGACTGTCTGAAAGGCTCCGTGCGCGCTCTAATCTCTCTAATTTTACATTCGTGATCTCCTCGGGAGGTATAAGTAGGGGGAAGCAATATATTCGATACCTCATCCAGAGACGCACCCTCTCGAAACCTGGCGAGCAAGCTACACCGCGATGCAGAGCGCCTCTCTTGCAGAGTCTGCCACTTGAGTTTATTAAACATCTCCGTAACGCTATCACGGTTACCACATAACCCGGTGACGAAACGCGCAGCTCTTCTTTGGATCTTCTCTATCTCCTCCGTCAACCCGACCTGGTACGGATCCCACACTGATGAGCAATACCCAAGTATAGGTCGAACGAGTGTTTTGTAAGCCACCTCCTTTGTTGATGGACTACATTTTCTAAGCACTCTCCCAATGAATCTCAACCTGGTACCCGCCTTACCAACAATTAATTTTATATGATCATTCCACTTCAAATCGTTCCGTACGCATACTCCCAGATATTTTACAGAAGTAACTGCTACCAGTGTTTGTTCCGGTATCATATAATCATACAATAAAGGATCCTTCTTTCTTTGTATTCGCAATACATTACATTTGTCTATGTTAAGGGTCAGTTGCCACTCCCTGCACCAAGTGCCTATCCGCTGCAGATCTTCCTGCATTTCGCTACAATTTTCTAATGCAGCAACTTCTCTGTATACTACAGCATCATCCGCGAAAAGCCGCATGGAACTTCCGACACTATCTACTAAGTCATTTATATATATTGTGAAAAGCAATGGTCCCATAACACTCCCCTGTGGCACGCCTGAGGTTACTTTAACGTCTGTAGACGTCTCTCCATTGATAACAACATGCTGTGTTCTGTTTGCTAAAAACTCTTCAATCCAGCCACACAGCTGGTCTGATATTCCGTAGGCTCTTACTTTGTTTATCAGGCGACAGTGCGGAACTGTATCGAACGCCTTCCGGAAGTCAAGAAAAATAGCATCTACCTGGGAGCCTGTATCTAATATTTTCTGGGTCTCATGAACAAATAAGGCGAGTTGGGTCTCACACGATCGCTCTTTCCGGAATCCATGTTGATTCCTACGTAGTAGATTCTGGGTTTCCAGAAATGACATGATACGCGAGCAAAAAACATGTTCTAAAATTCTACAAGACATCGACGTAAGAGATATAGGTCTATAGTTTTGCGCATCTGCTCGACGACCCTTCTTGAAGACTGGGACTATCTGTGCTCTTTTCCAATCATTTGGAACCCTCCGTTCCTCTAGAGACTTGCGGTACACGGCTGTTAGAAGGGGGGCAAGTTCTTTCGCGTACTCTGTGTAGAATCGAATTGGTATCCCGTCAGGTCCAGTGGACTTTCCTCTATTGAGTGATTCCAGTTGCTTTTCTATTCCTTGGACACTTATTTCGATGTCAGCCATTTTTTCGTTTGTGCGAGGATTTAGAGAAGGAACTGCAGTGCGGTCTTCCTCTGTGAAACAGAGAACTACACTGTGAGGTGACCAGAAATGACACTTTTATTCACAGAAAATAAATACACTGAAGTCGCCAGTATTCGTGATGGTCCTCTGTACATTAGAGATGGCGACACATGGTTCTTATAGATTTGTGATCATCTCAGATGGCACTGCGTACTCTGCCGATATGTATGAAGAAGGCCAGTAAAATCCGTGTTCGCTACGTCTTCAATGTCTGACTTATCACGCCTCGTGTGCAGGACATACCAGTACAGCCTGGTACTGTCATGCAGCAGCGTTATTGGTTCAAAAGTCTCTGAGCACTATAGGACTTAACTTCTGAGGTCATCAGTCCCCTAGAACTTAGAACTATTTCAACCTAACGAACCTAAGGACATCACACACATCCATGCCTGAGACAGGATTCGAACCTGCGATCGTAGCCGTCGCGCGGTTCCAGACTGTAGCGCCTAGAACCGCTCAGCCACCCCGGCCGGCGCAGGGTTATTCAGTCGCCACATCAATACTGGTTATCCTTCATGCTTTACTGCCCCTTTTAATACATACTGCTAAATCTAATATCACACTAGACCAATTCGGGACCGCTCTATCTAATGGCACGTAAAATTCCCCTTTAGTAATAATTTTGTATGTAACTGGAAACAAACGTATGCTTTCCGTTGCCAGTAGGCACCACCTGAATCAGGCGATGAGAATATTTCTACACACCGAAAATGAAACTGAAATTATTTGCTGAAATACCAGACAATATATGACTCACTATTTTTAGGAGAAACGCTCGGTGTACGCAGAGTGAACCTTCGATGCACACGCCGGGCAGCAGAAAGTGCTTGTAATCCACGGGTGGTTATTCGTCTTTCATCTTTTTGTTTGGCTAACGGCTTAGTCAATAATTAACATAAAATGTTTTTTGTTTACTGGAGTTCTTCAAACTCTATCTGTTGCCGATACAGACAGTCGCGCAAGGATAACAGAACAAGCATGCTCGGGAGACATCTTACAAGGGAATGGTCCAATCCGAAATGCCGAAATCTGCCCTAAAATTTTTCACGCGGGAAGACTGAACCAAAAGAAAACCAGTGTCAAAATTTTAGCTGCTAAGGCACATAACAAGTATTTTTAAGAGATGTTAAAGTACCCATTTTTGCCCCACGAAGAATCACTTGTAACAGCGGTTTGTACAGCCGTTCCTGCCCAGCGCGAAATCGGCGAATAAGTGGACGCAGCCGTAACAAGAGAACGTAGCGCAGCTTGGCACGAAGTCCAAAGGGCACACACGCGAATTTAAGAAATGAAACCATACTAAAAATGATTCAAATCACAAATTTTTTGGAAACTTATAGTTCACATCGACAGCTAAACTGTTGCAGTTGTAAGTCTTACACAGGTGACTAGCACAGCAAAGAAAATGAAGGCAGTGCTTGATTTTACATTACAAACCACTTCCAACAGTCTAGACTTTAATTTGTTGACATGGGATATTTTATAACAATTCCTGTAGCACGGTTCTTATTATGATTTTTAATCATGTATCTTCCACTAACTAATCGTCATAAAAATGTGGAATGTCTACTGGATGACGGAAACTAGCGTCATTCTTACACGAGGCACACATGTTAAAAGGCACTTCGCAGTAATTACTGGTTTTACTTAAACAGAAATGGGATGGGGTAAGAAATGGTCATGACCATTGTTCTGCCAATTGCGCTGTGTACCAGGCATACATGGTTAAATTCTTAAAACATGGTGAAGTAAACTGACAATGAACAAATGACCAAAGTTTAAAAATACTATTCCAAATGATAAGCCTGAAATGACAAACAAGTATTGGAAACTATATTGTCCAACTATTTTCTAAAGAATGCTTTGCACTGTTGAATTTTTTTATCGGGTGAATAACACTATTAGTTATGGATATATCAGAGTTATATTAAGTCTTTCCTTGTTCTCCTAAAGAGGTGTCTTATCAGCAGACGAAGAATCTAACAAAAGCAATGAATTATTTCCTGCAACTGGTACGAAGGTGTTTCAGACGCATTATTGAAAATTATTCTTTCCCGTTTTTTGCAGATTTTGCTACATTGATCAGGAGATTTTTGCAAATAAACAGTCCTTTGTTGGAAATTTTGGTTCTTTTTTACCTTAAGGTTCCTGAAGATAGATATAAAGCTATATTGTGCTTCTAGCTTGTGCTACAAACGTCACTTCTTGCAAGAAACAGGACTGGTTGGCTTTATACACATCATACTAGGGGATAACAAGAATCTTCGTCTTCACGTCAGCTACAAATTACTCTAGAGTATTACCTTATAATGACATGTTTTGTACACCATTACTTGAAGTAAACTTCGTAATTTTGTGACATTCTTTTCCATCTGATGGCCTGAATCCTTTTAACTGGGTCAAAGAAGCATGGGACTCAGCAGCGCTCATCTCATTTTCAATTCAGAGGGCCAGGTCTCTTACATCTCCCTCAGTAACGGTGGATTGACTCTCACGAGCAGTTCTAAATCTTTCGATTAGTTCTTTCTTTCATACTTTCATGAGCTTCATTTTGGCGCATATTTCGTACTTTGCGTGTATCTTTCTTACATTATACAGTTCACATTCAAATTTTACGTGACGATTCCGGCTTTGCACATCGCTTAACTTTTAAATATTTTATGCCTCCTGGGTTTAACCAAAAAATTTTATAGCCTTCACTAATAGCTAAAGTCAGCGTCATGTAGGAAGGGAGCCCAATTTTCAGCCGTTCTGCGCATCACACTCCACTAGCCACTGGCAGCCAATAATATTCATTCCAATTTTGAGTAGCTAGCAGCGAGTTACAGGTAGACAGCGAGAATGGTATCGGCAAGAGAACTGTAAAGAGCTGTAGGAACCGTAGAAAACGTTGGTTTCGTGTCGCCTGGAAAGCGTCGAAATCGCAAGCTACCTGTAACACAAATGGATGATTTTAACAACGATGCTTTAAAGTGCTCCATGTGAATTATGAATGCCCGACATCCCATAAACGTGTTACAGTTATGTAGGAGAAAACTGGCTTCAGTGATACGCGCTACGTTAGTATAAGTAATTTTAAAAGACGTTGGTCACAGATATGTTAAGAAGAGAGTTTTTAATTCAAGAAAGTGAGATAGTTGCAGTACGAACTACATCCCATATAAAGATTCACGATACAAGAGAAGGAGGTAGTTCAACAGTGTATTACCTCGATGAAAGAAGGGTCAGTTAGAATCACTCCAGAAAGACTTGCTGGAAAATGAATGATGGTATTAGCGGCTTTAAAGTTATCTTAGGAATAGGTTCTCGAATAATTATTCTGCCTGCTGACTGTTCTTCTGGTTTTGTTTCTGAGAATAAACTTGTATTTATGTGTAAGAAAAACAGCAGTGACTACCAGTTATCGTTAGACAATTGTAAAATTGTACTTCACGTCTACATAAAGCTGTGTCAGGTGTTCTCGCCTCCCGACGTCACGCAGAGTAAATCTGTGGCGCAGTGGACATAACGTCAAGATGTGAATTAATATTTCTTTCATGAGGATTGATCGAAATTGCTTTTAATATCTACTATTCCACTCATAGATTTGAATGTATTATACGATATAGCGTAGGAAAATGACCCTGACTGTTGTCCGCAGCAACGCAGTTCAGGACTTTGCCCGCTCTCTGCTGCCGCGCATGCACAGTTCTCATCCCTCCACGCTTCCTTACCGCTCCACTTCTATGCGCTGGAGCGCCGTCTTACGTGATGTAGGCTATAATACTGAAAATGCTATCTTTGATCTGGATAGGTACTGGATTTTTGTTCTGGATTTCAGTGATCAGAAAAATCATCTTCAAACTGCGATTCATGGAATCGTCAGAGTTATTTCCTGTTTCTTCTAATTTTCTTCCAGATTTTGTAACCAAATTTCGACATCATTCAAACGAATATCAAAGACATAAATTAATATATTTCAAAAATCGCAAACTGTGAATTTAAATTTATTTCAGTCGTAGTATTTATTTTAGTTACGTAACTAATAAATAACAAATATGTAGGCCTCCAGGAAAGTAGGTGAGTTCGACTGGATACCACATTCTTCGTATTTTATTTTTGCAAAGTTGTAAACATTTATTGTATTCTCCATTGCTGTGAAACTCTGGAGTCTCCACAAAGACAGACGCTATTAACAAGCATATACGAAGGAAACACACAGAAAACTGTTTTAACATTATGGTTAACTCATAGCGATACGACAAAGGCAACTGAAAATTATTGTGGATATTAAATAGGTTGCAAATTCTAGTGAATAGCAGTTGTGAACAGTTGTCTCAGAGAGAACTGTCAGTGTAAACTGAAATTCACTTTACAAATTACGATCGCATAGGGCGTGTTATCTGTTTAACTATGCCTCATCTATCAAAGCTAGGCACCTGCCGTATTTAGCGTGTACTGTCTGTTGAAGCTACGGTAGGGGTGCACATTTCGGCAGCCATTTGGTGAGCTACGAATCTGGCAGTTTTCCGCATCTTTTTAATACCTATAGAGTGCCGTAACAGCTAAAGATGTGACATTCCGTTTCTTTCAGTGTATTTCGCTGCATAAAAAATTCAGAATAGCATTCGACATGTTGGATTTCACTGTTTCCTTGTTAGTTAGTATTGGCTACACGTGGGGAGTACGCACAACACATTTTCGTTCGGAGAGAGCGGTCATGTAGCGCAGGCAGTCAAGCCTGCGGGAACTACAAGACTTCTATACTTCCGATCCTCTTTCTGTTGGTTTAATATTGAAAAGTTTCGTTTAGGCCAGGCACCTCCATGAATTCTGTATAATGTAATTATTTTACGTATGAATTAGATACTATTATGTTAATATGACTTGTCGTTTGAAAGTTGCGATGGCTCCATAATCTATAAATTGCAATAAAACTGTTCATAGCTTTCAATTTCTTTCAACGTCAACTGTAGTCGTATGCTGTTTGATTTTCCGCTCATACGCAGAAGACACCCCGTATACGGCAGTTAATTATTATGTCACCCTCTTGAGTGGGGTATGTATGGTGATAAGACGGTATCACCGTGAACTGTGTACACCGATAGCACCACGTGACACTGAGTTGTGGATTCAAGAAGCAGAATCTGATCCTGCCAGGAAGACGTGAGGGTTTCCGCGAATGTTTATTTTGTTGCGAGACCAGCGAGTATGTGGTGTGCTGCAGGCATTGGTAATGGAGAAGGTGCCGGGGCGCGAGATGAAGCAGGAGCAGCAGCAGTTGGGGTCAGAGCCGCGCAGGCCCCGCCCACCACCTCCGGGGTCTCCACGGCCGAACCCACCACCACCGCCACCACCTCCGCAGCCAGCACCAGGCGGTTCCCAGATGGCGGTTACCAGTACTCGGGTGGTCGGCCTAGGAAGGTCGGGGATAAAGTAAGTATTTGCTTTGGTTATGTTCACCAAAATTCGTTTGTAGACTACTATCATATAATTTCCTTATTAGAAACTACGCATCGTAACGTGACAGAATGTGACATGGATTCAGCTAGACACAGTTACATTCAGGGACTGCTTCGCTGTCTCATTTATTTACCTTTCAAACTTTTCATAACTTACAGCAGTTCTTATAAGTGGCTCGGTGGTCTTAGATACTAACGTATAGCTTTGTGTTGACATTAAAAGCACAGATCGTTGCTAGTGACCAACTTGTGGGCAACATCTCTGTATAACAACACTGATGGAGCGAAAATACTAACACCAAGACGTGTACAAGTGCCTGGGATGTATTTTATGACGCAGATCAGGTATATATAGCAACATCCAGGCTATTAGGATTTCACAATCGTACTTGAAATCCTATTTCAAAATTCAAAATGATGTCATGGTTCCATATGCGGTAATAAGTGTCTATAAGGGAAGGAAGCCATAGTTTTCAAGACAGAGCCTGCAAGGCGTAGACGTGAGATGGACCAGAAAACAAAAAGTAAGTTGAATTAACAATCATTATTCTTGTGGACTGACTTCCATAACATCTTCCACTATGATTAGCAAGCTACCTGAAGGTGTGTGGCGGAGGGTACTTCTGGTACCACCACATGATCCCAAATTTCCATACGTGAATTGATCGTAGGAAGAATGATTACCGCTAGTTCTCACTATGAGCTTAAATTTCTCGAATTTCTCGTTGTGGGCACTGCCATAGACTCGCCGCTCATCGTTCGGTACTGCGGCGTCTACACAGTTTTCCGCGCTTCATTAACAAAACACACAAGAGGTTATCACAAGAATAGACACAGATCACGGTTCATACGATCCATAGATGACCTACACGAATTTCTTCCGTTTGAGTAAATGACGACAGTGATTGAAGGAAAATATCCGTACACACAACCCAAATGAAAATAATTGATTACGTGGAGAACATACATTGAATAACTGGCTGTCATTGCCTTGCCGAAATCAAGGAAGGATTGTGCTACGTTCTAATCACAATGGACTCTGTAGATATGGAACACAAGCTTGTACAGGGTATTTGAAAAAGGACTTGACAGCTTTGAAAATTCATATAAATTAATTCATAGGACCTACAGCGGTAATTGTAGTGTGAATTTGTAGGGAAATACATCATGTTTCGTCTCGTGTAGTTGGCTAGTGCCGAATCGCACCGTAAGGCGCGCTAGCGGCAGATGCGTTAAAGATGGCTGCCTTCGCTGGACCCAAGCGTGCTAGCTGTGCTTTGCTTTGAAAAATCGAAATCGACGATAACAGTTCAGCGTAATTTACGTACCAAGTACGCTAAATAAGCTCCAAGTAGGCCTACAATTTATGAGTGGCATAAATGTTTTGTAGAAACAGGATGTTCGATAAGACAGGGGAAATCGCCAGGTCGTCCAAGGACATCTGACGACGTCGTTGAGCTAGTGAGACAACGTTTTGTCAACAGCCCTACGAAATCGTCCCGGCGTGTATCTCGCGAACCGTAGATACCACATATGACTGTTTGTCGTGTGTTGGGAGACGGTTTGCATTTGAAACCGTACGGATTGACGATCGTACAAGCAATAAAAGACACTGATAAAATTGCTTGCAAGAACTTCTGTTCAGATATGTTACATCGATTATATGAGGATGAACATTTCTTGGACAAAATCATCTTTTCTTACGAGTCGACTTTTCAATGAGGCAGTGAAAGTCCACATCAAACATTGCAAAATGTTCGTGATAGCCCTAAACTGAACTTTTTTTGTGCACTGAGCAAGAACAAAGTGTGCGGCCCCTGTTTTTCCGTGGGAGAACCATCAATGGGATTGTGTACATGAATATGTTACAACAATTTTTGATACCACATATCGAAGAGGATGACCAAGAACGAAATGTTCACTCCATGCAAGACGGTGCACCGCCCCACTACCTGGCTGTCGTCTGGTATTTTCTCAGTGGCCCCTTTCCAGTTCAATGGATTGGCCGTGGTGCGCCAATTGCATGGCCCCCAGGTTCCCCAGACCCGACATCACTCGATTTTTTTTACGGAGATTCATAAAGGATGCCGTGTTTGTGCCTCCTGTGCCGGCTTCACTACCTGAACTTAGAGCAAGAATTTACGCCGCCACTGAGCGAGTTACACCTGCAATGCTACAGCGAGTTAGGGAAGAAATTGACTTCCGATGGGATGTGCGCAGGATAACCAACGGAAGCCATATACAACATCTTTAGTTGAAGGTAAGAAAACTTGACGTGTTCCCTACAAAATAACTCTAAACCCAGCTCTATATATTCTATCAATAAATTTATATGAATTTTTATAGTTGTAAAGTTCATTTTGATACACCCTGTGTTATACTAGCAGGTGGTGGGATATCAGCTGCATCCTCTTATAGCTACCGTTGCAACATTTGTCTGAAGGTATAATGGGAAACAGTGGAAAACCTAAAGTGGATCATCAGATTGGAATATGAGTCCCAAATATGGGTCCACTGTCTTAGCCACGGCGCCACATCAATCGCTTGTTCCAATCGATGAGCAGGCACTTACGGAAATAGTATCACTAGGAGACAAATCAGAGGTAGCAGTTTTCATCCGACCTGTTTCAGATTGTACCATAAATCGTCATGTCGTCACTACAGCGTATGTGGGTTTTCAGCCGGTAATAAGAAGAAATAATATTGATAATGATATGGTTAAGTGAGCTATGTTCAACCACACAGTTGAACAGGCTGCGTTAAATAACGACTAGAGAGGGCAAAATACTGGTGCCACTCATACCGAAGTGATAGTGGCATCAAGATATCATGCAGCCGCATAACGGACGAAACATGCTGGGATGTCAGAGTTTACCTTATTAGAAATGTTTATGGAATGTATCAGTCTTCCTGTTTCGAGTGTGGATGTGTGCGCTATTATCTAAAATATCACGTAGTTCCTGTTTACTGAACTCACCAGGATCAACTGACGTTAGTATGCAGCTACAATGAAAACGATTCTTGGAAGAAGTAGAGTCATCCCCGCATGGGACGTGAATGCTAACGCGTACGTGGAGCGTGACTCAATTTATAGCAACAGGAATGAATTTTCCTGTTGCCCAACATTTCCGTGAGTGAATGGGGTAACGAATCAATGAAAATTTTCAGTAGTGTGCTGCAGAACCCAGCGCCAGACGGGGCTGACTCCATACGTGAATATATCTCTGTGAAGTTCCACAGCATTTGATGATTATGGTACTATAATTTACACGCTGTGAAAAAATACCTTTACAAAGTATCATAGCATAGAGTATCTGTAAAATAAACATTGTTTTTCGTATGACTTGATACAACTCTACTGATGGTGACTAAAAGTGCTATTTTTCCTTCAAGTGCCAGGGTTCTTCTCTAGAACTTGACGGAAGTTTTACTCAAAAAGTTGCATCTGCGAAGAGTATGCAGAACGAAATCTTTGTCTGATATAAAGTTGGATGGTATGGATGGAACAATCAAGAGGAACAAATTAAAGTAAATTAGTGGTATTCACACCGATGCCAGTTGTGTTAGTGTTTTTCTCTATGTTTTTAGCTTCCCAGTCATGTAAATGACTTTTTGTTGTCACATATTTTTAAACTATTTAAAAGCTCAAATTTGCTAGCATATACATCTTTTGATGTAAATTACGGGATATTTTCTCGACTTAATTGCATTTTAATCTACTGATGTCCACGAAATCTCCTTCGGGTTTCTCTCAATCCATCTGCCACAACCTTTATTAAAGTTAACGCAGCACTTTCACACGCATACACTTCCAACAGCAATGACTGCCTGTTTGGGAACTACGCTAGAATGTGCTACGGTCGTGAAACATTTTGACGAACACTTACCGCATGGCCGATCCAGAGTCTACCAACGCATTCCTGTTAAAAATGCATACCAATACTCTACGTTGCACAGGTCAATGCCAATGGGAGGGGTCAGCGACTACTACCATTATATTTTCTCTATCTAGGATAAAGCATATGACTTAAGTATTTCCATATTTTTGTCAGACCAGAAGTTAAAAATTTAGATTATTATTACTGGGAGAGGGTTTCTGGGACTTGTTTCTACAAATAAAATTCTTTAGAAAAGTGTTTAAATAAATTATAAAAAATGATTTTACATTTATTTGTATTAATTTCACAATTTCAACAGTTACTCAGATTGACATTCAGAACACTTCACAATACGAACTACTGCTATTTTTAGGTGTGTGCAGGGCAGATATACTTCTAGCAGGAAGTGTAAGACATAATGTACTTACATTGTTTGCTTCTGGCGCAAAAGTAACAGCATCCTTTCTTTGGCAGCTTGTCCACAGCGGCATGTGTTACTTTCCGTCGCGGCTCTGTAATGATAATATCTCTGCCTACAGCACCTTGATGTTGATTACACTCATGCCCAAAAGTTGATAACACTGTCGCGTATTTTGAGTGTAGGCCTGCAGCATTTTGAGCGCGTCTTTTCATGTTGAGATCGCGAAGTTCCCGAGCAATATCTTTCAGGTACTGCTTTGTTCCAGAACTCTTTGACGGGTGATTCTTTGACCGCTCCTTGTGTGTATCTTGATATACAATATACGAGTTGTATGCTACAACGTCAATTAAGTTGAAAAACACCGCCATTGGCTATCGACGCGTTGCTCGACGGCAGCTGTACATTCATACAGATTTACTGAATGTATCCATTCCAGACTTTGTACAGTTGCAGAATAGGACAATGTCTGGCTTCACTTCCGCCACATTCATGTCGTGATGTTGAATTGACAATAATGTAACAATCTTTCCTTTCTTAGGCACATAAATGATTACAGTGGCATCATCACGAAAGGCCAACCGGATTGTTCACTGTGTAAATTTTTTTAGAGAAACAGGACGGAGTTCTGTAGGAACATGGCGTTTGTCACTTCGATTAGTACCAACTGTAGTTATTTTCTCTTTCAGAAGATCAGATGCGAGTGGAACGGTAGTGAACTTTCTGTCCATGGTAACATTTCTTGCAGATTGCTTCAAGTTAGACATTTCATTCAATCTTCTAACTATTTCAGGGTCATTGTTATGGCTCTTCTCATTAGCGTGCTTTCCAGCGTAGGGATCCGCAGCGAAGCAGTATTTCGTATCTGAATCACATAACAGGTTCACCTCTATTCCATACTTTCCTGGTTTTGTTGGAATATATAGCCTGAATGGGCATCGCCCATGGAAGGCCACAAGTTCTTCATCCACTGTGACTGACTCACTAGGATTATAAAACTCAGGAAATTTACTATCATGTTCCATATATCCCTGATAGTAGCAAATTTGTCGGTCTGTCTTCTAGCTGCTCGAGTTAGAGCATCATCAAAGGGTAGGCACTTTAGTAAGATTCAAATGTTCAAATGTGTGTGAATTCCTAAGGGACAAAACTGCTGGGGTCATCAGTCCCTAGACTTACACACTGCTTAAACTAACTATTGCTAAGAAAAACACACACACCCACGCCCGAGGGAGGACTCGAACCTCCGGCGGGAGTGACCACGCAATCCGAGACATGGCGCCTCTAACGGTGCGACTCTTTAGTAAGAGCCTCAGCCTATGCTCCGAAAATGAAGCTCGGTTCATCGGAAAGTTTTCTTTACTAAATATGTTAGGTACGCTGTCCTTGTTCTGTCTGTGGACTCCACAGTTGAAAAGAATTCCAATTGCTGACACAATTTCTTTTCGAATGCTATCGAAGTTTTCACGAAAATATCGTCAGATGATTGGTTGGTATAAATCAAAATGTTATCCAAGATGTAATCATCAAGGTACATGAAAAAGCATTACCTGGTCTATCAGATTTTCTCCCCGCATTAGTTCCTTTTGGGGTCCTCATTACGTTAGCAGCAGACCTCCGCCCTTGACCTACATAAGGATCTCTTTTCCATATCGTACCTGATAGGGCCACCATATTCCTTTCAAGGTGATCAATTTATGCCTTCGGCCTGGATCGCCTTCTTGTTGCTTCAATATCTATAAAAATGTGAAAGCAGAACCGAACACTAGCACACAAAACACTCATCTACCGAGACAGACATCGCAATATACTCCAAAATATCTACAAAAAGTAATAAAAATCAATAGTGACCCTGTTAATTTTCATCCAACTCGGTGCTGTCAGAAACAACTCGATCTGGAATTTCCACGACCATACCTTCAGTTTCACTGCGTGAACTTTCGGATAGTTCCTCACTAAATTCATTGTCTGAATTCTCAAGCGACTTTTTTATTTTTTCATCTGTCAATTTATCGATTTGTACATTCTGTTAATGTGCCACAGAGATAATAGCTTCTACTCATCACACTGTTAATTAGTTGACTGCGGGTGGTGATTGTTGAGGTGCTACACCTTCAGTTACAACAATCGCTAAAACTCAACAATGAATGTAAACGAAAAGCTCTTCTTTTTATCAATTGTAGCAATAATAATTACGATAAATATAATGTATGTATTAAATAAAATACTGAACACAACAGCAGCTGTAGCCCAAAAACTACGTTGGGGTCAGCTACTGAACCCCTCCCCTCCCCCCCCCCCCCCCCCCCGCCCCATTGGTACGCAACTGTTAAGGCATGTGAGAGCAAGAGTTAACTCCCTGAGAGACCATATTTCTTGCCCACTTTATCTGTAAGCATGTGACTTATGTGGGCTGCGTAAACACAGCGGGCGTCGCCCAGACTTACTAAGCGCCATGTCAGACCAACAGGAGAGGCGTACTTCAGAGCCCATCTGTAATCGCTCCTCTTCCTGCTCCTCCTGTGACATGTATAGGAATAGAACTGTTCTAAGTTGCTATGTTCAGGGAAGTTTTAATTTTTGATTTTTTGAATTATTATCATGTAATACAATTATTCGTGTCTCCTCTACGGCTACAGTAACAAGATAACAACGTAATCATGAACCAAACGCGTTTATCACCGTAGCCTGAATTCCTTCTCATGGTACACAGCCTACTCATGTTCTTATTCTTTTTCGTATGGAGGATAAGCGTAACATTACATTACAAGCTAACGTTAGAAACGTGACTCTATTATTTATCAAATTTTGTTTTATTTAACTTTGTAGCTGGCTGACTTTCCTGACACCACAGTCATCAAGGTAACGTAAGGGAGAAAGTCATGTGCACAATCTGTCTATGCATCTTGGAAACGTTGTTCCAAGTTTTATCGTATTTATAACTGTTTGCGTATCGTATTCTCTCAGGCGGAATTTGTGGATTAGCCTAGTAACTTCCTAAACGAATATGGGAAACAGCTTAATAGCTACACTAAGTTTGGCCCGTGTACCAGCCTACCGACGTTAATCTACCACGTGGAATCGATCCGTGTCTGCATCACTTCCCTGTCTTTGCACTGTACGAGCAGATGGTAGCAACATAATATAATTTCTAATCTTCCTCATAGACTGCAAAAACTGAACAATAGCCTGAAAGAGATTTACTGACATCGAGCCGAGTTAGCCACACAGCCAACATGTGTTATATGTTGCAGCCACACAGCAATATTGAATTATTCCTAAGTATTCTCATTATGTGTAATATGAAGAGGTCCTACTTGTAGTATATCCAGAACATTAAATTACCGTTTAAATGTTCCTAATAATATAAAAATAACCAATGAAGACTACAAACATCTCTTAAAAACAAATACTCAACCTGGGACTCAGACCTACATTTTCGTTCTGTGGCGTTATATATGACGTATATAAAAAATTGCACAATAATTAAACATTTCGGTAATAGGGTCGAAGTACTGCAATATTTGATCAGTTTTTGGTTGCATTCACTGAACACAAATACCCAAAACATAAATTTCTCTCTAATCTCGGAACAAATTACGTTGAAGCTCTCTGAACTCACAGAGAAGTAAATTATGGGTTAGAAACAGAAAGTAGTTAATAAAATCCGTTGGCTTTATTATCAGATGTATTAAACATTTGATAGTTACAAATTGAATCAGGCTTTATTACCAGTTGTATGAAACATTTGATAGTTACAAACAGTGCCAGTACTTAATGAAATCCGTGTATTAGTAGCATCTGTAGTTATTAGATGGAGTTTCTCTGCTGATATGACAGTACCAAGTAATAGAATATGTATAAAAAATGTACTCAAATGTCGTTCTCCACACTGGCCGGCAGGGGGAGGAGAGTTGGTAGTTCAAATGGCTCTGAGCACTATGGGACTTAACATCTGAGGTCATCAGTCCCCTTGAATCTAACTAACCTAAGGACATCACACACATCCATGCCCGAGGCAGGATTCGAACCTGCGTCCGTAGCGGTCGCGCCGTTCCAGAATGAAGAGCTTACAACCGCTCGGCTACACTGGCCGGCCAGTTGGTGGTGTAAAGCTTCTGATCACCAATATTTGTGCCAACGTCCTGGATTAAATTCAATACCTCTCTGTAGTGTTTCATGGTGTCATTGTATATGACACTGTTGATGTTGATCCGTCCATCGGGTAGGGACGTTAAGCTCGACGGTCTCTTTAGTGCTTTTCGGTGCAGGGTGTGTTCCGGCACCTGGTTCCACCCTCTCCCTTCCGTTATGCCAAAACTACACAAGTAGCTGCGTGGTCAGCGCGGCGGACTGCTAAGCGAAAGCGCCTGGGTGCTATTCCAGGCCAGGTAGGAGATTTTCTCCGCTCGGGTACTTTGTGTTGTGTTGTCCTTATGTTCGTATCGTCATAATTGACATGACTGTTGAGATGGCTGAATGGGCACGGCCCGAAAGCCAATAAATTGAATAAATAAATAACACTACACTGTACAAGCACTCATCGCCGTCATCGAGGCACAGCACAGATAGTCACTTGAAACTTCATAACAGGTCACAGGAAGGCAACGGTAAGGCTCCACTAGGACCTTGCCAGAAGCAGTGGTGCAGGATTCCTACATCTGTTCCCCCTACACTGATTCTCTGAGTATGGGTTTATTTATTATTATTAGATGCATAGTATTATATAACTGATAGATTAAAATGTGTAGATTTATCTAAGGAAGGTAAAGTAATTCATGATAGTATCACGCTGGCGGCGTAGTTCGCGTTACTTGAATAGCCCACTTTCAATAGTGACAACGATTTCCATACCGTAATTTTAGAGCAAGAATCTTCACATTAGTACTGAAAAAAGGAAGTTTATAGTGACATGGGCATCGATATTGGAAATGAATGAAGAAGGAACTCTTCCTTTATGTTGTTGGAGAAACCATCCGAACATTCATCTGAAGTGATTTAGGGAAACCGAAGAAGTAGAGTAGCAGTGGGCATACTGAATACAAAGGGATGCTAATATCAAGATATGATAAGACTTTTGGGAACATCCACTCCATCCCCACGTGGCATTACCGCATCTTGAGCAACTGAGTGTGTAACCTGATTCCCCTGTGGCGTGCCGCCGACGCCTCTGGGGCAATTGCACGAATTAGATGGCTGAATGGGCATGACACGAAAGCCAATAAATTGAATAAATAAATAACACTACACCGTAAAGGCACTCATCGCACTCATCAACACACACCACAAATAGACACTTGACACTTCACAACAGGTCATAGACCAGAATCAGGTCTCCTTTGTCCTCCTACCCTTTCTATTTAGACAGTCGTGTTCTAGGTTTGTTCAGCATAGTGAAAAGTACATCAGCATCAGAGCTGTCCTAGTTAAAAGTGGCAGTAAATATCGCCTTAGTATAACATTTTGTAAGTACCTATATCCGATTGTCAAGTATTTGAAGAAAAGCATTTTGGTATTATGATGTGGGACTATGGCCTGGCTGAGATCCATGCGCACTATATAAAAAATTATGTGTTGTTCCACTTCTCCTCCTACCCACTTACCCCACTAGAGCGATTTTAACAAAACTTGGTAAACGTATCACTTGCTGTCTGGAACGAATAGCTGTGGGAGTAGGAACCACCTACCTATAAAAGGTGTTGGGATGGGGGTGAAAAGTAGTGTAGCCCACGACGTTCAAATACACATAACTTAATCGTGAAGTTTTTGATAATGAGAGCACTTACTGACTTTCAACAGACTTTACACTTAATTTCAAACCTTTACGAAACTTTTTCTCGCTCACATCCCCCACAAAAGGATGAAAGGTAAAAAGTTTATCACTTACGACATTTTTCGATTTCTATGCAGTAAACCTGCAGCATGAGGAATGGCGATTTAATTTATCACTTCTTCATTACTAACCGCATTCGTGACACATTTTGGAAAGAGTATTCACGTATAGCACTGACTGTACCAGCAAAATTACGTAATACTGCGACACATAGTTCAGGATGTCAAATACTGATTTTGGTAACACATGTGGCAGACCGTATCCCCGTCTGCCTCTGAATGAACCTAGAGAAATATATCACTGTGTACTACATAGATCAGGTGATACGACTTCAAAAATACTGAGATGCGCGAAAGTCTGCCACATCATGCATGTCGCTTTAAGTCTCACAGTACCAACGTATATTTTATAACTCGCCGCACCAAGGGGGGGAGGGGGGGGGAGTACTTTGTGGCCACTCAACAAAATTCTCTAATTCATATTTCTTCATTTTTATTGACCTCTACTAACAAAATATTGTATAAAGAGCTACTGATGTGTAAGAAAGGACCAGAAACCAAATTTGTTTTAGCACTCTCTACAAAAACGTATTTAGTATTTTTAACTTTTTTCGTCATTTAACTTTACTTAGCCTTACGTTCTTGAGGGGTATGTCTTTACATTGGTAGTAAAAGTCATTACAGATATCTTGAAGAAAACTTCATTATAATTCAATAATATTACAGATGTTTTAAATTAAATGTAGCCGTTTACTTTACATATTTTCTGGGATCACCTATTCATCATTTTCTTCGGAAACTTCTTCGCACTTGGAACATATAGCAATTTTCTTGCTGTGTACACTGCATGTATATCTCTCACATTTGTTAGAGATCATAGCTGGTTTGTTCACTTTATTATACTGCACTGCTTTTGGCTTACTTTCACGACAGCACAAGTGACATCTTCTCTTCCTCCTTCAGCTTTATTTGCAGCGAACTTCTGCTTGATATTCCCTCCGAGAATACCTTCCATGGCTGAAACCACACACTTCCGAAGTCCTGTAATATTCCTAGCCATTTCTTCAGTGTATGGTTTCATAAACTGTCGTCCCATGTCTTGAAGAAAAAGCCATCCCTTATGAGATTTTGTCTTACTCCAATATGTGAAGTTGAGCAGAAACAATATATTACCATTGACGTCTGCTATGTCCACAAGAGTATAAAAAATAGATAGCGGCCACCTTCTTGTTGCCCTCTTCGTTGAAAATTTCCTCATCATTTTATCTATTTTGTCACCGCCGCCTTTCGTCTAATTATAATATAAATTTATGACTTTTTCCTTCATAGTGTCACTAGGTGAACTGGATGCAGGGTCATAATGTTGAGTTGACAGCTACAGATGGTTCTTTTTTCTAGTTTTTCACGAGGGATATAGGAAACAATTGTGATTGGGATGTTTCCAGTACTACAATAATTGAAGGTAAATTTCTGGGAATACGATTCTCTTCCTGAGATGTCTTTCAGTTCTTCAGGTATGTGCTTCCTATTAACTTGTAATGTTCCCACGAGACTCAGCTTGTTATCTCTCCACAAATTTTCAGATATATTAGCTGAAGTGTAATATCTGTCTGTGGTGACATTGCACTCTGAATTATGTTTAATAACAACCAGGCGTTTCACTACAGCTGCAGCTGAATTTGATTGTTACGGACTATCGTTTTCTTCCGCGTATACGACTCCATGCTGATGACATAACTGGTTTTGGACTCTATGATCATTTGTATAATATACCATACTTTCCAGGATTTCCCTTCATAAAGATCGTGAAGGTCACTTGGCGCAGAACAGTTACAACACTTCATCAATAACTGTGGGCATCCCAGTAGAATAATACAGTATCTTGGCTGTATTTCATTCACTTTATCAACTGCTTCTCGTATAGCAGCAAACTTGTAATGTCCCCCGCTCTTATTTCATATCTCTGTGTCAACAAATCTTACTATTTTAGTAAACTGACGGAATCTAGTTCTACTCATAGTAGCAGTATAAACGAAACTTCCTGAAGTGTTGGACCTTAAATCGGCAATAGGTAACTTACTATTGCCCCCCTTCCCCATAACAATAAGTAGCCCTATATAAGTCACAAATTCCAGTCCATCTCTTTCGGGTGAATTGTGTCTCAATGCTTCCTCAATGGTATGCTTTATTATAATGTTAACAATTTATTTTCAAACGATTCTTTTATTATTCCTAGTTTAAATTCATTTCTTATACCTTCTCACTCTTTCACTATATTTTGTGCTACCCGTCTTGTGATACGAGAGGTTTCGAATAAATCTTTTTCAGTGTTTGTAAAATAGTTTACAATAATTTTCACTGACCTCACCAGCTGTGTCATTATCCACTGCAGGTGCCCAGATTTCGTCTTCCAAGTCTGATTGTCCACCATTGTGGGGCGGCGGTTAAGTTTGTAAAAATAAATGAATTGCTGTATAAATGCTTGCATGTTGAATCCGTTTCAGGCTTTTAGAATGTTGTTAATGCTGTCTTTCGCCATTCTCAACACTGGCTCTCTATTTACTTTTTTAGCACCCAGAAAGTGATTTAACAAAACGTGAAGCCTGTAAATAGAGTTCCTAGTGCCCACTTCATCTGAGAATACCATTATAGCTGCAGCTTATAGCTCTGAGGAATTAGGAGATTGTCCAGGATTTCTAATCAAAAACGATTTTCCAAAATAGTTGAGTATATTCTGAAATTCACTGATAAAAAAACACAAGTATCCCTACAACCTAACTAACAGAGCAGTTCAGAGTCTAATGCGCTGATGCAACTATAAATGTCCGAATTAAATGTTAAAAAGAATGCTCGCCATAATTTGATGAGAATATTTCATCAAACGCCACGCTAAATAATTGGTAGAATGTCTGTCCCGCGACGGCACGTGAAAATACGACAATACGCAAACTGAAGCTAGATAATGAAAATCATCCCAGAATTAACACTTCACTTGAAATGTTTTCATGGTTCCGCGTATCTCTAGTAACTTAATACGGCACCCGAGGCTGTTTGTAGCAGTGATACCGATGCGACGCGACTCCCGACACAGATTGCGTGTCATTCAGCGTCTGGAGAGAACTGGGGCCTTCCTTCCTCGCGCAACGTTCTTATATATAAAGCCGCGGTGCGGACGGCTAAGGGAACGCCTGATCAAATCGGATCTCCCGACTAGCCGCTGGGCTAGTAACGCACCACTTCAAGTTACATAATAATTTATAGCTTCTTTTGCTGATGGCCGATGAAGCTCTTAATTTAAACGTGCATTCAGCACGCAGGTAAATATTGATAATAAAATTTTGACGTGGCTAAGTTAAATATTTTGGGCGAGAGAATTAATTAAAGTACACTGCACGCAGTAGATGAGCTCTGAACTGGCCCTTTTGAGATCCGCTATCGCTATAATTTTATAGGTATTCGAAAGAAACTTTTCACATCTTCATAGTCATAGCGGACCTCCAACCTATTTAAATCTAAACATCCTAGCCTTATTTATTAGCCTACTTAATCTATCTTGCTTCCTTCAGTTTTGAGATGAAAACCAGAAAATCATGAATTTCCACTAAAATCTTAATTTGTGAAATCCAAAGTACTGTTTTTATTAAATCATTATGAAAGATGAATCTAAATATAAATTTTGAAGTCTCTAGCTCTTTTCTGTTGCGCCAATGATTTTTTCAGAAAAACGTCCAAATTTCGAAAATGGATGAAGTTATCGAACTGATATTTAACACACATTAATTTAGTATTATTCCTGACATGCTAGAAAAGTTTTAGGTCATTTGCTTGATTTTTAAGGTATTGCGCAACATTTATGACGTCAGAGCTAGTTACAGCAGACTGGCTGGCACACAATGGAAACTGATGTGAATTTACTACAGCGTGAGTAGGCTGCTTCCCTACATCACCCTCTACTTAAATTTTTTTGTTTATGAATGTTAATGAATGAAAAAAAAATTTAATTACTAAAAGGGAAGCAAGAGTACAATTTAACTGCCTATGAAAAATCAAAATTGAAATATAAACCAGTAGAAACATTAAAGAAAACTGATTACCTACATTAATTATTTAAATTGTAGGCATGTTCACTGCCTTTTAAACAATGTCATTACTCAAAATTTTAAGCAAAGTCAATGAAATATTTTGGCATACATATTGCCTTAGACAAACAAACACATACAAATTGAAAAATTATGAAAATCTTAGATCCATTAAATACATTAAATACATTTTTATATACACAAATTCAAAGAAAATAACATGATACATAAACAGATGATTTTCTCTTAGCAGTCTTTTCTAAACCTGAAAGAAAATTTCACAAATAATTTTTTACACACGTGGTTGTAGCCGCTTTGGCTGGCGTTCTACACTTCCATTCACAAGGGTAGAGGAGGGGAAGTTGCTATGGTGTGCGTCCTTCACGTTCTCTCTAAATTACATGGGGGAAAGGGGAGGGGTCACTGTGAGTTGTGTCCAAGTCACTCCACGCTTTCACGCAGCTACCAGGCTGCCATTATCTGGTTTGTCCTGTAGAACAAACAAAAAGTGTGTCTCAGACTCTGTTCACTTAATATCTATGGGTGGGTCACAATGAAATGGGGGATATATACATTTTATCCTTCAATATTTTGCTGGAACAAAGTTAACAGATCTTTTTAAATTTTACTCTTACGGTTAATTAACTGTCATAAAATCGTTAAACAAATGGCTCAAAACGCCTTTAGTCATGTACTAGAGAAAATTTATGCTCCTAAGGCATACAATCGTAAATCATATTTAATCTGAATTTGTTATTTCTGTGCCGGAACACTGAACCAATGCTCGGTACATTCCTGATACATTTGTATTTTAAGCACTTAACTGACTCATCTTTGATTACCTTATTCTTAGAGATAGTATGAGTATGATTAGTGGTTGTTTTCTCAGCTTCTTTGTACATGTGAGTAACTTTTGCTAATAGTACAGTTGTGAGTGTTCAAAACACACTACGTTTAGTTGACTACTAAATCCACTTATTGGTCCTCTGCTCTTGTCAGTTCCACATCTGCAATTAGGTACTTACTTACTTTGAAGTGTATTTATGCTGAGCTAAAATAATGTTTCACGTCTGTCAGTATGTTATTTATTTATTTTGCTAGTGTATGTACTTATTTAACACTCACTCTATTAATATTTAAAGCATAGTATAGCACATTTATTTCATATCTCTAGTGTACTGCAGCTTATTAGTTTGCTCACGTGGCAATCCATTTCCACTCGATCGGTCGCTGAAACCTCAGGTGGTCTCTCTCAGACCTACCACTAAAGTGCATCAAGTAATTGTGGACGAGCGTAATGCTAAATTCCTTAAACCTATAGGACACCATGAGCTGCTCTGTCTCATCTAACATAAGGGTACCTATGGTCGCATTCACGCCTCCAACTCATAACCTCAATACGTGTAGGTGTACCCTGTCACACACTACACTAAAATAATGGCCAGCTCCAACCTTATATATACTTCAGGGACGTGTCCTTCACGTCTCAACCACAAACACTGCTCAATTCTATTACACTGCCTTTCCTTGCTACACCAGGTGAGTTTAATGTTACAACTTATCTGCATATTTTTCCTAACACTAAGCAATCTCTTTAACTATTTCTTAGTTAGCTCCAATGCATACACTAGGTTTCACTACCACTTCAGATCCTGCTTGAACACGAATTTGTACATCTTTTTTAAATATTATTGTGGGACCATTTCCAATAAAACAACACTGTACTATAATATTACCAGGATTCTATACATAATTGTTACTCAAATACATTTTATCTTAATTATATCATACTTCTCTGTTGTTTATGTCACTGTTAGGTATGTCACATTAGGTATTTTTCTTCACTAATCGGTGGATAGAATGGTTACAGAACTCATGGCTTGATAGCCATGACGGAAAATTTTCGTATTGGAAAGTAGAGATCAAAATTTTTGAGGATAGGAAAGATGAAGAGTGAGTGAGACCTGAAATGGGAAAGAAGATCTCACACAGCTGGGACTGCACAGCTGCCACACTGTGTAGAGGTTACAGAACAACCTCCTCCCTACAGCATTCATTAGCTTATTACTGGCTTGATAGTCATAACGGAAAATTTTAGTATTTGGAAAGAAAAGGTCGAAATTTTTGAGGACAGGAAAGATGAAGAGTGAGTGAGACCTGAAATGGAAAGAAGATCTCACACAGCTGGGACTGCACAGCTGCCACACTGTGTAGAGGTTATAGAACAACCTCCTCCCTACAGCATTCATTGGTTTAATGCTGGCTTGATAGTCATAACGGAAAATTTTAATATTTGGAAAGAAAAGGTCGAAATTTTTGAGGACAGGAAAGAGGAAGAATGAGTGAGATCTGAAATGGGAAAGAAGATCTGACACAGCTGGGACTGCACAGCTGCCACACTGTGTAGAGGTTACAGAACAACCTCCTCCCTACAGCATTCATTGGTTTAATGCTATATTGATAACCATACCGGAAAATTTAATGTATGAAAGAAGAGGTCGAAATTTTTGAGGGCAGGAAAGAGGAAGAATGAGTGAGATCTGAAATGGGAAAGAAGATCTCACACAGCTGGGACTGCACAGCTGCCACACTGTGTAGAGGTTACAGAACAACCTCCTCCCTACAGCATTCATTCATAACCTTTGACCACGCCACGTCGATATGAAAATACTTTATGATGCCTTTTTAGAACCTGTCTCAGTTCTTCCTTTTGATTGTCTGAAATCTTATAGATATCCTGCAATTTAGCTTTTATTTTGTCTAAAATAATTGCTTCTTTTTCTTCTTCTGTGTTCAGCTTACTGTTACTAAGATTAACACCTTCGTCCCAATACCTCCTATTTTTCAGAACTCGTATAGGCAGCTCCCAAGTTCCATCATCAGTTACTACATGTTTATCACTAAAATGGACTGTAATTACTCCGGTTATTGGCAAGACCATTTTTAACTGGCTTCTTTCAAAGTCAACAACACTCTGATATTTTGACAAGAAATCTATGCCAATTAAAACCTCAATACTGAGATTGTTTACAATTAAACATGGATGATCAATTAAATTACCATTAATGTTAAAGGGCAGCAAAGCTTCTTGCTTTATCGTTTTTGACACCTTGCCCGTAGCACCAATTATTCTTAGTCCTGATACCCTCATTACTGTAAGCTTGTCTTTACCAGGTAATGCATCAAAGAAGGACTGAGATACTGCACTCTCCTCACTTCCACTGTCTAAGAGACAACGTACATTGATACCCAACATATTCACTATTATTATAGGGTGGCTTATTCTAGGTTGTACAGGTGGTTCCTCAAATTCATCTAATAGTTCCTTTTGGATTTGTCTCCAACTAAAGTGATCGACATCTGTCTTCATTATATTTAGGTCACAGTGTGTAGGGGTTTCCTGAATTACATTTTCAGCTATTAATTTCAAATCGAAACACTGCACGACTTCATTACATTTAGTTTGCTGAACATGACCCAAATTACTGTAGTCTGAGCGATTCTGCGCCTCCAGACCGGGCATAATACTAGTTACAGCTAAACCACTTTCACCATTATCGTCGGTTTCCTTCTCAAGTGACAACTGGTCACAGCTACTGGGTTCATCGACCCTCAACAGCCAACCCTCTACATTCTCACTTATCTCCTGTCCTAAATCTATTAGTACATTATCAACATCCTGCACAGGCACTTTAGATAAGAGCACATTATCTTCATCGTAAATATAAGCATGAATTTCTTCTGCTTCTTCACCTGTCAATTCAGTATTTTGTAGCTCCTCCCTATCGTTACACTGCTGCGCCTTCTCTTTCTCTTCCAACTTAGAAAGCGTCTCTAACACGGTATCTATCAAATACTGTGAGTGATCTAATATTTCTGTTGTATCCTTAGATGCTACCGACACTTCATCCACCTGTTCAGTTTGAGTATTCTGATTTGTCTTACCAATTCCCGTAACTACTGGATAAGGAAAAGTAACCGCCTGGTGAGCGCCAGTATCCTCATAGACGGGAACTAGTTTTCCTGCCTCGGCCAACTACTGTTTCCTTTATTTTCATTATAGTTAGCTGGCATAGCATTGCTTCCCGCGCTGTTGTTTACCTGCATATTTCTATTTGGACCCAAATTATTATCCCTTGGACGCCATTGTTGGTTCTGATAATTATTTCCCCAATTCCTACCTCTCTTAGGATGGCGAATACCTACTGTTCTGATGTTTACATTGCCATTTTGCTCGTTCCTAAAATTACTACTATTATTATTAGAATTTCTGTTATTACGTGATTGCTCCTCATTGGCCGCAACACTTTCTACACGTTCCAGATACTCAATGAAACGATCCAGATTGTCTCTAGGGGCAGATATAATTCTAGTTTGCCAGTGCCATGGCAGTTTGGCTTCAAGACCCAGTATTATCATTTCAGGTTTTAGCTTTTCGTCCAAATGTGATAAACGTGAAATCCATGACCTAGCAAACTCTTTAATAGATTCCTTGCCTGCATTGAAGCGTTTTCCACTCCAAAATTCTCTCAACACTTCATTTTGCTTATTGCTAGACCAATACTTATTAATAAAAGCTGTTCTAATTCCGCTAATGTTTTACACTTTAACATAACATCAGCTGACCAACGCATGGCGTCACCTGCTAAATGGCTTTTAATAAATGAGATTTTCTCTCGTTCAGACCAAGTCGGTGGAATCACATCTTCAAAATCGTTCCTGAAATCTAGCGGGTGGATATTTTTATCTGGATCGAACCGCAAGAACTGCCGACACCCGATAAAAGCGGCGTTTGCAGCTACAACTTGTTGTATACTACCATTACCAGAAGTTACTGAAGCTACTTTACTCTCAATGTTAGCAATGTTAGTACTGATATTTTCTACTTTCATTTCAACATTATCTACTCTTTGTACAATATGAGTAGTGTCAGTTTTGATTGCTTCTACTTCTGCTTGACATATGTTTACTTTTATATTAACATCTTTAAATCTATCTGAGCACAGTTCAGATTCCGCCTCGATCTTTTCTGTTAACTTGTGCTCCAGCTTCGCATCTTCCATTTGGAAGTCTTTGCGAACCTCAGCAACTTCGGATTTAACTGTTTTATACATTTCAGAAAACTGTTGAGCAACCTTTTTCTTAATATCCTCATGATTGTAATCAATTTTATAATTCAAACTGTCTAGATCCTCTTTCAACTTATTGCAACCAGCCTTGAAGGTATCGTCCATTACCTCCAATCGTTTATAAAATTTAGTTTGGCTGGCGATAATCTCGTACTTTAATTCAGCATTATTGGATTCTAATTTATTGTCCATTGCCTCAAACCGTTTATTAAAATTTGTTTGACTGGCCACCATTTCAGACTTTAGTTCAGCTGACATTTGTGCATTACTGGCAGCTATTGCTTGTAATATAACATTTAAATCAATAGCCCCAGCATCTTTGGGTTGCTCACTAGCTGGCTTTTTATCACACTCAGGTGACAAAAAACTAGCTCCAATACCAGAATCATCAAAACTAAATGAAACTTCTGATTGATTAGTCATATCTAACTTCTCCTTCTTAAACTCTAACATCTCTGATGACTGTTTCATTTTTAATTCATCAGAGAAACTATCATCCAATAAATTTACAATTTCTACTTTCTGCTTTACTACAGGGGTCTCTATTATTGAATCATTGCCCCTTCACACACTACTGTCATGAGACAATACTTCATATTTCACTTTAACATTACTACTTTCATGCATGTTTACACTTGAACCGTTGTCTGGATTTACAGTTCCCTCAACAGACATAGGTTCTGATTTAAGTTTAACCTCAGCTTCTTTTGGCGGTTCCATCGCCAACAGTCTTTTAGTGCAGGTTAGTAAAATTTTTAACAGCTTTTCACTTAACTTAGTTCCTTCTGCACGACGTATGGCGTTGCCGGCGCGGCGTACCAGGATTCCTTATGCGACGTGGCACGTTGAACTGCAGACGGCTCTCCGACGGCTGTTGTGTGTTTGCGTGGCCCGCAATTGCAGGCGCTGCGCCGGCTGCTCCAGCGGACGACTGCGTTGCGGCGAGAATGGCTTCTCGCGATGCCGGCAGCACCGCTAGACTCAGTGCCAGCTCCGTCAATCCGGATGTGTTGTTAATCCAATTGCGTTGTCCACATGCACACGTAACACTTTCACTGTTCTATTACTCAGCTGCGTGTCGCATTCCACTCGCGAAACCGAATAGTAAAGAAAAAAATCACTTTCACTTAGTTGATTTCCCGGCCGATGCCCCATATGTGGGGCGGCGGTTAAGTTTGTAAAAATAAATGAATTGCTGTATAAATGCTTGCATGTTGAATCCGTTTCAGGCTTTTAGAATGTTGTTAATGCTGTCTTTCGCCGTTCTCAACACTGAGAACTTTTTTAGCACCCAGAAAGTGATTTAACAAAACGTGAAGCCTGTAAATAGAGTTCCTATTGCCCACTTCATCTGAGAATACCATTATAGCTGCAGCTTATAGCTCTGAGGAATTAGGAGATTGTCCGGGATTTCTAATCAAAAACGATTTTCCAAAATAGTTGAGTATATTCAGAAATTCACTGATAAAAAAACACAAGTATCCCTACAACCTAACTAACAGAGCAGTTCAGAGTCTAATGCGCTGATGCAACTATAAATGTCCGAATTAAATGTTAAAAAGAATGCTCGCCATAATTTGATGAAAATATTTCATCAAACGCCACACTAATAATTGGTAGAATGTCTGTCCCGCGACGGCACGTGAAAATACGACAATACGCAAACTGAAGCTAGATAATGAAAATCATCCCAGAATTAACACTTCACTTGAAATGTTTTCATGGTTCCGCATATCTCTAGTAACTTAATACGGCACCCGAGGCTGTTTGTAGCAGTGATACCGATGCGACGCGACTCCCGACACAGACTGCGTGTCATTCAGCGTCTGGAGAGAACTGGGGCCTTCCTTCCTCACGCAACGTTCTTATATATAAAGCCGCGGTGCGGACGGCTAAGGGAACGCCTGATCAAATCGGATCTCCCGACTAGCCGCTGGGCTAGTAACGCACCACTTCAAGTTACATAATAATTTATAGCTTCTTTTGCTGATGGCCGATGAAGCTCTTAATTTAAACGTGCATTCAGCACGCAGGTAAATATTGATAATAAAATTTTGACGTGGCTAAGTTAAATATTTTGGGCGAGAGAATTAATTAAAGTACACTGCACGCAGTAGATGAGCTCTGAACTGGCCCTTTTGAGATCCGCTATCGCTATAATTTTATAGGTATTCAAGAGAAACTTTTCACATCTTCATAGTCATAGCGGACCTCCAACCTATTTAAATCTAAACATCCTAGCCTTATTTATTAGCCTACTTAATCTATCTTGCTTCCTTCAGTTTTGAGATGAAAACCAGAAAATCATGAATTTCCACTAAAATCTTAATTTGTGAAATCCAAAGTACTGTTTTTATTAAATCATTATGAAAGATGAATCTAAATATAAATTTTGAAGTCTCTAGCTCTTTTCTGTTGCGCCAATGATTTTTTCAGAAAAACGTCCAAATTTCGAAAATGGCTGAAGTTATCGAACTGATATTTAACACACATTAATTTAATATTATTCCTGACATGCTAGAAAAGTTTTAGGTCATTTGTTAGATTTTTAAGGTATTGCGCAACATTTATGACGTCAGAGCTAGTTACAGCAGACTGGCTGGCACACAATGGAAACTGATGTGAATTTACTACAGCGTGAGTAGGCTGCTTCCCTACACCATCACTGTCCATAGCCTCGCGCACAACATATTCCTCTTAAGTTTCACTCACTACTTCATCACTATCACCCATCACAATTTCAGAACCTCCAGAATCTTCTAAAATATCTTATACTTCTCTCTCAGTAAGAGAGCGACGGGACAATTTCAATCATAGTTTTCCGTAACATTGTACAAAATGGGACTGAATAAGATGGAACAAGAAACAATCAAAAACCGAAGAGAAATTGAATCGTTGTTGAGATCATTGTTGCTATCGACACAGAGAAATTCAATGCCCAGAGGGTCTACACTGCCAAAATGTTATAATTTACGGAATAAGATATTCGTTATCAAATCACATCCACCATTAAGAAGGTAGACTTTATGACAACAGCATTTAAACTTAAGTTAACGATTTATATTCAGCTGAAAATAATAAAAGAAACTAAATGTTTTCATTAGACTTTGAAAGTAAGAAATACCAATCTAAATTATAAATTTTACAAAAGGTGAGCACAAAGTACCCTCCCTCTTGGTACCATATGGGCTAATTTATTACGTCTTCAGAACTAACTGGATTCGCAACGCATTTAGCAGACAGTAGTCACATATACCAGTGGATGCATCTGCAAAATCATGTCATCATGCGACACATAGTTCAGATACGATCTCATGAACGTTGAGATGCATGAAAATAAAACTACAGAGCGAAATTCAAGAGAGATACAGATGTGATATGTATACAAATAGGTGTGAAATATGTCAAATAAATGTGAAATATATTTGACATGTGCACACATGGGCTAAACCACGGGTAAAAAGCTCACCCCAAACCTCTGGAACGATTTCAACCAAATTTGGTACACATATCCGTTACAGTCAGGAAAGAAATACTGTGGGTGTAAGAACCACCAGCCTCCTGTTGTGGTTGAGGTGATAACGTGGAAAGAGAAGAGCGAGGAGGATATGGACACACAGAGAGGAGAAGGACGATATGGAAGAAGATCGAGGAAATAAGAGATTTACAGAGAGAGGAAGAGGGGGAAAAGGACAGAAAAAAGGACGAGGAGGGAAAGCTCAGAGGTAGGGGAGAGGAGTTGATGGACAGAGGAAGGAAACAGGAGGAGGCTGATAGTGAGAGGAGAAAGGAGGAGATGAATGGCGAGAGGGAGGAGGAGATGGACAAAGAAAGGCGGGAGAAGGAGATGAAGTTAGAGAGGCAGAAGAGAAGATGGACACAGGGGGAAGGAGCTGATGGACAGAGAGAGCGGTAGGAGCAAGTGAGCAGAGGGAAGTGTATGAGCAGGTGAGTAGAGAGAGGGGCAGTAAGAGATGTACTAACAGAAGATTGTAATAAATACACACCCGGGCAACGTCAGGTACTCAGCTAATACTACAATAAAATTACGCTAACACAATTTCGGCAAAATTGTGGCGTAATATACAACGTATTACACAGTGACAATACAGTATGTTGCTCGATTATTGTAAAATAATGACAGCACGAAAATTACCGTATGCACCCCCACCTCTCATAGCTGTTTGCAAACATATTAACGATTATCCCTAAATACTCACGCTTCGATTCTAAAATACGTGTAAATTCGGTGACCTAACGACGAGCACAGTGTGATATTCACTACGGTAAAAAAGACTGCACCTAACGGACTTGCAAGTAACCACTTACCACGCTAAATGTACACCGTAAACAATCTATTACACTTGTGCTATTATTACGACCTCGTGGACAGAAAGAATAGAGAAGTATTTATTCTAAAAAGAATCACAGCGTCCAGCGAACGCAGTGCGTCATGAGGCGTCTGTAGGGTAGGCAACACTACAACCCGCACTAGGCCGCATGCCACCGCCCCAGCTGCGAATAAAGCTGCTGCGAACACAAGCGGCAGTTCACAAAAACAATTTAACACGTGCTGAGGCCACCGCCCACACATTAAAGATGGTGGCTAACAGGTCACAGCCGACAAAGATTAATGCGCCACCACTGATTGCGAAAAACCAAGCAGCCTGTCTTAAAACTATATAAGTCTCTAATATCTGAGAATAACCCCAGTAACGACGTGTTATTAACACTCAGCCGCCTTGACATCCTGCTAATGCTAGTGAAGTTCTCTTTTACAGCAAGAATTTATTAAATCGACTGTCCTAAGAAATATTCTGGGATAATCGTACAATGAGATGTGTGGTGGTGGAAGCCTCGCCACCGTGATGAAGTCATTAAATATGCGATCTGTTTACATATACAGTGGTAAACTATGGCATCAGTGTCGCATATCACCAAGCAATACGTACCCACACTTTGGTTCCTGAGATTTATTTCCAAATATTGTTACCATCCCGACTTACCTCTAGCTCGCATTTTTCTACTTTTGTTAACAATGTACATGCTGATAATGATGAAAAGCAGTAAATAAGTATCTTACGTCAAAATTATTACGAATTTTTTTCCGGTGACACGTTTCGCCTCATGTGTGTTTCAGAACTTGAAATATCTTCCCTGACTAATTGAAGTAGCTCGTTAAAAGAATTTATTGACATTCTCACATAGTCAAAGAATTTTTCTTCATACATTCTTAATGTAGGATACAACGTTACGAATTGGCCACGTAAGAGCCGATCACTTAGTATAGAATGCACCCAATACTGATTTTTTTTTACTCTCGCTCTCTTTTTTTGAGAAACCAGAGTAAACACAATATTTCTTCTTCGACTTCCATTTTGACATTGTCAATTCCCGCTACACATTGCGAACGCCAACCGCTTACTAACCGCGGCCTGTCTGAACACGCAGGCCGTCATTTTGGGGTCCAAACCGCGCTATTTAAACTGCGGGATTCCCGCATGTCCGAACGCAGCCTTAAAATCATGTTTATTGTAATGGTACACAACCCATTATGCCCCTCCTAATCTGCATCTAACACTGTATTTTATTGTATGCCTCCTCTGTTCCGAGTTAATCCCTACTAGAACTAAAAACGTATTTGGTTATTTTACCTTGATTGAATCTTCCTGTGACCTTGAATAATGTACGATTCTATACGTAAGATCAGCACTATTTTCAAATCTTGAATCAAATATTAGGGATCCCATATTATTAAAATTCACTGTAACCTCCAATTCACCTAGAAAATCACGTTCAAGCACGGCCATTAGCAGAAATGCATAACCCTCTTTGCCACCAACAACTTCTATGGTTCAAATGGCTCTGAGCACTATGGGACTTAACATCTGTGGTCATGAGTCCCCTAGAACTTAGAACTACTTAAACCTAACTAACCCAAGGACATCACACACATCCATGCCCGAGGCAGGATTCGAACCTGCGACCGTAGCAGTCGCGCGGTTCCGGACTGAGCGACTAGAACCACTAGACCACCGCGGCCGGCAACAACTTCTATCTAAAGCATTTTACTGTATCTCATCTCTATCCCGATTTATTCCCCATTATGGATTAAAGTGGTCCACCCTGTATACAGGGTGGTCCATTGATTGTGACTGGGTGAAATATCTCACGAAATAAGCGTCAAACGAAAAAACTACAAAGAACGAAACTTGTCTAGCTTGAAGGCGGAAACCAGATGGCGCTATGGTTGGCCCGCTAGATGGCGCTGTCATAGGTCAAACGGATATCAACTGCGTTTTTTTTTACATAGGAACCCCCATTTTTTATTACATATTCGTGTAGTACGTAAAGAAATATGAACGTTTTAGTTGGACCACTTTCTTCGCTTTGTGATAGACGACGCTGTAATAGTCACAAACATATGGCTCACAATTTTAGACGAACAGTTGGTAACAGGTAGGATTTTTAAATTAAAATACAGAATGTAGGTACGTTTGAACATTTTATTTCGGTTGTTCCAATGTGATACATATACCTTGTGAACTTATCATTTCTGAGAACGCATGCTGTTACAGCGTGATTACCTGTAAATACCACATTAATGCAATAAATGTTCAAAATAATGTCCGTCAACCTCAATGCATTTGGCAATACGAGTAAAGACATTCCTCTCAACAGCGAGTAGTTCGCCTTCCGTTATGTTTGCACGTGCATTGACAATACGATGACGCATGTTGTCAAGCGTTGTCAGTGGATCACGATAGCAAATATCCTTCAACTTTCCCCACAGAAAGAAGTCCGGGGACGTCAGATCCGGTGAACATGCGGGCTTTGACGACCAATCCACATGTCATGAAATATGCTATTCAATACGGCTTCAACCGCAAGCGAGCTATGTGCCGGACATCTATCATGTTGGAAGTACATCGCCACTCTGTCATTCAGTGAAACATCTTGAAGTAATATCGGTAGAACATTATATAGGAAATCAGCATACATTGCACCATTTAGATTGCCATCGATAAAATGGGGGCCAATTATCCTTCCTCCCATAATGCCGCACCATACATTAACCTGCTAAGATCGCTGATGTTCCACTTGTCGCAGCCATCGTGGATTTTCCGTTGCCCAATAGTGCATATAATGCCGGTTTACGTTACCGCTGTTGGTGAATGACGCTTCGTCGCTAAATAGAATGCGTGCAAAAAATCTGTCATTGCCCCGTAATTTCTCTTGTGCCCAGTGGCAGAACTGTACACGACGTTCAAAGTCTTCGCCATGCAATTCCTGGTGCATAGAAATATGGTACGGGTGCAATCGATGTTAATGTAGCATTCTCAACACCGACGTTTATGAGATTCCCGATTCTCGCGCAATTTGTCTGCTACTGATGTGTGGATTAGCAGCGACAGCAGGTAAAACACCTACTTGGGCATCATCATTTGTTGCAGGTCGTGGTTGACGTTTCACATGTGGCTGAACGCTACCAGTTTCCTTAAATAACGTAACTATCCGGCGAACGGCCTGGACACTTGGATGATGTCATCCTGGATACCCGTTGGGCATTTTGACCACAATAGCCATACATCAACACGATATCGACCTTTCCTAAGATTGGTAAACGGTCCATTTTAACACGGGTAATGTATCACGAAGCAAATACCGTCCGCACTGGCGGAATTTTACGTGATATCACGTACTTATACGTTTGTGACTGTTAAAGCGCCCTCTGTCACAAAGCGAAAAAAGTGGTCCAACTAAAACATTCATATTTCTTTACGTACTACATGAATATGTAATAAAAATGGGGTTACCATTTTTTAAAAAAAAAGTTGATATCCGTTTGACATATGGCAACGCCATCTAGCGGGCCAACTATAGCGCCATCTGGTTTCCCCTTCAAGCTAGACGAGTTTCTTTCTTTGTAGTTTTTTGTTTGATGCTTATTTCGTGAGATATTTGGCCCGGTCACTATTAGTGGACCACCCTGTATATAGATACATTGTAAAATATGGAGACTAGCCATTCCTGAGAAGTTAGCAAATTTCAAATGTTTATACAACTAAACTTCTCAGTTCGATTCTGCTTGTACAGCACCCACACTCCTCCTGATATTCATATTCCACGTTTATAACTTCAGCATTTTTTTCTTAGCTTCAGGCTAGTATATAGACACATACTACTGGTCATTAAAATTTGGAGTGTCTTACAGTCCAAACGCAGACCATATGTAAAAAAACAGAGAAAATCGTGTGTGATAAGGCTGGTGTCGTGCGTGTAGGACTCAGCTCAGCCTTATAGTTGTTCGGGCATATGCGTATGTAATCCCTGGACTGGATTTCCATCTCCACAGTAAAACTGGCCTCTATGGAAGAGCGACAACACAATTTTCACAAATATTTGCCGTTTGATATTTTGGAAAAGTGCGTTTGAGCTCGGCTGCATGATAATTCTACACCTGCAATCCTTTATCTCACATAGAGGGCATAAGAACAATATAGGAGCAAGATAGTAGGGACCAAAAGTAGATTTAATAATTCAGGGTCCAAATCACGTAATACAATTATACACAGAACAGTGAGTATGTAAAGATTTGGCGCATTATTTATTTTACACCACATGCTATTCGAGAGTCAATGACCCTCAGAATGTATTTAGGGCTGAGTGGCATATACCTCTATCCAGTGACGCCTATGGTCTGAGGATGACATGGCGGCCGGTCGGTACTGTTAGGCCTTCATGGCCTGTTCGGGAGGAGTTAAGCGTTAGCATATATCTCTATCACGTGCTGCAATATCATCCAAGTAACTTCTTTAATAGCGATCTGTTTAAGACTATTCGATAAATCACCACATTTTTCTTATGAGAAGCAAGACGCACGATAGAATATAACAATCCTCTTTAGGCACATCCAGATAGGTTTTTCGTATTATTATCGACAGAAGATCTATATCAAGTACGCTCCACTCCGCCGAGCGATTGTCAAAATCACAGAGTCACAGTTACGGAAATATAGCTCCTCACGACAATAAAATAATAGCGTTTCTCAAAATTCAAGAGGACAAAATCTGCAATTCATCTCGATGAAAGCAGAGAGAGAGGTAGATTTATAGTTCTATTGAGTAATGATCAAAGAAACCTTAAATTTTAATTATACCATGCACTTGCATGATATTTGATTTCTGCTAGAGTAGAGTTTATCCCAAATCCCACATGAACAATGTACGAGCTCGTCCCCTTGTGTGATCTACATGTGTACTTTTAAGATCTGAAACGGCATGCAAAACACGACAGCCTTATAAGACGATCCCAGTCTTTACATACGGGGATCGTTTCAGGAAACAAGACTCATATTCGGTAAACATCCTGGGTTCCTCATCGTATTCCTCTAATGCAACGGCCGCCACCTATATCGTAGCATGTGAGGTACATCACAGCCTTGTGCACTAAAGTGATACATACTAAAACACTCGAATGTCTCTGGGAAACTACTACGACGACTCTGATCCCATACTGGAAATTATTGACTAACAATCAATGTGTTCCGAGGACTGTGAAGAGAAGCATACCCTTATGTAATCCAGCATACTACCTTACAACGTCCGATGTTTGGAATGCATATGGCATTGGAATATGATCAGAAACCTACTACCGCAGTGGCTGTTCTTTCGGACATGCATGCACTGTAGTATCGTATGTAGTCTGCATCTTAGCACATCCTTTAGTTGTTGATGACGATTTTATACACCACTAGCCGAAACCTCTGGGAAGGTGAGTCTGTTGTTTCTACTTCACTACTAATAAATGAGCTTCCCAAGACTTCGTTCAGTCGACAACTTAGCAACAATCCAACGCCATTTACAAATGTATCTTCAAAGTTATAACGAAGATTGTAATCAAACATCGGAACTAATACCTTGTTAAAACTACAGTCTACTACGACTTAACATCTCCTCCAGGTTTTTGTAATGCATTTTTCTTGTGAAGAACTATTTGTACTCCAGTAGAGCAATCGAGCTGGACGCATAACATAGAATTCCGTTAAGAGATAGCCTACATTACGACTGAAGAGGAACAGAGGGGTTAGTGGTACGCGAAGAATTCACTGTCACACAGCAGACACGAAAGCGAATTAATACTGAATTTTCTTCCGGTCCTGAACTATGAGGAAAGTTTCAAGTCTGTAGCTCATCAGCAAATTAGTTTAAAATCAATGGCCAAATTTGCGTCAAAGCGGAAAAGAGACAAGAAAATGAAGTAAATGAAACACGTTCAACATTAGTGTTTGTTGGCGTTTAATTCATTTTGGCAACCTTAACAGAGACAAACACGAAGTCCATTACGTAATTAAACATCTAAGCCTCTAGTATGGTAATACCATCATCTTTAACCAAGTAACATGTAATCGTATCATCATTCTTTACAATAACGTTATCCCTTTCCTGGAATCTTCCACTGCACACAGAAGTCGTGGTTTGACGTTAGGTACTCACAAATCTCTATCTTCTTAAAGAAATCCTTACCAAAAACTTCCATTCTATGCAAAGCCCTAAGCTAACTGTCCTTAACGGAAAGCTTTTGCCATAATCCATTTTAAAGTCAGACAGCACCAATTTATATGATATTGACATATGTTTTTTTATATTGCCAGTGCTTATTTGAAAATGATTTTTCCAATATATGCTATTTGATACAGCAGTAATTCCCCTGTTTAGGAGAGTGGGATATTTCGCCTTTACATCGTGTCTAGAATTTCCCACCTTCCCACTATTAAAGTACACATAGGTGGCGTCATCCCAATCTTACATCTAATGCATACTTTAAAGTATTGTAGTTTCCGTCACAAATTCTAATTTATTTCTCAGCGTAATGTTTTTTTCTGAGCATGTATATGAACCAGTGGAGGCTCTATGAATCAATGAAGACAAGGAAAGCGGCATGTTAGAGATTATTTGTGTAACTGCAGAATTACATTTTTTTCCATACAATAGAACGCTACTCAGCACTGAGTCAGTATTGGCCTAGTGGAGCGCACATGTAGCCCCTGGAGTGCTATCTGCATACTGCATAGCAATTGTTTCTAAATCATACAGACTCGAATGTTCTACCAATAATACTCTGCAAGGAAGATGGTTGAAATGGCTCTGAGCACTATGGGACTCAACATCTGAGGTCATCTGTCCCCTAGAACTCAGAACTACTTAAACCTTACTAACCTAAGGACATCACACACATCCATGCCCGAGGCAGGATTCGAACCTGCGACTGTAGTGGTCACGTGGTTCCAGACTGAAGTGTCTAGAACTGCTCGGCCACACCGGCCTGCTGCAAGGAAGAAATTGGCGTCTTTTTAACTCTGTAACAGACCATCCACGCTGACTTTTTGTGGAATTGCCTGACAATTCTAAAATCAGCACCAAAACTATGATTTCCTGTAGTTGATCAGTTACATCGAAGAAAGTGTTAAGACTGAGATGTGAGCATATTAGGAGCTGACCCATCTAACCCTCACCACCTGAACTATAATTTCCGCACATACTTATAAACCTTGTGGGTAAGATTTATCTCTCCATAGTTGCCTAGTGCCCTAAGAGGAAGTTGATTACAGTGTGGTTAGCAGCTTCAAGCTTTGCTACTTGTTAATGAGCTATATTTTCCATATTTCCACATTTTCATATTTTTTATTTATTTTCCACACAGTTACACACTCTCCAAATTTGTCATTTTTTTAATTCTATGTGTAAATGTACTAAAAGATTTGTTCTCCTATTGGTTACCCTACTAATCTTTAGCATCCAACAGTGATCCATATTCCCTCACCAAGCAGGATAGAATCTTCAAAGTTCAGCTAAATCACTTTCTCTCCATTTTCTTCCAAATGCCAACCCGGAAAGAAAAACTTCCATGATCACACAAAGGCCATCACACTAAAACTCACACATGGATTGTGGAGGAGGTGGAGTGTTGACTACAGTTATTTTAAACACTCCTTAATGCCTACTAATTTTTACAAAATAACACTCCACGGCCACCAAACAACTATAACACCCATTTATACTTTTCCATATTTAAATAACACAGAATACACTCAAAATACAGCAGTCTAACCTTTCTACGTGCTCTGCAGATACAAGAACGAAATAATATTATGAATACTGATAAAATGCAGGTATTAAAGCTTCTGTATAACAAATACAATAATGATCTAGGTTATGTGTATGTAACAGATGGGAATAGTAATGAAGTTCGAGGACCTGAATTCAAGCCATTGTAAACAAACATAGCAGAATTATGCTATTTTGTGTGTGTGCATGTGTTAGTTTCCCGTCGAAGCCTCCGCTACCTAGGACTGGTTCAGGATAGGACTCAGAAGTGCATCCAGTTGTGTTATGTCCAGGATAATGTTGAGGGGTGATGTACCAGAAATATGACTGGGTATTGTCTGAGTTTGATCCACGAGCTTTAGGTCCAGGGTAAAGTCTTGAGCTGGATCTATCTCTGTCAGGTCTGGCAAGAAGTCCGTAGATGGATCCATCATCATGATAGGCACAGTAGCAACCAGAGTATGATCGACCAGCATTAGTTCTTGGGAAATGGGCCTGTGGGAAGGACGGGGGGTGTTCTCCTGAGAAACTGACACAAAAACACAACCACACACAAATCCTTTATTGTGCAATAGGGCTACGTGTGCTTACAATTGGATAAAGTCAGTACCTCGAATAAAATTATTATTTCCATTTGTTAGATACAGACATCCTCGACCTTTATAGTACAGGTTTAAAGAACCTCTTATAGCTGCAGTTCGTCAGTATTCTGAACATTATATCAATTCTGTATCTTATGTGTATTATGAAGCTTTGACGGCCATAGTTGAACTGTGTTCTGTGTTATTAACATATGATAAATCGGAAATGGATATAGCCACTGACAGATGCTCGTAGAGAGATTTAGTGTAAAAATAGGCAAGTGTAAAGCTGTGTATAATATACCGAAAGTCAGTACTCCACCTCATCCACAACCAATGTGTGATATTTAGTGTGACTGGCTTTGTGTGTAGATGGAAGACTTCTTCCTAGCTAGTTATTTGGAGGAAAAGAGGAACGAGTGATCTTTCCGATTTTTTGTCGGCTCTCTATGGCTTGATGGAGTGATCTGGTTCAGTGTTGGATGCTAAAGAAACCTGGTAGGATGAGTTATAAGAGAACCAAAATTCTAGTACATTTACACAGTGAATTAGGAAACAAGAGGACAAATATGAGAAACATGTACAAAGTATGAAAATATGCGGAATATGGAAAAATATGGAAAACATGGTGGATAAGCGAATAGCAAAGCTTGATACTGATAACTGCATTGTAGTCACTTTTCTGTTTGGGCAGTACCCACCAGTGGAGAGATAAATTTTATGCATAAGGAATATAACGACATGTGGAAGTTACGGGTCAGGTGGTAAGGTGCTAGATGGATCAACTCTTAATATGATGACATTTCGAGCTCAAAAATTCTTTCTAAAAGGCTGGTCGACATTAAGGAATAGTGATTTTAGTGCTAAAACGTAGATGTGACACGCAGTGCAATTGTTTGTCGATTCGGACTGTCCTCCACAGGGCTAAAACGACGCCATTTTATTCCTCGCAGAATAAGATTGGTGAGACATTTTGGTCTGCATTACTTAGTAACAAGCGCTAAGTGATATCTGGATAGCACTCCAGAGGCTACATGGACACTGCACTAAGTTTGTAGTGACTTGACACTGTATAAGGATGTACTGAAGGGAAAGAATTTCTGACAGTATCATCACACAAATCATCTGTAACACACCAAACGTAGTTTCTTACAATTTATTACCTACTCTAGTTTTTAGATATTCTTAGTAAAAACCATTCTACGGAAGGAGTAATTGGAATTGTGGAATTGTGGCACATAAAAGCAAGCACTAGATAAACAATACAGATGACACCATATATGTGTACTTCAGTATTGGAAGGTCAGAACATTGTAGAGACACAGCGTCAAGAAATGGCCAATATTAATGCATGAGGTGGAATATACTGAGAAAAAAACTGGCAAGGACTTGCTGGATATATAAAAAAAACCATGGCTATGTCTTATAAAGCGGTGATAGTCGACGTTAAAAATATGTATTACAACAACCTAGTGTAGACAACAGTTTTCTTATGAAGAATTTATTTTAACAAAATGATTGGGCGTGACTACCTAACATCATACTAAAACTTCTCTGTGGAGAGGAAGATAGTAGGGAAGCAGTAACGTTAATGTAGACAGTGGTAACACTGTTCCATCTTCCTCGGATGTAACATGTCGTGGTATCGCTATAATGGGTGGTTGTAATTAAATTTTTCCTATTTAACGCGTTATAACACGGAAACTACTTACTGTACGAGTACCAAACTTGGTAGCATTAATGTCCAGAGTATGGGGTGCATGATTTCCATGCGTCACAGCGTCACCGTCCAGTTCCAACTACGGCCACCAGGTGCTGTGATCAGTTATCATGATTCATAGTCTCAAACACCTCAGCAGTCGCAGGGCACTTGTTGACGTGTCAACATGAGCTTGGATAAAAGGAGCAGGGCATTATTGGTGAAGTTTTGTTATCAAAACAACAATAATGCTGCAGCTGTACTTCGAGAATATCGCTGGCAGAAAGGATTACGGAAGTGTCCTCTTTCTCCACCTGCTGTGCAAACATGATGAAGAAATTCGAATCAACTGGAGAACTGGGTGTCGCTCCGGGAAGAGGCCGACGAATAGTTGCACTACAGGTGGTTGACAAAATCGCTGTTGCTAAGGCAGACAATGCTGCGCGCAGTTCCCGATCGTCAGGCAGTGCGCGTGCTGTGTAACGACACTTGAACATTCCGTGGTCCACTGTAGGGAAGGCACTTCAAACCATTCTCAAATGGTATCCGTAAAAGATCCATACTGTGCAGCAGCTTGCATCACAGGCTGCACAATGACGTGATGACTTCGCTCTCAACTTTCTCCCAAGGACTGATGTTGACGAGGGCTGCCCCTGGACCACCCTATGGCCAGACGCCGCTCATTTTTCTCTGATGCATGAGTGGACACACAGAATAGCAGAGTGTGAGGATCTTCACCTCCAGTAATTGTGCATGAAGTTCCTCTTTATGGTGAACGTGTCACCATGTGGTGTGCCTTCACGGCTAAATTCATCATTGGTCCATTCTTTTTTGAACAGATTGGCGCTCACGGACGAAAGACGTACAGTGTAACTGGCCAGCGTTACTGTGATATGATGCGCCAGCATGCCATACCCGCCTTACAGGAGAGAGACGCATTGAATTCAATAGTTTTCATGCAATATTGGTCCCACCGCACCTCGCTCATGAAGTTCTCATGCTTCCCTGAAATATGTTTGGAAACGACTAAATCATCAGCAGATCATTTTCATATGTTTGGCCGGCACAATCATCTGAGCTCACTCCCTGTGATATCTGGTTGTGGGGCAACCTGAAGGACAGGGTTTACCAGGGGAACATTCACACATGTGCTGATCTGAAGTACAAAGTATCAAGAGAGGTAGCCAGCGTACCTACGGACATGCTTCGTTCTGCTGTGCGGAATGCAATCCTGCACTTTCAGACTCTTTTGGACACTAATGCGCGCCATATTGAGCCCGTTTTGTAGCAGTAATGGTACCAGTATGTAATGTTATGATGTACCGTAGCAGCACATAAAAAGTATTTCAGTTGAACTGATTCTGCTTTATTTCTCTTCCTCATGTCCTTGACATTAATGCTACCAAGACTGGTAGTCGTACGGCAATTAGTTTCCGTGTTATAAGGTGTTACATACAGAACCTTTAATTATAACCTCGCGCTACTAGCCGCTTCATTTTCTAGCTAGTCTGTTTAAATGTATTAAAATTCAAGAAACACAAATTTTGGAAAATATGTTCACTGTACTCTGTATCAACCTTCCTCCCACCTATCACCCCCCCCCCCCTCTACTCCGATGCGGGGATGTAGATTATAATTTATAATTATAAAGTAAACTCCATACAAAAAACAATGTTAATCCACAAGAAGTGAGAAAAGTTGCTAACTTAGACCATTTTCCATGCGAAACAATTTTTTCTCTCCCCAGGACCTTGTTAAAGTGAAATACCAAAAATCAAAATATTATATGGAAAGGGATAATATTTAAAGAAACCAGTGTGTCGAGCAGACTTAAACCACACCCTATAACACAACTTGTAGAATAATCTACTATGATTAGTGACTGACAGGTATAGTGTAGACGTTTATCAGTGCCAAACGGGCCTAGTATGGCCGTAACCAGAAGAATTCGTCTGTATAACTGCAACATATTACTTTCTTCCACATATTTATCGCAATATGACCACAACGGGTAATAATAGCCAACACATAGGTTTAGCGACATAGCTCTTTAGGTTCATTGCCTAGCTGTTTAAACGTCGTTTTAACAGAAAATTTAGTAATGGCAGGATGCAGAAATAGACGGCGATACTGGGAAAGGTATTTTATACTATCTGTTGGTGGAAATCTATGTTAAGCAACCAGTTCAATTGCTCTGATGGAGATCATATTATTCTTTGAAAGCAAATTGCATTAAAAAACCCGGAAGAGATGTGTATGCTGTAGATCTCTGTAGTTTTAAAGGAATAAAATTTCCTGTGGGCAATCACAACCTTCGTAATATGAGTAATATTAAAGAAACGTTTGCAACCTCCAGGGGCAAGATGCTTGATAAGTAGCCGACTGAATCAAGACAGGAAAATTTGTTTACTTACGATGACTTACAAGCAATGCGTAAGTGCTTCCCAGCGAAACATCTGCAGCATCGGCTGCCCACGAGTGGCCAAGGTTGTTTCGAATACAGTGCAGAAGTTTCGTTGGGAAGCTGTCACACGCGTTCTACACGGTTTCGATCGCTCCTCATGCGGTTTCCACATTTTTTAGCACTGATAAATGACATTCATGGTATGTCAAGGTGATTGAATATTAATAATAATTCATTACTGAAAATATTTCTAGGAATTAGAGATCTATATCTTAGAACGTTTCAAGACAGGTTGCTAGAAGTGTATACTCTCAAGTCGCGTTAGATGAGGTACTTTTATCTCAACCAGCTGTGGCCTGTCGGTCACTATCTTTAATGTTTAGGTAGTTGATTCAGTACGTACTGGCTTCCTGTTGCGACCAGCCACTGGAGTCGAAGAGTAGGTAGGCCCTGTGCTACACGTGTGGCAGCATCAATCGTTCCTTGGCCAGCTTTCTGATATGGCACGCATGGGCATGAAGAGGATAACATACACATTGTTTCGTTGGTCTTGTTTATAAATAAAGCGTATTCCCTCTTCCATCCTATCCTATGGTAGGAAAATGAGTGGATAGCTTGTGGGATATTTAGGCTGGGCCAGAGCGTGGAGACACCTCTCTGACGGTCTGGTGTTGGCAGCTGTGGCATTGTCACTGCGGCCTACCTCAGAATATTCACTGTGCGCTGTGAATACTTTCATCTCGTACCCCTCCTATCCCCGTGGTTTTGGTAAAAGTGCAAGTATCTGAGGTTCATTACGGTCCAAATTTATTTTTGTGTTGTGAGTGGTTGTAGCTATAGTTATTTACGAATCTACTAGGGGCAGTCTTATAGTGATGTCACACCTTAATAACTCAGGGGCATGACTTGGTATGTATTTTGTTGAATTGTGGAAATTGTTTAACTCTGGATATGGGTTTGTCGGTTGAAATATCAGGCTCCGTTAGTTGCTTACTATGGTATGTCAGTGTAACTTGTTTAAATATCGCGTCGTGAAAGGTGTTTGGTCATGAATTTGCATATACCTTGGAATCTAATAGTTGTCGTATGAGGAAAATGGATAATATTATAGCTAATAGCAGGGTGATGCGAGAGTGCATGCAGTAAACATTGTGATATCATTGCTTTATAATAATTCAGCAACATACGGTAATGTCAGTGTGTCTTACGTCATAAATAATGCAACCGTTTAACCGAATATGTTGTGGCATCGGTTTATTACCGTACTTCAGCACTGCCACAGTGAAATATTATAATTCTCAAGTCCCTTACGTTAGTAATTAGAATAATATTTGCTGACATTTTTAGGATTTATAGTTGTGCTGCAGTATGCTGAACTGACACATAACGACGAGTGTCTTCTAATAAAAGAGGGAGGGGGCGTTAGGGGCCTGATTCTTATGAACATAGGTGGAAGGATGGGTTAACTTCAGCTTTAGGCCATACAGTGGCCCTAGACACGGTGGAAACACTTCACAGGGGTATAGGGGTAACACACGCATTTGCCCAAAATGCGTGGATTGCCCGGGGGTGGAAAGGTGGGTAGAGGAGGATGTTCCAGGATGTCTTCCCTCGCATTGGGATAGCACTCCGTCTTCAGGCCACAAGTGGCCCATCGGGACCATCCGACCACCGTGTCATCCTCAGTTGAGGATGTGGATAGGGGGGCTTGTGGTCAGCACGCCACCCTCCCAGTCGTTACGATGGTTTTCTTTGACCGGAGACGCTACTATTCGGTCCAGTAGCTCCTCAATTGGCATCACAGGGCTGAGTGCACCCTGAAAAATGGCAACAGCGCATGGCGGCTGGATGGTCACCCATCCAAGTGCCGGCCACGCCCGACAGCGCTTAACTTCGGTGATCTCACGGGAACCGGTGTATCCACTGCGCAAGGCCGTTGCCCACGCATTGTGATAAGTGTCCCTTTAAATCCAGAAAGCACTCTGACACCCTGCCTGAAGAGGATATAAACTACTTTTACAAGTCAGGAGTGAGAGTCCTGCATTTGTCGAACTGCATAATAATTCCAGAATGTTGTTACTTTCTAGTGGTAATCCTCCATTCAGTAATCTACCGATAATACACTGTCCAGTAACATTAGTGTGACAACTTGTCAATAACCTGAATAACAATGTTCTGTAGTGCAGGCCGTTGCGAGACTTGGAGGAAGAGAGTCGACGAGTTTCTGAAAGGTACCGACAGGAGCCGTGCTGACTCCAGTGTCGTGGCTAGCTGCACGACGTTTCTCGGTTGAGGATCTATGAGATGAACAGCCTGATCGAGGTGGTCCCATAGTTTCTCAATTGATTTTAACGCCGGGGAGCTTGATGGCGAGCATGGTACAGTTAACTCATACTGGTGTTCTTCAAACTACGCACGTACACTGTGAGTTTTGTAACTTGTCGCATTGTCCTGCTCGTAAATGTCATCGTACCGAGGAGAAACAAAACTGCATGTATGGGTGGACATGGTCCCCAAGGATAGATGTTTGCTTGTGTAGATCCATTGTGCCTTTCAAAATGACGAGACCACCCACGGAATGTCCACCGGCCTGGACCCAATTGTTTCAGGTTGTTTGTTTTCAGACGTTCCGGCCCGAACACGATTCCAGCCATCTGTCTGATGGCGCATAAAACATGAACCATGTAAAAAGGCCACCAATCGCCACTCAGTGGACGTCCAGGTGCGTTACTGGCGTGAAAATTCCAGTCTTCGATGCCGATGAACGGCTGTCAGCATGGGTGCATGAACAAGGCACCTGCTGCAGAGTCGCACACGCAGCAACGTTATCTGAATGGTCGTTGAGGAGACGGTATTGGTAGCCCCTTGGTTCATCCGGGTGGTCAGTTGCTCAACAGCTGCACGTCTATTCGCCATTGCACATCTCCGCAGCCGTCGTTGGGCCAAGATATCTGTGGCCTGTGGTGCACCACTGTAGCACAGTATACTTTAACGCCGGCCGAAGTGGCCGTGCGGTTAAAGGCGCTACAGTCTGGAACCGCAAGACCGCTACGGTCGCAGGTTCTAATCCTGCCTCGGGCATGGATGTTTGAGATGTCCTTAGGTTAGTTAGGTTTAACTAGTTCTAAGTTCTAGGAGACTAATGACCTCAGCAGTTGAGTCCCATAGTGCTCAGAGCCATTTGAAAGTATACTTTAACCACTAACCACTTTGGCACGCGAACAGCTTACAAACTTAGCCGTTTCGGAAATGCTTCCCCTCTTGGCCCGAAAGCCAATGATCGTACCCTTTTGGATGTCAGATGAATCGCTTCGTTTCCGAAATGCAACAACGACTACACTGTTTTCCGCGTCCCCCAGACGTGCTTTACATACCCTCCATTGCTGGACTCGCATTCGGGATTACGACGGTTCAATCCCGCGTCCGGCCATCCTGATTTAGGTTTTCCGTGATTTCCCTAAATCACTCCAGGCAAATGCCGGGATGGTTCCTCTGAAAGGGCAAGGCCGACTTCCTTCCCCATCCTTCCCTAATCCGGTGAGACCGATGACCACGCTGTCTGGTCTCCTTCCCCAAACCAACCAACCAACCTACCAACCCTCCATTGCTAGTGATGCCACCTGCCGTCTGTGAGCGATTATTGCACGTCGCCTTCGAAATTAGGTGATGGTCACATCAGTGTGACTAGACCGTGTATCTGACATAATAGTAATCACTTTCCTTTCACTTAGTAAAAAGCCTTACGAATGTAGCGAAGCCTATGCTATCAAATTATCGGTAACCGTTTGCAAGTTAATGACTTCCAGTTGTATTGTGATAATGACTTCCTTATTAAGTTGGATCTAATCTAATTTAGTACTTCAGATGAACACGCTAATTTACGTGTCCTGTTATGAACGTCCTATCTCCAGTCCTACAAGGTGTTCTGTATCTTCGAAACATGAGTGTATGAAATGCTGGTACATTAATAACAAGCGTAGCCGCAAGAATGGTGAATGCAAGCATGAAAGCATGCGTGCATCATGTTGTATAGGTGCCGGACGTCAGTTTGAGGTATACAGTTCCATGCCTGTTGCACTTTGTCGGTCAATACAGGGACGGTTAATGGTGGTTGTGGATGACTCTGGAGTTGTCTGACGATGGCCCATACTTGCTCCGCTGGAGACAGATCTGGGGATCAAACACGTCAAGGCATCATGTCGACATTCTGTTGAGCATGTTGGGTTACAACAGCGGTATGTGGGCGAGCATTACCCTATTGGAATACACCCCTGGGTGGCCGTGCGGTTCTAAGCGCTTCAGTTTGGAACCGCGTAACCGCTACGGTCGCAGGTTCGAATCCTGCCTCGGGCATGGATGTGTGTGATGTCCTTAGGTTAGTTAGGTTTAAGTGGTTGTAAGTTCTAGGGGACTGATGACCTCAGAAGTTAAGTCCCATAGTGCTCAGAGCCATTTGAACCAACACACCCCTGGAATGCAGTTTATGGATGGCAGCACAACAGACCGAATCACGAGATTGATGTACAGATTTACAGTCAGGGTGTGTCGGATAAGAAAGAAAGTGCTCCTGCTGTTATACGAAGTAGCATCCCAAACAATAACTCCAGGTGTAGGTGAAGAGTTTTTAGCGTGCTCACAGGTTGGTTGCAGGCTCTTAGCTGGCCTCCTTCTCACCAACACACGGCCATCAGTGGCACTGAAGCATAACCAGATTTAGTCAAAAAACGTAACAGACATCCACCCTGCCCTCCAATGAGCTCTCGCTTGAGGCTATTGAAATCGCAAATTGTGATGGTTTGGTGTCAGAGAAATGCATGCATCTGTCTAGGAGCTGTCCTTGAAGTAACCTTTTTGTAACAGTTCGTTGTGTCTCTGTAGTGCCAACTGCTGCTCAAATTGCTGCTGCAGATGCAGTACGATGCGCCAGAACCATACGCCTAACCATACGTCTAACACTATGGTCTTGCCTCTCAGTAGTGCCACGTGGCCGTTCGAGGCCCGGTCATCTTGTGACCGTACATTCTCGTGACCACCAGTGCCAGCAATCGTGTAAATTTGATAGAGTCCTTCCAAGTGTTTCTGCACTATGTCAGAAGAAACATCTGACTTCTCGTACAGCTATTACATGACCTCGTTCTGACTCAGTGAGGTGTTGATAAAGCGTCTTTGCCGAATTGAAGGCATTCATCATCACATCAACTCACCGCGTCCAATCTTAACGGTAATTCATTCTCACAACCGTTACAGCATGCATTTAAAGCAAACCTGAATCGCATTCTCACAGTGGTACTACTAGCCTCACTCTTATGAGAAGGGCGCGAAATTTGAATGAACATCATCTTTCAGATGTAGAGACACGCCCACCAGCTTTCGTTTATATTGCACAACTCCTCCTTGGTGCTGTGATTTTTTTCCGTAATTTTAATTCAGATAGAAGTTCCTTAGTAAACACATGTATTGTTACCGAATGAAAGGAGTAGATTTACAAGCCCAAATTCTTTTACAAAGCAATATATATAAGATCCAATTTCACAATGAACGATCTACGTAGGGTTCTCAGTTCACGACTATAAACTAAGTGACAACTTAGGGATAACAAGGGTGATAATATAGAATGTATAACACAATATATTGGAGACATATTTCGCTACAATCTGCTCTCATTCCTTCAAATTTGAGCAGCCTACGCCGACCTCAGTGGCCGAGCGGTTCTAGGCGCTTCAGTCTGGAACCGTGTGACCGCTACGGTCGCAGGTTCGAATCCTGCCTCGGGCATGAATGTGAGTGATGTCCTTAGGTTAATTAGGCTTAAGTAGTTCTAAGTTCTAGGGGACTGATGACCTCAGATGTTAAGTCCCATAGTGCTCAGAGCCATTTGAACCATTTTTGAGCAGCCTACGAGTTTTCATTTCACCATGTGAGAAGATACTGCCGCTTCCTGAATAGCTTAGTTAGCGTGAGCAAGCAACAGAAAAATAACTTAATGAATTCACCTACTCTTCAAAAGGGCAAATAATTATAATGACATTACCCAATTCATTCACCATTATAGAATCTCCGCAACAGCACAGATCGCCACCAGACAAGACCCGTCCTCCTCCGAAGCCATGAAGCGTCACCTCCACATTAGGCCAGAGTACAGAACCAGAAATGGAACTAGATTGACGAATGCTATTTAAAACCAAGGTAGCCAAGTGGCTTCTAACCAAAGATGGCTTACCAATGGCTGAAGTACAAACTGAATCCCCAAAGATACGAAATCGCGTCAGTGACAATGCAAAGAGCTTGCTCGTCGAGCATATATCGGACTCTCGAAGCCGAGTATAAAATAAACCCGTAAAATGTTGCTAAGATAGCTGTCGCGACCTTGTAAAGGCAAAATATAGTGAGAGAAAATGAAATTTCTGAATGAATAGGCTAATTTAAATTGGTGGCCACCAAAACTGCAGTAACTTGCTAAAAGAATGCAATAATCGTCATGTCGCCATGTTCCTACCAAAAGATAACACTTCATACAGGGTTGGCAACACGTCGACCTTTTAGTCTAGTCCGAGTTATGCGTATAGCAGCACGGTGGACGTGTCCATGTGTGGCGCTCCGAGGGGAACGAACGTTGCCAGACTGCATTCGTCATCGACATACATGACCTGTAGCTAGCATGATGGTATAAGCTGCCTTGGAGTACAGGTAACAGTCACCTCTGGATCACATAGCCGGTAATTTGGATTGCAGCTGCTACTTATCTGACTTGTTACGACTGGTGGCTGTACTCTGTATTCGAGGACACCGTGAAATTAAGTTTCAACAAGATAACGCAAGACCACATGTTTTCGGCGCTGTTCTGACCAACCCAGTAGAGAGGATGTTTGGCTGTTCCCATGGAGATTACGTTCACTATATCTCTGACCTATTACAGACATATGGTCACGGTTTGCCGAAAGACTAGTGCACTATCCTTCGCCAGCCGCTACGGTGAACTTCGACAAACAGTAGAATCAGCATGAAGTGATGTACCCATGCATCCAAGTTCAGTTTGCCCCGAACCTCAAATGGGCTGCAGACATTGCTGCAGTGAGACATGGCAGATCTGATACTAAATTTCGCGCTCTGTATTCCCCCGAAAATACCTATAACTTTAATTCCTGCTATACTGTATTCACACGATAGTAATCATTTCGCTGTTTTGATGGCGGCCAATGTATAAGTAGCTTCATTACAGTGACGTGTAAAGGGTATTCCTTAAGTCTACGTAGGAGCTGCAACACGCTGGTAGAGTATTAGGTCGGATCACGTGGGTGGGGCTAGTAGTCGTTGAATTCTAAGAAGCCACCCTGACACCATTTTCACCCGCAACTTCGAGATAGCCACTCTTACTTCTCTAGTGTTTCGGAACAAAGTCATATTATCTTTGTTAATATCAATGGCACACAATTGTGCTCATAACCACATTAATAATACTGTCTCGCTGCACGATTACCGAAGAATTTTGCATGGGGTATGTACCGTCTGCAACACTTTGATATCACCAACACGTGATTCTGCCACTTACAACGCCTGTTTCTTCGTTCTGATGCAGTGTGCTTCAGTATCATCGTTGTAGTCGGACGTGTATTGACAATCTTTATCTACATGACGCCCTGTCGGATTCGTACTGCTTCTTTGAACTCAGCTATGTTGCTAAGCTTCACTTTTATTTATTATTTCTTGCTCAGTATAAAAGCGGCCAACGCAGACTAGTGGAATCATTCCACTGTGAGCTATATCTGCAACAGTATTGAAGCACTATGCCTCGTCGACGTGTGTATCGTCAACGTCGCCATCGCATGTCAGTCACTATTTTACTTGCCAATGTACGCTATGTGATCAAAAGTATCCGGACACCCCCAAAAACATACGTTTTTCATATTAGGTGCATTGTGCTACCACCCACTGCCACGTACTTGTAGCGGAACTGAAATGATCGTAGGCTGCCAGTAATTTGGAGTCCCGCGCGATGATAGCGAGCGCACTGGCGTGAGACGGCCAGGGCTCGCATCCTGATGCCATATCTTGGCGAAACCTGGAATTAGTGCGAGCTGAGGCCAGCGAGACCGAGCGAAAAGGCATCACCACGCTATCTGTCAGCCAACGTACTAAGCTCTCAGACTTAAATCTATTCTTTTTGTTGTTAATTGTAAGTTATTACCGTATAATTTAATCTTGTTAAGCTCTACTTTGTGAGTCATTACGACTGGTATTAACTCCAGGGTAATAGATATAATTTGCTTAAACACTAAGTGATTTTGATAAACTTGGGGAAGGGGAACCCCCACTCTTTGGAAGATGAGCTTCGCTCGTGGTGGCTGGAGGCACAAGGACTGAACAAAGGGAGAAGCTTGGGTAGTGTTGACGTGATCGGACTGGTGTAAGTGTGCTCACGCAAAAGTGGTTGTGCAACAGTGAAGAGGTGAATATCGTGACTGTTTGTGGAATAAAACGCGACGAATGTTTATCAAAGTCATCTCTACACTACTGGGGCGGGTTGTAAGAGTTCCTGTGCCCAAATTTTATGGTGAACGTGCAGTGGCTTATACAAGTGTAATGGCCACCATTGAGAGTATGAGATGTGAAGAGCTGCGTTTTCCACATACCTCTCACCACCAGCACCTGCATGTCTACCCAAGGCAAGACAGTTCATAATTGTTTAATTCTAACTTTATAGAACTGTAAAAGGAGAATACCTGTCACGTTTGTATGCAAGTACAGAGGACAGAATACAGTTATGAGTAAAAATACGACGCATGTTGTTCCTGGTAAAGTGTAGTAACCCCAACCTAGTATAGTGAAATCAGACTGAGGCCACCATCGCCTCTTTCATTGACAATTTCTTTTATTGTAGAAAACTTGAGTGTATAAGAATGTTGAAAAGAACAACGGTCACACAAGAATTTGCTAGTCGCCATTTTGTAGTTAACTTAAATTTTTCTGAGTAACTTTTCAAGCAACGTTTCTTAAAAAATTCTATATTAACTGTTCCAAGAGTAATATCCAAAATCATTACATAAATTTGAAAGATAGAATTTTGTTAAGCCAAGCTGTATAAATATCTGTGGTACTAATTATCAAGTCAAGTGTATTTGCTTTGTTGATTCATCTTGACGGATCAGTAATAGAAATATTCAAAATTGATAAGTTTAAATTTAATTCAAGCCGTTTCACTTTGAAACGAGCACAAAATTGATTTATTCTTTTGCTCACGACCATATTGCTGACGACCATATTTATAAGTATTTTCAGGATGATTCGACGGTAAGTCTGCTGCTCTCGTCGTGCTGGAAGGTTACCCACTGTTGCTACCAGTGATGATTGGATACTTAAGCTCACTACAAAGTTAGGTGGGTCAGGTAGGCTGTGTTACCATGTGAACTGTAGGGCGTTGTAGGCTGTGGATCAAACCCATTCAATCATCACAGCTCTTTGGCTCATAGTCAGGTTAGAAGCGTGCTATAATCCTTAGGTAAATACTGGCGAGTAAAGGTCAAAAAGTACACGCAAGTGAATTTAGTAGCTTAGTAAGATCCAAGTGGCACATAGTTAATATTGCGCAATGGCAAGGGTAGTAGCCGAGTAAAAGTAAACTGAGAGTGTGGCAGCTGTGCTGTATCCAAATATTAACAACTTGAAGTCACTACTACCTATTACCATTAGGACAGTGCTAATTACTGTTAATACACATAGCAGTAAGCGCAAAAGTGTGATAGCTGCAAGTCCACATTTGTGATATAAATACGGAATTAGGGAGCGGGTGATTCTGTCAGTGGAAGAGGCAATACAACTGAGTCGGTTGAAAATATATCTGTTTTACTGACAGAGGGATTCGGCTGTTTGGTCACATACTCCATATGAGCCACCTCAGTACTCATTAGACAGCATGAGAGAGCAGAATGGTGGACTCCGCAGAACTCACGGCCTTCGAACATGATCAGATGATTGGCTGTCACTTGTGTCATACGTCTGTATGCGAGATTTCCACACTCCTAAACATCCATAGGTCCACTGTTTCCCATGTGTTAGTGAAGTGGAAACGGGAAGGGACACGTACAGCACAAAAGAGTACAGGCCGACCTCGTCTGTTGATTGACAGAGACAGCCGACAGTTGAAGATGGTCATAATGTGGAATAGGCAGACATCTATCCAGATCATCACACAGAATTCCATACTGCTTCAGGATCCACTGCAAGTACTACGACAGTTAGGCAGAAGGTAAGAAAACTTGGATTTCATGGTCGAGCGGCTGATCATAAACCACACATCATGCCGGTAAATGCCAAACGACACCTTGCTTGATGTACGGAGCGTAAACATTGGAGTCCAGAATCACTTTACACAATGTGGCGATTCGATGGCATGGTATGAGTATAGCAAATGTCCGATGAACGTCATCTGCCAGCGTATGTGGTGCCAACAGTAAAATTTGGAGGTGGTGGTGTATGGTGTGGTCGTGCTTTTCATGGAGGGGGCATGCAACCCTTGTTGTTTTGCGTGGCACTATCACAGCATAGGCCTACGTTGATGTTTTAAGCACCTCCTTGCTTCTCACTGTTGAAGAGCAATTCGGGGATGGCGATTGCATCTTTCAACACGATCGAGCACCTGATCATAATGCACGCTCTGTGGCAGAGTGGTTACAAAAAATAACATCCCTCTAATGGACTGGCCTGCATAGAGTCCTGGCCTGAATCCAATAGAACACCTTTGGGATGTTTTGGAATTCCGATTTCATGTCAGGCCTCAGTGACCGACTACGATAGCTCTCCTCAGTGCAGCACTCCGTGAGGAATGGGCTGCCACTCCCCATGAAACCTTCCAGCACCTGACTGAACGTATACCTGTGAGTGTGGAAGCTGTCATCAAAGCTAAGGGTGGGCCAACACCATACTGAGTTCCAGCATTACCGATGGAGGGAGCCACGACCTTGTAAGTCATTTTCAGCCAGGTGTTCAGACATTTTTGATCACATAGTGTATATTCGCCACATAGCATTCCATAGTGCTTCATAGAAGTACGCTACTGGTACCATCCATAAGATGTGAAATGTTAATATTTTCTAGGGAATACGATATGGATGTGGACGTAGACAGCCTGGGACCGGGAATTCCTGGCACTGGAGTCAGTGGTAACAACCATCCTGTTTCCGTTGGAGAGACTGCTGGCAGTCCTGAAGGAAAACTGCAGTATCAGGACAAACGTCGCCGTCATGCCACAGACGGAGGCGATGCCGCGATTAAACGTCTGAAAATAAGAGACGAGTCACAGCAAGCAACAGAACCCCAGCAGAACAGCTCCCCTCCTATGAAAGGAGCTGCAAATGAATCCAATGAATTTCACTATGAAGGGCATAAAGGAGTGTTGGTAAGTACTTTAACTCTGTCAACTCACGGTTGTGACACTGTTCTTGTCTAGTCCTCAGTCCGAAGTCATGTTAGGTCCAGATCTCCACGCTAATCTATGCAGTTTTCGTCATTTCTGAATAACTGCCAGAAACTACATCTATTTGTACCTGCTTACAGTAACCGAGCATTGATGCCCTCTACAGTTTTTGCTGTCCTACACTTTCTTCTCCAACCAAATTAAATATTTCCTGCTACCTCAGGATGTGTCCTGCGAACCGAGGTGTTCATGTCGTCAATATGTGCCATGAATTACTTTTTTCCCTAATTCGATTCCTCCCCGCCCCCCATTTCTTATTCATTTTATCCACTTAATCTTCAGCAATCTTACATAGCATTACATTTAAAAGGCTCCTATCTTTTTCTTGTCTGAGTTTCATGTCGTCCACGTTTCACTTTCGTATAGGACCACATTCCACATAAACGCCTTCAGAAAAGATTTTTTATGACTTTAATTTGTATAAAGGGTTTACAAATGGTTTTTCATAAATGCTTTCCTTACTACTCCTAGTCTGAATTTTATATCCTCCCTAGTTCGGCCATGGTCAGTTACTTCGACGCCCAGACACCAGAACTGAACTACGTCTAGTGTCTCCTTTCCTAATCTGAATCGCTCGGCATCGCCTAGTTTACTTCGACAACATTCCATTAGCTTTGTTTTGCTTTTATTGATGTTTGTCTTACGATTTCATCTCAAGACACTATACATTTTGTTCATCTTCTGTTCTTTGTTCTTCACCATTTAAGACTGAATTACGATGTCATGGGCAAACGCCAAATATTTTACTTTTTCTCACTAAACTTTAATTCTTTTTCCAAAATACTACTGTGAGCCCTTTACAGCTTGCTCATTGTACATGTAGGATAATATTGGGGGTAGGTAATAACCTCGTCAGATTCATATTGCTTCACTTTCATGTCCTTCGATTCTTATAACTGCACTCTGGTTCCTTTACAATTTGTGGAAAACCTTTCAGTCCCTGTATTTCTCCTCCATCCCTAAAAAATTTCAAAGAGGATAGCCCAGTCTACTATGTCTTAATGTACAAATGCTAAGAACATAGGTTTGCCTTTCTTCAGCCTATGTTTCAAGATAAATCGTACAGTCAGTATTGCCTTGTGTATTCCTACAATTCTCTGGAATCCAAAGTAATCTTCCCGAAGATCACCTTCCACCAGATGACACTACGCTACACGAAATAGCTGGACCAGTGACGTATCAGGTGAGACTATTTTTTTCTCCTCCACAACAGTGCACGGTTAACTCATTTGTTTCTTGCATGGCCTTTATGCCAGAATCTTACGTCCAGACAGACCAGGTTCCAAACCTCAAGAAAACACTGATTAGCATAAAAACACACATATTACATCGATTATTGAACTAGTCGTAAGTCATCAAGATAACATCTGGAAATTCTTACAACATGGCACGACAAATAGAAAACACGAAATTTTTTTCCATATACTAAATATCCTTTCGAATTTAAAACTTTTTTTTCGAACATGTAGGTCCGTTTGGTGCAAAAGCACATAATCTCAACAAGAGGGTGCTTATCTAGGACAGCAACATAGTATTTATAGCGAAGATTGATGTTATTAATTATGATGTCTATCAGATCCTTAGGCAATGAACGCCTTTCATGTTGGAAAGGTTTGCTCTCTGGAACAAGGGACATTGAATGAAATGGGCGGAAATGGTGAGTAGCAACATGCCTCTGGCTAACACGTCAAACAATCTCTATGGAATCAAGATAGATCGAGCTGGCCAGCTCATGTGCTTAATTGCTCGCCATTGAAAATAATTGCCCAGGAGACTAGTACGTGGTGACCGAGTATTGTTGTCCTTCTGGGTGAAATCATCACCTACGGCATTGGCGCATAAGTATCAAGAATATTCTGTTGCATTACATACCGACAATTCCGCATGAAAAGACATTGAGATGAGTGCACTGATGCATTAGCGTTAACTGTGAAACCTCTTCCAAGATGCTTAGTGGATGGGAAAAAGTTCTGGCACATTGACATTTACTGGTGAAGAAGTCTTGTTCTAATTCTATGCATATTTATGTAAAGCTCCTCATATCCATTTCATACGCTGTCTTCCCCCAAAAGAGAAAAATCCTTAACGCCTCACATTCGAGATCAGTGTACTGCACTTTCCGCCATTATCGAGTAATTGTTGCTGGTAGAGCATTCTGAAGAATAAATGTACAATCAGTTCACAAAGAAGTGGCAAAATTCATCAGATACTACGGAGGAAGTGTCAACCAACATTCCTCCAAAATCGAACGTTACTTTACTTATCGCATAGAATAATCCTATTTGCTTTTATTTACAGCAGGTACGAAATCTTGCAGTGTCGCTTGTCTGTTAGTACGGACAAGACGACCAGTATAGAAGTGCCTGGGCACTTCGCTATAGGAAAAATGCCCTTAAACGATAAGCTGCAGTATTACTTTGACTAGGCAGATCGAAGGCTGTTAATCTTCTGCACAGCTGAAGTACCTACCACATGGGTTGCACTCCGTGTTAATGCCTTCAAAGGCCAAAAATCTTCGCCCTGAATTCAGTATCACACTAGATGACGACGTCCTTCAGATTTCAACTGAGAAAACTGTAAACCCGCTACTTATTCATAGAATAAGGCATAAAAACAGCTACTAACCATTAACATGACAGTTTTCTGTTATACATTTCATTTTTTCTTGCAATTATCGGTTACGAACATTTTGTTCATCACCTGCAGGCTGCACTGCTTTTACAGGGTAAATTGTTAATCAGCTGTTGCATGCTGTGAATTCCACGGTGTCTGTGGTGTCCTAGTTGCTATGAAGGCTTGCATCTCTTCCGTGTAGCACGGAACATTCTACTGAAGAAACATATCGGTATCTCTATGTCATGTGATTTTTAATGGAGTTAAATATGGAAACTGAAGAAGATGGAACCCTTATGATATATTACGAAATGTCTCGTTGTTATGCAGGTTTCCACCACTGGGCACTATAATCGATTAGGATAGATATTGAAGAGTTTCGTATCAAACCTTGGTAGTATAACAGTTGTCACGAACTCATTATGATAAGTGTTATGAGATCTACAGTCGATAAATATTAATAATATCTTCATATATGTATATGTAGATTTCCTCAGAAAAGGCATTCGATGACTCAGAGACCACATTCACCACTGAAAGCGAAGATTCTACAGCACCGACCAAACCCAAAATGGAAGATTATCAATATACCCGATGGTAAGATTTCGTCAGTTTTTCTATGAACTTAATTTTGCCTTGTTGCTATAAGAGTAATATCTCACAGAAAAGGTTCTACTCCTGTAGAAGTTTAGAGTATTATTAAATATCTCATTGTAACGTGCTGAGTTCTTTGAAGTAGGCTAACCTGTCATTACTTTTTCTCTCTTCCCAGCGATGATGATGAGATGGATGCAGAGGGGGACTCAGACGACGATTCTGCAAAAGAAAACTCCGAAACAGATGAAATTTTGCTTTCCGAGAGTGGTGGAACTAGGATCTACATGGACGCCCATGGGAAAGTGTATAGAACATTGCAAAGTATAGAGGTGGTTGGATTATTACTAAGATACAAACAGCCAGAAGAGAAATGTCAGAATACAGGGAATCCTAGCTCTGCTGCGCCAGCTCATTCTGTAGTCCAGACAGCTTCTACTGCTGACAAAACTACGGGAAGAATCCTTCCACCTCCTATTGTCCAAGTTTCTGGCATAAAAAGAGCAGAAAACATCCACCTGGAAACAGCTACTACCGAACAGGCTACCACTGCCATGAGTGTTAAAACAACAAACGCTCCGAACCTTACTCTTCTGCTTCTGAACCAGATAGCAGTGTACCTCAGGCCCCTCTACCAGATGGTCCAGGTGAAAACGGGATTTCGCAGTCTCAAGATACAACTGTGGTCACACAGAAAGCATTTACAAAATTGGGAGATGTGAAGCTCGATGCAGTAACACAGGCAGGTGTCCAGCTAGGACAGAAACGGCAGAATACAGGGAGCTTATCGACTGCTAAGCCAGATGGAGCTATCCAGTCGCCTCATTCCATTATTCTGTCTTCGCCTGTTGCTGGCAACGCTACGGGATCAGTACTTCCGCATCCACATGTCGAAGAGGTTGCTAAACAAAGAGCAGAATCTGACTCTCTGAAAGCAACTAGTGCTCAACGGATCTGTGCTGCCATGAATGTAGCAACACAGTACACTCCCAACAAAGTCTCTTCCACTTTTGAAGCTCCAGGGGTCTCTTTACGTCAGAGTTCTGCATGTCAGCGTGCTATTACTCTGCCAAAAGGAGGTCAAGGGCAGTTGCCTGGTCACCCGCGACAGCAACAGAGGCAGACATCATACACCGTCAACAAAGATGCACCTATTGTACACGGAGTCCATAGTAAGCTGGCTTCTCGGACACCAGGGGCAGTCGCACATTCAACTGCCGCACAGGGCTGTGCAGCAGGCAACAGGAATGCACAGTCTGGTGCCAACTTTTCCAATGTGCAGCAACTAGAACCAGAGCTGCAGGCTGGTCGTCAGAGGGTACAACAGCAAGAGAACATGGCATTAGCACCGATGTTTCTAGTTTCTGTACCGCAAAACTTGGAATTAGTAGGCATTGTATGCAAATCCACTTATTGTTGCTCAGGTACTCCTATGGGTATAGAACACCATGTGAGTCAGAATCCTGCTGTAGGAGAAGTAGCTTTGCAAAATGCAGTAGCAGGTAACACGACGGTCATCAAACAGCCGGTAGGCCAAGCCATGTCAGTGCACAGTGGGACACCTTTAAATTCGAAGAACCAGAATGGCGGAAATTCGAACAATCAAAAGGAGACTGCAGAACAGGCTAAAAATGGACCCTTGTCGACTGGCATCAGTAGCAGGTAAGAAGCACAACATGTTCTCCATTATCTAGCCTCCTGTAGCTACAGCTCATACATGTCTAGAGTACAGTCAACGTAGAAATCCTATGTGATTCTAAGTCACATGATTAATACAATGCCCAGAACGACTACACTGTGCATCTCATACGTACTTTATGGGATGTGCAGTGGCAATATTAGTACATAAAGTAACTGTCTGGTTTCGAGCTATACTCATTAACATTTGCAATATGAAGTACTACAAAGAAAATATCGTCAGATATCACATAAACACATAAATAATGATTGTTTCACCTGGGGATGATGCGATCATGCAGTGTGGCCGCAGGCGTATTATATAGTGAGGGATGTTTGTAAATTGTTAACTCATGAAAGTCAAGATATGAAATGACTCCTTTGTGTGCAAATTTCGTGCCATGAAATGTTATTCACCTGCAATCAAGAATTTACGGTGTTGCCAATAGCGCAGCAGCTGGAACTTATTCCACTTTCTCTTCTGCTGTGTCTGAAATAGAAAGTACACACATCAATATTCAAATTCAACTATAACAAAAGAGATACATGTCTTATAAAATGTGAAAATTAGTATCTTCCAGCTTCCATCATGGAACTGATGTCATTTGTGTGACACACGGCGCGTTCGTTTACACCTCAGACATTTTAAGTGAAAGCATAGCTAGGTCCAGGCTTCGAAAAATTCGATAAATTTTCAAACTGTCCACAGAATGAAAAACATTATTTTCTTACATGTAACCGAATCGAGTAAATTTTAATTTTATCCTATATATTAAGTTCTTAAATAAAGAACTTCTTTCACGTGCATTCTATGGATAATTCATTCAACTGTTTTATTGATCGTATTTAATTCATTCGTTTTGTTTGGGTAGGCATGATACTTCGGTTACCGTGTGTTTGACCTACACGTTGTGTACACACAATAATCAACGCATATTATGCTTACATTAAGCACTATTGCCTTTCGGCTGGTTACGATTTTGATCGCTTTACTTCTGTGCTCCTCTTTAGTTAAGTTGCCGCGAGCATGTCTGAAAATAAAATTCTCTATGTCAGAATCTAACATATGAATTTGATACCATCAATAAAACAGCAAAATTATTCCTTAATGAAGTATTAATTTAATTTATTATTTTCTAGCTACCTATCGTCTCTAGCAATCTCATTGTCACAGAACATTAAACTCTAATCTTCCTTTTTCTCCTTGTAACCTACTTCCTATACTGACTGCCTATGGGCACGTTATTTCAGGGCACCTGAGGAATCATATTCACAGCCCTCTGCTCAGCGTGGGAACAGGGGCGGATCTGCGGAAGGACGCCAGCCTGGCAGCGCGCCAGACAGCAGCAGCCATCAGCAGGACCACACAGATGCCCACTCAGCCATATAGAGGCCGGTAACCCTTCATTCTGCCTCTATTGTCCCCGCTGTTGAAACTAAGTAAAGTCCACTAAAACTCACTTCGCACGATTGTAAGTAAGTTCTGTATATGCTTACATTAAACACAATTACAGAAGGAGTGCAGTTGGCACTTATCTCTCACGGACATCACATTGGATGTTGCCACCAGTAACTGCCATCACTCTGTCAAGCTGCTCCTCAGACCTCCTCACAGGACTGACAGCAACACGAACCATTCCTTCCATTAAGACAAAATGTTTTGCAGCACATGGGATTGCACTCGGGGCCACTGTGCAACAGCCAGACACAGTAACAGTTCAGTTATGCATGTCGACCCCAACATTTAGATGTAAGACCATTATGGCATAAATGAACCGTGTGACTCTAGAATACCACTATATTCACTGATTCCTATATATGCCACAAAAGAAAAATACGTCAGACATTTACTACAGGTCACTGTCAGCTTTTTAACAAAAACTTAAGATTCGTATCAGTGTAGCCAACCTTTCAGAAGTAATCACTGTCCAGTAGAGAGTTCAGCGTAGTGAAATATCTTGATAGAAAATAAGATTAGTACTGCTTTGTACACTAGAACGTATTAAAGGGCTAACTTTCTCCATCTATCCCGAAAAGGTTTTCTTTTTTCAGTCAAAATGACCCCTTTCCTCACTGTTTATGAGAGATTTGTCTGTCGAGTTGTAGGCCAATCTGTTAATTTTAAGTGACTTTAACAAAGGTGCACTTAGCCTACTCCTGTAGAATTCTGCAGAGGGGGATGCCGAGGGGCGGATCGTTAACAACTGTCACATGTAGCATGCTTTCACAACATGGGATACTGCAGAAATTTTTGGAGTTTAAATCCAAGATAGTGCCACAAAACATATGATTAGCAACTTAACGCCACCACTTCCCCTCTTCTTACTGGCCAAACACAGAGACAAAACTTTTTATTCGCCAGGATTCCAACCAGCTCTCGGTGAATCCAGCACTGCCACACAGGCAAGTGTTAACAGAACCAGCCAAGGGAGCAGTTACCATTACATATTAAAACTATGTCACGAAATGCAACTCGAACTTGAATCTACAGTAGTTTAGGAAGCGTAGGGGGGAAGTTCAGTGCCTTGATTTGTATCATTATACATGCTTGAATGTCTCACATGGCTATTCTGTTACCCTCTTAACCTGTTCTGAGTCAGAATTCTTGTGTGGCAAAATATTTGCATCTGTAGGATACCTTTGGATACATTTTAGGAAGTATGTTTTGGATGTTGATAAGGCATTTTATATCATACCTTTTCCACAAGGAGCTTTAGGCAGCAAGGACCGCAACAGAACGTCTGACTATGAAGAGTAAAAATAGCTTCCTCTATCTAATCCAATTTATCTTCTACAGAAAAGCATTTCTCTCCAGAGTTTTATTAATTGTATTTTTTTCTGATTCATTATGTGTAATAACTGTTACTCTGTCTAATCCGTATTAATTTAAGTTATTCATGCTTGAGATATATTACTAATAAATGTTAGTGTCAATGTTAAATTTGTCTGCCTTTGTCTAAACTTGTGAAGTATATTGGTCAGTTACTGCTCTTCATCTTCCTAATTCGTTTCACACAACTCTGTCATCTACTGTAACATAAAGATAAGTTAAGACAACATTTTCGCAATAAGAAATGCAATGAGAGAGCAATCTTTGGGTTGCTTAGAATAACAACTTAGAATCCTTAATGCAATTGAAAACAATTCCTTCATTACAAACAAATTTTTAAATAGTAAAATTATTACTGATGGTATTAGGAGCGTTATTTTATACTTAAACGTTTTTTACTCTTCCAGGTTCAGGAAGTTCCTGTCAAACACATCATCATTTTCCCTGGTTCTTGTGAAATATTGGAGAAGACACTGCCGGGAGAGTGTTGTTGCAGGAGACAATTTTGTGCTACTAGGAATTCTAAATGAGATTATCACTAGTGCGAGTTAGTCAATGCTTGCTTTGTAGCATCCCAGAGCAAAATTCTGGGTTCGCCTCTGAACTTGGCTCAAATATGAGTGGTTTAGTGTCGAGTTAGAGGAAGAAATCCAAAAGGAACAGTGAAAGAGAAGCTCTATATATTCACAGACCACAAAATATTCATGGTTTTTGTATTTATTTAATTTCTGTGTTTTGTGGAAATATTGGAGAAGATACCGTCGGGCGAGTGTTGTTCCAGAAGACGATTTTGTGCTACTAGGAATTCTAAATGAGATTAGCACTGGTGCAAGTTAGTCAGTGCTTGCTTTGTAGCATCCCAGAGCGAAATTCTGGGTTCGACTCTGAACTTGGCTCAAGTATGAGTGGTTTAGTGTCGAGTTAGAGGAAGAAATCCAAAAGGAACAGTGAAAAAGAAGCTCTATACATTCACAGAGCACAAAATATTCATGGTTTTTGTAATGACTAAATTTCTGTGTTTCGTGGTGTCTGATGATAACATACAACTGCAGAAAGTCAACAGTCCTGACCGTTCAGTGAGTTTTGTTGAAAATCTATCACTTTAATAATGCAAACTAATCATGCAGTAGATATAAGGGAATATGAATTTACATGAGCAAAGTTACAATATTAAGGTTTGGTAATACTTCGTTAGTAGGGTTAGAAAGTATTATGTTTCCACTGTAAGGATAATACAACAGATCACAACAATGAAGATATGTCATAATGAAGTACTATAGTGGTATTCTTCTGTTGTATGAATGTAAGTTTTTCCTAAATAAAGAGTATTCCATGAGTTATCAACCAAACTCGTTATTCCCTGTTGTTCTATTTAAACGTCACAAACACATCATATATGTTCCTAAATCTTTACTATCAACTGCTATCAACTGAGAAATCTCTGCCAGTTGAACATAAAATGATAAAACTAAATTGTGATTTAGAGTTTCAGAAAGGTATCATAAACATATTCTGCCTTAAATCCAATAAATAACATTTTTTTAGAAAGATTTTATGATCCAGTTATACTGTGAAGAAATTCAGCTTAGATGAATAAAGTTCTCTGAACTTTAACTCCCTCAACATTGGATACGAGTACCATCACATTAGAAAAGATAAATCTACTTTACGCAATTATTAGTGAGGTAGAGATGCAAATTATATGGTGATTATACCCAAATGGCCTGTGAATGTATGTTTAATAAAAATATAGCTCCTTTTAGTTGACACAACAGATATTGCTCTGGTGCCTACACTCCTAGGGATAACTATGAGCTAGATGTCAAAGCACAATAAAACACGTCAGCGATGAAAATATCGGTTTCATATCGTTTCTGTAGAAAGGAGACAATGCATGTGGAAATAGTTCTGCTCATTCTTACTTTCTGCTCATGTCTTATACAAATAACAAAAAAAATTCTCCTCTTCACAAGTTATCTACCACAGGAATCAACACACTTCTTTCTGTATGAGAAGGAGTTTACAGTCATGATTTTATGTATTATTAGACAGAAATGTAAGACCAGATATGCATTCTACCAAGTGCCTTACCCCGTTTCAAAAGGACTAGATTTGCAATAGAGACAGTGAACATATGAAACAATGTGTGATGCTCTGGTAGTCTGTCAGTAAGAGCAGCTAGAACTGTGTTTGTGGAAGCACCAGTTATCAGTAATAACATCTTAGCTGTCATTCATTACTTACTACATTCATCATACATTTTCAGAAAAAACATAGTGTATTTAATTGATTTACATCCTAATTAAAATGAACAACATTTGCACAACAAGATATTTTAAACGAAACTGGATTTATCTTGAACTGTTACTAATATCAGAGGTGAGGTTTTGCAGGAAGGAGGAAGTTTCTAGTCGTAATGTCTCCACTGAGATCAATGAAACAATGGGAACGTTCTAGTTGGCAGTATAAAATAGTACTAATGAAGCCATTACGGAAGTGCAACTTAAAACCTGCATCAAACACTACAACTACCAGTACTTTAGACATCCATGCTATTAGAAGTTCAGAAGAATGTAAACACCGCCAGGAACACTTATTTTTTATCATAGTAATAAACAAACAGAGCAGAGATGCAAAACTGAAATACAGTATCTGAAGTATGCAATACTAATCACTAAGTACAATGAATTACAATTGTGTAAGATGTTGTTGGAGTGGACACTGATGTGAAATGATTGTGGCACTCAGTGGCACACTCAGAATAAAATTTAGTTAGGATGGAAGACTATACCACAGCTACTCTTTCCATAGTATGGTATAACGAAAGTTGTCTACTAACACACAGAGCATGAATTGTGAAATGAGGGCATTTTTATAAAAATCGGCAACTCAGAGCTGTAATAGAACAAGTATACTTGGGAAGGGAATAACTACACCATTCAATATAGCTGTACACGAGATTAAGTTGAATAAATCAGCAACCATTATTACACAAAGAATGAAGAATTGCTGAATTCCTTACACGAATATTAGATAACTGTTATATTTCATTATTAAGTTGATTTACAAACACCCAATTGAAGCAGCACTATGTACAAGACAGTAACTAGTAGGCATTGATCCTAAATTAAAATAATGTTTGCAACAAAAGAGTCAAATTTAATTTGTGCCAAGTATTTGTATTGTCCACTCACTGGACTCTAAATCAAACAACATTATAAAATAGTTGAACACATTCGATTCCAAGCAGAACTGACATTGCAATTACGTGAAAAATTCATATAAAAATCACATTCAGGATCCAAGAGCACTTGCCACAACTTACGAACATGTTGTACAGTGAACACAATGCAATTATTAAACAAATAATGCACTACAAAAGGTGTAATCTGTGTGCTCCATTCACTAAATAGTTTTATACCAGCATGTCTAGTTGTAAAATAACTATGCCCTCTTAAAATCCCACTAACATCCCAGAAAACAGGTGTCAAGACAATACAACCTTGATAAGAGAGAAGATTGCTACATGAGCAGCACACCTACATTAAACCTGCAGCTGAAAGATATTGGGCATAATATAGGTATGTCAATAATTACAAACATGACAAGAATAATTACGAGATCCCAATAATATTTAAATAAAGGTAGTGAGAAATTTATGGCTGTTCACCTCGCAATTTTATGTGGACCCAGTATGGTAGTCACAATTGTCAAATATTGAAACACACAATGAGGTGTAAAATATCTTAAAGTCAGTTGAATTATGATACAGTTGAAAGACTTGAATACAGATGGTTAAGTGACTCTTACTAAACACGTTTTGATAATATTGTATTTGAAACAGCTTGTGAACTATGAATAAAAATACTTTCACAGAAGTAGCCCCAACATCACTCCAAACAAACTGTCATCACAACCTAGAAAATACTTTGTAACCTAAAATTAAATACACTAAGAAAGGTTGTATACTGCTAAAAGTGGAGGGATGTTGTCTCAGAAGTAAATATTTAATGATAATCATCAACTGTAGCAGTAATCAGACGGGGAAGTTGTGATTCATAACACACAATCACAAAATGACGATAGACAAAATGTGTCAATCCACAATTAAATACTCAATAAATGGCTTCAGAAAGAAGGAAAAAAATATTTTTCTGAGTATAAGTTGTATAATTCACTCAACATCATAATAACATTGAAGCACATGAGCTCCTGGCATCACAAAGGCAGGTGATCTGGAAAGTCGAATGTGATACCATCACATGAAATCACTTTCACACAACAGTCACAAGTAATTACAATAATTTAGCTATATTGAGAGAAATAATGATTTAAACATTTACATTGTTTGTAGTACTATGTCACAAAAGATTGATACAGTAATTGGGGTAGCATCTACTGATCAACAAATACATGAAAGGTTAGTAACTTAGTGCATATGAATAAATGATTCAGTTCTGTCACACATAGCAGATTGAGCAGTACAAAACCAATGAAAATTTCTCTGTAGCATTTGAACATCTCACGAAAAGGATGCTACTGCATACAAAGAGTCTCTTCGAATATCAAATATTACAATAGGAGGAGCAGTCTCACCAAGGAAACTGCACGTTCACAGTGACCACAACTACAACGAGACTGCTAGCTCCTAGAAAAAGTGTGAATTAGAAACCAGCATGCGTCCCAATCGCCAAATCACTGATGTCCCAGTTTCCTGGAAATGTGTGATCAAAGCTACCCCAGTGATCACAGAGAGAGAATGCCACAAATATCATTATCTTCTGTATCAATGCTGGTTACAGAATCATCTTCACAAATTATTTGCAAATGCTACTATACAAGATAAAGAAAGAATGAGAACGAAATTTGAAATTCTTCATATAAGGGGCACCTGTCGTTACACTACCCATTCGAAATAAAGCCGATTTTTAAAATGTTGTCCAGAAAACCAGCAGAAATCATTGCAATTCCAGTAGGACATACCTTACATTTAATATTTGCCACAATGGGTAAACCTAATACAAAAAGAATGATTGAATAATGTTATACAATGATAGTAAAATAATATTCACAGTCTGATATCATTAAATTAAATCAAATAATTAGCTAGTTAATGAGCATTGAAGTTGGAGAAACACAGATTCAAGTACAAAAACGAAAATTTGATACACTACAATGACATTCTTTGATAACAAACTAAATACTTGAAACGACAATGCAAAACTTGAACCCTATCAGACTAATGTTTTGTAATGAAAAATGAAATTTAAATATAATATAGAACTAAAACTTACACTGGTTACTATGTAGTGCCATATCATAAAATCTTCATGTATGATCAGTCATTACAATATGCAAGTGAGGACAATTCCCTGGTAATGTCATTCCATTGAATATTCTGACTGTAGGCTCTAAACAATTAATCTACCAATTGGATGAAGAAATAAATATGGGAAAGAGAAATCTGACAACATTAATCCAACTAAGTGTATTAATGACCACATTAATAGTGAATTTCATATTTAAATTTAATGAACCTTTGCTCAGAGCACTGTCATGCGATTCAGCCTTCCTCCATACCTGAAAGACTGTAAATCATGGCTATGTTAATCACTTCATCATTTCACGCTTCACTGCCAAAACCTTTTGGTCAAAAGGCTAATTTTATGAACAGAAAACACTTAAGATAACATACTTCAGATAACATAGTATACAACACAAGGAAATGGAATAAATGAATAACTAAACAACATAGGACTTTCTAAACTGTTTTCAGCAGGTGCACTCTCTCACGTACTATAGTTCGTACACAAGATAAATGGGTTCTGTAATAAATAATATTAACATGAAGGGTTCCTGGAAACATAGAACAATAATGACAGAAGTGAGTCCACATCAGTGGTAAGTACAGAAGGTTAAACAAATGACAGTAATCATATGCAGATACACTGTTAATGAATGACAGTTTTAATACATTGCAATATTCTTCATCAAAAACAAAATATCCACTTACACATACTGTGACACAAGTACATTTCATGGTCCACATTTAAATCTACTCTAAAATGGGAAATAAAAAAACAATGAAAACACAAAGTTATCCACAGTTTTTGCTACCACAAACAACACATCATCCATTACAATACTGCAATTCGCAAAACTTTCTGCAATCACTCATCGCAAATGTTTCACACCATGGTTCACCTGTTGTACATTCAAAAGCCATCATTTTGGTCAATTACCAAAAACTTTCTACTGGAATGAAGTATAACTATAAATCTGCACCTGTATTCCAGGAATTTTCATAATCCTTTGTCTGAAATAATATAGACACAAAACTGGTGGTGGTGAGTCTCATATACTGCTTCCTAAATGCGCCATAAAAACATCAAAATATGGCCTCAGTCTGAGAATAAAATATCATTAGTACCCTTGATTTATTAGTGTGCAAAAACTCTAAATTTCGTAATCGTGAAACTGAGAGTGTTCTCACCATTTTGGGGCTGACAGTTTCTTCCTCATATTCTCCGTCAGCTACAGTGATTTCTGCATTGGCAAATAAAGTATAAATTCTCACCCACCAGCACAGTTGTCTTGCTTAATGTACTGATAGTATTCAATTCTAACTCACATTAGTTCCTGGAACAACTATAAGTTCCGTACAGCCCTTTCCGATTACAGCCTAGCTATATACACAAGTCCCAATAAGAAAGATTATCTCACAAAATATCTGCCAGAAGAAATGCCAACAAACTCAGTCCACTTATCAGCGAATCACTAAAATATTAACAAGGCTACAAAAATCACAATATCATCTTCATATGGAGGCAATCTTTAAAGCACAAAAAAATCACTAGGAAAACCACCTTGTCAATACAAATTCAGTACCACCAGAGTCTGCAGCGAGTCACTCATGAAACATAAACGTTCTCCAACTGGAAAAGGAAAACCACATCTCATGATTCCATCAGCCATTGTTCCCCTGACATTACTTTGTAAAACGCTCAAAATGAAATTTTATATCAAATTATCGTTACAAATCTTACAACTGCACACCACGTTTACCATAGAATCAAACCTTCAAACATTCTGAATCTTCAGATGGGCACACATTCATATATGACTATCCCTCTACACCATCCTCAAATGAAGCACACTGATCTTAAAAGTTATCCATTCATATAGTCATAGGGCAGAACAAGAGTAAGGAAACAACACAGAAGATAAATGATGAAATATGCACTGTTTCTGCCATAGCACCTTGTGCTTGCCGAGTACATGACATATGCAGAAAATGTGATGTCCTGAGAGTATAAAGTAGCATTCTCATAGTACAGCAAGTGCTCAAAAATAGTTTTCATCATTGAATAATCCTGAATTAGTATTGGAGCAATCAACAACATTCTGGACCTCACATACTCTGGTCACAAAGACTAATAAACAGGTGATAAATTCAGAACACAGGGTCCAAAAACAGAACAAGAATCTGTGCAGAATTCCTAACACACCCAACAATCTAATCCACTTTACTCACTGCACATACAAATCATGCTTAACGTAACGTACATAAAGCCAAGCTATATACAATGTGGTATAGGAACCTTCTTCTGTACTCCTCAATATCATCACAGAATAAGCCTCACTACACAGAAAATAGCTTGTCATACGGTTATTTATCGTATTTCAAAAACATTTAGTGAAATCACTCACCTGATTCATCATTAACATTAGCCTCATGACATAAGATATATTAGCAATCTAAGGCACATACGGAATCACATATGTATCGAACTTTCCATATATAACCACTTTATGAATGGGTAACTAAGTTCTCATACTATATGACAAATACATAGAGTAGAACAATGCTATCATGTTCAGTGTAAACTACCGTGTCAAATTCCGAAACCAACAGAAATACACAGAAATATAGGAGAAGCAAAGGCATAACAAGTGGGAAAGCCTAACCAAGACCTGAAAACCACTGAGCGCCGTCACTTCACTTGTGCCATCCACAAAGAAGACAATTGGCGTTAGAAACATTATAAGTAACACATTATCTAATTAAATTTTGTCAGAAGAGAAAATATACAATAAGATATTGTGATGTAACAAAATAAAAGTGATGTTGTTATTCAATGGCAAATTTGGAATTTGAGATTTCGCTTACGGTTTTATCAATCACTATTGGCGTAAGAATCATGGACTAACCATTGTCATAAAATATTACAATATGAAATGTGAATAGTTTTTACTTGCAGTTTCGCGTGGCTGGAAGCAGTCACAGCTAGCGTGCTATTGATTAAGAAATTGCATTATCGTCGTACTAATTATTTCATGATCGTAGGTACGATCATAACCCGTTGTGAAGTTATTGTTATGACAAAACAATTTCCTAAGATACCAAAAAGTTCTTAAGGGCGCAAAGAAGAACTATAACATCACACAAAAGAGAAATTCAATATTAGAGCTGATGCAAGAAGACGATAAAACAGTTTTCTTTTTATCAATGTAACACGCACATTGGACTGCTGATCTTGGTGTCTGTAATCTTAGCAAAATGCATAATTAAAATGAAAATAATACTGAGGAGATGAAAGGAATGAGCACTGCTAAATGATTCAGTATTCCCAGAACAAATATTTATTTAAGTAAAACATATATCATACCTTAAGCTTAGTACTACAATGACAGTAGACTTTTATGTCCGTTTCATGTCCATTGAGCGCTGTTTTATGTAGCTGTTGTCCTCTTGAGTCGCTCGTGCGTCGTCACGATAAGTTATAACAGTTCTTCTTTCTACACTTCACTCAAACTTAGACATAACACGTTTTTATACATTTAGTAAAAATTTGATCAGACTGCCACAAATCTGAGTCCGTCTTACTTAAGAAAAACAGTACAAGTGTTTAGTGCTCAAGGTTTCATTTGTTCTCCAGCGAACAAAATAGTGAAGGTTCGCATATCCATCCGTATTCTTCTGTTTATGGCTGGTTCAAATGGCTCTGAGTACTATGGGACTCAACTGCTGAGGTCATTAGTCCCTAGAACTTAGAACTAGTTAAACCTAACTAACCTAAGGATATCACAAACATCCATGCCCGAGGCAGGATTCGAACCTGCGACCGTAGCGGTCTTGCGGTTCCAGACTGCAACGCCTTTAACCGCACGGCCACTTCGGCCGGCTCTTCTGTTTATATTGCCGCCCAAAGACGACGAATTACATTATTTAGGAAATTCCACCGTCGCTATGCGACGCCTTATTATACATTAATCATTCTTTATAAACAAGTATTTGCCTCCTGGCTGAAAGTATTAACTATTTGCTGTTTTAATGAAGTCAAAAATTGCGAATATCACATTGCCTCCCATGAGGAGAGAGGGAATGCCGAAGGATTACCTCGATCCTCATGTCCTCATGACATATTCGTGATTTTTGGTGTGACATTTACATAATGTTACTGGCGTACTAAGTACATAAATTGAAATTACATTTATAAAAAATATATCAGATATTTATCATTTTTCACTCTTTGTTCATAAGTCACTTCAATCCATAATACCAAGATTAACATTTATGTGCATATTTAAGTTTGGTCCGTATTTGCTTATAACAATAAGTGAACGTTCATTTCACACTTCAGGGGATAGAATTCAGAAATCACATTCTCTTGAGCTTAACAACTAATACATGAGTACAGTGAGTGCTTATTTTCACTAAATTAGAGTGGACAATGTTCGAGCTTCTGTTGACTCATTGTGATTCAATTACAGTTTAATAACGTAGCACTACACTTCGTGATGCTTTCACTTTCTCTGTTAGCTGTCTATGGCGTTCATCATGAGGTATATCTGTCCTTTCCACTGTGGTGCCAAGAATTCAAGTGGCTTCCCGGGTTTTTTATTTACAATATGAAACAGAAGAAGTGGAAAATTATTAGTATAACTTACAACCTATTGGATACATTTGTTAAGGATCGGAACTGGTCCGGAGTTCAGGGTCTTCCTATAGTGCACATTCGTTTTCTTTGTCCATCAAGAGACAGGATTATAATTCATTTTAGCAGTGTTCAGGAGTGCCGGTATTAATGGCTTTAAGGTCTGAGTAATCTAACAATCTACTTCTCACTCATCTTAACTTCAACTCAAGAAAATTGCTTAATGTACGTAGGAAAATGTAGTCACACATGTGTGCAAATGTCTTTCCTCCATTATGTACGATTGAAGTCATGGCGGTTAGCAGTTTAAAGTTTGGATTGTTTCGTCACCCACGCGTCAGCTACTCACAGCGGCTGCACAGTGTTGCGTGAGCTACAATACTCAGTATCCGTTCGCACTCAGGTTGTAACAGAACTGCCGGTTGTCGATCGCTCTCTTTTTTTTGTGAACTTCGTATCACGCGAGTGCATCGATACACACACCACGCGCGCGTTTTCCATCGGAGAGCCGGACACTGAAGCTGCCTCCATACTTCCCTGTCAACTGCCTCCCATGAGGCTCACAGGTAAGTGACGACGAATATTTTAGCTGTCGCTGCACTTATAACAACACGGAACTTTGCGTTGCACCTGTTGTCGTAGCCCTGACTTCTTTTTACAGTTGCAGTACAACAATACCACTAATACACACTGAACAGTTATTTTTATTATGCATGTCACACTTTAGTGTGCATCTTCACACAGCATTCGCGCTTAGTTCCTTCGTCGATAGCGTTCATTTACAAAACAATCAATTTTACAGGTTTCCTCCATTGGTACAGAAAGACTTATATTCTACTATTTACAAAAGATCACTTACTAGCTAATATTTACAATTAATGGTCACTCCTTTCGTTAAGTCCAGTGAACAACTACCTTATGAATGGACCTATTGTATCTCCAGGTTTACTTGTGAACCTAAAAATATTCTTTCAAACTTTCTTTTAAGGGCTCATCTCCCCATTATGAAAACTACAGATTTCGCAACACTCGTTGCATTTATTCTTTAGTACACCCAAGATCATTTTCTACTGCCACGTAGCATATCTAATACTTAACGAATACGCATTTAACGCTGACCCTTTTCTTTTGTGCTTTCCTTTGTGCTTGGCAAAATTTTTTATATTTGAGGGAAGACTGGATAACAACAGGTCTCCCTCTTCGCTTCATGTACTCAGCAATCGTTCTCTGTAAAAAAAATAAAAAATATGGTAACGTGTGTCTACTATTTTTCGCATGAATGGAATTACCCACATTTCACTGGGTTTACGCAACCTATCCATAACAAACATTAGGAAAGCTAGCGAAGTTCATCGCGCTACGTTTCTCATTTCTCATAAGCACTGCTTTGCCTCGAAGTACATGTGCCTTTTACAAGTCGACCCTTGGTCTACGTTAATGAACCAGGATCAAAAGGAACGGGCACAAGGAAAATGGAATCAAATCTGCATGTAAATAAAATTATCATAATAAACATAGGCACATATATAAATTTCAACCTCTTTCATTACAGCATGCTTTGCTACTTCTACGTCTTACTCTGGTTATAGTCAGTATTAAGTTTAAATATCACTGCATTGCTTGTTCTTTAGATTAGCCTTCAATTAGGGTATTGAATGGTCGCTATATTACACTACAAAACTTCTGAAGGTCTTTACTTGGACTTATTTATGATACAGGGGGCTTGATGTGTGGTTTTTTAGTACCTTGATTCTACTGAAATCAATTCGTCAGCTAACATTCCTCATATACTCTTTATATTGGGCTCAGATCACAAGGAAACAGTTTACTTTTATGGCAATTAATGGTCTCATGGAGTACTTACGCTACATTATTGATGCTTCATGGTTTGCTGGCCGCGGTGGTCTAGCGGTTCTAGGCGCTCAGTCCGGAACCGCGCAACTGCTACGGTCGCAGGTTCGAATCCTGCCTCGGGCATGGATGTGTGTGATGTCCTTAGGTTAGTTAGGTTTAAGTAGTTCTAAGTTCTAGGGGGCTGATGAGCTCAGATGTTAAGTCCCATAGTGCTCAGAGCCATTTGAACCATTTGAACCATGCTTCATGGTTTGCCTCTATTTGTACTGTATTTCACCTAACTTAGTTTACCACAGCTTATAGTCTCCTTGCGTGAACACATGTGGGTTATCACTTGTTTTCTCATTTAACAGTACGCTTTAACTGAACTTTAAGGTAAGATATTTCCTCCACACCTGTTCACTGTCTGGACGTTTTGAACATGTATTTTTTTTAAGCAGGTAATTTGGGCTTTTACAACAGAATTTCAGGTACTTACATTACTAAAAATAAATCTATAAATCTTCTTGTACCTTGAGAGAAGTGCTTATTTACGCACCCTCCTCCATTTCTCACCTCTACATATTTATATAGCTCCGGACAATCACCTCGCAAGCACTTTTTTTATACTAGCTTAAAGTTAAATTGAAATTCTTTCTGCAACCTTAATTTCCTGCTTCAGCTTGTTGAAGAAATATCATTTCATGTCCATCACTATCAACAATTTTTCCATACTTAACATTTAATACTTAAAGTTTACGTGTAGTAGCCATTACCATGTAGTCAGTGCACTGTTCAACACAATACTTATCATTAACAGTTCACACAAGGAAATTTCCAGTACGCAAGAATTCAATTCCACGACAGTACTTAACCACTACCATTATAAAATTTCTTTAAGTCTTGGTGGTGAAATAAGCCTTTTACTCTCCCCGTAGCCGGGTCAGTTAATAAATAACTCCCTATGTGCGGTTTCCTTAAAATAAGGTAAGGACCTTGATACATATGTTCCCACTTGCGATTTTTCTTACATATTAAGGAATGCTTGAAATGAGTCTTAAGTAATACTTTTTCACCTTCATGGTAATTTACAACTTTGTTTACTTTTTTATCATAGCCTTTCTTTAATTGAGCATTGGTGGTAATGGAACTTAAGGCTTCTCGAATTTTGACATCTAGATCTACCTCAGGGCTAGGTATCGTCTGTTCCTTCCTTCCAGATATCAACTCGTGTGGAGTAAAACCTCTGGAAGTGTGTGGCAAATTATTGACTATCTCCTCAAATGGTGTCACAATCAACCCAACGAGTCTGCTTGTCTGGAATGTACGTCCGAACAAATCTGTTAAACTCCTTGAAGATCCGCTCAGTCAGATTCGACTGAGGCCTAAAACGTGATATTAAGATCTGCTTGACATTGTGATGGGCCAAAAATTCACGCCATTTGCGGCAAGCAAAGTTGGATGCATTATCTGAAAGTATAGATTCGGGGACTCCCAATCTGGGGAAATAGTCATTTTCAAGACAGCGCATAATAGGCGGAGCACAAGATGTCTTCATAACATACATTCGAACGTATTTTGTGAAGTTGTCGAGAACAGCAACGAGTTATTTGACACCTTCTCTACCCATCGGTAGAGGGCCAGCCAGGTCAATGTTAACGAGCTGATTAGGTCTTTCTGCGATGATCGGATTCAATGGAATTAAAGTAGGAATATTAAGAGCTTTCGCCTTTTGGCAGATGACACAGAATTTTAGCAACTTGTGTATCCGTCGATGTAGGTTGGGCACATAACAGTAAGTAGCAATCTTCTTTTTACACTTCTCTGGACCATAGTGGCCCCAAGAAATGTGGGTATACCACAAAAGATGTTCGACAAAACTGCTAGGTATACAAACAAGCCAGTTGTCTGATGACTCAGAGGTACGATGAAATAATATCTGATTATGAATCTTGAAGAATTCAGACAACTTATGGTTTGGATTTTCTTGAAGAAGTCTGATTACTTTTCCCCACTTAGGATCTGTGCTCTGTAGTGTCAGGATTTGCTTGCACCGTTCCAAGAAATATTTCCTATGAATGGGATCCTGCATAAGAAGAACTTCGTAATTCGACATCTGTTCTACCAACTCACTTGTCTCAGGCAGACCTTCGGGTGAACGAGAAAGTGCGTCTGCAATAACGTTACCCTTGCCCTTTATATACACAATATCAAAGTCGTATTTTTGCAAAAATAAACACCACCTGGTTAGACGCGTATGTTGTAATTTTCAGGTCAGAAGATACGAAAGTGCTTGATGGTCCGTAAATACTTTTATCTTTCTGTCAAAAATGTAATAATTAAACCTCTTGAAGGCCCAAATAACTGCAAGTGCCTCCAGCTCAGTAACTGAATAGGACTTTTCTCATTCTGTTAAGACCCTACTCGCAAAACTAATCACTCTGATTTGCTCTGTTTCGTCTACTAATTCAATCTGAAACAAATAAGATCCAATTCCTACAAACGGAGCGTCTGAGGTGATACAAAATTCTTTGTGGATGACAGAGAATGTTACTGTTCAAAAGACCATCTTTAATTGCCGGAAAAGCTTTGTGACACTCTGGTGTCCAATTCCAATGCGTACTTTTCTTCAGAAGATTGTGCAAAGCGGAGGTGTTCATTACTTGACCAGACAGAAATCGTCGAAAGAAAGACGAAAGACCGAGAAATCCTCTTAGTTGCCTCTTAGTTACCAGTGTAGGGAAATTCTTAATCACAGACAACTTTTCTGGGACGGGTTTAATCCCTTCAGGTGTAATCACATGACCTAAAAACTTTACCTCACCTTCTCCAAATTTTGACTTCTTCAGATTTGCTGTAACACCATGTTCTTAAAATCTCTGAAATGCCTTTCGTAGAATAGCTTAATGATCTTTCCAGTTCTTAGTGGCTATCAACACGTCATCTACATAAACAGTTACCTCATCTAAAAGTTCAGGTCTTAACACACAGAAATAAATATTCCCGAGCTTACATTTAAACCAAAAGGCATGACCTTAAACTGATATAAAAGCAGTATATTTCCTGGATTCCTTGGCCAATTTCACCTGCCAATAGCTACTTCTTAAATCAAGTGTACTCAAATATCTAATGCCATAAAATTTTTGCAAGTGTTCCTCAAGTGCTTCAGGTCGAGTCCTTATCGGTACAATTATTTTGTTTATTGATCTGGCGTGCAGTAGTAGCCTGACACTACCGTCCTGTTTAAGCACGGACAACAAGGGACTTGAGTACGGCGAATTCGATAACTCGATAACATCCAAACACAGCGTTTTCCTAATCTCATGCTTTACAGCTTCTCGTCGGGCGTAGGGTACTGAATAGCTCGTTTTGCAGAACGTTGAGTGGGGAAGCACTTCCATTTTATACTCGAACCCTTTTATTACTCCTGGTTTCTTTGAAAAGATTTTCTTGTAACTTACTAATAAATGGAAAGTGTTAACTATTTGCTGTATTAATGAAGTCAAAAATAGCGAATATCACAATATGTGTGCTTGCCTCGTTTTGTGCATTAAAACTACTAATTACAGACAGAAAATAAAACACTGAATGCTCCACACTGTGAACTACAGTTTCAAAGTTCTAGTGTTGCAAAACACTCATCAACTGAAGCCTACTCTTGCCTCAGTGCGAAAATCATGAACATTACATGAAATTTCCCTGCAGTCTGTTTCTACCTTATTCAAGTGGAAGGACAGAACCAGAATTCATAGAGGATATCTGGAAAACCATTCACTCTTAACTAAAAAACTCTCATGTGTGTTGGAACTCCAATACCGACTAGATTATATTTGACAATCATTGGCTTTGCCACCTCACCGCCAAGTTATCACTTTTCAGCTTGCCTAATCAAAAACTCATGCTTGGCTTCATTACAGACTAGTCTTGTCGCCATAATAAGAGAGGGGAGAGGGTAGGGGTGTCCACAACCACACATTATCCTAGCTCAGTCTGGCAGTGCCATCTCATAAAAAAACGGAAATCTTTATAGGTCTGGTAAACAACATTATTGAAGTTGATCAGCCACAATAAACAATAAGAATTCATGAACATTACAGCTAATGTTCCTGTAATTTGTTTCTACATAATTCAAGTCGAAAGAAACAACTAGTAATTGATATAACATATCTGGAAATCCACACACCCGCAACTCACCAACTCTCATGTGCACTAGAACTCCACTACACACTGTACCTTCACAACATATAATTTTTCTTTTTTATTTCTTTTTAAAATCTTATGGGACTTAACTGCTAAGGTCATCGGTCTCTAAGCTTACACACTACTTAACCTAAATTATCCTAAGGACAAACACACACACCCATGCCCGAGGGATTACTCGAATCTCCGCCGGGCAACATACAATTTTATTCATAGCTCTACAGTCACCTGGCAAGAGAAGCAAACATGCATCAGACTTCGGTACAGATATGGCCCCTCTGGACACCAGATACCTGATATATATATATCAGATATAGATTGAACTAACAGGCTACAACCACTATTTGCTATAAAATGAGTCATAGTAGCTCTGAATTTACGTCTTCCCTTTGTAATATAGCCCACTGCTCCCCTACTTCTAGCCATTTACCCTTTGCAAATTGTCTTTTTAGCTGTTGACTCAGTTTACGAGTTTTGAAAAACTAGCTCACACCCTCTATTTGTTTTGGCATCCGATTTCTATCCTTCACCATTTAACTACAAATATTTCACCTCAACAGTTCCAGCCCAGTCCCCAGCATGGTACGTCAGTTTTGCTCCAGCATGATGTCGTCATGCCACTAACGCTTCAGTATTAGTTACATCAATTTCTTAGTGTTTCTATTCGTTATTTACTGCAGCCTATTTAATTGTAGGCAGAATATCACACTCTACCATGACTTATAACAATGTCATGTTGACGAAGGCGTACGTAGATGAATGACAAACGCTAACTTCACTTAACGAAGGTTTATTCGACACTTGCACATACAAGAGCACGGAGCGAGCTGCCTCCGACCAGAACACATCCGGTATATATGTACAGCTACAGAACATTCCAGTACAATGAATCTTGCCATTTGTGGATACTTCTAGAATGTACTACAACCGAATATAGAAATTAAAATGTTTCAGTTCAGGTGAGTTCGACCCTCGATGCAACTATCTAGCACCATAGCCATTGCACTACGGAGACTGCGCTACTCGGCTTCTTCTGCGACACTGCTCCCTCCTTAAGAGAGTAGCGTCTCGGTGTTACGTCCTCCTAGTTTGGGAACAAGTCATTGGTCCTGCATACTCCGACTCCCGATGACTGATATTCGCCCAGGCGGTGATCTTCTAAGAACTTCCCTTGCCGATACGTTCTTCTGTACCCTTCCGCTTGTTGCCTGTCGCTGGAGCTTCGAATTTACCTTGTGTTGTAGGATCCTTATAGGGCTTCATTCGAAGGACGTTGACCGTATCCCTCATCTTTCGTGGTCTTGTGTCGGGGTCGAAATCTTCAACTTCATAAGTAACATAAGACAACTGTCTTACAACCTTATAAGGTCCAAAGTAGCGCCTGAGGAGCTTCTCAGAGAGATCAACCTTCCGGACAGGACTGAAGATCCAGACGAGGTCACCAGGCTGGTACACAACAGGGCGGTGGCTCGCGTCATACCTTCGGCGATCAGTTTCTTGAGCCTACACCGTGCGGAGTCGATCTAATTGCAGAGCTTCCTCAGCTCTGGTTAACACCTGGCCGATGTAGTCGTCGTCCACGTCATCAGGATATAACGGAAACATAGTGTCTATCGTCGTCGTCGCCTCACACCCATGCACCAGGAAAAACTGCGTAAATCCTGTGGTGTCTTGTTTGGCGGTGTTGTAGGCAAACGTCACGAAAGGTAGCACCTCATCCCAGTTGCTCTGCTCAACACTGACGAACATTGACAGCATGTCCGCCAAGGTCTTGCTAAGGCGTTCGGTAACCCCGTTAGTTTGCGGATGGTAGGCAGTCGTCATGTGATGAGTTATGTTGCACCGATAGCTTGTCTCTGTCACAAGATTTGATTGAAAAACTTTCCCTCGTCCCGTAATTAACGACCTTGGGGCACCGTGTTTTCATACAGTGTCTTCTACGATGAATTTGGCTGCTTCGAATGCTTCCGCTGTTTTCACGGCTTTTGTAATAGCATAGCGCGTCAGATAATCAGTCCAAACAATAATCCACCTATTGCCACTAGCAGACGTTGGAAATCGTCCGAGGAGGTCAATCCCAACACTCTGGAAAGGCATTTCGGCTGGTGGAATTGGTATGAGTCGGCCAGGTGGTTTCTGAGGATCTGCCTTTCGCCTCTGGCACTCTCGACAGCGCCACACATAGTGACGAACACTCCTAAATAAACCTGGCCAGAAAAATCTCTTGCGGATCCTATCGTATGTGTTAATAAATCCTAAATGTCCAGCCTCAGGTGTGTCATGGAATACCTGTAGCACACCTAAGCGCATGTGTTTAGGAATCAATGGTAGCCACCTCATTCCAAACGGATCAAAGTTTTCTTGTAAAGTAATCCATTAACTACCTTGAAATGTCCTTTCACATTCTCTGACCGATTTAAGGCAAGCATAATTTGAGATATTTTGGCGTCCTTCTGCTCATCAGAGAAATCCTGGAGTGCAGCGAGACAGTCACTATCTTCATCAAAGTCTTGATGGTGTTGCACAGGGTTTCTTGAGAGACAGTCAGCATCTTGGCGTTTTCATCCACTTTTGTACACTATGATATGTCATACTCTTGAAGACATAGTGCCCACCTAGCGTGTCGTCCTGTTGGATGCTTAAGACATGTCAGCCAACAAAGTGAATGATGGTCTGTAACAACTGTAATGGCCTTCCATAGATATACTGTCGAAATTTGCACGTGGCCCAGATCACAGCAAGACATTCTCTTTCTGTCGTTGAGTAGTCTCTCCCGGCTTCTGTAAGTGTCCTAGAAGCAAAGGCTATAATCTTCTCTTTTCAAATCCGAAATCTGCACCAGAACAGCACCGATCCCATAGCCACTTGCATCTATGTGTAGTTCTATAGGATATCTCCCATCATACAGACCAAGTACAGGGTCTGTCGTCAGAGCTTTCCGCAACACGTCGAAAGAGTCTTGTTTAGCACCACCCCAAATAAATTTAGCATCGGCTTTTAACAACTGTTCGAGTGGACTGGCTTTGATACCAAAGTCTTTGATAAAACGATGGTAATAAGAACATAATCCGGGGAAGCTTCTCAGATCTCTAATACTTTTAGGAATAGCAAATTCCGTTATGGTTCTCAGCTGTTCTGGGTCTGGACGCACATCTTCGTTTGCCACAAGGTTCCCAGGTTTTTTGATTTCATTTGCTCCAAAGAGACACTTTTTTGGATTGAGTTTCAGTCCGCCTTGTTGGAGACACTTAAGAACGGTGCTCAGTCTTTTTATGTGTTCATCAAATATCTTTGAGAACGCTATAAAGTCATCTAATAACAAAGACACATCGCCCACTTCAGCTGCCTTAGAAGATTATCCATCATTCGTTCAAAAGTTGCTGGTGCATTACACAAAACAAACGGCATTACCTTAAACTTATACATGCCCTCAGGAGTGGTGAATGCAGTTTTCTCACGATCAGCCTCACCTACTTCGATTAGCCAGTATCCCAAATACATGCCCATGGTCGAGAAAAACTTAGCCCCCTTCAGGCAATCCAGTGTATCGTCAATTCGTGGAAGAGGGTAAACGTCCTTTTTAGTTATCTTGTTAAGCTTCCTGTAATCAACACAAAAGCGCCAACTGTCATCCTTCTTCCTGAAAAGAACCTCTGGTGACGACCATGGGCTGTGCGAACTCTGAATGATGTCATTCTTCTTCATTTTTTCTACCTCGCCGCGAATTATTCGACTTTCTGTTGCTGACACACGGTATGCTCTCTGGCTTATCGGTTGATGGTCTCCAGTTCTAATCGGGTGCTTCACCGTCCATTTGTCTAATTTGTCTCTTCACCTGTGGATTGAAGCATTCAGACAACTCTTGTAGAATGTTCCTTAGTGAGATCTTGTGATAGTCGTGCTAGAAGATCTTGTCTTGTAGTGGTAGCGCTAATTTCGCCCACAGACTCGGCATGAGAGGTTTCTATGACGCTCAGCTGTTCTGCAATTAACGGCCCAGTGTTTGCTACGCAGATGCATCTTGGAAGAATCTGCTGTTCTCGGCGGCAGTTAACTATCCACAATTCACCGAAACCGTTCTGAAACGAGACTACAGAGGCTGGGATGAGCAAACTATTCTGCCGTGGTATACTTCTCTTACATTCCACTACAAGATGCATGGGTTGATGCATGGCATGACACATGACAGATACCTTTCTAGCGCTGACCGCAGCAATGATCACTTCATTCAACTCACATTGTCTCCTCACACTCGGATGCGCATCTTCCTGTCCACAGTATCTCATCTCCTCTAGCATGATCTTCGAGCGACCAGAATCTATAATTGCTTGAGAAGCTTTCAAAAAGCCCCATCCGAGAATGACGTCATGACTACACTCTTGTAAGACGATGAATACTAAGGACTGTGTATGGCCACTTATACCCACACGAATGACGCATCTTCCTGTAGGTTTTACATGTTTCCTATTAGCCACCTTCAGCAGAGATGTTTTGTTGTTGTCGAATACGGTTTTCTGCAACTGGTGACGGTACTTCTCCGAAATGACTGAATATGATGCTCCAGAGTCCACAAGAGCTTGGGCTGCTCGGCCATCCATGAAGATACCGACGTAGTTTCCTATGGTTTTTGTAGTGATCGACGGCGGAGGATATTTCTCTTCGGCGGCCTCACCTCCAAGGGAGGTCACACCCTTTAGTTTTCCACGTTGCGGTGGCTAGGTGATAGGCTAGAGCTTCTAAAGGGCGATGGAGGCCTTAATCGGCGTGTTGAGAAGCGTGCTCTTCAGCGGCTAGCTTGCTGCGATGGTGACCTACGTCGTCCTGTACCCACATCATCCTGTTCATCTTCGTAGTCCCGGAGTTGGCGTCGCCTGAGATCGGTCTGCTGTCTCCTGGCGCGGCCGTCATCAAATATCCGCCGCCTTTCTCGACAATAACGCACCACATGTGCCGGTCGTCCGCAGTGGAAAAATACTGGTTGGTTATCCTGGGAAGGCGTCAGTCTTCCTTGGTGCCGAAACAGGTTCCTCATGCGGCATTGTATGAACTTCGCCTGGGTCTCAACCCTTTCACCGTTTTGAAGGAAAATGAAGGACGACAGAGTCGGGTCAATATCTGTCCCACTTCCTCCCTTATGACCTCTTGAAGGGTCTCGGTTTTTTGCTCACCGTGCAATCCAAGTGCCTTCTGAACTTCCTCTCTCACTGTCTGACGAAGAAAACTTGTGAAATCAGTTTCTTCCTCCATCACAGATATCAATACGACGTTTGGTAGCCGTTAAAATTTCTTGGGTGTAATTTTTTTTTATGCACTGTCTCCACATACTGTACTGGCACCATTATATGAAGTCGTCTGTTGTCGAAACCTCCTTGAGGATTAGGGCTTGATATATGTCCTCAGCGACGCCCTTCATAAGATGTGCAACCTTATCTTCCTCCTTCATACTACAATCCACTATGTTACACAGCTCCAAGACGTCTTGAATGTAGGATGCTGTAGTTTCTCGTGGACGCGGTGCCCTGCACTTTAATTTGTCTTCAGCCTTGCACTTCTGTCGTTGTGTGTCGTCGAAATAATTGCGCAGTTCCGCCTAGAATACTTCCCAGCTTGTGAACTTCTTCTCGTTGTTCTCATACTATTGCTTGCCAGTGCCCTCCAAGTATAAAAATACGTTAGCCAAACACACCGTGTCATCCCATTTGCTAAATTTGGCTATACGCTCATATACCTTTAGCCACTTGTTTGGATCTTGGCGATCGTCACCAGAGAACCCGGAAGGATGTCTCATGTGGTGGCAAACAGTTGCTGTCATCGTAACATCGTCTTCTTCTTCTGTCTCCGATAGATTTCGATCTGTTGAATATGGCTCGAACTCGGGTTTCTCGCCACGTAAACGGCGGCTCTGTCGTGGCCTGATGGGAGCCACTGAGTCGTCGAAAATGGTGCGGTATCACAAGTTCCAACACCCGGCGCCTCCACCAGAATAATGTCACGTAGAGGAAGGTGTAAGTAGATAAATGACGATCGTTAACTTCACTTTACGAAGGTTTATTCAGCACTTGCACATACAAGAGCGCGGAGCGAACTGCCTCCGGCCAGAACACATACGGTATATATACCGCTACAGAACATTCCAGTACGATGGTTCTTGCCATTTGTGGATACTTCTAGAATGTACTACAACCGAATATAGAAATTGAAGTGTTTCTATTCAGGTGAGTTTTGAACTCACGACCCTCGATGCAACTATCTAGTACCATAACTATTACACAACGGCGACTGCGCTACTCTGCTTTTTCTGCGACAATATTTCCCACATTACCGCCTGAAAATTCACGTACGCTGTGCTAGCGAAAAGGTTGTTTATGATATTTTCTGACACCATTCTAATGAAGACTGCTACCTCTAGTGCGTCTCTTCGCGAAAATATTTTAGCAAGTGCCTGTTCATCGATTGGAATAAGCGATTGAGTTGATTTAATGACTCTCGCGTTTGGATCTCATATCCCAATAGAACGATCCACTTTACGTTTTCAGTGGTTTCCATGATTGCTAAAGAAAATTACCATTATGGTACCAATGACTGGACGCGGCTAAAATCCTACCCTAGCTTGTGAAATACAATATTGTGTTCCGTATCTAGTGCCTTAACTGTTGTTTGGACGTTAAACCAAATCTTTTCTTTATTTCAGTAACGTACTAGTAGATTTTTAATCAACGTTCGTCCCACCAGTGAGAGGCTTTGTTTAGGATAGGCGTACACACCACCACGATTAACTATTTACGTTCAGTTTTGTTGTGTGTCTGTTTTCCTTCAATCACAATCGTTACTTACACAAACGAAATGAATTGGTAAGTGTCATGAATCAGTAAATTTTTTAAGCTTTGTGACATTATCTTGAGTTTTCTCCTAAGTAGTAGCTGTCTACATAGCATTCACATGAGCAAATCAGTTGATAGCACCATTGGTAAATGGGTTTAGCTCGTCTATGTTTAAAAGGAATAGCTCGACGTAGTCATCGAGTCTAGCCACGCACGTCTGCTTTCATGCCCAGCAGTTCACTCACAGCAATTAATAATCTATATCTGTGGTCCAGCAGTCAAATAGTCTATGCATAGCTAGAATTCAGAATTAATAAATACAAAAAGATATGAAATATAAATGAATAATTTAATAAAAAGAGTTCTTTACTAACGTCTTTAATTGACGTAGACGACAGAGAATTATGTTGAAAAATGTTTATTCACGAAAGTGTAACACAACTAAATGGTAAGTAGTTCTATGATATCCATTTAAAATATACACAGAGAATAACTTTGCGAAATGCAGTAAAGTTATATTGACAGCGTTATGAAAATGATAGCAGAATCCGCGAGGTAATAGTCATCCAAGACATGTGAAAACTAAAACTATTTCGTGATCACAATACAAGAAATGTTCACCCATTCAGAATAGTCAGAGATCAACATGATGCTTTAAAAATTAACAAACACAAGATGACGAGACGAAAGTCATATTCTATTCTCAATACCACAATGCAATTGGAAAAAGTTAGAATATTATAACGGCCGTTCACTGTCCAGACTGTATCACATACACGATCCTGTAAGACTCGTTACCATAGGTAGGTCTCTTTCCTTCAAGCAAAAACGTACAAGTGTCCCAAACGTTAAAGTGTCGTCGTCGTCGTTCATCACCTGCACGACCGCATCATACACGTTAGCCGACTTCTTAAAGAACCAATGTAAAAGTGTCTTCTTCAGGATCTATGTGAAAAGAGCCCAGCATCGCTCCCTTGAGCACACAACTAGAAAAACGTCGTCTCCACTCGACTCCCATGGTGTTCTGCAACTGCCTGCTTTCCCATTGGCTGAAGGAATCCCCAACAAAAACACCTGATTTTTACGTTCTAACGGCATGATATGACTCAACTTGACCACTTCCCTGGCTAAAGTAATGTATTACAACATCATTTAAGTAAAGAAATGTTATGAACATTCGGTCACACACTGACCATTCACAATAAATGTAAATAAAGGTCCATAAATAAATAAGATTCTTGAGCAAGTGTGCACACATTAAATGACAACACACTGCCGTTAAATATTATTTAAACAATTACTTAGGCCTGTTTCACAGAAGTATCTTTTTGTCCTGTTATCGAGGGTGGTGACAGCTAACACAAGCGGTTGACCACTTGCCAAATTACCATGATTTTGTGTTAGTAATTGTAATAAATAGTTAAATAAATATCCAGAAAAAATAGTAAGATACTCATTAAATAAATACACAAGTATGATAAGATATGAGGTATTCATGCTGCATTCATTTTCTGCATTATTTTTGAGAATACGATGTTCGGACGAACATTTGCCTAGTGAAATGGTATAAAAAACGTAATAAACTCAGAAATAAAATTTATGCAGGTACATAGCTTTCAGGGATGATGACTATAGTGCAATGCTATCATCTGAGATCAAGTTTGTTGAAGTCTCGTGATTTCTTTTAACAGTTTTTAATTCAGAGGTTCATTGTGAAAATATTTAGGCACTGTAAAATATTAAATTCTGTAGGTTTAAATGTATTGCAAATATTGTTGTGTCCTTGGATGTACCTCATTTTTCTGAAATCACAAATGTATTCAGATTTGCTTTATTATTTGATGGTTAATTTTAAAGTGCCGTAAGAAGCCATCTTTCTGGATGCTTAGAAGTCAACCATTACTGACGCATTCCGAATTTTTCTAAGAGTGCGACCACTGTTCAGATTCACGTACCAGGATGTACACGCTTCCTGTCAAACCTTTGTACCAGCGCCTCTGATCGCCTGCAAAGGTCGCTGAGGCTGGGCAGGCTGTGGCGCTTTGCCTGAGCCTGGCACGCCACCCCCTGAGCCCTGGACCCGGTAGTGTTCAGCCGTACAAACATATTGACTTCATACCGATACTAGGCGACAGATTAACTCAGCTACATACATGTAGCGATACAGCACTGATCAGTGTCTATTCTCGTTATAGCGTAGTGTGCATTATGTTTTTGAAGCGATAACTAGGTTCCAGACAATGTGGGTCAGACGAGAGTGGAAAACCGTCAAAAAACCTCAGTAGCCGATGAACTGCGGCGAGTTTTGCCACGGTACCATTTAGCTGGCTCGGGAGCGTTACTGAGATGCTCAGTAAATTCCAATGACAGACAGTATATGAGAGGCATTGTGCATCCCGAGAGGCTTACTCCTAAAATTCCTATGGAGTACTATCTGCAGAGTTTTGCAAAATATTACTTCATCCCATAGACGTCTCGTGAATTGACAACAACGAGAAAATTCGATAAATTAAATTTAATACACAGGTATACCAACAATCATTCATCCTACATGTCACATACTACCGGAACTGGGAAAGGATAATCAGTTATTAGTACCCTCCCGCACACACCATCAGGTGGCTTGTGAAGTATAGATAAAGATACCATATAGCTACCACGAATAGTATTACATCGGAATATGACCATAAAGTACCCAGCAAGCTTACTCGTATCTCACGCAACCTAAATCATCCTCATAATGGAAAAAAAGAAAATCTTTTCACTTTCAGTTCAAGTTACACTCTTATCAGCACACAGTTGTGGCAATAGAGTATGCAGTTTCACTTTCAGGCAGAAAAAGTTGTCAGTAAACCACAAGTAATGTATCTTACCATATAACATACTACAAAAAGGGCTATTAGCTTCAGTGAAAACAGGGAAAGATAGTTTGGGAGACTGTTTTGGCTCTTATGCAACACACGGTTGATATGAAAATAATACTAAAGGCTTGAGAAAAATGGAGGGATCCGCCAGCTCCTTTGTAGCTAACACAATCACAGGTTTTGCGACACTGTCTGGAGACGAGGAGTAAGAAATTCATTTGTCATTTGGCTCTATTGAGGTGTCGATGTGCTGAAAAGATATCTACATCTGCATCTACATCCATACTCCGCAAGCCACCTGACGGTGTGTGGCGGAGGGTACCTTGAGCACCTCTATCAGTTGTCCCTTCTATTCCAGTCTCGTATTGTTCATGGAAAGAAGGATTGTGCCGTGCGGTTAAAGGCGCTGCTGTCTGGAACCACAAGACCGCTACAGTCGCTGGTTCGAATCCTGCCTCGGGCATGGATGTTTGTGATGTCCTTAGCTTAGTTAGGTTTAACTAGTTCTAAGTTCTAGGGGACTAATGACCTCAGCAGTTGAGTCCCATAGTGCTCAGAGCCAAAGAAGGATTGTCAGTATGCCTCTGTGTGGGCTCTAATCTCTCTGACTTTATCCTCACGGTCTCTTCCCGAGATATACGTAGGAGGGCGAAATATACTGCTTGACTCCTCAGTGAAGGTATGTTCTCGAAACTTCAACAAAAGCCCGTACCGAGCTACCGAGCGTCTCTCCTGCAGAGTTTTCCACTGGAGTTTATCTATCATCTCCGTATCGCTTTCGCGATTGCTAAATGATCCTGTAACGAAGCGCGCTGCTTTCCGTTGGATCTTCATTATCTCTTCTACCAACCCTATCTGGTACAGATCCCACACTGCTGAGCAGTATTCAAGCAGTGGGCGAACAAACGTACTGTAACCTACTTCCTTTGTTTTCGGATTGCATTTCCTCAGTGAACTTCCGGTGTCATCCACAAGGTCATTTATGTATATTGTGAATAGCAACGGTCCTACGACACTCCCCTGCGGCACATTTGCAATCACTCTTACTTCGGAAGACTTCTCTCCATTGAGAATAACATGCTGCTTTCTGTTATCTAGGAACTCTTCAATCCAATCACACAGTTGGTCTGATATTTCATATGCTCTTACTTTGTTCATTAAACGACTGTGGGGAACTGTATCGAACGCCTTGCGGAAGTCAAGAAACACGGCATCTACCTGGGAACCCATGTCTATGGCCCTCTGAGTCTCGTGGACGAGTAGCGCGAGCTGGGTTTCACACGATCGTCTTTTTCGAAACCCATGCTGATTCCTACAAAGTAGATTTCTAGTCTCCAGAAAAGTCATTATACTCGAACATAATACGTGTTCCAAAATGATTGAGGTGTGGCACATCCAGTTTTTGCTCCTTTGTTAATGATCTTTCCTCTGAACTATCAGTTCATAACTTAGCTATTTTCAAGAAAGGAATTAGCACTACATGGGACTTGCTCTTCTTGAGAACCATTCAATGGTTTATCTGAGTGAAACGTTTAGCAATAACATAACAAGCATCTTAGAAGTTTAGTGCAGAATCATTACTTACGATTTCCCGAAGCAATAGCGTATAGCAATAAAATCTGGGTAGTATGACTTACGTTTACTCATTTTTGGATTGTTATTTGGTGCGTCATTGGGGTTTTAATAATTGATTCTGTTGTTGTGTACGTACTATATGAAGAGTGTTGAGTGTGTCCGTTGCGTGACAGGGCTCATGGGTGAAACTTTTGGTTGGGATTAGTTTTGTTAGGGCACTGTAAAGTAGACATCGGTCTACATAATTCCGCATGCACTAGCACTGCTAGATAATGGCATTGTACCGCACTAATGAAGCTCCGAGAAAGATCCTTCACATGTATCTTCTCAAGCCTAATGTAGCGCCGCAACTCCCAATATTCAAGCCTTTTCGTAAAATATGACGATCAAGAGCCGGAGTTTACCCCACTATCCACTCCAGAATTTTCGTCATATGCTACAATCATACACTGAGTTCACTTCACTCACTGCTTCAGAATAGAGACGACAAAACTTGTTCAGTATTTGCACAAAGCCACTTTATGCAGCGTGGACCGCAGCAAGATGTGCTGGGAGAGAGTCGGTGAGGTTCTGGAAGGTACCGACAGGGATGTGGAGTCATACTGACTCCAGTACCGTGGCCAGCTGTGCTACGTTTCTCAATTGAGGAAACATGGCGCGAACAATGCCATTGAGGTGGTGCCGCAGATTCTTCACTGGGTGTAAACCGGGACAGTTAAGTGGCCAGGGATATACGGTAAACTCATTCTGGAGCTTTTCAGACCACGCAAGTACACTGCGAACTGTGTGACACGTTGCGTTGTTCTGCTGGTAGATGCCATCGTGGCAGGGAAAAACAAACTGCATATAAGGGTGAAGATGATCCCTAACGATGGATGTTCATTTTTGTTGATCCACTGTATCTTCCAGAATGACGAGATCGTCCAAGGAAAGCTACGAAAACGTTCCTGCCGTACTGGTAGAAAATCCGAAGAAATTCTGGTCGTATGTAAAGTACACAAGCGGCAAGACGCAGTAAATACCCTCGCTGCGCAGTGCCGATGGCACTGTTACCGACGACTGTGCCGCTAAAGCGGAGTTATTGAACGCAGTTTTTCGAAATTCCTTCACCAGGGAAGACGAATGGAATGTTCCAGAATTTGAAACACGAACAGCTGTTAGCATGAGTTTCTTAGAAGTAGGTACCTTAGGGGTTGCGAAACAACTCAAATCGCTTGATACGGGCAAGTCTTCAGGTCCAAATTGTATATCGATTAGGTTCCTTTCAGATTACGCTGATAAAATAGCTCCCTACTTAGCAATCATATAAAACCGCTCGCTCACCGATAGATCTGTACCTACAGATTGGAAAATTGCGCAGGTCGCACCGTTGTTTAAGAAGGGTAGTAGGAGTAATCTATCGAACTACAGACCTATATCATTGACGTCGGTCTGCAGTAGGGTTTGGGTGCATATACTGTATTCAAACGTTATGAATCACCTCGAAGGGAACGATCTATTGATGCGTAATCAGCATGGTTTCAGAAAACATCGTTCTTGTGCAACGCAGCTAGCTCTTTATTCGTACGAAGTAATGGCCGCTATCGACAGGGGATCTCAAGTTGATTCAGTATTTCTAGATTTCCGGAAAGATTTTGACACCGTTCCTCACAAGCGACTTCTAATCAAGCTGCGGGCCTACGGGGTATCGTCTCAGTTGTGCGACTGGATTCGTGATTTCCTGTCAGGAAGGTCGCAGTTCGTAGTAATAGACGGCAAATCATCGAGTAAAACTGAAGTGATATTAGCTGTTCCCTAGGGAAGCGTCCTGGCACCTCTGCTGTTCCTGATCTACACTCCTGGAAATGGAAAAAAGAACACATTGACACCGGTGTGTCAGACCCACCATACTTGCTCCGGACACTGCGAGAGGGCTATACAAGCAATGATCACACGCACGGCACAGCGGACACACCAGGAACCGCGGTGTTGGCCGTCGAATGGCGCTAGCTGCGCAGCATTTGTGCACCGCCGCCGTCAGTGTCAGCCAGTTTGCCGTGGCATACGGAGCTCCATCGCAGTCTTTAACACTGGTAGCATGCCGCGACAGCGTGGACGTGAACCGTATGTGCAGTTGACGGACTTTGAGCGAGGGCGTATAGTGGGCATGCGGGAGGCCGGGTGGACGTACCGCCGAATTGCTCAACACGTGGGGCGTGAGGTCTCCACAGTACATCGATGTTGTCGCCAGTGGTCGGCGGAAGGTGCACGTGCCCGTCGACCTGGGACCGAACAGCAGCGACGCACGGATGCACGCCAAGAACGTAGGGTCCTACGCAGTGCCGTAGGGGACCGTACCGCCACTTCCCAGCAAATTAGGGACACTGTTGCTCCTGGGGTATCGGCGAGGACCATTCGCAACCGTCTCCATGAAGCTGTGCTACGGTCCCGCACACCGTTAGGCCGTCTTCCGCTCACGCCCCAACATCGTGCAGCCCGCCTCCAGTGGTGTCGCGACAGGCGTGAATGGAGGGACGAATGGAGACGTGTCGTCTTCAGCGATGAGAGTCGCTTCGGCCTTGGTGCCAATGATGGTCGTATGCGTGTTTGGCGCCGTGCAGATGAGCGCCACAATCAGGACTGCATACGACCGAGACACACAGGGGGGGAGCGATCTCCTACACTGGCCGTACACCACTGGTGATCGTCGAGGGGACACTGAATAGTGCACGGTACATCCAAACCGTCATCGAACCCATCGTTCTACCATTCCTAGACCGGCAAGGGAACTTGCTGTTCCAACAGGACAATGCACGTCCACATGTATCCCGTGCCACCCAATGTGCTCTAGAAGGTGTAAGTCAACTACCCTGGCCAGCAAGATCTCCGGATCTGTCCCCCATTGAGCATGTTTGGGACTGGATGAAGCGTCGTCTCACGCGGTCTGCACATCCAGCACGAACGCTGGTCCAACTGAGGCGCCAGGTGGAAATGGCATGGCAAGCCGTTCCACAGGACTACATCCAGCATCTCTACGATCGTCTCCATGGGAGAATAGCAACCTGCATTGCTGCGAAAGGTGGATATACACTGTACTAGTGCCGACATTGTGCATGCTCTGTTGCCTGTGTCTATGTGCCTGTGGTTCTGTCAGTGTGATCATGTGATGTATCTGACCCCAGGAATGTGTCAATAAAGTTTCCCCTTCCTGGGACAATGAATTCACTGTGTTCTTATTTCAAATTCCAGGAGTGTATATAAATGACCTGGGTGACAATCTGAGCAGTTCTCTTAGGTTGTTCGCAGATGATGCTGTAATTTACCGACTAGTAAGGTCATCCAAAGACCAGTATCAGTGGCAACGCGATTTAGAAAAGATTGCTGTATAGTGTGGCAGGTGGAAGTTGACGCTAAATAACGAAAAGTGTGAGGTGATCCACATGAGTTCCAAAAGAAATCCGTTGGAATTCGATTACTCGATAAATATATATGACGGTAGTATCTGTTCCCGAAAGAACAGTTACCGTGGATGACCGTGCAGCTTTGCTAGAAATGAAATCATAAATAAATGGACACCCTAGCTGCAAACAGCTGTTGATGTACTTCATTGGGGACATGTTGAAAATGTGTGCCCCGACCGGGACTCGAACCCGGGACCTCCTGCTTTCATGGCAGACTCTCTATCCATCCGACCCACCGTGGGCACAGAGGATAGTGCGTCTGCAGGGACTTATCTTTCGGGAACAGATACTACCGTCATATATAGTTAAAATATGGCTTCCCGGCCATTGACCTTCTTGTGCGAACGCACACGCTATGCCCGAACTCGTACGGGACTTGGTAGATTAATCTGCCACGAGTAATGAGTATGATGGGCAAACATCTATTAGGCGCACTACGAATGTAGTGGTGTGGACATGTTGGGAATGTAGATCTCACGGGCAGCGTGCAAGGGATAAGTCCCTGCAGACGCACTATCCTCTGTGCCATGGTGGCTCAGATGGATAGAGCGTCTGCCATGTAAGCAGGAGGTCCCGGGTTCGAGTCCCGGTCGGGGAACACATTTTCAACATATCCCCAATGAAGTACATCAACGCCTGTTTGCAGCTAGGGTGTCCATTTAATTATCATTTCACTCGATAAGTAGTACAATTCTCAAGGCTGTCAGTTCAACTAAGTACCTGGGCGTTAAAATTACGAACAACTTCAGTTGGAAAGACCACATAGATAATATTGTGGGGAAGGCGAGCCAAACATTGCGTTTCATTGGCAGGACACTTAGAAGTTGCAACAAGTCCACTAAAGTGACAGCTTACACTACACTCGTTCGTCCTCTGTTAGAATATTGCTGCGAGATGTGGGATCATTACCAGGTGGGATTGACGGAGGACATCGAAAGGGTGCAAAAAAGGGCAGCTCGTTTTGTATTATCACGTAATAGGGGAGAGAGTGTGGCAGATATGATAAGCGAGTTGGGATGGAAGTCATTAAAGCAAAGACGTTTTTCGTCGCGGCGAGATCTATTTACGAAATTTCAGTCACCAACTTTCTCTTCCGAATGCGAAAATATCTTGTTGAGCCCAACCTACATAGGTAGGAATGATCATCAAAATAAAATAAGAGAAATCAGAGCTCGAACAGAAAGGTTTAGGTGTTCGTTTTTCCCGCGCGCTGTTCGGCAGTGGAATGGTAGAGAGATAGTATGATTGTGGTTCGATGAACCCTCCGCCAAGCACTTAAATGTGAATTACGGAGTAATCATGTAGATGTAGATGTACTAGCCCACGGCCACCCCTCCGATGACACATAAAACGTGATTCATCCGACAATGCCACTTGTCGCCACTCACTGGAGGTCCATTTGCGGTACGGGCTTGCAAATTCCATCCCTCGTCGCCGATGAACAGCAGTCAGAATGTGTAATAAAAGTATGTCATGGTACACATAATTATTCTACTTCTGTAATAGTAGTACTCAGATTTTACATGTAAATTTAACTTCAGCTTCATAAAGTGCATCTACCACTTTAAATAAAATTTGGCTTTAAAGTAGTCCTAGTTTTCCCACAAAAATTTTAATTCCAAAATTAGGATAGCAGAATGTGACTACACTTCAGCATATTCTGTTAACAGCAGAGACATGTGTCGAGAATCTTAGTAAGACTAGTTTAAGCCCAGCAAAAGATATTTCCTTTTACTCATTCCAGAAAAATATAAAAGATACTATAAAATCTTCACTCATATTAAACTGCTCTCAATCATTTACAGGAGAATCCACAGAATCTGATGTTTCTAATTAGTATCACAACGAAAGTTTAAAAACCAAATGCCACTTGTGACAACTGCAGATAAAATTTTAACAGTTGCATACCAATTGGGGGGGGGGGGGGGGGTCAGTAACGGACGCCAACGATGTTTTTAGGCTAAAACTCCCGTCGTGTTCAGTACTTTATTTAATAAATACATGAAATTTGTCATAATTATAATTGCTACAATCGACAATAAGAACAGCTTTTGGTTTACACTCATTGTTGAGTCATAGCGATTGTTATAAGCCGGCCCGGGTGGCCGAGCGGTTCTAGGCGCTACAGTCTGGAACCGCGCGACCGCTACGGTCGCAGGTTCGAATCCTGCCTCGGGCATGGATGTGTGTGATGTCCTTAGCTTAGTTAAGTTTAAGTAGTTCTAAGTTCTAGTGGACTGATGACAAGTTAAGTCCCATAGTGCTCAGAGCCATTTGAACCATTTTTTGAATGTTATAACTGAAGGTGTAGCTGGTCAACAATGACCACTCGCAGTCAACCGGTAAACAGTGTGGCGAGTGGAAGGTAATATCTTTGTGGCATTTGACACAATGTACAAGAAGATGAAATTGACAGATGACGAAATTAGAAATTTGCTTGAGAGTTCAGACTATGAATTTAGTGGTGAACCATCCGAAAGCTCAAGCAGTGAAACTGAATATTTAGTCATGGAAATTCCAGATCAAGTAGTTTCTGACAGCAGCGAGTTGGATGAAAGTGAGCAGGGTAAGTATCGATTTTTATTACTTTTGCAGATATTTTGGAGTATATTAGGATGTGTGTCAGGGTAGAGTGCTTAGTTTGCTAGTGTTCGGTTCTGGTTTAATATTTTTATAGATATTCAACCAACAAGAAGACGACCCAGGCCGATAGCACAAATTGATCAACTTGAAAAAGACATGGTGGCCCCGTCAAGTATGATATGGAAGAAAGCTCTTACGTAAATCAAAGGAGGACGTCTGTTGCTAACGTAATGAGAACCCTGAAAGGAACTAAGCCAGGGATAAAACCTGATACACCAGGTTTAGCTTTTCCCATGTACTTCTATGATAACATCCTGGATAACATTTTGATGTCTACCAATCAAAAGCTTGGAAATCTTAGGGAATCATCCGAAGATATTTTCATAAAAAATTCGAAACTGAAGAAATTGTGTCAGCAATTGGAATTCTATTGAACTGTGGAGTCCATAGACAGAACAAGGAGAGTTTACGTGATATATTTAGTAGAGAAAACTTTCCGATGTTCCGAGCTTCATTTTCAGAGCATTGACTGAGGCTCTTACTGAAGTGCTTGCGTTTTGATGATGCTCTAACTTGAGCAGCTAGAAGACAGACCGACAAATTTGCTCCTAACAGGGATATATGGAACATGATAGTAAATTTCCTGAGTTTTATAATCCTAGTGAGTCAGTCACAGTGGATGAAGAACTTGTGACCTTCCATGGGCGAAGCCCGTTCAGGCTATATATTCCAACAAAACCAGGAAAATATAGAATAGAGGTGAACCTGTTATGTGATTCAGATACGAAATACTGCTTCGCTGCGGATCCCTACGCTGGAAAGCACGCTAATGAGAAGAGTCATAACAATGACCCTGAAATAGTTAGAAGATTGAATGAAATGTCTAACTTGAAACAATCTGCAAGAAATGTTACCATGGACAGAAAGTTCACTACCGTTCCACTCGCATCTGATCTTTTGAAAAAGAAAATAACTACAGTTGGTACTAATCGAAGTGACAAACGCCATGTTCCTACAGAACTCCGTCCTGTTTCTCTAAAACCTACACCGGGAACAATCCGATTTGCCTTTAGTGATGATGCCACGTTTGTCAGTTACGTGCCTAAGAAAGGAAAGATTGTCACAGTATTGTCAACCCAACATCATGATATGAATGCGACGGAAGAGAAGAAAGACATCATCCTATTCTACAACTGTACAAAGTCACGAGTGGATACATTCTATAAGTGTGTAAGAACGTACAGCCGCCGTCGAGCAAAGCGTCGATGGCCAATGGCGGTGTTTTTCAACTTGATTGACGTTGCAGCATACAAATCATATGTTGTATTTCAAGATACACATAAGGAATGAACAAAGAATTACCCGACAAAGAGTTCTGGAAGAAAGAAGTACCTGAAAGATCTTACTCGTGAACTTTGTAACCTCAACATGAAAAGACGCGCTCAATATGCTGCAGGTCTACACTCAAAATACACTACAGCGTTATCAACTTTTGGGTATGAGTGCTATCAAAATCAAGGTGCTCTGAGCAGAAGAAACAACGTTACGGAGCCGCGACGGAAAGTAACATGTGCAGCTTTGCATAATCTGCCAAAGAAAGGACGCTGTTAATTATGTGCCCGAAGCAAAGACCATAAGTACATGAAATCTTGCACTTCTTGCAAGAAGTATATCTGCTCTGCACACATCAAGAAAGAAGAAGTAGTTCGTATTGTAAAGTGTTCTGAATGTGAATCTGAGTTATCCTTGTAATTGTGAAATTAATACAAATAAATGTAAAAAAACTATTTATTTTTTACTAAAATGGCCCAGAAACCCTTTCCCACTAATAATAATCAACATTTTAATCTTCAACTCTGCCAAAATTATGGAAATACATAAGTAATGTGATTTATCCTAGATAGAGAATGTGACCCCTCCCATTGGCGTTGGCCAGTGTAACATACAGAATTGGTATTTAACTGTTAACATACACTAAGCATAAAGAAGGCAAAACACGCAATTATCATAATGTGTAAACACAGTATCACATTTAGCAAGCATTATGCATACATTAATAAGAATTTTATCACACTGTTCTGAGAGCAAGAAGTACGTAGCTTATAGCTCACATGAAGTAGCATCCCTCAAGTAAAACTCATTAATAGAGAATGTGCAGACAAAACCTCTCTATAGTATCCCAACACTGCTAGCAGTAGTAATTGACTGATCACTCCCACAGCTCGGCACTCACAAGACATGCAGTTATTACGAAAATTTGTTGAACACTGACAGTATGAAACAATGAGTGAGTTGTACTGAAATTAACAACTAATCAGAATTTCACTGCAGAAGATCATGCCAGAGTAAGCCAAATTTGGAACTGGTTTACACTAACAGGAATTAACATTAAATGAAAGAAACTGCAAGTAACTGCACATCACACATCAGAATCTACACTACTATACAAAGACAAGTCGTTGTTGAAAGCTGTTATCAATATCTCAAAAAGTACTTGCCCAATTTATTTAAAATTATCACACCATACTGCAATAAACATTCTAACGTACAAAGGCTACAAATTTTGTAAAAATATGTGGGATATAAGTGCAAGTACGATGTAATGTGACAACGTCATTCGTAGTAATCGTAAATAGTTCTTAGCTGATTTACTTCCTATTTTGACATGATACTCTAATAAAATACATATACTATATAAATTATCGAAGTTTCCAAGTTGTCAACAAAAATCTGGGAACGACCTTGACCAATTTACTTCCAATTTTGACATAATGCTTTAATATGCTCAACCACTTTATGTACTTCTGTAAGATTTGTTGGCTGACAAGTCGCACGAGTCACTTCTAGTCCCATCACAGCCCAAACACGTCGTCGACTGGAGACAAGTCCGAAGATCGTGCTGACCCGGAAAGTCGCTACATACCTTGCAGAGCACGATGAGGTTCAAGGGAAATTTGCAGGTGAGCATCATCCCTTTGGAATAACACATCCCTTTCCTATGGCAAGAACTGCAAAAGAACGTATCTAACAACATTTTGCACGTACCGAGATGCTTGTTAGAGTCCCCTCCAGAAACGCCAGGGGTGAATGAGAGTTGAAGTTTATCGTATTCGAGACCATAAGGGCCGGGATGGGCACAATGCGTCTTGGACGAATGCACTCTACAAGACGGTGCTCACCAGGTCTATGTCATGTGCGGAAACGACCTTCACTTGTGTGCGGGCAGAATCTGCTCTCATCGCTGAAGACCAACAGCGCGCCATTCTATCTTCCAAGTGATCGTCTGACGGAACCAATGCCGGCCGGAGTGGCCGTGCTGTTCTAGGCGCTAAAGTCTGGAACCGAGCAACTGCTACGGTCGCAGGTTCGAATCCTGCCTCGGGCATTGATGTGTGTGATGCCCTTAGGTTAGATAGGTTTAATTAGTTCTAAGTTCTAGGCGACTGATGACCTCAGAAGTTAAGTCGTATAGTTCTCAGAGCCGTTTGAACCTTTTGAACGGCACCAATGGAGCCGTGCACGTAGATGCTGTGGCGTTAGTGAATGATGGGCTAGAGGTGTGCGTGCCCATAGTCCCACTACTGAGAACTGATTGGCAACAGTTCGTGTTGACACGTGTGGGTTCACGAGCCCTCTTATCTATGCTGTGTTAGCTGTACGATCTGTCACTGCTGCCCTCACAATATGACGATCCTGTCAGACATCTGTGCAGCGTGGACGTCCAGAACCTCGTCTACAGGTGAGAGAATGTTCACATGACCTCTGATACCAGCACCGTTGCACAACTGCTACAACACGTCCAACTTGTGTGGCAATTCTCCGAAACGACCATCCAGCCACTCAGAAGGCCACAATTTTATCCCTTTCACACTCGCCCAGTGGGCTATCGGAAACACGAGTTTCCCTCCGTGGCATGGTTGCCTGCTTGCTCCACACGTTCGTACCACACTAAACTTTCGGGCTGTGAGCATTCCCTATTAAACGGTAGACACAGATGGAGCTCTGATGGCTATGACACTACGCTGTATGTTGGGGGACGACGTTGAAACCATTATCAGTACATCTACTTTACTCAGGTGGCAAATGCCGTCATCGGATCATAACCGACGTCGTCTTTCCTCCATGCATTGCTGCCTGTGGAGGCTACACTAAGTACTAAAGTTGGTGTTTCGGTATGGGTCGATTCCTAGTACCTCATATATACGAGGGTTGGAACTAAAATAGTGGCAAATATTTATTCATAACCGATACAAAAGAGTTACATGTTTGCACCTGTCACTGTCCTTCAAAGTAGCTACCAGCGTTGCACAGAACCCGTCGCCAACGATGTGGAAGGCGTAGTATACCGTTAGCAGAGCTTGTTCTGCTGATGGTGTGAAAGGAGCGGTCTACTGCCTGTCGAATCTCTGGAACAGTTCTGAAGCGAATGCCACGAAGTGGTTCCTTCATCCTCGGAATCAAATCAAAGCCACAAGGACTTAACTCCGGGGAATATGGTGGATGGTACAGTACTTCCCAGTCCCATCGACCGAACAGAGCAGCCACAGCTAGCGCTGTATGCGCTCGCGCATTGTCGTGCAAAATGATGGGTGGGTTACGCAGGAAGTATTGCCGCTTCTTTCGCAAAGCTGGCCGCAGGTTATGATCCAAAAACGAACAGTAATACTGTGCATTGATGGTGGCATTCGCTTCAGAACTGTTCTCGAGATTCGACAGGCAGTAGACCAGTCCATTCGCATCATCAAAAAAACAGGCTCTGTTAAAGGTATACTACACCTTCCTCATCACTGGCAACGGGTTCTGCATAACGCTGGTGACTACATTGAAGGACAGTTCAAATGGTTCAAATGGCTCTGAGCACATGGGACTTAACTTCTGAGGTCATCAGTCCCCTAGAACTTAGAACTACTTAAACCTAACTAACCTAACGACATAACACACACCCATGCCCGAGACAGGATTCGAACCTGCGACCGTAGCGGTCGCGCGGGTCCAGACTGTAGCGCCTAGAACCGCTCGGCCACCCCAGCCGGCTGAAGGACAGTAACAGGTGCAAACATATAACTCTTTTGTATCGGTTGTGAATAAATAGTTGCCACTATTAAAGTTCCAACCCTTGTATATGACTGAAGGCGTCGATGTAGTTAGCGAAATCCTCGAATATTTCTTGACCGTTGTACTTCTTGAATCAAGACTAGAGTAACATTTGGACAGACATTGGTAACAAAAATTTCGAAAAGTTCTTGACCGATTTACTTCCAATTTGTACACGATTGTTGATAAATATCTCGAAAATTTCGTGACAGATGTACTTCAAATTTTTACACATCCTCTAATAAACATTCGGAAGGGCATAGGAAATATTTTTTGGAACAACAACGTACAGGACTTCTGTTAAAACAACTGTGAGGAAGAAAATACTGAGCTACTCTGTGCTATGAAAGGATGTACGTGGTGTTTATTTTTCAGTTTCTTTTAAGTGCGATAACAGGCCATTTAAACCATTGGACAATTAGTTTCTCCCCTATATATTCTTTCTCCTTACATATATAACTTTAAACAAAAATTGTATGTGCAACTATTTTGTTTCTTTCCTCGCAGCCGGTTATAAAAGAAAATAGGAAAGTTCTATTCATGGCTGTGGGCTTATGATTAGAATACTATTACGGAAGGTGATCATTCGAAACTTTGTAGTCCTACTCATTTGCTGATTAAAACAATAGGAAATTCTATTGTTGAAGCTACTACCCTCACATAACCAGCAGCTCGACAGGCCTCTCATACCCCATATACCAATGATTAGAACCGATTTACCGAATTATTTCAAACGATTTCAGTTCTCAATCAAGATTTCATAAGCTACAACAATACACAAGGTTCAATGTTCAGGGGATTGCTAAAGGGACATAGAGAGGGGAAGGAGGAGATGAGCAAAGATAGGACGGAAGAAAAGGTCGAGAAAGGTAGTGGGAGAAGGAGACGGATAGTGAGTGGGGGGGGGGGGGGGGGGCAATGGACAGAGAGAAGGAAGGAGGAGCAGGAGCCGCGGGGGATTAGCCGAGCGGTCTCAGGCGCTGCAATCATGGACTGTGCGGCTGATCCCGGCGGAGGTTCGAGTCCTCCCTCCGGCATGGGTGTGTGTGTTTGTCCTTAGGATAATTTAAGTTAAGTAGTGTTTAAGCTTAGGGACTGATGACCTTAGCAGTTAAGTCCCACAAGATTTCACACACATTTGAACATTTTTTTTGAGGAGGAGGAGATACAGAGAGCGGTGAGGAGGTAATCAGGACGTACAGTATAGCCAAATCCCATACATATTTAGCATCTGCGAATCATTGCGGTGTTCGTTAGTATTCAATATGAACAAAATCCTGGCAAAGGGATAACAAATTTGCAAGTGGTGTGCACTGATAAGCAGATGATTTAACTTCTACCAAGTATATCTACCTTGTCCTGGTAATGTCTTGCAAAAATCCAAAAACGGCCCAAACAACACATCTACTAAGAGAACCAGCCTAGATAAAAGAAAATAATTGTGTATGACGAGCACACCCTACATTTAATTCGCAACGGAAGCATTTCACGCATAATATAGTAACCTGGATAATGATGAATATGAAAAGCTTAATCACAAGATCAAAATAATTTTATAATGTGGTAATGAGGGACTTAACAGTTGTTCACTTTACAATACGATGTGGACCCAGTATGGTAGTCTTAATAGTCAAACAAGAATGACAGAATTATTTCAAGCAATACGACTTGAAGTCATTTGAATGATTTACAGCTTGAAATGTTTGAATGTGCATGGTTTAGCAACGGTGATTAAACACCTCTTGATAAGACTCTATGTGAAATAGCTTTAGAGACATTCTGTGGAACCAGTCAGAGTGGTACCCCAAACAGCGTCCGTCGTCATAACAGTACATCTTCATTGCTTCAAAAGTCGTGCCCCGGTGGCTGACTAAACAGAGCGACCGTACACATGAGACTACACATGAGAGCTGCAGTTTGGAATGTAGGCCTTAAAGACCACGCACACCTCGCAGTGTTTCTATCTCCCACCTGTCGTCTTAGAAAGATGATAATGTCCCTTTTACTGCAGAGCATGTGCTCAGCCATGGCTTTGTTTATGAATTGGAGCAGTGACGGTTATGATTACAGTAAAATGAGGATCCCCTTCTCAGTGAAGAGCACTTCAGTACAATTAAAGAGATGCCTTATTTTATTCCGAACACTAAGTCTTCCCACAGCATCGTTACCACACGAAAGAGTTACAGCAAATGATTGTATGACATATGACTAGTGTAAATTGCTGCCACATAAATCCAACAACGCTTAACAACACTTTTTCATAAACATTCTGAGCAGTGAAACAAGTTACGCATGCTACAGCTCTCGCTTTTTACAAAATTTACGCTCGTGACCACAGGTGGGTTCGGCCATTAGATACGTGACCAGCCACTTTGGCCTGTGTCGTCCAACTCTAATAATGCAATAAATCTTAACAGTGGCGTTGCATGGGCGACCGTAATCGACCACGGCCCACAACCGACTATAAAAATGCAATATTTCTTAAGAGTGAGTTTACACGCATGATCATAATCAGCAACTGCTGTCTCCCAACACTAATAATACTGAAATTACTTCACACAAACGGCTATGACCATCTCTTATACGACCATTCACGTTGGCCATCGCCATCTGACTCTAACGAGCACTGACACTGGAGATCCTGCCTTTTAGCCAATCAGTGGTCAGGAATATACTTTCTCCTTTATAAGGGTCGGCTTTACTCAGCCAATTGGAACCAACCACACTATCTCCGGCTGGAATGTGTGACCGTAACTCGCCATCATGGCGTCTCCACTTCCTAATAATCTCACCAGCATCAGAGCTTGCTGCATATTGCACAGTGTTACTGTTTAGGGAATATTAATGTACTGTAAATGTGACTCATTCACCCCTTTTTACAAAACGATAAATTCTCTCAGAGATATCGTATTTTGAAAATTAATTGCCTACAAAATGCTTTACCAATGTCTTTAATTAAACTCATGATATGCTTCCATATTTAGTTATGACATTAATTAAGGTTGATCGACTTCAGTACTATAATGACATAAATAATATTGTTACTTTTTCTAAAAATATTCCGAGTATATTTTATAAATAGTTATCGTAAGTCTGTCAGCGCAGTACCATCCATTTTGTGTCTACTGTATCTCCACTTTTCGTTTCTTGATATTTTATCATCCTGTCTACTCTAACAATCTCATATATTGAAACACAAAATTTAAAGCGTAACTGAGCTCTCATCTTTCGACACCTTGCCGTATTTTCTACAAAAAGGAAGTCTCTTTACATACAACACACTAACAGTTTTGACGGGAGTCATCTGGGTTGTGGTACTCCTCGAGGGCGAGATAATACTGGCACTACTGCTAATATTTTTTAATAGGCGTAAGGCCGTGATCGAAAGTATATTTCACCGCCTTACGTTTCGTCTTCAAATGCTGCAGACGTCATCAAAGGTTTTCGCGAGTCAGAAAACAGTTACAGTCTCAAAGGAGCTCAACAAACCGAACTGTTCTATTGCATCCACCCAACCGTCGATTCTTTATCTTATCATAACGCTACCTTACATAGCGGAATCGCGCAGACGTATGTTTTCCTTTAATTTGTAACAACTATCAAAGACTGCACCAGCAGATAACTCAGAAATCATCGTATTGATAAAGTGTTAAAGCAAGCTAGACAGGTGTACTAGTATTTGAGCACTGCAAAGGATTTTCGCCGGACACTTGTCACAGCAGGAATATATGAAATCCCTAGCACTTGCGGCAAGTGCACATAGGAACTACAAAAATAAGCAGTAACGCCCAACTTAAGGAACACAAGAGTAACGGTCGCTTTGAAAAGACGAATAAATCACAGTAGCTGATCATGTACTGCTGCCAAGGAACCACCAGATTCGTGTCTCTCCCACAGTGGTTTTAGCACGATCTAATCATTACTTTGCTAGGATGTACACGGAGGCCACAGAAATTGAAGCGAAAAAAAATTAATGGAACAGAAGTTATGGGCCTTAGTGCTAAGTAAAACAATCAGTGCCAACTCTTCCTACTACAAGCTGCAAAACATAGGCCTTCATACGTCGGTGCAACACCGCTCTCTTAGGCAGAGGTCTGATGACGTCATGAATCGAGCTTAGCAGTTCAGTCAGCTTGCTGAGATTGTCTGAGACTGTAACTGCTATCTCACTAGGTAAACTTTCTTATGAAGTCTCCAGCATTGGAATACTGAACGTTAGGCAGAAACATAAGCCATGGACCACGGTCTTACGTCCTTGAAAAAAAAAATAACAGCAATAAAGCAATTATCGTTCTTGAAAGCCTATATTATGTTGCTAAACGCCTTTATGAGGAGGAAGTGTCAAGAGAAGATACACTTCTGGAAGGCACACAGAAGAAGTGTTCTCATTTACGTAGTTCTCTCACCTTTCTGCTGCGATGCAGAGACACCTCTATAGCATCGAATTTTCGAAGAGTGTAGAAAAACTTCATTTCGGCGGCTGTGCATCGATCTACGATTGCAGAGTCAGCGCTGCTCCGAAAGCTCCTCCATCACAAGTGAAAGGACATGGCTGCTGTGACCTGTAAGTTAATGGAGTTTACCTTTTGCTCAGTAATAAGCTGTGATGTTATATTTAGGATAAATCGATTGTTTAACGTACCACACCATGGAAGTAGATTCTGCAGCATTACACTGAAGCAACAAATAAACTGATATGGGCATGTAATATGTAAACAGAAATATGTAAACAGGCAGAATGCGACGCTGCGGTCGGCAATGCCTATATTACACAACAAGTGCCTGGAGCAATTGTTAGATTCGTTGCTACAATGGCAGGTTATCAAGATTTAACTGAGACTGAACGCTGTGCTGTAGTCGACGCACGAGCGATGGGACACAGCATCTCCGAGGTAGCGTTGAAGTGGGGATTTTCCCACATGACCATTTCACGAGTGTACCATGAATATCAGGAATCCGGTGAAAGATCAAATCTCCGACATCGCTACAGCCGGAAAAAGATCCTGCAAGAACGGAACCAACGACACCTCAAGAGAATTCCTCAACATGACAGAAGTGCCTTCCGCAAATTACTGTAGATTTCAGTGCTGGCCATCAACAAGTGTCAAGTTGCGAACCGTTCTATGAAACATAATCGAAATGGGCTTTCGGAGCAGAAGGCCCACACGTGTACCCTTTATGACTGCAGGACAGAAAGCTTTACGCCTTGCCTGGGCCCGTCAACACCGATATTAGACTGTTGATGGCTGAAAACATGTTGCCTGATCGGATGAGTCTCGTTTCAAACTGTATTGAGCGGATGGGCGTCTACGGATATGGTGACAACCTCATGAATCCATGGATCCTGCATTTCAGCAAGAGACTCTTCAAGCTGGTGGAGGCTTTGTAATGGTGTGGGGCCTGCGCATTTGGAGTGGCATGGGACCACTGATACGTCTAGACACGACTCTGACAGGTGCCACGGACATAAGCACCCTGTCAAATAGGTACCCCACTTATACATTACCATAAGTGGTAACTTCTATCTACCCTCGATATGCTGGAAAAATTATACGTTTGAAGCCGGCGACAGGCATAAATAGTCATCCGAAATTGTACTGAATGCTTTCTCAGACAATTATTTTGAACTATTAGTTCATGAGCCCACTCGAAGCGTAAACGGTTGCGAAAGCATACTTGACATCTTAGCAGCAAATAATCGTGGATAAATAGGGAGTATAATGACGGATACAGTTATTAGCGACCACAAGGCAATTGCTGCTAGGCTGAATACTGTAACACCCCCAACCATCAAAAAGAAACGTTAAGTACATCTATTAAGAAAGCTGATAAAAACGTTCTTATCGCCTTTTTAAGACACAGTCTCCACTCATTATGTTCTCATTACGTAAGCGTAGAAATGTGTGGAATAATTTCGAAGAGATAGTATCGACAGCAATTTATATATCCCACATTAATTCGTAAGTGATGGTACTGATCTCCCATGGTATACAAAACGGGTCAGATCGCTGTTGAAGAAGCAACGAAAAAAGCATGTCAAATTTGAAAGAACGCAAAACCCCCAAGACTGGGTAAGTTTTGTAGAAGTTCGAAATATAGCGCGTACTTCAATGCCAGATACTTTTAATAACTTCCATAATGAAACTCTATCCCGAAATCTGGTAGAATACCCAAGGATATTCTGGTCATACATAAAGCACACCAGTGGCAAGACGCAGTCGATTCCTTCACTTCACGATAACAACGGTGAAGTCACTGATGACACTGCCATTAAAGTAGAGTTATTAAACACGGTGTTCCGAAACTCCTTCACCAAAGAAGACGAAGTAAATATTCCTGAATTCCAATCAAGAACTACTGCCAAGATGAGAAACATAGAAGTAGATATCCTCGGTGTAACAAAGCAGCTTAAATCACTTAATAAAGGCAAGGCCTCCGGCGCAGATTGTATACCAGTCAGGTTCCTCTCAGAGTATGCTCATCCAATAGCTCCATATTTAGCAGTTATATACAACCACTAGCTCACAGAAAGATCCGTACCTAAACACTGGAAAATTGCTCAAGTCACACCAATACCCAATAAGGGATGTATGAGTAATCCGTGGCAAAACAGGCCCATATCACTAACGCCGATTTTCAATAGGGTTTTGGACATATACTGTATTCGAACATAATGAAGTACCTTGAATAAAATGATTTATTGACACGTAGCCAGCACGGATTCAGAAAATATCGTTCTGGCGAAACACAACTAGCTCTTTATATTCATGAAGTAATGCGTGATGTCGACCGGGGATGTCAAATTGATTCCATATTTTTAGATTTCCAGAAGGCTTTCGACACCGTTCCTCAAAAGCATCTTCTAAACAAATTGCGTGTTAATGGAAAATCGCCTCAGCTTTGAGACTGGATTCGTGATTTCTTGGCAGAGAGGTCACAGTTCGTAGTAATAGACGGAAAGTCGTCGGGTGAAACAGAAGTAATATCCGACGTTCCGCAAGGAAGTGTTGTAGGTCCTCCAATATTCCTAATCTATATTAATGACATGGGAGACCATCTGAGTTGCAGACTTAGATTGTTCAGATTATGCTGGCATTTACCGTCTTGTAAAGTCATCAGGTGACCAAAACGAATTGCAAAACGATTTAGATAAGATATATGTATGTGCTAGCAGTGGCAGTTTACCCTGAATAAAGAAAAGTGTGAAGTTATTCACGTGAATACTGACAGAAATCCACTAAAATTCGATTACGCGATAAGTCACACAAATTTTAAGGCTGTAAATTCAACTATATACTTAGAGATTATAATTACAAATAACCTAAATTCGTACGATCCGATACATAATATTGTGGGTAGAGCAAACCAAAGACTGCGATTCACTGGCAGAACTCTTAGAAGGTGCAACAGATCTACTAAAAAACTGCTTACATCACGCTTGTCCGCCCTATTCTGGAGTATTGCTATGTGGTATGGGATCCGGATCAAGTGACACTGATGGATCACATCGAGAAAGTACAAAGAAGGACAGCTCGTTTTGTATTATCGCGAAATAGTGGAGATAGTGCCACAGACATGATACGTGAACTGTAGTGGCAAACACTAAAACAAAGGCGTTTTTCGTTGCGACCGGATCTTCTCATGAAATTTCAATGAGCAGTTTTCTACTCCGATTGCAAAAACATTCTGTTGGCACCCACCTACATAGGGAAAAATGATCATCAGGATTAAATAAGAGAAATCAGGGCTCTCACATAAAAATTTAAGTGCTTGTTTTTCTCGCGCGCCGTTCGAGAGTGGAACGGTAGAGAGACAGCTTGAAGGTGGTTCATTGAACCCTCTGCCAGGCACTATATTGTATATAGCAGAGTAATCACGTGGATGTAGATGTAGATGTAGATGTCTGATCACCTGAATCCGTCATGTACATTGTGCTTTCCAAAGAACTTGGACAATTCCATCAGGACAATGCGACACCCTACAGATCCGGAACTGCTACAGAGTGGCTCCAGGAACAATTTTCTGAGTTTAAACACTTCCGCCGGCCACCAGGCTTCTCAGACATGATCATTATTCAAAATATCTGGGATACCTCGCACATGCTGTTCAGAAGAGATCTCCACCCCCTCGTAGTCTTTCGGATTTATGGGCAGCTCTGCAGGATTCATGGTGTCAGTTGCCTCCAGCTCTACATCAGGCATTAATTGAGCCCATGCCACGTAATGTTGCGGCATTTCTGCGTGCTCGCGGGGACCCTACACGATATTAGGCAGGTGTACCAGTTTCTTTGGCTCTTCAGTGTAGACATTCGATAGATAGCAAAAGAAGAGAGTAACTTTCTTACCTTCAGATAGGGGTCATACTGTTACTAATAGGTCTGCCAGGGTTCTATTTAAGAGTGAAATAGATATGCTAGCCACAGAAAAAAGCTATGAGGTTCTACCTTCTAGAATACGAATAGAAGATATTGTTGTTGACATCGAAGTTGAACTCTGTTTTTTCTTTTTTTTTTCTTTTTTTTTTTTTTTGTTATCTGTATCACGTGCAGAATAGCCAGGATCCTGCTTAGGAGCAAATGAGCTGGCAGTAACTTTACGAAAGGCTAGTAGAAAGATCTCCGATATTTAAATTCTTGTAATGATATTCTAATTCTGCCAGAAGGTATAGGTAATATTACAGTGATGATAATGAAAAAAGAAGACTACCGGAAGAGAACTGGGGACTTATTAGATCCAAGAAGATGCAGAGAACTCAAGGGACAAGCCAGAAATACTGTTCTTAGGACAGAGAATAAGCTAATATAAACCTCTTCGATTCCCCTCACTGACAGCATAGGTGTCACCAAAGAAGATGTGGTCAATGGAAAATGGTGTATGGAAAATTCACAGACATGACATTCAATTGAGATAGATTGTCAGTAGCAGTGACTGTCCGACCTGAGGGGCTGCCCAATACTTAGTCTCCTACAGCAATTTATAGGAAAACCTGACACACACACTACAGATTCTGGTCGGTTTACTGAAAAATTGAAGTCCTTCAGATTTAGTCCAAGTGATGTTACCATCAGTTTTGACACTGTTATCTCTGTTCACTATTGCTGTTAGTGAGTTGATGACATAGTTGGAAAGTATTTTCGGAAAAGATACGGTAGATCTCTTTAAATATTGTCTCACATCAACTTCCTTTCATTGGGACAACAAATTATGTGAGCAAACTAATGGTGTTGCCATGTAGAATTCACTAAGCCCAGTTGTAGCGAATTTTCATGTGTAATTCTCTGAAGAAGCAGCCCTTCAGTCAGCGAAGGAGAAATACCTCATGTTAGTTTCAGTACGTTGATGATACCCACGTTCGATGGCCTCGTGGAGAAATAGAATTGCCAGAACTTTTAAATTTCTTCAATAATAATTCTAATATACACTTCACTATGGAAAAATATAATGAAGGTAAAATTTCATTTTCGGATGTTCAGGTGCTTAGAAAACTTGAAAGAATCTTAGGTCATAAAGTCTGCAGCAAATTCACTCACATAGAAAGATACATTCACAGAAAATCCAGTCACCATCCGATGCGAAAGAGAGGAGTTATCAAAACACTGGTAGACCCCAGTGTTTGGAGGATGAACTCGATCATTCTAGATCTGCCTTCAGAAGAAGAGACTACTGTGGCAAACAGATGAATGGGGGCCTACATCCTGAAAGATTTAGAGCTTCTAATGAAAAAAGAGCCAACTAATGGGTACGTTTTCCTTCCATTCGTATTTAATATCACAGATCGCACCAGCAGAGACCTTAGAAAACACAGTGTTTTTAAAGTGTTTAACCCAACTAGAAAGGTGTGTCAATATTTGGACGCAGCAAGGACCTATGGCCGCCACTTACCACAACACTATTATAGAAAATCAGTTTCTCTTGCGGTCAAGTGTAAATAGCAACTAAAAAAAAAAACAACAAGCATTAACGCCCACCTTAAGGAACACAAGAGTAACTGTCCCCTAGACAAGACAAATAAATCAGCTGTAGAAGACCATGCACTGCCACCTGGGGATCACCAAATTCGTTTCTCTGACACAACAGTCTTAGTAACCACTGATCATTACTTTACTAAGATTTACACAGACACAAAAGAAATTCAAAAGCCCTAAAATATCTTTGACAAAAAGGAGAAAGAGTGAAATTATACAATGTGGGCCTTAGTGCTAGAAAACGCAAATGGTGCAAACTTTTCTCCACTACAACCTCATAACGTATGTCGGCTATCACTGCTTTCTTAGGCAGCGATCTGATTACATCAAAAGCTTGCTTGGATGCATAACAGCAATGTGCCTGCTGAGGTTGTTTGAAACTGTAACGGCGTTCTGACTTGTTAAAGCCTCTGATGGCGTCTCCAGCACTGGAAAGCACTATGTGATCGAAAGTATCCGGACACGCCCAAAAACATACGTTTTTCATATTAGGTGCATTGTGCTGCCACTTACTGCCAGGTACTCCATATCAGCCACCTCAGTAGTCATTAGACATCTAGAAAGCAGAATGGGGTGCTGCGCGGGACTCACGGACTTCAAATGTGGTCAGTTGACTGGGTGTCACTTGTGTCATACGTCTGTGCACGAAATTTAACACTCCTAAACACGTTTCCGATATGATAGTGAAGTGGAAACGTGAAGGGACACGTACAACACAAAAGCGTGCAAGCCGACCTCGTCTGTTGATTGTCAGAGACCGCCGACAGTTGAAGACGGTCGTAATGTGTAATAGGCAGACATCCATCCAGACCATCACATAGGAATTCCATACTGCATCAGAATAAACTGCAAGTACTATGGCAGTTAGGTGGAAGGTGAAAAAACTTGCGTTTCATGGTCGAGCAGCTGCTCATTACCCACACATCACGCCGGTAAATGCCAAACGACGCCTCGCCTGGTGTAAGGAGCGTAAACATTGGACGATTGAACAGTGGAGAAACGTTGTGTGGAGTGACGAATCACAGTACACAATGTGGCGATCCGATGGCAGGGTGTGGGTATAACGAAAGCCCGGTGAACGTCATCTGCCAGCGTGTGTAGCGCCACAGTTAAATTCGGGGACGGTGGTATTACGATGTGGTCGTGTTTTTCATGGAGGGGGCTTGCACCCCTTGTTGCTTTGCGTGTCACTATCACAGCATAGGCCTACATTGATGTTTTAAGCACCTCCTTCCTTCCCACTGTTGAAGAGCAATTCGGGGATGGCGATTGCATCTTTCAGCACAATCGAGCATCTGTTCATAATGGATGGCCTATGGCGGAGTGCTTACACGACAATAACGTCCCTGCAATGGCCTGGCCTGCACAGAGTCGTGACTTGAATCCTATAAAACATTTCTGGGATGTTTTGGAACGCCGACTTTGAGCCAGGCCTCACCGACCGACATCGATACATCTCCTCAGTGCAGCACTCTGTGAAGAATGGGTTGCCACTTCCAAAGAAACCTTCCAGAGTGGAAGCTGTCATCAAACATGATGGGGGGCCAACACCATACTCAGTGTCCGCCCCCGGTAGCTGAGTGGTCAGGGCGACGGACTGTCAATGCTAAGTGCCCGGGTTCGATTCCCGGGTAGGTCTGAGATTTTCTCCGCTCAGGGATTGGGTGTTGTGTTGTCCTAATCATCATCATTTCATCCCCATCAACGCGCGAGTCGCCGAAATGGCGTCAAATCGAAAGACTTGCATCAGGCGAGCCGTCTACCCGACGTGAGGCCCTCGTCACACAGCATTATTATTATTATTACCATACTGAGTTCCACCATTACCGATAGAGTGCGCCTCGAACTTGTAAGTCATTTTCAGGCAGGTGTCTGGATACTTTTGATTACATAGGGCATCTTATAAATATCCCAATATCTGTCTGCTCCATACTCAGGTGCTATGAAAACCACCACAAACATTCTATACATGGTCGAAAGTGAGCCTGACATGACAGGCAAGCAGACAGCTGCACTTTTTACCTACGTTTTCTCTTTCTCGGTTTGTGTATGCTTTGCCGCCATTCGTCCTGCTAAGGGTTCGCACGCCTTGCTGCGAGAAACCTCTCCTTTTGTTGCTGCAGACGTGAGGCTAGCACACAGAAAGCTAAATCTATTAGCACATCCTTCATTTCTCTTCATATTCTCCAGGACCAAAAACACTGTTTCAGTTTGTTGAAATAATCTGCAACCATATGCAGAAAAAAGATTTTATTTCCTTTACTAGTTTCAGACACCTCGTGCCTTCTTTATAAAGTTCATTAGCGATACATTCCTTATTATTATTAATGTGTTACTAAACCTTGAGTGTGTTCACTTTCTTTGTCTGTACAACAGATGGTCCTATGTACAAAATCAGCACCTGGCTGCTGATCATTCAATCATCGCAATATTTCACAAGTAGCATCCAATAAACACTTCTTCTTTAGTTCAATAACAGCACAAGAAGCCAGTTTAACTGTCCGATTAGGTGATAAGGGCATCTAAATATGGCAGAAAATATGTGCTTGTTGGCCTTGGCTGCTAACTTTGAATGTCAATAACTTGAGAGATTGTAGATTGATTCGGTGTTATGCCACTTCGTGTCTGTTGGGAATATGATCTTTACGGCGATTTGACTTCATACATTATGATGAAATGGTGGGCAGTAGTTAATGGTCTTATTTGCGTGCTCTAGGGAAGGAAATACGGTAAGCTTTGCCTGCGTTCAAAGGAACAGAGTGCCGACTTAAACTACTGCAGTAAAAGCACGGCGTTGGTAGGCCGACAAAGCACGTTTTTCTGGGGAACGGTGAGGCGACATGCCACAGTCGTATTGTGCAAAACACATTAAGTTGGCGCCGGATGGGAGGCTGGCATGTAGGTATAAAGGCCAGCGCTGAGAAGTCGCCGACAGCGCATTTTAGGCCGGGAATACACCAGAAAAAAGTTCAAATGTGTGTGAAATCTTAATATGGTTCAAATGGCTCTGAGCACTATGGGACTTAACTGCTGAGGTCATTAGTCCCCTAGAACTTAGAACTAGTTAAACCTAACTAACCTAAAGACATCACAAACATCCATGCCCGAGGCAGGATTCGAACCTGTGACCGTAGCGGTCTTGCGGTTCCAGACTGCAGCGCCTTTAACCGCACGGCCACTTCGGCCGGCGTGAAATCTTATGTGACTTAATTGCTAAGGTCATCAGTCCCTAAGCTTACACACTACTTAATCTAAATTATCCTAAGGACTAACACACACACCCATGCCCGAGGGAGGACTCGAATCTCCTCCGGGACCAGCCGAATACAGCAGAGGATGGGACCTTGTCAGAGAGCAAGCCGCCAAAATAAATGCAAACGTTCTGCGTATTTCCTTGGGACAGGGAAACAGGCGTCCAGACGTCCAGACTGTTTCAAAACATGTTTAAGTATGATGCTTTTGGTAAGTTTATGTCCGTTCTTTGGAAACTTTGAAATGGACGCAACAGGGTAGATAACAAGCTGTTTATGGAGGGCTGTGCTTCCACTCTTAATTGAGTTAGCAAAAGACACGGCAAATGTGTGGGAAAGAGGCCGCGAAGCAGAATCATTTTTCCGTTTTCTTCCAATTAACTTTAAATTGTATGATTTGTCAAATCGGTTGGCAGTGCAAAGGCCATTCTCCAAGCTTAGGATACTGCGCTCCAGCTCGTGATTGGCTTGTGCGAAAGAGGGGTAAGTCAAAAAAGAGAAATGTTCTTTTGGAACCGAGCTGAGGAGGAAGCGGTGAGAAAGGAAGAAGGATCACTCTTGTGCAAGTCTTTTGTAGCGGCGCTTTGCTAGTAAAGAACTGCAGGTGTCTACCTAAACCGAGTGAGGTGGCGCAGTGGTTAGACACTGGACTCGAATTCGGGAGGACAACGGTTCAATCCCGCGTCCGGCCATTCTCATTTAGTTTTTCCGTGATTTCCCTAAATCGCTCCAGGCAAATGCCGGGATGGTTCTTTTCAAAGGGCACGGCCGACTTTCTTACCCGTCCTTCACTAATCCGATGAGACCGATAACCTCGCTGTCTGGTCTCCTTCCCCAGACAACCCAACCCCCCTCCCTCTCTCTACCTAAACGGTGAGACTTGTGTCCTTTGCTAGTGTGCGACTTGGAGCCTGTGCCAGTCACCTTCTGAACCGTCAGAAGTACTGCTTATATCATCACGGTCATGAGTGACGCGCGGGCCACGATGGCCAAGCGGTTCTAGGCACTTCAGTCTGGAACCGCGCGACTGCTACGGTCGCAGGTTCGAATCCTGCCTCGGGCATGGATGTGTGTGATGTCCTTAGGTTAGTTAGGTTTAAGTAGTTCTAAGTTCTAGGGGACTGATGACCTCAGACGTTAAGGCCCATAGTGCTCAGAGCCATTTGAACGAGTGACGCAGGAATATACTTCTTTGTCTTGAGTCGGCTGTCTAAACATCCGACACGCACAGTCGTGGCACGGAGTGAAATTGGTTTGGCAGACCAGCAAACGGGTCCACCTACACACTGGTATCCATCGAGGTTCCAGAGGCTCATAGGGAAGTACCTGCATCCTGAATTAACAGAACGCGAGACCGGGTACTTGCATTTTTCGGGAACGCGCATTTAATAACAGATTGCCGCCGTCCATGACTTCAGTTGCCGAACGCATAGTGGTGTGCCGCCTTGACCAGCAGGAGGGAAAGGCCATGTCCTATGTGGGCGACAGAAGCGACCGACAGCGCGCGACAGCTTCAGGCGGCAAAGTACAACCGCAGGTATTGTTATGGAAGTGTCCTACATGAGCGACATCTGTGTCACTGCCTGCAAATGGCGACGTTTGAATTCAAATGTGTTTGAATCTTGTCGCTTGTAGCGCGTGCGACAGCGGCAGCCATATTCCAAACTGTACAGGGTTTTGTGAGGCAGCAGACAACATGTCGACGGATTTCACCGAAATTTCAATAGCAGAAGTTAGTAAGAGGCGCTGTTTGTGGGATATAAGACAGAAAAACTACCACAATGTTTTCATATGTAACCAAGAATGGGCGGCTAAAGAAATGTCCTGTGACGACGGCCTCCCTTAGGGTAGACCGTTCGCCTGGCGCCAGTCTTTTGATTTGACGCCACTTCGGCGACTTGCGCGTCGATGGGGATGAAGCGATGATGGTTAGAACAACACAACACCCAGTCCCTGAGCGGAGGAAATCTCCGACCCAGCCGGGAATCGAACTTGGGCCCTTAGGTTTGACAGTCAGTCGCGCTGACCACTCAGCTACCGGGGGCGGACAATGGGCGGCTGTGGCCAATGTATTGGGCTCAACATGTAAGTATTGTTTTTTTTTCTTTTGCATGTGCGAATATTCATATTTATGTCATTGCGATATCCAAAAAAAAGTTGGTTTTATTGTTTATGATCGTATATCAGTTACAAGTTCATCTCATTGGAGTTATTTCTTTTCTTATCTGATTTCGTTTTACAGTTGCCAAAAAGCGATTAAATATGTAAGAGACTTTCTAAATATTTGATTAGAACTACCGATTAAGACGCATTTTACATTACGATACTTAGTAATGTACATTGGCGTCTGTGATGAAATTACGTACTTGCACCACTTAAATTTTCTATATTTTATATACACAATACACGCAAAAATAGAGTTTAGGGATTTATTTATCATTACAATAAAGCTTTTCTGAATATACGCTTCAGTTTTGCCTTTTATAACGATATTTCTGCCGTATATGAGATGTGCAAACGTAGAAGCCGCGCTCAGTATCAGATTTTTTTTCATCTTTACAAATCCATGACTCAAAGGAGTTTCCTTTTTTTCATGGCATCTGCTCTACGTTTGCTTTTCTTCCTCTGTATTTTGTAAATACAATGTAAAGACTGGAATGGGAAGTTGTCATGTTCTTAAATATCCCTGAACATTCTGGTATAGTTTTCCGTCCGTTAACTGTTGTGGGCAGTCTCATTAATGTACATGTAATGAAATATCATTTTATTTTTTCGACGATGTGAAGATGACTGTAATTATGCCACTTAGTATTAGAATATTACGTTATGCATGAATGTTTTGAAATCCAAGTAATATGCAGTAACTTGCCTAATGATATGTTGTGGTAGCTGCAGTGTATGTGGATTACATTATTCACTGCGGCGTGTGTTGTTCTGATTATATATTTTGAAGCTGTTATGTGTGTATAAGACCTGAATACTGTTGTGATAGGTGACTCAGATTTTGTATTGTATTAATATAATTAAGAAGCCAAAGAATTAGCTGATTACTTTACAATGGTACTTAAAAATTAAGTGGTATATAATATGTAGAATAACAAGTTTCACTTTCGTCTTATTCTCTATCAATTTTGCTCAAGTGGAAAACAGAAGACATATTCCTTTCGTTTTGGCTAATATTTCCAAGTATACTGCAGTTGTTTTACATATTCCTACTTTCATATTAGTGTAATTAATGGGTCACATAACACAATGAAAAATATAAATCCACAGTCACAAAGATAACTTTTATTACATATTTGCTTATCTGGTTTCAGAAGACGATGCCAAAAACAAATGGAAATCCCTGAGAGACTATTTGCGAAGAGAACTGATGAAGAAACCAATAACATCATCAGGTGACGCAGCTAATGCATGGAGTAGCAAGTGGTGTTATTTCCAGACGTTGATGTTTCTGAAGGACATAATGACACCAAGAGAGACTGTAACAAATGTGGCACTTGAATGTCAACAATCACTGTCATCAAATGGTGACAGTGACACTGAATTGACAGAAAGTGATCTTGGTGAAAGTATAGTCTTCAATGGCCACGTTGATTGTGTTGTGACTGAGGAGTTCCTGCCCAGCACAAAAGACCATAACTCTATGGATACCACATCACCACCTCCGTCGTCACTGACACGGTCAGCGAAGATAAGACAATCTGCTAGTTTTGAGAGAGAACTGCTTGAAATGGAAGCGAAAAAGATCAAAATTTTCGAGTCACAAGGCGAATGTGAAGACAGATAATTTTTGTTGTTATTTTAAGCAAATTGAACCACTAGAATAAATTAGAAATAATGGAGCAATAATTGATGTACTGAGAAGCAAAGTTTCAAATAAAAAATAATAGAAGTAAGTACCTTTTTTGTCTGTAACCATATCTTGTAACCTGCCATTCTGGTTTCAGTGATTCAAGGCTGTGGATAGTAACTACCAGTATAGTTTTTATTAGTGACATGTACCTGCTTTTAAACTGAGTGATTAATTTATATCACTTACCATGATAGTCTTTTTGTTTGCATTTTCATAAATTTGTACAAGCTCCTACTAGAAAGCATCCTCAGAATTATCTTATTTGCTGTTGAAACAACAAGACACAGATCAAGATTTATATAACTTAGGTTCAGGTAGTACAGTACATTGTGGATAGATTAAATCTGTTAAGTAAACTGATCTGCAGGGAGACCATGTTGTGATGTGGCAAAAAGGTTGTGGAAATTGGACATGAGTATATTGGGATAACTTTTTGTACATTTCAAGAATAGTGAATGTTTTTGTACTGAGGCCAGATATTTCTACTAGAGGATTGCAGTTTTATGTAACAGGAGCAGGGAATATGCCACATTTTGGATATTCTTTGAAATGTAGAAGGTTTGTTGGTCTGCGGTGAGACCAACAGGTGGTGGTTTTCTGTCATTCATCATGTTCCATAGATTACATCAGGGAGGAGAACCTTCACGAATGTGGAGCAAATCAAGATATACACTGTTGTTGGTACATGCACTGTCTGCACAAGCATCTTTATTCCATTTCTTATTTCTGGATTCTGTGTTTATAGCCACTGGTTTACACAGAGCTTTCCTCTCCCCACAAAATACTTTAGTGCCAGGAGTTATCCAGTTTTTATCTTTCTCTTCGGTATTGCCCTTGTTTTATTGTTAAAAAAACGAGATTGGAGTTGTTCCTGGAATATATTTAAGGAAGAGTTAAAGTTACTATTAATGTGCTTTATAAATTTCTCCCTTATATTATTTCCATAACTTCTCACTATGGTGATAGTCATTGTTAATGGTACAGTGATATAACAGTTTTGGTATAATCAGTGCCTAACTCGCCAGTAAATTTTATTGATAACATTTGAATATCATGGTCAGATAAATGATTGACTATAGGTTTTACAGCTAAATAGCTGAATGTTGTTGGATTTGAAACCAAATCGTCAGTAGCTGTTTCACAGTCTCATTCAACCATGATACAGAGTGACACTGTGGAAAATAACACAATGATGGACATGAACATTCTCATGAATTAAAAGCACTAGCAGTTTTCTTCGTTGATAAATATGTTTGTGAAGAAATATATTTATGCACTAGTTAGTAATGGAAACATACAAGTATGTATTTAAATGTTTATTCCAAATTTCCATTTTGTACACTATTAAAATACTTACAAAATTCATTTCTGATATTTGTTGCATCTTGAAGTGAAGAATTTAACCTCACTGAGCTGCGAATATTTGTTCCCACTCTTGGCTCAGTGACTGTGTTACATGGCGAGTCAACACCTTCTTTGTCAATAATAATATTATGCAGAATAGTTGTTGCTTTCACAATGGCTATTGCATTGTCCACATCCGTTTCTATTGGTTTCAACAAGGTTCTCCATTTTGAGGAGAGAATTCCAAATGAGCATCCTACAACTCTCCTTGCTCTTGATAACCTTTCACTAAAGGCAGTTAAATTTCTACCTGGGTATGGTCTCATTAAGTTTGACCTCAGCAGAAACGCTTCATCTCCAACAAACACAAATGGCCCTTTCATGTTCTAATTTGGCAGGAATGACTCCCCAGGCAAAATTATTTCATTTGATTCCATTTTCCTACGGAATACTTAATTATTGAATACTCCTGCATCACTGTCTCTTCCATATGCACCAACATCAATTACAGAAAATCTATATTTGCCATCCGTTACTGACAGCAGGACTATTGAAAAGTAATTTTTATAATTGAAATATTGACTTCTCGAATTTGGGGAGATGCGAATTCTGATGTGTTCCCCATCTATACTGCCAATGCAATTTGGAAACTGTCATTTTTCCAGAAAGTCCTTTTCAGTATTGGCAAAATACTCTTCTGTTGTTTGTGGCATATGTAATGGTTGGAAATATAGCCACAGAGCTCTTGAGACTTTCTTCACAGTATTTGTCACTGTTGTTTTGCCAACCCTGAAGGAATAGGAGAGCTGGCGAAATGACACTCCCGTTGCATAATACCTGAAGGAAGAATAATTTTTTGTTTGTATACTGTTTTTGCTTCGTAAAAGTAGTATGTCTTAAATTGGAACAGGTAATCTATAATAATAGCTTCCTCTACGGACACTTATTTCCTGCCAGCAAAAAGGTAATAAACTAGTATCATAAAGAGAGAAAGATGGGTGACTGGTGAGGTACACCATACAAAAAATAAATTGAAAATGTATGAAGACCTCTCCAAGCGAAGAAACGCTGATGCATATTATACTTTGTACAAAATAAAAGACAAAAAAAATGGTTCAAATGGCTCTGAGCACTATGGGACTTAACTACTGAGTTAATCAGTCCCCTAGAACTTAGAACTACTTAAACCTAACTAACCTAAGGACGTCACACACATCCATGCCCGAGGCAGGATTCGAACCTGCGACCGTAGTGGTCACGCGGTTCCAAACTGACGCGCTTAGAACCGCACGGCCACACCGGCCGGCAATAAAAGACAGATGACTGCAGTTTCAGCAGAGAAACAAAATCGTTATTCATTAACATGGCAGTAGACAAAGGACATAATGAATCAAAAAGACTTACATTCCTTTATAAATGAAAAGTGAAAAAGTAACAAAAAGGGCAGAGGATAGCAAAAGTGATGTAGATCTTGTAGAAATAGCAAGCAGTTTTAACAGATATTTTTTAACTGCAGCAGATGATTTGATAAAGCAAAGTAAGAGAAAGTACTACTAACTACTGAATCTGTAAACTAGTATCTAGTACAAAACTATCATTTCATAAATCAATGTGAGTATGTAGTGCTCAAAACTAAAAATGTGGAACGTGTATATTAAAGTCAAAGGACACAATTAAAGAAATAAAAAGCAAAATTTTTTATGAATAGTTACAGATAAGCATTTGACGTTGGGAAGGACATATGTACTATGTAAAAAGATAAACACACAATGGAAATTCCAGGATGGAATAATACATAAAAAAAGAAGGGAACCACTCATCTATTTATGGCTGATGGCTGGAGTATAGACACACACAAGGGAAAACAGTCTATGCCCCACACCTCAGTCATGTGTAGGTGAATGATTGCCTTTCTTTATCTCATGTAAGGCAAAGACGCAGAGTTTCATGTACAGAACAGTATACACTGTGCATGATAAAGTTCTCAAGACAATGTACAGTGGACCTGTATTCCGACATCTGTACTAGTCAGTTCACATATGAGGAAGTGTACAAGATACATGCTTACAAATATTTAAAACTCAGGAAAGAGCAGTGGGGTGTATATAAATAAAAATCAGAATATTTGTGCAATGAGAGTAAGTGATAAACTACTCCTACATAAAAATATGGGCCCATGACTACATAAGAGGAAAGGAGAATTATTACATAAGACAGCAAAATCTCAAACTGACAGCGACTTTTCCAGATTAAGTAGGCAAAAGGTTTTTTTAATTAAGATACCAAATCAGTCAAGGAAGAAAAAGATTGAATTTTTTAACTGATTTAACTTCTGTGGTGTGATAGAAAATGTGGAGTAACCTCATATGTGCCTGTAAAAAATAATCCTCTTTTCTTCATTATATATAAATTGTAAAGTAACATGGTAAATGCAGTCAGAACAGAGATGTTCATCTGTCTTAATCTGTGTGCCTATAAACTTGTATAACACATCCTATACTCTCAACAGAAAATTGTAAGCTAGTGTCCACAGGCAAAGAATAATTAACATTTATGACAGTCACACTAGCAAAGAATAGTTTGGTGCCCTGCACTATGAATTTATCAAATATGTAACCATTTTGCCATCAATTCGTAGAACATTCTTTATTGTCGACGTTAATTTACACAACATAATCTCCGCTAGCACTGATTGGAAAGAAGTAAATTAGTAAAAAAACGTAAAACAAAAATCCAATGCTACACAGCTCATGTTACATTTTGAAAGCACGTACTAGAATATGGTAGTAACTTATCTTAGTGCAATTATCAGCCTTCCTTCCATGCTTATTGGCCGCTGAAAGTTGGTGGTTGCATGCGAAATACACATTTTTAAACCACTGACGAGATAATGGAAGGTATGTGTGTTCATTCTCGTATATTCAAAAAATTTGTTTGGTGATCGTCGCAACTCACGACATAAATGATGCAATTCGCCATAGAGACACCTCGTTTTGTAGATTTCACGTACAGCGCTTCTTTCACGTCTTAATTTCCTAATTACAATTAATTTTGCTACTGTACTTTCGAGCAACAACATCATTGTACGATTTGTGGGGGACATCGTTCGGAAATAGCTGATCGGAGCTTGCGGTAGTTTGTCGCTCGCACGCAGGAAGTAGTGAAGTAGTGAGCTGAAGCAGGAATGTCGCGAATCCGGCTGTCGCGCGCTGTCGGTCGCTTCTGTCGCTCACGTAGGACACGGCCTAAAGTGTTCGCTGCTGCGACGTAACGCTACAATATATATTTCTCGGCACCCTGTTCTTTCAAACCGTAATTTTCTTTTTTTTGTATGGTAGAATATAGATGCTTGGTGGTGGCGTAGTTTGGTGCCATAACCTGGATTTACGTATATGAAGTCAGATAGAGCGATTAGTGTTCTGGTTAGTGTCGTGTGTCGATCCCCAGGAGATCACTTTGTCCGCCATAGATCCCATGTTGGTAAGGCGTTTGTTAAATAAAAATGTTTGTGTGATGTTTCTTTAATAATTTTGTTATCTTGTCGTGTTTAAGATGAATAAATGGAATATCAATTAGACTACAACTTCTCCCTGAGTTCTAATTAACAGTTCCTTCCCATTTTATTATTGCAGACTAGATCCGAAACATAAGGAGTAGCTTTTCACTTGGTGTCCACTGCGTGGATCTTTCACTTCTTTAACGATAATCTTCTTTCAGTCAGCGAACCGCTGCCAGGATCTCGGCCCTTGTAACTTATGTGATGCTGTCAGTTTGTGTACTTGCCGATCAGGTGCGCATTATTAAGAAAAATATGGTTCATTAGTATGCTGTAGATATGTAGTACTCTGATTCTGTTGTTTATATGTTTACTTGTTTTATTTTTAGTGCATTTGTGTCAGCGACTTCTGTGTCATTTGTCGACCGAATTCCCATCGTTGCTAACGGCGTTGCCGTGTTATTTTTGTGGTGTTTACTATTGTATTTGCTTTGTATTTGGTTGTTTTTGATTCTGAATCTCATGTACTACTGTCATTATACTGCGCATATCTTGTTAGTTAAATAATAGGTTGTCCACGTGTTGCATGGATAAGTGATGTTGTTGTTGATAGAGAATTTGAATGATAACGAGAGGCAGGGCTAGACAAGTAGACTGGCAGCGGGAAAATAAGGCATACGTCATGTAGGAAGAGCGCAACGAAACGGTTGAGGCACAGTTTGAACTTAGGGAGGCGTTGCTGCTGAACGGAATTAGCAACAAGGAGGTCGCATAACAAGGAAATCAGGGGACAGACAATGCTAGATCGCGTGTGGTAGAAGATGTGAGCGGACCACAACATATCGAGGCAGATGCGCTTGATAGAAATACGACAGGGAAGACAGGGCAGAATCAGAACGCAATGATGCGGAAACAACATCGCAGGATTCATGTATGAGTTCGAAAGATCACGATACGGTGGGAAAGGAAGAGGACTTCAATATAGTGGCATTTTTAATGGGAATGGAGAAGAAACTTGATAGACTAAAGCGAATGGAGGCTGGACTAAAAGGGATAGAGGTGAAAATTAACGAGACGAGGACGGGCATAAAAAATATCGGTGCTCAGGTAAATCAGATGCGGGAGGAACACAAGTCATGGGCAAATGAACTCCAAGAAGACCTACGGAAAGTAAACACCAAGGCAATGAACGGTTTAAAGATTGCACATGACCCTAAGAAGACAGTAGAGAGTGCCTAGACAGTTGCAAGTTTCTCAAGACGAGTAGCAGCTGAAGCATCGAAAGCGAGTAAACGCACAGGATTGCAAGGACGAGAGGCGGTCATCAATTTGAAATGGCTCTGAGCACTATGGGACTTAACATCTGTGGTCATCAGTCCCCGAGAACTTAGAACTACTTAAACCTAACTAACCTAAGGACATCACACACATCCATGCCCGAGGCAGGATTCGAACCTGCGACCGTAGCAGTCGCGCAGTTCCGGACTGAGCGCCTAGAACCGCTAGACCACCGCGGCCGGCTTATCAATTTGAACAAGAAGGTCTAAAGGGTAGAAAAGCGACAAAATGACGCGGAGCAGCGCATCGACACAAAAATACGTGAAGCCACGGATTTTCATGCGACAAGGGGCCATGGCCATCTGAGCTGCGCAAATTAGGGACAGATTCGGAGGTAACAACTGCAACTCCTGTGAGCGAGACTGAAGAGGTCCGTACTCTCCTTTCGTTCAAAGCGCAACAGGACGCGATCAACACGCGCATAGAGAAGAAATTGGAGGAGGCGATAAGGAAAAAATTCAAATGCGGCCAAGCGCGAACGCAACAGCACCTGAAACAAATTCAGTCGGGACGGATAACTGTATATCGCTAGCGGCAAGCAGAGGATATGGTGAGATGAACGTCGCATTTTCTCGAAGCCGAGGAGGGAGCATAAATGAGGGGACGTCGAACGAGGACCTCCCAAGGTCATATAATTTCCTAAGGACGGAATTTGTCGATGAAATGCCACTTGATTTTCAGGATTTCCTCCAAGTCCGAAAATTCGAAATTTTCCAAGGTGAGGGTAATTTTACTCACCCACGGACTAGGATGTTACAATTTGACCTTCATTTACCTCCAACTTGGCCATTAAATTACAAGCTCGACTTTATTTGCGTACACTTACAAGGGTCAGTTGCGGAGAAAATGCGCGGGACATCAGCAACGTGTAGAAGTTACCAGGAGTTCAAGGACAGCTTCCTAAATATCTACTGGTCCAAGGAGACGCAAGAGCGCATAAAATACGAGATGATTGCTGGGAAATATTTCTAGAGTTCAGGCTACAAAAGCCCCGTCAAGTTCCTTGATGCAATGATTGACAAGAACCAATATCTTGACGTACCATGTTCTACCGGTGAAATCATTCGTCATTGTTACACCAAACTTCCGTCAGAATATCAACAAGTATTAGCTGGCAGGTGTATGTGGAGCTCAGTACTTTCTGTAACACACTTTACGAATTAGAGTACGCATTCCGAGCAGAGAGCATCAGAGAACAAAGCAATGGATGGCGAAGCCAAGGCTCCAGTTTCAATGACAACAGAAGATGGGAGCAATTGAACAACGGAGGAAACGGAAACGGAGCTCAGATCGAGGAAATTGAGATTTGCGGGCCGAACCCAGTTCGAAGTGTGCAAGCAAATGATAACCAACGTCAATGACTAGTTAAGAATGCAGAAGAGGCACAAAACGCATCTGCAACTAAATTCGGACCCAGCCTCATCAATGTTATTAGATACGACGATGTTGAAAAAACGTTGCTGGAAGAAAGAGTGGAGTTCACTCAAAATGACGTGCATCCAATTGTTATGGCAACGATAGGAGGGAAGGGAGTTAGATCAATCCTGGATAGTGGTAGTGATAGTGGTAGGCCATTGCGGAAGAGACTTAGAGACAATGTAAGGGACTGCAAGACTGGGCGGAACTATCGGTAAAGAAACTAGGAATAAAAGAAGCAATAGTAGGGAAGGCAACTGAATTAAACATGCAGACAAGGCTAGAGCTACTTTGTCAAGATCACCTGCTGGTGGGCAACTTCTTGATCGTCCCAAAACTGACAACTGCGTTGATTGTCGGAACTGATTTTCTACGCGAGTACAATGCAGTACTGGACCTAGGACGTGGTACAGCGACATTAAATAAGGATAAAAGCATCATGCTTCGTTTCATTGATCGGGCAATACGAGCGCAAATCCCGGCGAGGTGCCTTAAGATCTGCACAGGTTCAGATGACTGGCATTTAGTGAAGGAGAAAGCAGTGCCGAGAGATGACAGGGATTACTACTATGACAGAGAGGACACCGAGGACGACGTCCGTCATGCGATACAAGAGAGGATTTCTGGCATTGACAATATTACCGAAGAGTAGAGGGCGGAACTACAGATTGTGCTACTAAACAACATGGAAGTGTTCCGACCTAAGACAGGAACGATCAGTAATTTCCAGCATGTGTTCCGTCTCAAACAACATCAGAAGTTCTTCGTCCCACCTTATCCCATTCCAATCGCATACAGAGAGAGAGTCCGAACAGAAGTATGGAGGATGCTGCAAGAAGGGATCATTGAAACCAGTGTGTCCACATACAGTAATGCATTGTGAGTAGTTGAAAAGAAAGATGGATCGCTACGTGTGGTGCTTGATTCGAGGCAGATCAACTCAATAATCTTGCGGGAAACAGAACGCCCGGAGAAGCTGGAAGATCTCTTGTAAGGATTTCATGGTGTCAAAGAGTTTTCGTCCATTGACCTCCGTTCAAGTTTCTGGCAAATTGATTTACACCCTTCGTGTCGTCAATACACGGCTTTCCTAGTTGAAGGACACTGTTATCAGTTCCGGCGATTGCCCTTTGGCCTCAGTGTATCGTCCGCAGCATTTATCAGGGGGCTGAACGGAATTTTTTCGGAGAGTCTGAAGAACGACATCACGTCTTACGTTGATGATATTCTCGCCACAAAGCCCTCTTGGGACGAACACAACAAGGTCCTTGGTGAACTACTAGGAACACTAAGGCAACATGGTGTCACAATTAATTAAAAAAAACCATGTTTCGGAACGAGAAAGGTGGATTTTCTTGGGCACGTAATTTCAGCAGAAGGAATTGTATCTAATACGGAAAAACTTGAAGCTATTGCACAATTCCCGAGACCACGGACCAGGAAGGACCTCAGAGGGTTCCTGAGCGTCGTAAATTTATGTAAGAAATTCATTAGAACGGAAGGGAATGGTGCACCAAGGCTTTGTGCCTTAACAGGAAAGAAGACACCGTGGCTATGGGACGAGGCAGCGGATCATGAATTCAATTCGCTAAAAATGGCTCTTGTCGAGGCACCCATCCTATCTCACCCTGACCGAACAGCAGATTTTTGCATGTGGACTGATGATGGGAAAACAGGTCTTGGCGTAGTAATACTCCAGCAAATTATGGAAGAGGGGCATTAGTAAACAGGACAATAGCATTTGGGAGCCGATTCCTTACAAAATACGAAAGGAATTATTTAGTAACTGAGTTGGAGGCACTGGCTATCGTGTGGGCTTTCAAAAAATTCAAATATTTCCTGCTTCGACACAAGACCCATGTCTTTACAGAACACAGAGCGTTGGAATTTTTGCTGTCGGCAAATTGGGACACGACAGGCTGACACGGTGGATTTTATTCCAACAGCAATTTGACTTCTGCATCACACATGTCCCGGGAAAAACAAATGTGATTGCGGACGCACTTTCACGTTCACCGATTGGGAGACCAGATGAAAAGGGAGAAGATGCTGAGGATAGTCACTTTAGTCTATTCTATCTGTGGGTATTCGCTTTCGAGAACTTCATGACCGCATCATTACGTGATATAAGAAGAGAGCAGGATAAAGCTCCGGAACTGAAGCAGCTGAAAGAACGTTGGAAGGACCACCAGGAAGTCGAATTACGAATGTTCTACCTTGTAAGGAAGGGGATTTTATTCCACATACGTAACGCAACCAGCACGATATGGAGCCTTTGTATATCAGTCAATAAGTTAATCTGGTACACACACTTAAGTTATTGTCACTTCGGCCATCGGAAACGCTTCCTTAAATTGAAGGACCTGTGTCATCTTAAACATATGGAAAGACGCATAAGGAAGGCTCTATCAGGTTGCAAGACCTGTCAGAAGGCAAAACCTGACAGCCAGACATTGGAGGCACCCCTCCATCCAGTCATTCGAAAAAAACAACGACACATGGTGGCCGCGCACTTAATGGGACCGCTCCCGGTCACTCGGCGTGGTTTCCGATACATTTTAGAAGTCGTTCAATTGACATCGAAGTTTGCTACATTTACTCCATAACGACGAGCCACGGCAGTCACTGTTCGCAAAGCGTTAACGAAAGACTTACCAGCACAAGTAGGCAGGGTGGACAAAATTATTACAGATAACGGGGTGCAGTTCAGGTCAAAACGATGGAAGGACACTCTGGAGACATATAGGATGGCAACCATCTACATAATTATCGGGACATCAACTCAGATCGAGCACCGCCGAACGATGGATGAAGGACCTGGGAAATCTGTGTCGTATCTACTGTCATCGACAGCACAGCACATGGGACGTGACGCTGCGGGATTTCCAAAATGTTGTGAGTGAACTTCCACATGATTCAACTCTCTTGACACCGATAACTGTGTTGAAGAACAGAAACCCAGCAGAGAAAGTACGGGAACCAGTGGAATTTCCCCGGCGGAAAAAGTTTCCGCACTGAGAGATAATCGGGATGGCGCTGCAAAGGATTCGGGAAGCTGGTAGGAGAAGGTTCAAATGGCTCTGAGCACTATTGGACTTAACATCTGAGGTCATCAGTCCCCTAGAACTTAGAACTACTTAAACCTAACTAAACTAAGGATATCACACGCAGCCATGCCCGAGGCAGGATTCGAACCTGCGACCGTAGGAAGGAGCGAGAAGATAAGAAGGCTCGGGTCCGTGAATTTCGCGTTGGACAGAAGGTTCTCGTCAAATCGTTTAGGCTCTCAAAGAAACAGAAGATATAGTTGAAAGGTCTCTGTTGGATTCCTTTCATGTTAATTTCTTAAATCTGTTGTCATTTACGGCATAAATTCCTCTTCTAAATTAACTGTGGTGTCTCTGACTATCTGGGAGGAGACTGAGCAGTGAAACGTGTTACTTTTACACAAACAAGAACGATCTGTCACACTACTACACTTTAAAACAGTTTATATGTAATTCATGTCACACAGTCTCATACGGAACTTACATCCGCTTTCCTTTATATACTGTATATGATTAGATACTGTCAGACTGATGACCTCAGCACTTGAGTCGCATAGTGCTCAGAGCCATCAGAGCCTCAGATACTGTCATCCCCCTTCCCTTCTGTGTGAGAGGATGAATGAGCAAATGTATTTCTAGTTGCATGCTTGATGGTAGCAGACAAGCCTGTCTGCTAGAGAACAGCAGGACCAACGTCGGAACAGGTAGCTATGCTTTCTAAAAGCAGAGATGTTTCTATTCTTAGTATGGTCCTGTCCGTCCCTTGTCATGTTGGTATAGGAAGCTGCCCCTCTGGTCACTTCCGTTTGTATCTGTTAAGCACGTTCGGTAGGGGCCCAGGTCAGTCTGTCCGCGGCGAGCATCTGAAGTGGTAAGATCTCCGGCTAAGCACGTGTCTGCTAAGTCCGTAGGACAATGGATTTCTTAATTTCAGCCTAACTGAAAATTTAATCACCTTTATTTCAGGTTTAGCTCTAAAATATCTAATGTTATCTTAAATTGTAACGCAGTGTAATTCCAGTGAAGTTCAGAATGTCTTCCAGTAGTTGCTTTGTCACTACTTTGTGAGTAAAGTGGAACCACATGTTGATCAGTAACTCTAACTAAGATCATCAATCTTAAATGCGAATGTGCGTGAGATTATAACGTCTCGTCTTGACAATATTTTTCAATATAGCAGCTTTTCTTTATGTTCAACCCACGTGGGGTGTACTTTGTGAGGCCAGTACCACGTGCTTATACAATTGTTTGACCCATCAGGTTAATAGTAAGACGACAGTAACCAGTTCGAGGTTTTTCTTTTGTAAATCGCGTTTCGATGTAATTTATTTTAATTATCAAAATTATTGTGGAGTTACATTCTTTATGTAAACCAAGTTGACCACGTGAAACATGTGGTGTAAGCATCAAAGTAACCCTGAGCTATTCTTTTCGGGAAGATTTCACAGAGAGTTAGTATGAATTTAGTATACGGGTGTGTGGTAATTTCATGACGGACAGGATTGCGCTACGAACGTAACTTCTCTGGGTGAAAATTGAATCGGTTGGTTGTGGGTAATTTCCTCTTGGATATGTTTCAATGTTCTTCGTGTGTTATTTTATGAATGCAGTGTTGTATGTAGTCTCCCAATCTTGGCTCCCTATTTGATGTGTTCCGTAAGATTACAAACTCACATTTTCACAATCCTAAATAAGGCACCAGTTTAGTTAGGATCAATTTTGATATGCTGAAATTTTAACGGAACAATGATCAATGTTAAAATAAATGTCCAAATATAAACTGATTTATTTCGTTTTATTTAAATTGTCTTTATATATATATATATATATATATATATATATATATATATATATATATATATATATATATCACTGGTTATCATAAGATGAGTACTAAAAGATTATAATTAATGTTAGTCTGGTTGGGAATTTGGTAAGCTAGACTGGATACCTGGTGAAACAGTTGCGCAGTAATGAAAGGTTAACTTCCTCAGATAGCTCACAGCTTTTAACCCACTCTTACGGTCTTGAATATTAGCACCGCTTTCAGAACAAATTAATGCAACAACATTACACAGTGCCAAAAGTTCTTCAATGTGTATAATGGACCGCTTCGGATACGCCATATCGCGCAAGACAATGCGTATCAGCTGGAGTTCCTCAGATCTGGAAGATCGGCAGGAGTGCATCTCATATAGCACATTAAATACTTTATTGAATAAAGCTAGCGGTCACGACAGCAGCAGTTACAGCAGGAGGAAGGAGTAGAGAAGAACATAGAAAGGGGGACATACGATGGAAATTTTCTTATTCTGAACAAGCTACAGTTAATGCTCAGGGCCAGCTGAACATAAACATTGTAGCATAAGTTTGTATAGTTATAAATATTTTAAAGATAACGATCATTTCTTTAGATCTTTTGTGATTCACCAGGGTAATTAGCATAGAAACTTCTCCCATTACTGCTAGATGTAAGAGTTGCATTGTTAAAATTTTACTGTACAAGTATTTCTTCGTAACATGTAGCAAGTTTTTAAATGTACAGTTGGTCATCCCAGAGCTGAATCAAATACAGTTGTTGAGAGTAGGGGTTTGCCGATTTAACGATGGAAACTTGGATGTTTATTTGTGTCCTATTTCGCGTGAGTAATATGTTATCTTAGCAGTTCTGCAGTTTGCACGGAACGACTGAATCAGGTGTCAAACAACAATAGAATCTTATATGTTTGAGTACAAAAAAAAAAAAAAGAGCTCGAGTATTAGGGGACGGAATTCTTCTTGTAACATGTTAGAGATCAGTTACAATCATATTTCTTCTGTTCATTGCGTATGAATCGCAGTACACGCCCTTGAACGACCCGGCATATAATTCATAGTATTTTGTATGAGAGGGGCGTCGTTGAGATAGGTTTGCGAGAATTTTGGAGGTATTTTCTAGGATGGTCGTGTAATGTCCGCGCTAAATGCGTGTTGACGTTCTTGTGTGTTTTGCTGTGGTTTGTGACTAGTGCCCAGTGCAATGTATCTTCACTGCGGGCTGTTTATTGTTATCGCCAGTGGCGCAATGTATTTGTGGTGCGTTTTTGTCTGTGGATGCCGCCTTTGGTGCGATGTTTCTCGCGAATTGGATATTTTATTCGAGTGTGGTTACACAGATGAGCTATCGTGTCTAAGGCGGTTGTAGTTCACTATGATTTTTCGCTTGTGGCTTTCGCATGTGGTTTCTTCACTATTGTGTGATGATATTCGTATGGGCTTTCGCGAGTAAGTTCGCAAGCGCCTGAGTGGTTGATCTTGGGCGATAGTTTGTACTACGTGGTGTGAGCACGGAATGTACAAGTCACATTGGTATGTTTATACAGAGTGAGCGAGGCACAGATTAATTTGTGAGAAAGAGAAGAACGGAAGATGTGTAGCTTGATAGTCAATTGTCGTTAATATCTTGTGCTTTATGTTTGTTTCAGGAGCTGGAGTAGAAAATGTTGTACACCAACCTGAGAAAAATTTGTGTCAGTTTCAGCAAAAAAAAATAAAAAAGGAAAGAGAGAGAGAGAGAGAGAATTTCGTAGCAGATTGGTGACAGCGGTTCTTACCCAGATTGATGCCATACACCAGCTTAGTGCCACTTTAACGTCCACAAGAATGGGAGTATATTAATTTGTATATATTTAGCAGTAATTGGATTGCACGAATAAGTAATAGACTTAGATGGATTGAGTATGACTGAAGTGAATGTGTATTCTAAGCCAGCTTAGTATTTTTTGTGCATGAAATGTTACGGGAAATTAACAGTACACTATCATACCGTACAACACCTCACCACTACTTAAGATTATAAAGAAATGTAATCATTTAAAATTATCACTGTAATAATATCAAATTATTTATGTAATAGAATAGGATTATATATTAGGCATTGTCAAACCGTTTATTCTTTTGTTCTTGGAGTAATCTTTCATTATAATCCATTGTATTTATGTTGTAAACACATTTATACAAACACGTCACTGAACCTCCTTGTAAGGATTGTGCAGACTATTTGCAGCTGAGTTGATGGGGATGTGCCAGGCGTTTAGGAGAGGTTACTGACCTGCGGAGCGGCGGCATCGACTGAAGCAGCTTTGGAGAGGGGCCGTCACTCATGCTGGACGGTCAAGGCCACAGGGCACTCCTGCGAGGAGGGCAGACACTGAAGGCGGTGGCCGACTTAGCGACCGGCGGGCCGCTGGTAGACATTATGTCATCGGCTGTGTGAATATGGGTCCAAAGCGCGCGATCCCCTTCGGGCCTACATCTGTCAACAGGGGCCTGGCGTGGCCGCCAACGGAGCACTTTCACTGCCGGTACCACTAGGCATTATCAAACCGTTTATTCTTTTATTCTTGGAGTAATCTTTCATTATAATTCATTGTATTTATGTTGTAAACACATTTATACAAACACGGCACTGAATCTCCTTGTAAGGATTGTGCAGACTATTTGCAGCTGAGTTGATGGGGATGTGCCAGGCGTTTAGAAGAGGTTACTGACCTGCGGAGCGGCGGCATCGACTGAAGCAGCTTTGGAGAGGGGCCGTCACCCATGCTGGACGGTCAAGGCCACAGGGTACTCCTGCGAGGAGGGCAGACACTGAAGGCGGTGGCCGACTTAGCGACCGGCGGGCCGCTGGTAGACATTATGTCATCGGCTGTGTGAATATGGGTCCAAAGCGCGCGAGCCCCTTCGGGCCTACATGTGTCAACAGGGGCCTGGCGTGGGCGCCAACGGAGCACTTTCACTGTCGGTACCACTACAAGGTCCCGAGGGACCCACCCAATGAATGGAAGCCCGAGATAGGAGCCAGCAGCACGCACTTGAGGTCCGCTGAATGAAGGTATTACGTGTCTGAAGACATGAACGACGGCGACAGCGGGAGGTGATTCACCTCAAACCTGATGTCCAAATGCTGCAAGAGTCTTCCTATGAATGTCTTCAACAGCGGCCATGGATTGCCAACCACCACGTCATCCAAGACGGTCAGTAAACGAGACGCCGATGATTGCTGCCAGAGACAAGGTCCTGCTACACAGCGGGGCTGCCTGTACTGTACATGCCAAAAAAAAGCTGTAACCCACCTTGGCTAACTCATCCCACATAGCTGCCACATCCAACCTGTGGTCTGACATGTGTAGTGCGGTTTTTGGTGTGCCAATTGTAAATTTATAAAAAATGTTTTGGGCTCTCTGAAGACCTTTTGAGAAGGGAGCTATAGGAAGCTTTGTTCTGATTGTTGTTTTATGTATGTTTCTCTTTTTATTTTTACATGTCTGATATGTGCCTTACGGTTTCCGTCTTACACATTCATATGTTTACTCTATGTTTTATTATCAAGATTTATTTTTGTTAATGGACTCATGCATTATTTTGGCATTTGGTGTAAAGTTTCACTTGTTTTATGACACTCATATGTTGTTTGGTTGTGTTGACACTTATATCTTTACATTTAAGCGGCAGATTTACACATTTTAGATAAATAAGAAGGATGGATAACTCGCAAAATTTAACCTAGTAATAGTTTCTTTTTGGATGAATGTGAGAGCGTGTGTAATCAATATTCTGTCAAGGAATGAATGTAGCCATGTCTATAATTGGGCAGGGGTAGTAATTTTTCCAAGGGGCAGAGAATCCTCAAGACCACAATATTATATTCAAGTAAGGGAATAACCTTCACTGACCCCAATTTCAGGATGAATGAGTTAGATAAATGTCAGCATGTCCGTGTAACCGTTTAATAATTGTTATATAAATCTGGGTCTTCGGGAATATGACCTGATGGTATGCTCATCACACTTTATTTCTCATTTATTTTTGTGGGCATGCAGCAGAGAGGGTATGGATGACCCCTGGATGAATGTGGTTAAGACAGGGAATAACACTGTGCTGGGATTTATGGTGCAGAGAGATAGATTCGTGTTCATTTCTTTGATAATGACTCTACTAAGTGTCACCGTTTATTCTGTTCCGTGTCACACTAACCTTTTAAAGTGTGACACTCCCTATGAATAAATTTGAGAGGAACGGGGAGGTAATAAGAGATTTCAGGGAACTCTCACTACTGATTCGGTGCTATGGGGGAGGCTGGCTTGCCGGTATATGGGTCAGTGCCGAGAAGTCGCCGGCAGCGCATTCTAGGCCGGGAATAAAGCAGAGGATGGGCCATTATTAGGGAGCAAGCCACCAAAAGAAATGTAAACGTTCTGCGGGTTTCCGTGGGACAGGGAAACTGGCATGCAGACGCCCAAACTCTGTTTCAAAGCATGTTTCAGCATGACGCTTTTGGCGAGTTTATGGGCGTTCTTCGGAAACTTTGAAATGGACGCAACAGAGGAGATAACAAGCTGTTTATGGAGGGCTGTGCTTCCATCCTATACTGTGTTAGCAAAAGACACGACAAACGCGTGGGAAAGAGGCCGCGAAGCAGAAGCGATTTTCCGTTTTCTTTCAATTAACTTTAAGGCCTCTGATTGGTCAAATCGGTTTGCAATGCAAAGACCACTCTCCGTGCTTAGAATGCCGGGCTCCAGCTCGTGACTGGCTTGTGCGAAAGTGGGAAAGTCAAAAAAGAGAAATGTCCTTTTGGAACCGAGATGAGGAGGAATCGGTGAGAAAGGAAGAAGGATCACTCTTGTACAAGTCTCTTGTACTGGCGCTTTGCTACTAAAGAACTGCAGGTCTCTACCTAAGCAGCGAGACTTGTGTCCTTTGCTAGTGTGTGACTTGGAGCCTGTGCCAGTCACCTACTGAACCGTCAGAGGTACTTCTTACATCATCACGGTCACAATGAGTGTTGCGTGCGTGTACTTATTTGTCTTGAGTCAGCCGTCTAAACATTTGACATATTTCGACATGAACAGTCGTGGCACAGAGTCAAATTGGTTTGGCAGACCAGCAAAAGGGATCCACCTGCACATTGGAATCCACCGGGGTTTCAGGGGCTCATAGGGAAGTACCTGCATTGTGAATTAATCGATCGTGAGGCCGCGTACTTGCATTTTTCGGGGACGCGCATTTAATAACAGATTGCCGCCGTCCATGACTTCAGTTGCCGAACGCATCGTGGTGTTCCGCCTTGACCAGCAAGAAGGTAAAGTATTTGTGCTGCGACGTAGGGCTATAGTATATATTTCTCAGCACCCTGTTCTTTCGAACCATAAATTTTTTTTTCTTTTGTATGGTAGAATATAGATGCTTGGTGGTGGCGTAGTTTGGAGCCATAACCAGGATTCACGTGTATGAAGTCATACAGAGCGATTAGTGTTCTGGTTAGTGTCGTGTGTCGTTCCCCAGGAGATCACTTTGTCCACCGTAGATCCCATGTTAGTAAGGCGTTTGTTAAATGAAACTGTTTGTGTGATGCTTCTTTAATATTTTTGTTGTCTTGTCATGTTTAAGATGAATAAATAGAATGTCAATAACACTACAGCTTCTCCCTGAGTTCTAATTAACAGTTCCTTCCCATTTTATTATTGCAATCTAGATCTGAAACATAAGGAGTAGCTTTTCACTTGGTGTCCACTGCGTGGATCTTTCACTTCATTAACGATAATCTTCTTTCAAACTCATTAAATATTCTCAGTTGCAATGCCCCACTTGCAGCATCTAAACATCATGAAGGCAGGTTAACAATCCGATAAGGTGATATGAGATGCTGAATAAGGGGTAAAATGCGCCCTTGTGGTCCTAGGTTGCTACGTTGAGATGTCAATAACTCAACAAATAATGTTCGTCTCAATTTCCCACTTGTAGCATTTTGAGAAAATTTCTTTTTTAGCCCAACAACAAAAAATGAAGACCGATTAATGGTCCCATTAGGAGGTACTGGTAACTGAATATGGCAGAACACATAAGATTGGCCATCTCGGTCGCTACTTTCAGAGGTCAATAAGGAAATAAATATCCGCTAACGCAATATGTCACTTGTTAATTACAATTTTGCTCGCCCTGCTTACTTAAAGTTATTAATTTGTCTCCCAGTGTAGTCATGGTAATTATTTTTCCATGCTTGGTCACTCATTCTGAAGGCTGATGTACGATGTGTTGTTGAAGCTATTGAGCTGTTTGCATGTCACTTCATGTGCTGTTGTCCAAACAGTTTTCGCTCATTTCTTCTTACGGTTAAAGATCAACGCCTTTATTCGGTATGAGTTGAACTTTGTATCGACTTCTGCCGACTTCCCGACTCAGATGTTTCAATTGCTGAACCGTTCAAAGAAAACTTGGTTCTCATCACAAATAGGTACACCACTCATACATTTACAGTTGGCGATGACTTCAGTCCATCGTCCATATGTCGGTGGTAGATGTAAAACAACATCAGAGATTCTACAAAATGCTTTCTCCGAAAATTATTTTCAGGAATTACTTCAGGAGCCCTCTCTAAGTGTAAATGATTGCGTCAACATACTTGACTTCTTAGCAACAAATTATTCTGAGCAGATAGAGAGCATAATGACGGATATAGTGATTAGTGACAACAACGTCGTTATAGCAAGACTGACCACCGCATCATCCATATCCACCAAAAGTAAACGCAAAATACATTTATTTAAGAAAGCAAATACAAATTCGCGTGACACCTTCCTAGAAGGCAGTTAACACTTCATCCCAAATAAGTGCTGTGCTAGTATTAGACCTAGTCGAACGAAAGGGAAATTTTGTCAAAATTCAATGGAAGCACGGTTGGTTAATGAAATCTGGGGCCACTGGCAGAGTGTGGTAACAGTCAACAGCCAGCGGGCCACGCAAGGTAAACATGGCACTCACGGGTGCGGAGCTGCGACGGCAGTACTGAACGCACAATTTGTTTTGAGTGGAGCAACAACGAGCCAGAAAACTGTAGCGTTGCTTTAAGTTATTGCGATGTATGAGGCGGGGCACTAGCCCACAGCCAAGAGTGGCTATCTGTAAGTAGCTGACGTGTCGGAATTTATCCCTGCCGTAGTTTCTGCCTCTCTCTGACACTACGCTAGAAGCGAGGGAAAAATTTATATAAATAGATGGACTATTTTAGCTTGGGATAGGGTGTGCCAGGTCAGTCGAGCATTAGGATGGACCTGTGCTGGCCTTCGCTTATAGACGCCAGTCTGACAGCAATATTATAAGTATTCAGCATAAACTTGTATTATGTTTTCTATGCCCTTGTTTGGGCTATATCCCGCCTCCAGGGACACAACACCGTGGCGGGACGAAACAGCAGCCTGGAACTTGGAGATCGCACGGTCTACCTGAAAGAGGCAGTGACAGCGGTCTGCAGTGGGTCCAGGTGGGGCTCGGTTCCCCTCGAGTCTACTGTCCACATTCACTTCCCACCTGGCGTACCAGGGTCCGGGCGAGGCGGACACTGCGGGAGGTGCAGCAGCGCTGCAACAGCGCCAGAGACGGGAGTGGGTGTTGCCATCCGGCAAGCACCACTAGCGGCTAACTGCAGCACAGCATCCAGGAAGGCGTGGGTTCGAGTCTGGTCCTGTCCTGGGAGCAGCGGCGGCCCGAGGGCCACGGGTGACCAGTACACCCACCTTCTTCCCATGGTCGGACAGATCAGGCCAAACAGGGTGGAGGTCGGCGAGGACCAGGGACTGTAGCAGTCTACGGAATGGCAGGACAACGTACGGGCGGCACTCCGACACTATGCTTCACCCATCGAGTACTGCAAATTATGTGAATAAACGAATGTCACCGAATACTGCTGTATCACTCTGTACTGCTCCTTGACGCTCTTGAGCTTGCTCGGGCTCCTGACAAAATACGGCGCGGTGGGTCCCGGCTTCAGGTCTGCCATCTGGAGTCCCGGATTCGACACAACGACCCCGCAGCAGTGGTGTCAAAAGTGGTGCCAGTTACAACGCCGGTTCCGGATTTCCACTCCCACATCTTATGTCAAGCAAGTAGCATTGAGGTATTCCTGTGTAGAGGGGCAGTTGAGGTGTTTGTTTGCGTTTATGGCAGGTGGTCGTGAACTTCTTGTTACGTCTTGTCGTTTGGGAGGTGTTCCTCCATGCCAGTATAGGAGGAAAGCAGGACTGTTTACCTGCACACGAGCTCCATGTGGATGGGTGAGTGACGTTTATTGTTTATGTGTCTTGTGTTTTGATGGGTTAAGTGTGAATTAGGATAGACTTTTTAATGGTGTCTTTTGTAAGGCCGGAGGAGCCTGTAGGTTTATCTGAATTCGGGGGAAATGGGGGACACGAGAACATAGCGCTTAAATGACGTAACTTTTGAAACCTGACAGATCACGGATTACCGTGTACAAAGTGGGTGCCAAACAATTGCTTTATTTGCAAGAGATTTGGTGTTTGACGCGCAATTATTCAGAATGTAGATGGGCGATGATTCACCGCAAGAACTAAGTTTAAGGAGTAGTAGGGCGAAATTAATGGTAACAGTGGAGCTATAAGCAAGAATGGTTAAAACATGGTCAGCAGCGGAGGCTGCAGCAGTGACTACAGCAGAAGCTGTAGCCGCTCTAACAGAGCAAATTCGGGTATTATCAGAGGCGAGGATAAGGGACAAGGAAAAAAATTAAGAATTAGCAGGGAGATTTGAGGCACTGTAAGTAGGGGAAGGGACGTCGGGTAAAAGTAAATTACAGGTCGTGGAGTGTCATAGACCGTTTTACCCGGCAACCTCGGCATTGATTAACCCCTTTTCGGGTAAAGCAACAGAGGGTGCGTCGGTATTCCTTAATGACATCATCGCAATGGCTGAGGTCAATGGTTGGTCGGATGTTGAAATGTTGGGAGTGGCGAAGTTACGATTGATAGGGGATGCAAAATCGTACATATTGTACCATGAAACGTTGAACAATGTGGGGACGTTTCCAGAGTTTGAGGCTGGGTTGCACCAGAGTTACCAAAAACATAATGGTACCAGGTTTTCCCGTGAAAAATTAAGTGCATTAGTTATGAGGAGAAATGAGTCTGTGGATATTTTCTTAGACAGGGTACGAAAACTGAATCTGTAAACGTTCGAACTGTCACAGAATGGGGAGACTATTAGTAGATTGCTGTTACAAGACGCAGAGGTCAGGGCGTTAGATGTGTTTTTGTGGGGAGTACCGCCGGAAATGTCACGTCGGGTGAAGGTGGAGAATCCCAGTGATCTTGCGGCGGATCTAAGCATTGCCACGTATTTAGAGGAGGTAGATTATGCGACGAAGCAAAGGGTGGAGCATAAAGTTCTGGCAACGGAAACTAAGTGTTTTGGTTGTGGCAGGTAGGGCGTATTAGGAGGCAATGTCAGCGTCAGTTGCGGTGTTACCCATGTGGGAAAATGGGTCACCGGGCAGTGAACTGCAGGAGTAAAGATAGGGGGGAACCTCGGCGGTAGCAGGCGTTATACGAGAACGGGATTGCTTCAACCATCGGAGAGCAGTCCCAGTGAAATTAGATAATGCGCTGGTAGGTGCACAGACGGAATGTTGCTTATTAGGCTTGGTGAACGGAAAGGAACAAAGGTTTCTGATTGACACGGGGGCACACGTGTCTGTTATTACTCTAGACCTGGTTAGCAGGAGAAGGCTTGAGCCACGACGTTATAGGTTACATGGGGTGGGGGATAATAAAGTGAAGTCATTGGGTACGACGGTACTTCAATTCATGATCGCAGGAACTAAGTTTAGTGAGCAGGTAGAGGTGTTACCACGTGTCGTTGAGGGGTATTCGGTAATTCCCGGAATGGAATTCCTTGATAAACATCGTGCGAGGATAGATCTTTGGCAACAAACAGTGGAATTCGGTGGCAATGTTTCTCATGGGGGAAACAGTTGCAAATGGACGAATGTCACAAGGTTCACTTAAGGGGCTCCGGAAAGGCTCAAAGTCATGAAAAGTTCAATTTTTACTTTTTTGCGTTTTCTGAATCTGTAGACTATTACTTTTTAATAGATATATAATTTATTCAATTCCGAAGACTACAACAATTTTTAAATTTTTTTAAAAATGTGTTCTACATGGGCGTGACCCACTGTGGCGCTGTTAAACTGCTGTCAAATGGTGTTATTCTTAACGTCCGTGTTCATCAGGTACATTTTAGTGATGTGAGATAAAGTATGTGTTGTGGCTAACCTGTGATGGTTCAATATATATCGCTGGTGTGATTGTCGATTGTTTAATGTTTATTTACTCTGTCGTTATCTCGAAAATATTCGTAATTAATTCTGTTTCTTGAGTCTCTGTTTAGTTGAAGTATAATAATGAGTAAAAGTAAAGTTATTAGAAATCCTCTGAAGGCTTTTAAGAAAAGGAGAAATGTTGGAAAGCCAAAGGTATGTGTTATTACTGTAAACAATAAAGACGATAACCAAGTTAGTGAACCTAACCTCTCAAGTACACCTGCCCATAGCAGTCAAAGTGGGAAAGAAAATACTTCACAGAAGAAGCTTGGTTCAATGAGTGAAAACTATGAATGTTTTATGGGCGAATCGGATGTGAATGAAATATTTGATATGTCGGTTCTCAAAGGAATTTTTTCAAACTGTGTAGGATGTTTTCATTGAAGTGAAGTTGGTCTGGAACTCTCCATAATAAAGCACGTAGGACTTGCTAGTGAAATACAACTGAAATGTGATAAGTGTTCATACATGACCACCTTTTGGAACAGTGTTGCAGTAACTGCAACTGAAGAAAATGGTAGCAAAATCTACGAACACAACAACGAGCGATGCTTGCTTTAGACAAGGAACGCCTTCGGGCTGCAGACAGGGCTGTAAAGAGTCTAGAAATACAAGCAAGAGTAACCAGGAGGAGGAACAAGAGGAAGCTGGAGGAGGAGTTTGCAGAGGATGAGGATAATCCATCCTATGGACCTGGAATGCACTAAAAAGTTAATCCAATCTTTGTCGCTCGATTCCCAAAACTTTTATTTTCTCATACCAATTACATGTTTTCTAAGGATCTTCCAAACATATTTGTTTCAAACTTTCAGTAAATGTTACACAGTACCTTCTGCATAATTTAATACAGCCTTTTTCCAAAAAATGTATATTTTTGAATGTATAAATAAAAAATTGCAAAAAAATGTTGTGAATTTTCATTACAATTAAAAAAATCATCTTTAATTACTGAAATAAAATTTTGTAAAATCCCTGTGTTAAGTTGTAGCCCATATTCCAATAAATAATCTGTAAAAAGTTCAACTTCCTACCTCAAATACTTTGTGAGGAAAGATGTAATTTATAAGCGTTATTTTAACATTGCAAGTATAGGGCGTTCCGGAGCCCCTTAACATGAAGGTGACGCGAGCTAAACTGCGAACGGATTCATTAAAGGTCGATCATCAGGATAACGTACCGGCAGGTCAGGGAAGGTAGTTGGGGTTTCGATAAATACAGACTTACCAAAGGATACGCTGTACATGGTGGAGCCACTCTCGAGTAATGAGGAGTTGGATAATGCGCACTGTTTTGTGCGGAGGTGTGTAGCTCACGCAAGTTATGTGGAAGGAGATTATAGGGTTCCTGTAAGTATAGATAACTTCGGCAGAGTGGATTTTAGCTTGTCGAAAGGAATGTTATTCGCCACGTTGGGTTTTATTAATGAAGATGACCTCGATAGGGAGGATTTAGAGGCGACCCATAAGCAAAACGTCGATGCAGCGCAGTTAATGGGAAAGTTACAGCATTTGCAGGGAGACGACTGAGTCGCATTGGAGGAATTGTTATTGACATTTAGCGATTTATTCTGAACGGAGGGTACGTTACCGGCAACACCGATTACGAAGCATCACATACCAACGGAGGATACTACACCAGTGTTTAGGAATCCATATAGGATAGCACGTCATATGCAACCGCTACTAGAGGAATTTATAGAACAACAACTACGGGATGGAATCCTAGAGCCGGCCGAAGTGGCCGTGCGGTTAAAGGCGCTGCAGTCTGGAACCGCAAGACCGCTACGGTCGCAGGTTCGAATCCTGCCTCGGCCATGGATGTTTGTGATGTCCTTAGGTTAGTTAGGTTTAACTAGTTCTACGTTCTAGGGGACTAATGACCTCAGCAGTTGAGTCCCATAGTGCTCAGAGCCATTTTTTTGAATCCTAGAGCATAGCGATAGTCCCTATTCAAGCAATGTAGTTCTCGTACCTAAGAAATCGGTGGATGGTACAAGGAAATATAGGTTTTGTTGTGATTATAGATTTCTGAATGCGAAAACAATTTCAGACGCACATCCGATTCCGAATATCACGGACACATTGGACAATCTGGGACAACGTAAGTATTTTTCGACGATGGATATACGGAGTGGATACGATCAGTTGGAAGTAGCGCTAGAGGATAGGGCAAAGACAGCTTTTACTGTTCCTGGGGGACACTATCAGTATAAACGTATACCGTTCTGGTTGAAGAATGCACCGGCAACTTTTCAGCGTTTATTAGATGGGATTTGAAGGGGATTGAAACCAGAGACATGTATGGTTTTTACCTAGCTGACATTATAGTATTTTCGAAGGATATACTAGAACGTGTATCGCGGTTAAGATAAGTCTTAGAAAACTGCGGTCAGCACGGTTAACATTAAGTTTAGAAAAATGTAATTTTGTGCAGACGCAGGTCAATTATTTAGGTCATGTAATCAGTGAACAAGGGGTTCAAACCAATCCTCGGTTAATAGAGGCAGTTCAAAATTTTCCGACACCACGTACAACGAAGCAGCTACAATCGTATATTGGGTTATGTTCATATTATCGTAAATTTTTAAAAGATTATGCTAAAATAGCCGAATCGTTAACAAAGCTTTTAAAGAAGAGGGGTTGAATTTCAATGGACGGGGGAATGTCAGAAAGCTTTCGATAAATTAAAAATGAGATTAGTTTCTGTTCCGGTAATGGTGTTTTCGAATTTTGAAGAAGATTTCATCTTATCATGTGACGTTTCAAATGGCGCAGTAGGATGTGTTTTGGGGCAAATGGCGAATGGACAGGAGAATCCGGTGGCGTATGCTTCTAGACAGTTAAATAGGGCAGAGCGGAATTATTCCACAACGGAAAAGGAGATGTTGGCTGTAATATATGGAGTAACGTATTTTCGTTGTTACCTTTATTGAAGGAAGTTAAAGGTCGTGACGGATCATGTAGCATAGAGATGATTACTGGGACTCAAGGATCCTTTTAGTCGGTTAACCAGGTGGGCTCTGAAATTAAGTGAATTTGACTTTGAAGTAATTCATAAGCCAGGGAAGAAGCACGGGAATGCAGATGCATTAAGTCGCAAATTAGACGCATTAGAAGTAATGGGTAAGGCAGTGGTGTACCTTAGCTATGTGGCGCCCCTGGCAGTAATTTAAAATGGCTCCTTCTGAAGAACCCCCCAGGAAGCAAAGAATGCAGAGAGATTGATATTTTCCCTTGTCCCAAGAAAATGTGAAGGCGTTTCTTGGCACACACACACACACACACACACACACACACATATATATATATATATATATATATATATATATATGTATATATATATATATATATATATATATATCCAGTATTGTTAATTTACAGAAATTTGAGATAGAACGAAACTAATTTACAGCTCAGAATCAAAGATGTTATGAAGGATTAAGAAACAGAAACACACATTTAGATACAAATACTCGTTATATTTTACAGTCTATTTCAAAATACATTGAGTTGCTAGGAATGCCAATATCAAATTTAACTTAACACGTTATTAAGCTCAGTTAATCTACTTAAATGCTACTTTCCTGGTTTTAATTTTCGCTAAATTATCGATTAATTCCTCTAAATTAAGTTTCGCTACCTCTCCATGTTCAATCGATAAAATGGCTAAATTTGACAAACGTTCCTGTCCCATGGATGATCTTAAATAATTCTTGATAAGCTTTATTTTACTGAAGCTTCGCCCACAAGAGGCCACCGTAACAGAAAGTGTTAAGTAAATTCTAAGAGTTATTTAGATATTCAGATATATATCTTCTAAAGAAAGCTCTTGAATCTTTTTATGAATGTCAAGTGGTGTTGCTTTTTCAACATCCTTAATGAGTTCTTTAACTTGCATTCGAAAAATTTCCAATTCTATATCTACATCATGTGAATATTTAATCCCGAAATCTGCAGCATGTTTAAGAAGAATATCAATTGGCTCTTTTTTTAGAGCTTCTGCCGTTAAAAAATAAAATTCTGAAGATATGGAAGCCATTGCCTTATACCTCTTAGTGAGTACTGTCAGGATTTGATCATAAACCAAATTTATTTCCCTCTGAAACTCCCGTTTTGAGTCGAGATAATCATCATGGATTTGTTTGTTTGAATCTGAAAGACGTTGGCTTATGATCCTCCGTCTTTTTTCAGCAGAATTATCATCGATGCCGATTTTTTGCGCTTGCTTTGTTGCATAGTCGATTACTGGACCAATACCTTGATCTCGGATTTCCTGAATCGTATTTAACAATCCCTTTATCATTTTGCTAGCCTTCTCGACTGCAACAGTCTCTTTCTGAAGTGACTTGCTGATTGTATCAATCTAGACTAGAATTATTTCCCACAGATGCAAAAGACATAGGAATTTGAAGTCGATTTGCTTGATGAGTCCTTGAGCCCCCACTGACGTTTCAGGTTCCATTTGTCTTGATTAATATCAGCCACTTCCTCCAGACTTGCATACTGTTCGCTCAGTGTTCTTTTTAAAGCAGTGACTGCTCTTCGTTTGGTTGACCACCTAGTGTCTTAATGACCATTGAATGTAATGTCGAAGTTACTTAACACAGCTTGCCACTGAATAAAGTAAATATCTTTTGAACGGTTCCAAAAAAAAGTAATCATTAAAGGCGAAACAGCGGCAGCATGCGATCCGTTAAGGTTTAAACTATGTGCAGCACATGGTACAAACCGAGCACTATCATTATTTTTGAGAACCTGAGCTTGCACATCGATATATTTTCCAGCCATATTGCTGCCATTATCATAACCTTGACCTCTGCAATTATCCATACTTAGCCCATCTTCTTTAAGTTTTTTAAGGATGTCCTCTGAAAGCCTTCACCTGTTCTTTCATTAGTGTTGATAAAGTCAATGAAACTTTCTTTAACTTGATGTTTCCCATCTGAAAAGTCAACAAATTTAATAACATGGCTCATTTGCTCAATGTGAGCACTGACTGGTGTGCAGTCAAAGATAATCGAAAAGTATTTTCCATTTTTTTAATTGATTCAAGATTTTCTGCCTCAAGTTCCTTCCAATTAAAGTTATGAGCTCGTTTCGGACCTTAGGGGAAAAGTAACTGGGTGCCATTTTATTTTATTTAACGTATGCCATATGTTTTGCTAGTTTAGAATGTTAGCGACTTTTAAGTTCTAATGTGCTTAAAAAACTCCACTACTTGACTCGCCAATGATTTCGAGGAACAGCAAAGAAAGAAGTGGTAGATTATTCTTAGTACAAAATATAATTACATCTATGACTACTTTCTGTATGTTCCTCCACTTCTCTACGTCCTTCTGAATACTTTCTTGAATTTCATCATCTACAGTTGTCTTTTGTTTTAGTCGGTTTTGCAAATCTTTCCACTGTATGCAACACAACCTGTGGCTGGACGAGTTTTCGTGATTGTAAATGAGAGGGTTTAAGTGTTTGCAGTCATTGAAGCCTTTATTAAAATCTGAAAATGAAGATGACTTTCCTCGATGATCCTTCCCAAAGAGGAGACAGGGGAAAGAAAATAGAGAATCTTCCGACTGGCTATAAAGTAACCATTGTCTTCGCACACGTTCGCCATTTGTGAGCTTTCTGTAAAACCACTTGCCATCGAAACGTCTATCTCCATCCGACACAGAAAACTTGAAGGTTGATACGTCAACTATTTGAGGGTCACGTTCAGCCAGCACAGTTCGAGTACTATCAGTAATCAATGGATAGCTAGGCCATTTCTTGGGATCATTGAAAACTATTTCACCTATTTCTGGTGAACAGCCTTCTTCTAGTGGAGGTATATCATGACAACCAACTGCTGACCCTTCCTCATCTAAAGAACTATATGTGGAAGATTCGTACTCTTCATAGTTGTTTTCTGAAACTAGTGGGGCTATATGATGGAAAGTTGATGGTTGTAGTTGGTTGTCATCATTTGTTTGTGGATGTGTTTCCGTATTATCATATTCAAAATCGGCGTTACTCTCGTCTTGATCTGTTGCAGTGTTACGTGTTTCCACCTCCTTCTTGGGTTTTAGCCAATTTTCGAAGTCTCCTAAAAGGTGAACTGCAGCTCTTTCCTTTTATTTTCTTAGTTTTTTAAATGCACTTCCAGATAGTCTTTTAGGTCCCATTTCTTTGTTGTATGAAAGGAAATGTTTTAACCTGGAATGAAATATAAATGCAAATAAAATGAACCTATACACATAATAATATAACAATAACATATGAATAATTTATAATGGGCCACACAAAAGAGAACCCTCTGGGCTCAAGTACCAACAATTGGCTCAAGTACTCTCCCCAGGTCAGGCCGAATCTAGACAAGACACTCAGACTTGTCATGTCGAAAATTGCCTTGATTTCTGCCACTGCCAAATTTCAGCTGTAGAGACACAGTGGAAGTTACCTAAAAGAAATCACGAAAGCTTTTATTTAGTGTGTTGGCGCTTACAAGGAAAGGCCTGTCCACACGTTACGATTTGTCTGCACAGGTATCTGCGCAAATGTGTGTGCATGCAAAAGATCGCCGCAAATCAGATATTAGATTGTAGAGCGTACCCAGGAGCCGATATAGACTCAGATCACAATTTAGTAATGATGAAGAGCAGGTTTAAGTTTAAGAGAACCGTTCGAAAGAACCAGTCGGGAATCAAATGGGATACTAAAGCTCTGAGGAATGATGATACGCGTTGAAGATCGCGAAGGCTGTGGATACTGGGGTCGTGAATACCAAGGTTGGAAGTTCAAGTGAAGAAGAGTGGAAATCTCTAAAAACAGCAGTCACAGATGTTGGGATGATAAACATAGGAACAAGGAAGAGAAATACGAAGAAGCCATGGGTAATAGAAGAAATACGTCATGTGATCGATGAAGGAAGGAAGTATAAAAACGTTCAGGGAAATTCAGGAATACAGAAATACAAGTCAATTACGAATGAAATAAATCTGAAATGCGGAGAAGCTAAGGCAAAATGGCTGCAGGAAAGATGTGAAGAAATTGAAAATTAAATGATCGTCGGTAAGACTGATTCAGCATACAGAAAAGTGAAAACAACATTCGGGAAAATTAAGCCGACAGTAAACTCAGCTGGTCTGTCAAACCACGGAGATATCTTCACATTAATACAATGTCTGAAAATTGGTTAAAAGAAGGCATCTTGTCGGCACATATAAAAGATAACTATAGAGTCGTCTGATGGTAAATAAAAATCGATGTAATCTGTAAGGGTCTGAAAGACGTGCTTGACGTTTGTGCGTCCCGTTTCCAGGCGCGTGCACTGCCGGGCTAAAAGCAATGGCGGTAACATTAAGACTGCAGTGGTAATTCCACTGCTGAGCGCAAAGGAGAGGGCGGATGGATGGGAAAAATACATTGAAGGACTCTATTAGGTGGAAGACGTTTCTGATGGAGTGTTAGAAGAAGAGACGAGTGTTGACATGGAAGACAGAGGGGATCCAGTATTAGAGGCACAATTTAAGAGGGCTTTGGAGGACTTGAAATCAAATAAGGCTGACGGGATAGGTAATATTCCATCGTAATTTCTGAAGTCATTGGGAGAAGTAGCAACCAAATGACTGCTCAACTAGGTGAGTAGAATCTATGAGACTGGCGACGTACCATCAGACTTTCGGAAAAATATCATACTCACAATTCCGAAGATAGCAAAGGCAGATAGGTGTGAGAACTACCGGACAATCAGATTAACATCTCACGCATCGAAGATACTGACGAGAATAATATATATAAGAATGGAAAAGAAAATTGAGGATCTATTAGGTGACGATCAGTTTGGCTTTAAGGAAGGTAAAGGCACCAGATAGGCAGTCACGACACAGTGACTGATAATGGATGCAAGACTGAAGAAAAATCATGACACTTCCATAGGATCTGTCGACCTAGAAAAAGCGTTCGACAATGTAAAATGGTGCAAGATGTTCGAAATTCTGAAGAGAATAGGAGTAAGCTATAGAGAAAGCTTATCCATCGACTCTTTGATTTGGTCTGAATGTCAGATATCAAGGTAAAAAAAAAAAAATAAAAAACATAGCAGCAAAACAATGTAGAAGTATATCAGAAGTGACGGTGACAATAAATGCTGACTTTTTAATATTTCTTTGAATTCAAACAAATTTTATTGTCAGGGAAACCACATTGGGCACACTATGTTGCTTTATATTAGGCAATACTAACGATGTAAGAGCTAGAGAATTTAGAGTTAGCCAATTTGTTTCAAAAAAATTTCCCATAGAGAGATACAACGTGCATCGAGAAACATATCGCAGCCAGATATGACTGAAACTGAAGTGCTCAGGGCTTGTTTTACTAAATCAAATTGACTAGTGCGGTATCGCCAGTGTTTGTGAACCTTGAATGCACAATTCACGTAATCTGATAATAATGCCCGTTATTGATCTGGATGGTTCATTGTTACCTGTGTGTATGGACCAGCAACTTTGGTTCACGCCTGATAATACCAGCTTTACGTACAGAAAAAATTGTGAAGGGATCATCGATGTCTGGAGTAAAAAAAAAAAAAAACTGGAAGAGAGAGAGAAATAAATGTATGGCATTTTTCACACATCAGGCTTTATTTCCGATTTAAAGAAAGTTGTTGTTGTCCTTCTGTGTTCTGTATTCCATACAAACGCTTTGAGAAATGCATGAAAATTCGGCCGGATTTCATTAACCCGGAGAGTCTCAGTGGAATGCAGGAAGGGACACTTCGTGCCTCATGTGGCAAAACAGCAGGTAGTATAGTGGAAAAAATTCAGATATACTATCAATATCACGCTTCTACTTGGCACGTACATCAAAGTTGCTTCTTTAACACAGCTTGCTTTTATCAAAAACATTCATCTGAGATTATAATGAAATTAGCGTCACTTTGATATTAATCAAATGTGATGACATTTACGATAAAACAACTGATTTCATCTTCAATACTTTTAAATCTTATGTGTAATTGTAACTGGTACTTCTGTTATAAAGAATATGACAAACAGCCAAATTCCCTTAGACAGCATATCAAATGTTACTGAAATAAACAATAAAGGTGCTGCAATTATCAAACACGAGTATGTTCGTATTTATTAATTTTAGTAAAGGAAATGTAGTTGTGAGAAAGAAAAATTGTATGATTGGCATTGTAGATGAATGAGTTCATATTATTTTGAATAATCAAAAGTAAAACTCTGTTTTTTATGTACTTATAAACAACAAGACTGATAATTTTAGTATCTTCCCTAGGGACGCTTTTGGCAACACCTATGTCGATTGAAACTTATAGTGACATGTGCATGACTTTCCACAGATTTTGATATGTATATATTGTTATAATGTAGTTTTACCTACTGCTACGAATTTCAAATAAAACAACTAACTGAAAAAAAAACAGTCCAGAAATTAAGCATATATATGTAAGAAGCGTCAAATCATAAATAGTGCGATGCTACTGCGATAAAAACGGGGAAAATGTTTAACTGTCTGATAAAACAAAATAAGAGTTTGATTCAAACATGGATGAATCGTAGCTGCTTATGAACCATGAGTATGAGCACCCGAAACATGTTGCTATTACAGAACACATGACTCACCTTCCATGATGTACGACCGAGCGCTTCCTATAGCTACACAGCCACAGATGAACTGGTAACTGTTGAGTTTTGCAAGGCCGTGTAACTTTGAATGCAGCTTTGGCGAGCCTCTGAGGGGGGCAGTCAGCCTCACGGTCGACAGGATTAGGGTCGGCACCGAGGTCCTTCTGCGAATAGGAGACAGACAACACGGAGGTGCGTGTCCGGCCTGGTCTACTTACGCTCACCAGCTAACACAAACACCTACCACTACGAAGGCGGGTAGCGATTTTGAAACCTAATGGAAAGCCGACCAGGGTGGGGAGGTAGGCTAGTCGTCACTGCCAATGAACTTTTAAGTGCTAAATTATTTCTCAGTATGATAACCAGGTATTACCGGAAGTGTACATGGTGCGTTCAGCATGGCTTGTTCTATGTCGCTCTCATTAGGCCTCGTGCTTCAAAATCCTCACCCCCAAACGTTTGGGAAAATCGTATTTGCCCTGACCTGTCGAGAGTACAATTAAGCCAAAAGGATCTATGTTCCTTCAAAACCTCAAATCTGCTAACACATTGTCGACTCAGCGGAGATAAAAGAATATGGTAAAAAGATTTGATATGGCAATTACCATAGCAAAATTAATGAGACCAGTAATATTAACAACGAATCTTGTTTATAGGTGTATGTGATAATTGTTATTAAATAGGTCTAATATGAATTTCTGGGTACTTTGTTAAGGTAATATTTTGCAACTGTTGCCATAAGCTAATATAACAAGTAAATAATATTTACTTACCGTGAATATAGAGTATATGTTTACTTGCCCAATTAAACAAGAAATGTAACTGGATCCGACCACAATCGCACTTTATACATTTGCATGAAGATGAAGATGTCAAAACTGGTTTGCAAGGTTATGTGCTCTCGTGCTCTGATAAAAAAGTTCATGGAGTAAGGAGGTTCAGCTTGGGTGATATATATTAGCTGAGCACTGCCAAAAAAGTAGTTGTAGTAGTATTAGTAGTAGTAGTATTTTTCAAAAGTTTACCTAAAATGATAATACCGGCCGCGGCGCACATTCTGTTTCGAGCAGACTGCACATCTACGCCATAGTCTGCGTTTCTTGGACTGGTTACTTGGAGTGACATGAGGAAAGTGCCTCCCAGTAAAGCGAATAGTTTTCTCGTCATCAGAGCGTTTTCCTGTACTCTCTTTTCTCCGCTCTGTAGCAATTTTTTCCGAAATTTCTCGTACCAGACTGGCTGCGGCGCAGCACCTTTTTTTTTTTTTTTTTTTTTTTTTTTTTGAGAGCTGCGCGGCGCTCCATCACGTCATCGTCGGCGGCCTTTGGAATTTGCGCCCACCTTGTTCTTGCGCCCCTGGCGGGGGACACTCCTGCCAACCCCTATGTACACCCCTGGAGTAAGGGTGTCACGGAATGGCAAAGGGCACAAGCAGAGGATGAGGAGTGCCAGGGCCTTAGAACTCAACCACATTTCATTGTGGAGGGAAATTTGTTGTGTAGAGTTACCAGGTGCGGACCACAGGTAGTGGTACCAAAGAGTTTGATAGAGGAAGTCTTAAAGCAAGCCCATGATTATGTGCTTTCGGGGCCTGGTGGTCGTCGAGTAACAGAAAGATGAGTTGCAGAACGATTTTGGTGGCGCACTCGGAGAAGGGATGTGGAACAATACGTAGCCACCCTTTCCCCCCCTCCAAGCGGCAGTGGCGGCGGCTGAAAGACGACAGCGGCTGAGGCGGCGTGTGATGACGCCCGGCCCCAAGCTACGGCACGAGGCGCGACTACCTGCGGCAAGGTCACGGACGGTCAGAGCGGTAAACTCTTTCCACTACAAAGGAGACCCCCGCTGTTATCGCAACGAGACAGCTTGTCGGACGGAGATCGCAATGTTGTTCCCCATGCACACAGGAGGCGGCGACTTTGGCAGAGATTATTAGCGCTACTGGACCTATTAGTTGGTGATAGTGAACACTGTCGCTTTTGCAAAAGTCAAGGGATAAAGGACAAACTATTAAGGGCTGCTAGCCTCATTAGTAACCCTTGTCAGATGCAAGAACACTGAGCATAGGGAGAACACGCTGTAGAATTTTCAAGGCAAAGACAGCGGACTTTGAATTTAGAAAGAGGGGATAATTAAATAAACCGATATTTGAGTAAAGTGGGTGTGTAGTCGTGATGAACTTACGTTTTGGTAATCCATGACGGTGAAGGCTAGGCATAGATAGCTGTGCCAGACAAAAACAAACTGTTCATCACAGAGCTTAGGCCCCTGAGCCATGGTAAATTCCTATATAAAGAATTCGGAAAAAGCCAGGAAAAATGGTTCAAATGGCTCTGAGCACTATGGGACTTAACATCTGAGGTCATCAGTCCCCTATAACTTAGAACTACTTAAACCTAAGTAACATAAGGACATCACACTCATCCATGCCCGAGGCAGGATTCGAACCTGCGACTGTAGCGGTCGCGGTTCCAGACTGACGCGCCTAGAACCGCTCGGCCACACCAGCCGGCTAGACAGAGGACAGTAAAATAGATCAACAACTTAAAGACACGTACGTGCAGTGCAGTTGTTCAACTTACGCTTTTATTTGGATCACAGGAACTGATGCACCATTAGTCCAGCCCATTCCACTCGTTGAGTTGCTCTAAGGCTAATACAAAAGGGGAACTGGTTTATGACACTGTGTTGACTGCAAATGGACAACTAGTTTGCCACCATAATTTTGCAGCAAGTAATTGTCTACGGAACAATAAATTTAAGAAGACAGCATGAGCTAGACAGTTGGCAGAATGCAACAGGCTACCTCCAAGTTCCTTTGGAAGAAAGCCCTCCCCGACAATTACCCTAGAAGCTGTGTGTGTGACCTCATAGTGCCGTGTGGTTACTCAAACGTAGGGCGTGCCAAACAGTAACCGAACTAGCGTGAGAGCTGGTCCTTTGAGAATGTGCATGGGTATTTTCGTCAAGATATTCTTATATTAATATCGTGTGTTTTCTTATTAATGACTTAATTAAATATGTCGAAGATATGAAATGTTGTTTGTCTTAGGTTAGTCGTTTTATTTATTTCCTTTTTTGATGAAACGTGCAACAGGACAGTACCTTGTTTACTGAGTGACAATTTTGAGCAAAGAGGAAAGAGGGAATGTACTGCTTTAGTATAAATGAAGTTATCTCTAATTTTAGGACCGTGGTAGACAGTATGTTGTTTTCTGTCACTGATCAGCTTGAAAATGGGGCTATGAGATCAAAAAAAGTTTGCTATCTCAAGGCAAAATGTTGTCTAATAACTCAATCAGAAAGTAGGTCGACGGTGTTTCCCTCATTCCTGTCTGACCAGAACTAAATTTGTGTATTGACAAGGAGGCCATAAGCCTGAAAACAGTGGATGTAATGTAGTCAAGTGTTATCTGATCATAACGTGAGTTAACTAGATAAGGATAGATCATTACATTGGTTTCATGACACATACATAACATGATTGCTAGTTGGTAAAGAACAAATTAGATAAAATTTTATGTGTGAAAATACGAAGTTGCTTTCTGATGAAATTTGTTACCTACCTAATGTGCTACTGTATAATTTTGTACTAGTTTAATTTGAGATAGGAGTTAATCATGGATTACTTATTGAGAGCCCCATTCTGAGTAAATAGTGTCAAGTAGTATTTGTTTCAAATATGTATTTTCTTTTTCAGAGTTTCTGATTGGTGACTGGAGAATATTCATAACTGTAAATGTTTATGGAGCCATTGAATGCTTGGTGTTTAGTATTATTAATTACATTGAATGTTTACTTATTTTCCGATGTTTTGCACAATTGATGAATAGGTAGTGGACATAGCATAAAATATTTTGAAACCATTGTAGACTGAGTGTTTTATATTATTGATTGTGTTGAATACTTACTACTTTTTCAATGCTTTGCATAGAACACATTCTGTTTTGTTGAGATACTCTAACAGTCGCCCTTGTTATCAGTAGTTGATTATTATGTCTTAGGATAGTATAGTGTGTTTACTTAATGAGTACCAACCTGTATTGGACATAAATGTGGTTAATTGCTTAAGATGATTGCATTTATAGAATTTTAGTAATGTTATGAATGTTTACATAATGTGTACCAACCTTTATTGGATATAAGTGTTATTAATTGATTAAGCTGATTTCATTTACAGAATTTTTGTAATATTATGAATGTGTTTACATAATGAGTACCAACCTGTATTGGATCTAACTGTGACTAATAATGGTGATTTCATTTACAGAATTTTTGTAATGTTATGAATATTTGTGGCAATGGCCACTGTGTCAATGGTCTTGGCAAGTTAACTATTTCAAATGATGTATCTTGAACCTTGCCAAACATAACAAAAAATTAATAACGGATTGGTATAGCATGGAGATTAGGGTCTCCTCCTCGTGGCACTAACCGAAAAATGTCCTGGACTGTCGTTCCATCGGAAAGACAGCCCTGAGTCCATTTTCTTCAAAGATATCTGAGAGTGATGAAACGGAACTTATTGTCCTGTTCCATGTATTTTCCAGTAAATTGCGGTACAGGAGAACTATAGCCAGAGTGTTTTGACTCTGCAGAATCGAATTCCGTGTATGACAAACAGAAGAGAATGGACCAAGTGGTGTTTATTTATTTATTTATTCATTTTATTTCATGTGTGCCACATTTCCTTGTATCCTTTCCCGTATGCGACCTTTGACTGTATGAATGAGATAGTATGTGATGTGGCAGAAAGCTCTGGTCAGAGGTCATAGCATTGCATGTGTTGAGTCGTTCTGTGGTAGGGTAGTACCAGTCCCCTAAACGTGAACAAGTTTAGTAAAGATGGTGGCAAGTCAGGTGAGAGAGATCGCAAAGACCGCACTGCAGTTCCTTCTCTAAATCCTCGCACAAACGAAAAAATGGCTGACATCGAAATAAGTGTCCAAGGAATAGAAAAGCAACTGGAATCACTCAATAGAGGAAAGTCCACTGGACCTGACGGGATACCAATTCGATTCTACACAGAGAACGCGAAAGAACTTGCCCCCCTTCGAACAGCTGTGTACCGCAAGTCTCTAGAGGAACGGAGGGTTCCAAATGATTGGAAAAGAGCACAGGTAGACCCAGTCTTCAAGAAGGGTCGTCGAGCAGATGCGCAAAACTATAGACCTATATCTCTGACGTCGATCTGTTGTAGAATTTTAGAACATGTTTTTTGCTCGAGTATCATGTCGTTTTTGGAAACCCAGAATCTACTATGTAGGAATCAACATGGATTCCGGAAACAGCGACCGTGTGGGACCCAACTCGCTTTATTTGTTCATGAGACCCAGAAAATATTAGATACAGGCTCCCTGGTAGATGCTATTTTTCTTGACTTCCGGAAGGCGTTTGATACAGTTCCGCACTGTCGCCTGATAAACAAAGTAAGAGCCTACGGAATATCAGACCAGCTGTGTGCCTGGATTGAAGAGTTTTTAGCAAACAGAACACAGCATGTTGCTATCAATGGAGAGACGTCTACAGACGTTAAAGTAACCTCTGGCGTGCCACAGGGGAGTGTTATGGGAACATTGCTTTTCACAATATATATAAATGACCTAGTAGATAGTGTCGGAAGTTCCATGCGGCTTTTCGCGGATGATGCTGTAGTATACAAAGAAGTTGCAGCATTAGAAAATTGTAGCGAAATGCAGGAAGATCTGCAGCGGATAGGCACTTGGTGCAGGGAGTGGCAACTGTCCCTTAACATAGACAAACGTAATGTATTGCGAATACACAGAAAGAAGGATACTTTATTGTATGATTATATGATAGCGGAACAAACACTGGTAGCAGTTACTTCTGTAAAATATCTGGGAGTATGCGTGCGGAACGATTTGAAGTGGAATGATCATATAAAATTAATTGTTGGTAAGGCGGGTACCAGGTTGAGATTCATTGGGAGAGTGCTTAGAAAATGTAGTCCATCAACAAAGGAGAAGGCTTACAAAACACTCGTTCGACCTATACTTGAGTATTGCTCATCAGTGTAGGATCCGTACCAGATCGGTTTGACGGAGGAGATAGAGAAGATCCAAAGAAGAGCGGCGCGTTTCGTCACAGGGTTATTTGGTAACCGTGATAGCGTTACGGAGATGTTTAATAAACTCAAGTGGCAGACTCTGCAAGAGAGGCGCTCTGCATCGCGGTGTAGATTGCTCGCCAGGTTTCGAGAGGGTGCGTTTCTGGATGAGGTATCGAATATATTGCTTCCCCCTACTTATACCTCCCGAGGAGATCACGAATGTAAAATTAGAGAGATTAGAGCGCGCACGGGGGCTTTGAGACAGTCGTTCTTCCCGCGAACCATACGCGACTGGAACAGGAAAGGGAGGTAATGGCACACCGTTGGGTGGCTTGCGGAGTATAAATGTAGATGTAGGTGTAGATTGGTTCTGTTAGGATGGCGAACCATCCCCTCCACCACCTTTTGAACGAAGAACGGTTAGGTGAGGTGTCCGGTCGAGCACTTGTTCCTTGGTCGCGGTGCTGGACAGACATGGAGACGCAGCCCTCGTTTTTGTAATGTTAACAAAGGTATTAGATTGTTTGAAATCTGCTCAGTAATGAAGTCCAGATGTTGAAATCAGGTGCGAGATTACCATTAAACCCCATAAGGGTATTTATTTTCATAATTTATTTGAATTTCAGTAGAACTTTGCGTTTGTGCCTTGGTCAGGCCACACACCATGGGCCTTAAGCTCACGGTCATTTTATTGCTCTGTGCTGAACGGAAATTCACTCATTCAATTTATTTTAATCTGCTCTTTCATTTACAGTAATATTTTGGGGGAATTTTATTTATTTTCCACATGTTTTCTTTGTGAACTAGCTATCGCGCCACGTGGTCGGTTGGAGCAACCGCCACATCGATAAATTGTAGTTTCGGTCTGAAAATGTATTGTACGCGATGAATAATCATATGATAGTGAGCGAATTTAAAACAGGGAAGGAATAATCTTGTGTGTCCGTAATTTTCTAGATGTCTGTTGGCTACCGAAACTTGGCCACGTGTGTTGAATAGCATTGAAGTGAAAATGTTTCTTGTGATCCACCATAACTATTTGATTTGTTAGCGATGTTGTACGTTAAGTAAAATACATGGTTTAAACTCGTGCCACTAGGAAAAGTGTGCTCATTGATTTGATAAAGACTTGCGAAATACTCTTCCACCCTGACCTAGTTTTGCTTGTAGTGTCTTTGCTGAACTTGTTCTGAGTCACCTACAGCAATTGAATCTAATAAGCATGAGTTTAGGTATAACTGTGTATCTGTATGAAATTACATTGAAGCCAGGTCTGCGCTCCCGTCTCATTCCATAATTACATGGCGAAACTGAACCATCTTAACTAGAGAGACCAGTTGTGATAATGTATATTAAAAGAGAAACACGACTAGTTGTTGAAATACCATCAGTACTGAATAACTATCATATAATCTGTACCCTCGACTGATTATTTGCTCCCTCCATCGTAAGGAATAGGTGAAAGTCATTACCACAGTCGAATTCTGGGTCATGAAAGCAAATAAAAGCTATATACTGCCTATTAAGCCCTGTATAGATGCCTTCTGTAGTGGTTCAAAAATATATTTTGTTATCTGTTGCGTTCAAATTTTTTCCACTAGAAATTACTAATACCCGGCAATAACTCGCAGGGTCCCGTAATTTTGTGGACCACACGAATTTAAGAAACCATTTATCACAGACGGTAGCTTGCAGGAGCGGTAGGACATGGCAAAGTGACGGCAATCTCCCGACTTAGGTGGAGTTTTGCCACCACCAGTACTGGAAGGTTACATTGCACATGGAACGAACTTGATGTCCGAATTACTGCCACAGTTGTATCGTCTATTGAGAATTAAAAAATTACGGACCAGTCCATTTCATCCGCGGGTGAATGGGAGAACGGAGCGAGTACATAGGACAATTTCGAAAATGTTAAGTTATTATGTGAATGGAAACTGGGACGTTTATCTTCCATACGTGGTATCGAGTTATAACACTAAAATACATTCGTGGATCGGGATGTCACCGTTCGAGGTTGTCTATGGAAGAAAGATGCCATCGACATTTGAAGTTCTATGTCTGAAATCGGGAGCTAAAGGGGACGCAGTGAGGGAATTTGCACAGTCAATACGGGATGTATGGAAGAGGGTACAGAAGGCCAACACGAAAGCGTCAGAGAGGCAGAAACAACCGAATAGGCGGTTGGAACCTTTACCACAGTACAGGGTAGGTCAATGGGTATTAATCACGAATCCATATACACCTAAGGGAAAGACGAAAAAACTCTTGACGAAGTACCATGGACCATACCAGGTCGTGGAGATGAATTCGTCTGTGAATGTTAAAGTACAGCTGCCAACAAAAACATCCATTATCTACGTGAGTAGAGTAAAGGTTTTTAAAGGAATGGTGGACGGATTACCTCAATTACAAGCAAGTGACCCGATTTCAGAGGCTAGGCAAAGCAAGTGGAGGAAGAAGGTCTCGGCGGAAGAACAACAGCGGACGCTTTCCAAACAGAATTATCGTGTCGCGGATGTTCAGTATGCAATGCATGGTTACAAAGGAAAGTGCACATAAAGTAAGAACGTCCCTAGCTGTGTAACAGTACGTTTAAAGAACGGCTTGCTCAAGTACCAGTCAACTATGAAGAAAAAATGCGGTGTTTGTTGTTGTTGTTGTTTCTGGTGACACCATTGAGACACAAAAAGAACAGCTATCGCGAAGTGAGTATTATAAATATCTCTTTGATAACAACTGGCTGACAAATGTTGTTATACGCTGAAGCGCCAAGGAAACTGGTATAAGCATATGTATTCAAATACACAGATATATAAACAGGCAGAATATGGCGCTGCGGTCGGCAATGTCTATACAGGGTGTTACAAAAAGGTACGGCCAAACTTTCAAGAAACATTCCTCACACACAAATAAAGAAAAGATGTTATGTGGACATGTGTCCGGAAACGCTTAATTTCCATGTTAGAGCTCATTTTAGTTTCGTCAGTATGTACTGTACTTCCTCGATTCACCGCCAGTTGGACCAATTGAAGGAAGGTAATGTTGACTTCGGTGCTTGTGTTGACATGCGACTCATTGCTCTACAGTACTAGCATCAAGCACATCAGTACGTAGCATCAACGGGTTAATGTTCATCACGAACGTGGTTTTGCAGTCAGTGCAATGTTTACAAATGCGGAGTTGGCAGATGCCCATTTGATGTTTGGATTAGCACGGGGCAATAGCGGTGGCGCGGTACGTTTGTATCGAGACAGATTTTCAGAACGAAGGTGTCCCGACCGGAAGACCTTCGAAGCAATTGATCGGCGTCTTAGGGAGCACGGAACATTCCAGCCTATGACTCGCGACTGGAGAAGACCTAGAACGACGAGGACACCTGCAATGGACGAGGCAATTCTTCGTGTTGTTGACGATAACCTTAATGTCAGCGTCAGAGAAGTTGCTGCTGTACAAGGTAACGTTGACCACGTCACTGTATGGAGAGTGCTACGGGAAAACCAGTTGTTTCCGTACCATGTACAGCGTGTGCAGGCACTATCAGCAGCTGATTGGCCTCCACGGGTACACTTCTGCGAATGGTTGATCCAACAGTGTGTCAATCTTCATTTCAGTGCAAATGTTCTCTTTACGGATGAGGCTTCATTCCAACGTGATCAAATTGTAAATTTTCACAATCAACATGTGTGGGCTGACGAGAATCCGCACGCAATTGTGCAATCACGTCATCAACACAGATTTTCTGTGAACGTTTGGGCAGGCATTGTTGGTGATGTCTTGATTGGGCCCCATGTTCTTCCACCTACGCCCAATGGAGCACGTTATCATGATTTCGTACGGGATAATCTACCTGTGCTGCTGGAACATGTGCCTTTACAAGTACGACACAACATGTGGTTCATGCACGATGAAGCTCCTGCAAATTTCAGTCGAAGTGTTCGTACACTTCTCAACAACAGATTCGGTGACCGATGGATTGGTAGAGGCAGACCAATTCCATGGTCTCCACGCTGTCCTGACCTCAACCCTCTTGACTTTCATTTATGGGGGCATTTGAAAGCTCTTGCCTACGCAACCCTGGTACCAAATGTAGAGACTCTTCGTGCTCGTATTGTGGACGGCTGTGATACAATACGCCATTCTCCAGAGCTACATCAGCGCATCAGGGATTCCATGCGACGGAGGGTGGATGCATGTATCCCTTCTAACAGAGGCCATTTTGAACATTTCCTGTAACAAAGTGTTTGAAGTCACGCTGGTACGTTCTGTTGCTGTGTGTTTCCATTCCATGATTAATGTGATTTGAAGAGCAGTAATAAAATGAGCTCTAACATGGAAAGTAAGCATTTCCGGACACATGTCCACCTAACATATTTACTTCCTTTCTGTGTGAGGAATGTTTCCTGAAAGTTTGGCCGTACCTTTTTATAACACCCTGTATAAGACAACAAGTATGTGGCGCAGTTGACGCCATGAACTCTGCCTCAGCTTCCCTATCTGCCTTCCGACCACCATGCGCATCCTGTACGACCACATCCCCTTCTCCCACCTTCTTGTCCTCGGAAACATACGCACCCTGTACATCGTCTCGATGCCTCCACCCCCTGATATTTCCCTTCCTCACCACCCCAGCCCGTTGCCACGCCTTTACCGTTTTGTCCCGCCCTCTCTCCATCTCCAAAGTCTCCACCTCCTTTCCTAACGCAACTTCCAGTACCTACCCCTGCCGGATGATGATCCCCGCCCTGACATCTACCCCTCCTACCAACTCTAACCCCACCTTGATCCTCCTCCTCCTTTGGGGTCACTTTCCCCACCTCTTCCCTTGCCCTGAGTGGTTTCCGTCCCTCCTACCACACCCCTCCCCGCCCACTCGCAGCCACTGGCCATTAACGTGCCATCTTCTGAGGAATCATTTGCGCTATGATTTCACCCGGAACAAGTCCCGTCCACTCACCCCCTCCGGAACAAGTCCCGCCCATTCACCCTTGGTTTTCCCGGTATTTGTTTGTAGCCTGGTTTACCGCGTTCAGCTGCACGTTGCGGCTTAGCATTGTCTTTTTTACTCGTTTAATACATCGCAGTACCATTTGTGCGTGAACTATTTGCGTGTGAAAAGCGTTTTGTCGTTCGTTATAGAACAACTATTTCCGCGTTTCGTGTTGTAATAGTGGTTTATAATGAGTTCTTTTAAATGTGAAGTTTTTAGTAAATGAGTACAGTTACCGCAAGACTCTGAAGAGGCATATTTCCACAGCCCACCCACGGAAGCTGAGAGAAATGATGTCTCCTGTTACAAATAACGAACGATCGTGTACATACAAGGATCTCACTTGTAAAGGTAGTTTAAAACGCCACCAACAAAATATTCATGGCGAACCGCAACATAAAGGCTTAAAGTATACGATGTGTGCATTTGAAACCGATTCTAAAAAGTGCTCATTTCCATTCTGCACACGCATTATGCGTGAAACCAGAAGCCCTGGAAATCTCCAGTGAAGAAGAATTTTTAAAATGGGAAGAATAAATGGAATGTGCTACACATTCCAAATTCATTAAAAGCTGTGGCACTAAATTTTATGATGATGGCCCCACATGGTATTATGTTTGCCATCGCTAAGGTCAGTTTATCTCCGAAGGTGATGGGAGACGACATGTAAATTGATAGGGAGCAACAAAATCAATGAAAAGTGCCCTGCAGAGATTAAAGTCCAATACAAGGAAGGAAAATGCCATGTTACTTTTGTGTCCACTCATGTTGGTCACGATCTGGACCTAAGTCATCTGAACCTGACAGAAAAAGAACAGATGAAGATAGCTGAAGACATTGTTGCAGGAATCCCGTTTCCTAGTGTCCTCCAAAAAATTCAAGAAACAGTGCAGAATTCAAATTTGGAGAGAGTGCATCTTACAATGATGCAAGATTTTCGTAATATTGCAGCTGGGTAAAAGCTGTCTTCAAAGTCAGTCAGACATCCAAATTATGCGATCAGTGTTGAAGCTTGGGTGCAAGAAGTGCAGCAAAGTGACGATCCATGTGTATTGTTCTAGAAGCCTCAAGAAACAATTAATGGCAGCACCCTGAACTGAGAAGTGAAAGCTTTGTGTTAATTATAATGAACAACGCACAAGGCGTAATATTAGCTAAATATGGAAGTGATTGAATTTGTGTCGATGGAACTCATGGCCTAAATGGCTACGATTTTGAAGTTACTACGTTACTTGTACTGGATGACATGAAGCAAGGATTTCCCTGTGCTTTCCTCATATCTAACAGGAATGACTCAGATGTTTTGAGTATATTTTTCAATTGTGTTAAGTCTCAGGTTGGACAGATTTCCCCAAAAGTATTAATGAAAGTTGTGGCAGAATCGTTTAGTATCGCTTGGAACAAAACAATGGGACCTCGTGAAACGAGACTTTTCTGTACCTGACATGTCGATAGAGCCTGGAGAGTCAATATTAAGAGCAAAATTCGAAATTTGGACAAGAGAAACGAGGTCTATAAACTTGTTAAGTCGTTAATGTAGGTAAAAGACGTTGCTGTGTTTCAGGAATCATTGATAAAAGCACTGCAGAAATTCAACAGCGATTCACAGACTTCAGAATTTGGTCACTATTTCAAGACGTATGTAAAAAGAAAAAGTGAAGTGTTGGCATATTGTCATCGGATGCGAGGCGGACTCAACACAAAGATGCACCTGGAGAGTATGCATAAGACATTGAAATACACACATGACAATGCAAAGCAGGTGAAACGTTTGGATAAAGGTATATCCGCTTTGATGTCGCTTGTAACAGCAAATCAGTTTGACAGGGTCGTTGTCAACGTGAAAGGAAAGCTAACAAGTAAAACGAAAAGCATTCGCCGTACCGGTAAGCACAAATCCAGTATTTTGATGAATAAGGACTCAACTAGGAAGGTAGGTGGAGGTTGGGAAGTACCATTGACAAAATCACATGAAGTTTACCTCGTAGGGGAAAACAGTATCCACTGTAACTGTAAATTAATATGCACTGACTGTAAAGTGTGCATTCATAGCTATTCGTGCACGTATTTTGATTATAGCATTAAGTTAAATATTTGCAAGCATATACATAATGTTTGGCAACTAGAGAGTACAGAAGAAAATCCGTTTGAAATTTCGGAATTACGAGATGTACTAGCAGCTACAGATGTTGGAAACATATCTTTCATTAATTAGAGATAAGTGATTCTGAAGCAAGTTAGTGGAAATGCTAATGCATGCACCCCATAAGCATTGGCAGAAGAGAAGAGAAAAATTATTTCTATTGTTTCTGGTATGTCAGCTACTGAAGTTCAGCTGGCCAACAAAATGGTGACTTCATTGAAGGCTATGTAAGTGCTTTTTGCATCAGTAGTGGTATCTCTTACACTAGCCCACAAAGAATTCACAAGAGAAAACTTGTGCCCCAGAGGAGACTGTTTTCAACAAAGAAGAAAAAATGGCTCTGAGCACTATGGGACTTAACTTCTGAGGTCATCAGTCACCTAGACCTTAGAACTACTTAAACCTGACTAACCTACGGACATTCAACACATCCATGCCCAAGGCAGGATTCGAACCTGCGACCGCAGGGGTGCGCGGTTCCAGACTACAGCGCCTAGAACCGCTAGGACACTCCGGTCGGCAAATAAGAAAAGTTCCTCACACCACATACCCATGGCAGTTCCTGATACAGAAGAAACTCACAAGATACTGAGAACAATTCCGGATGAAGGTTTGTACTATTAATTTGCAGCTACTTGCTGTTAATATTTTAAATGTTCATCTGTTGTGATTAGCTCTACATTGGGATGTAGTATGAAGATTCTGACGTGAAAATCAGTTCATTTTTTATCATTACATAACATGCTTCATACAAACAAAGATAGTGACGTAAGTTCTCTGTCAATTCTCACATTATACAAACTGATAACCATAATCTAGGTTACAATACATATGTAGTTAATTCTTCCAGTAGACAATATTTGAGATGGTTATCACTAAAGACAATAATCTATTATGATAGCGCATATGGTGTTACTTCTTTAGACAGATAGGCCTACTGTTTGAGAACATTTCTGATGTTCGTATAAGGGAACAGATTTTGAAACTAGTCAATCCCTCCCTTCAACAAGTGATGGACATATTGGATCGGCAGGACACACTTGACATTGCTCAGGAATCATTTGAAACTTCACCAGCCATGTGTCAGGTTAACCGACCTGCCGAGCGAGCTGCACGGAGCAGTAAACAGCCCTCGCGCCCGGCCGCGCCGCTGCCACCAGGCTCTCAGCCACGTGTGCTGCGCCGGCAAGCAAATGCAGTGCTCAAAACCTGCCCGCGCTGCGCTACTAGACATTCGCGTGAGAATTGCCCGTCACGGCAAGCTATTTGCTTTTATTGTAATAAAAAAGGACATGTTCAGTGTGCTTGCCAGAAAAAGCTCAGATCGGAAGCTCAAAACCATTCCAGGCGCCGGAATCGGAATCGAACCAAGGATACTCAGGCTCGTGAAACTTCGCCCATTGAAATTCATGTAGTTCATTCCACTCCGCCCTGTGCCACTCTCTCTAACAGTGACTGTGTTCGTCCCACAAATAATGTGTGTCGACATCGCCGGAACTTCCGTCAAGTCGCAAGTGATTCTGTACCAGTGTCAGTTCACGTTGCACGAGACAGTCGCTCTTGTCATCAGCAGGACAATAAACTTTTTGTGGACTTGGACATAAACGGCAAAGCGATACCATTCCAGCTCCATACCGGGGCTGCAGTTTCACTGATCAATCAAGACACTTAAAAACTGCTGGGCACACCTCCGTTGCGTGCCACAAATGTTAAGTTAACTAGCTATTCAGGTCCAAAGATCCCTGTGTTAGGACAGTGCAGCCTTCTTGCAACATGCAAAATACAAACAAAACTTGTGTCATTTTACGTCCGTCGCTCTTCTTCAGCAGTGAACATGTTTGGTTTCGATTTATTTCAGTTGTTTAACTTGTCTATAGTAAATCAGGTCCTATCAGTGAACCAGACTGTGCCTTCCGACAGTGTTTCTCGTCTATGTGAAGAATTTGCAGACATTTTTGCACCGGGCCTTGGTTGCGCTAAGAACTATAAAGCACATTTGGAACTCAAAGTAAACGCGCAACTGAAATTTTTCAGAGCGCGCAATGTTCGCCACGCATTGTGTGATGAGGTCGCAAAAACATTACTCGATTTGGAATCACAAGGTGTAATTGAACATGTGTAGACTTCTATCTGGGCTTCACCCTTAGTAATTTTGCCAAAACCTTTGGGAAAATTGAGACTTTGTGTGGACTTCAAGGCAACAGTGAATCATCAACTAGTAATTGCAACTTTTCCTTTACCCTGCCCGGAAGACCTTTTTGACAAACTGTGCCCGGGTAAATATTTTTCGAAATGGACCTCGCAGATGCGTGCTTGCAAATACCGGTGGACGAAGAATCCCAGCGCGTTTTGGTTGTTAACACGCTTCTTGGGTTGTATCAATTCAAACGACTGCCACTCGGGTGTGCATCGGCCCCTGCATTGTATCAGCATTATCTCCAAACTGTTTGTGCGTTGGTCCCTACTGCAGCAAATTATCTGGACGATATTGTGATCTCCGGAAAGACGGAAGAAGAACATTTGGCCAATCTCAGAACATTATTTCAGGTCTTGCGACAAAATGGTCTTCGCTTGAGGAAGGACAAATGTGTGTTTTTTGATCGCGATTTGCCATACCTGGGACATGTACTCAATGCCCAAGGCATACATCCCAGTCCCACGCACCTCGTGCCATACAAGACTTGCCTTCGCCGCAGAATTTGAAGCAGCTACAGAGTGTGCTGGGAAAAATAAATTACTATAACAGATACGTGCCACATGCCTCTTCCATTTCAGCTCAGCTTCATCGCTTACGCCGTAAAGGTGTTCCGTTCGTCTGGACGACGGAATACGAACGCGCCTTTCGCCAGTTGAAATCGGCGTTGCTTTCCAATACCTGCCTTACGCCATTCGATCCCCAGAAGCCCCTTTTGATGATGGTGGATGCATCGGATTTCGGGATCGGTGCTGTGCTTGCGCACAAAGATGGATCGCACGATCGCCCTATTGCCTTTGCGTCCAAATTGCTCTCGTCTGCGCAAAGAAATTATTCACAGATCGAGAAAGAAGCATTGGCTCTCGTATTTGGTGTTACAAAGTTTCATGATTTCTTGTATGGTCGTCACTTTACCATCATCACAGACCACAAACCTTTGACATCGCTTTTTCATCCGAACTAGCCTGTACCTCCACGTACAGCGCAGAAATTCATTCGCTGGTCTATTTTCCTCTAGTAGTACCGCTACGATATCTTGTATCGGTCCACTGCTAAGCACGGAAACGCCGATGCGTTGTCCCGTTTGCCTGTTGCTGAGGATACAGCATTCGATTCCTCCGAACTTGCTGGCATGTTCATTGATTCGGAAACCAATGACGTGGTCGAATCGTTTCCGATTGATTTTCGTCGTGTAGCTACAGCCACAGCTGCCGACCCTGTGCTTGCTACCGTTCTGCGTTTTGATGCTACGCAATGGCCCTTGTCAAAGTCACGGATCGGGGATACGTTGGTTCGCCGATTTTTTGCTCACAAGGAGAGACTTTTTGTTCGACGTGGTGTTTTGCTGTTGCGTTCTGATAATGATCGGTCCAGGGCTGTGGTCCCACGTTCGTTACAGTTCTCTGTCTTACAGCTTCTCCACCAAGGACATTGGGGTATAGTGAGAACGAAACAACTTGCTCGTAAGTACTGTGCTTGGTTTGGAATCGATGCCGCGATTACGAATATGTGCTCTTCTTGCATGGTGTGTGCCGAACAACAACCAGCACCACCGCGGAAATTCTTTGCGTGGCCAAAAGCCACTTCCCCTTGGCAACGCTTACACATCGATTTTGCTGGTCCATTCTGGAATGCTCGATGGTTGGTTGTGGTAGATTCATTCAGTAATTTTCCTTTTGCTGTCCAGATGTCTTCCACGACGTCATCTGCCACCATCCAAGCGTTATCTGCTATCTTTTGCATTGAAGGTCTTCCACAGACTATTGTTTCCGACAATGGCCCACAGTTCATGTCCGCAGAATTTCAGTCATTCTGCAAGGCCAATGGTATCCAACATCTGACGTCCGCGCCGTTTTCGCCACAGTCAAACGGTGCCGCTGAACGATTGGTCAGGACTTTCAAGTCACAGATGTTGAAGTTGAAAGAGTCGCATTCTCGGGAGGACGCGTTATTGCTCTTTTTGTCTTCGTATCTCTCTCAGCCCCGAGATGGTCGCTCACCGGATGAGTTGCTCCATGGTCGTCATCGTCGAACCTTGATGTCTTTGCTAAATCCGCCGCATCAGGTTCCTGTGCAGCGGCAGACACCTGCTTTTGCTCCAGGCGACGTTGTCTACTATCGCCACTATCGAGGTTCACGGCGTTGCCTCGAAGGGCGCATTCTTCGCTGCCTCGGCTGCGCTATGTATCTGGTTTTGGGGGCTTCTGGTGAGGTGCGTCGGAATCTCAATCAGCTGCGCCTCTGTCGTCGCACGGGATCTGCCCCTCTCCGTCTGCTTTCAGCGACGGTGCCGTCCGGTCACCGCCCTGGGGACCCATCTACTGGCTCGCCTCAGCTACAGGTGTTACCGACGCTGCCTTCCATTTTACCCCATGGCGACGCGCCGCCGCCGCCGCCTGTTCTCCCGCCGGCGACGCCCGCAGTGGACGCTTCGCTGCAGCCACCGGGCGCCTCCCTGGGTCACGCGCCGCCGATCGCTTTCGGGACCAGTTGTCCTCCGACATGGAACTCTTGCCCGCTCCGGACCATGTGTCGTCTTCGCGTACATCGCATGTTGGCGTGCACCCTGGAGCAGGTTTTCAGGCGTTTCCTAGCTCCCCGCGGTCCGAATGGTAGGGTGCGGGTGGCACAGCCTCGCCTGTCGTTAGGCTCCCCACCTCGTCGCATACAACATGGGGTCCTCCCCACGCCGGGCGGAAGCCTTATACCACAACCGTACGCCGATTTGCGGGGGAGGAATGTGGTGTCACCGCCAGACACCACACTTGCCTCTAAATCGGCCGCGTTCCGGTATAGTCTGTCGGTAAACTGAAGAGCGAGCGAGCGAGTCCCCACTCTGCCAACCCAGCTACGTCACAAGGCGCTTCTACAGGCTGTTTCACAACGTAGTACCGGCCCTGCCGCGGCGCGCGATTTAAATCTGTGGCGACGTCGTACACAGATACGTCTCGGCTGCGTTTTTTTTAGACAAATGCATTAAGACCATAAGGAATACAAAAGACGATAGCTTCTTTCGAAATACAACAATAGTGCAAATAATATTAACATAAGAACGGAAGTCAGGATTCTACCACAAACATAGAACCGAATGCCTGTTCATGTGAATATGGTATATGTTCCTCTACTGCTATTCGTGAAACGAACCGCACATAATTCAATCAATCTGTAGAATTTAAGGCTTGTTCTTATTTTGTGTTTCTACTGAAAGGTAGAAGTTTTCTTTGAGGGATTGTATTGAAACTTAACAATTCTTGCAACATGAAGAGTGCTTAAAAAGTAAGCAGAAATTTATAATTTTGTGTGTTAGTCCGATTTGCACTACTTTTTTGTTACTGTGTACAATGTTATGCATATTGGCTATTTACTCCGTTGTCAGTTGTCAGAAAGATTACATGTGTTTTGGTAGCATCAACGATTATTTGTTTTGTATAAAAATAGAATAGAGAATCTGTATCAAAATTTGTTGTAAGAATGGAATAATATGTATGAAATTTTTGGAAATGTTGAATATTGCTTTTGGTGAACTTGTTATGAGTAAGCCAAGGGCATACAAGTGGTATAAACATTTCAAAGTGGGTCTTAAAGGGCAGCAGTTTTACAAGTATGGATGAGATTGAAAGTGTGCAGTTAGAAGACCTATAAACTATCCCGAAGAAACAGTTCCTAAAGTGTTTCGGGAATTGGAAAAAGAACTGGCATAAGTGTGTAGTATGTAATGGGGAATATTTTGAAGAGTATAACATTGCTGTAGACTAACAAATAAAGTTCTTACCAAAAAATAAAAGTTAATATGTAAGCGCACCTCGTATGTCAAGCTGTCTGCTTGGAAGTCCAGAATCGGGGTATGTGTTTCGAAGGAAATTTCAGCAGTGTTTACAATAGCTATTGCGCACATGTTTTAAGCAATATGTCATAGAATCGGGTGAATAGTGACCGAGACAGAGATTTGGTGTTCCATCAGCATCAAAGGTTTTACGTGATTTTGAAACTGTCTATAACGATGGGTTCCCTCACGAAATTATTAATTTCCTTCGTGGCGACTCCAGTAAACCATGCGGCTTATTTCCGCGTTTCTTCTTTATGCGTCCTATTGGGGGAGGCTGACGTTTGCCTAAATTGCACCCATTTGGTTGGGAGTAGTAATATCAGCCAACAGTTCTTTTTGCGTCGCCTCTTTAACATACGCTCTACTAACATTAGAGACGATCGAACGCTCGTTACTCCGCAAATACCTCCTTTTCTTCGTATTCTGCACATTTTCTTACAATACTAGACGATTATTCATCACTTCCAGATATCGAAGTATATCAGTAAGTATACAAAGTTAACTCACACTGGCATCTAAAATCCCACGAACAGAAACGACGTATATCACTGCATGCCGATCTACACCGCTACAAAGGTAACGGGCAACAGATTTTGGGTGCCCCTGTAGTCCGGTGGCAGCGTTCTTCCGGGAAAGGCCACTTCCCCCACCAAAAGCGCTGCTCGCTCTTCAGTTTACAGACAGACTATAGTATACGTCGGACCCGCCTGTCGCCACTATCAGTGGTTGCAGACCGAGCTCCGCCACACGGCATGTCTAGAGAGTCTTCCTAGCACTCGCCCCAGTTGTACAACCGACTTTGCTAGCGATCGTTGACTGACAAAATACTCTCTCATTTGCCGAGACTATCGTCTCCAGGCGACGGGAGTTTAGCATAGCCTTCAGCTACGTCATTTGCTATGACCTAGCAAGACGCCATATTCAGTTACTATTGATATTGTGAATCATGTACCGTCAAGAGCGCCGTTCATCATTAATGGATTAAAGTTAAGTATTCCACCCGCTACGTCCGTTTTTCTCAGTTCTAATTTCCTTGTCATGTTCCAGACCTCACGCCAGCCTCCGTGAGCTAAAACGCGTGCATTTCGGCCTCCTCTAGTAACACGGTGTTGGCTCTCCTGCCAACCACAACAGTTATCTTAAATTGCAACGCAGTGTAATTCGAGTGTGAAGTTCAGAATATCTTCTGGTAGTTGCTTTGTCACTACTTTGTGAGTAAAGTGGAACTACGTGTTGATCAGTAACTCTAACTAAGATCATCAATCCGAAATACGAATTTGCGTGAGATTATGACGTCTCGTCTTGACAATATTTTTCAATATAGCAACTTTTGTTTATGTTCAACCCACTTTGAGAGACCAGTACCACGTGCTTATACATTTGTTTGACCCATCAGGTTAATAGTAAGACGATAGTAACCTGTTCGCGGTTTTTCTTTTGTAAATTGCGTTTCGATGTAATTTATTTTAATTATCAAAATTATTGTGGAGTTACACTCTTTGTGTAAACCAAGTTGACCACGTGAAGCATGTGGTGTACGTATCAAAGTAGCCCTGAGCAATTCTTTTCAGGAAGATTTCACAGAGAGTTAGTATGAATTTAGTATACCAGTGTGTGGTAATTTCATGACGGACAGGATTGCGCTACGAACGTAACTTCTTTGGGTGAAAATTGAATCAGTTGGTTGTGGTTAATTTCCTCTTGCATATGTTTCAACGTTCTTCGTGTGTTATTTTATGAATGCTGTGTTGTATGTAGTTTCCCAATCTTGGCTCCCTATTTGATGTCTTCCGTAAGATTACAAACTCACATTTACACAATCCTAAATAAGGCACCAGTTTACTTATGAATCAAGTTTGATATGCTGAAATTTTAACGGAACAATGATCAGTTAGGGGTAGCGTCTTTGATTCATAATCAAAACGTCTTCGGTCCCGGGTTCGATCCCCGCCACTGCATAAATTTTGGTAAATAATCAGCATTGGCGGCCGAAGACTTCCAGCGTAAGAAGTCAGCCTTATTCTGCCAATGGCCTTGTCAAAGAGGGCGGAGGAGCGGATAGAGGTTCAGGGCACTCTCTTGTCCTATGGGTGGGAAATTGCCCCCAAAGGCGGAAGAATCAGCAATGATCAACGACATGAGGATGCAGAAGGCAATGGAAACCACTGCATTAGAGACACGTAACGTGTATCCACAGGACATGTGGCCTGTAATTGAAGAAGTGTCATGATGATCTCTCCATTGGCAAAAGATTCCGGAATAGTCCCCCATTCAGATCTCCGGGAGGGGACTGCCAAGGGGGAGGTTACCATGAGGAAAAGATTGAATAATCAACGAATGGATAACGTTCTACGAGTCAGGGCATGGAATGTCAGAAGCTTGAACGTAGTAGGGAAACTAGAAAATCTGAAAAGGGAAATGCAAAGGCTCAATCTAGATATAGTAGGGATCAGTGAAGTGAAGTGGAAGGAAGACGGGGATTTCTGGTCAGATGAGTATCGGGTAATATCAACAGCAGCAGAAAATGGTATAACAGGTGTAGGATTCGTTATGAATAGGAAGGCGGGGCAGAGGGTGTGTTACTGTGAACAGTTCAGTGACTGGGTTGTTCTAATCAGAATCGACAGCAGACCAACACCGACAACGATAGTTCAGGTATACATGCCGACGTCGCAAGCTGAAGATGAACAGGTAGAGAAAGTGTATGAGGATATTGAAAGGGTAATGCAGCATGTAACGGGGGACGAAAATCTAATAGTCATGGGCGACTGGAATGCAGTTGTAGGGGAAGGAGTAGAAGAAGAGGTTACAGGAGAATATGGGCTTGGGACAAGGAATGAAAGAGGAGAAAGACTAACTGAGTTCTGTAACAAGTTTCAGCTAGTAATAGCGAATACCCTGTTCAAGAATCACAAGAGGAGGAGGTATACTTGGAAAAGGCCGGGAGATACGGGAAGATTTCAATTAGATTACATCATGGTCAGACAGAGATTCCGAAATCAGATACTGGATTGGAAGGCGTACCCAGGAGCAGATATAGGCTCAGATCACAATATAGTAGTGATGAAGAGTAGGCTGAAGTTCAAGACATTAGTCAGGAAGAATCAATACGCAAAGAAGTGGGATACGGAAGTACTAAGGAATGACGAGATACGTTTGAAGTTCTCTAACGCTATAGATACAGCAATAAGGAATAGCGCAGTAGGCAGTACAGTTGAAGAGGAATGGACATTTCTAAAAAGGGCCATCACAGAAGTTGGGAAGGAAAACATAGGTACAAAGAAGGTAGCTGCGAAGAAACCATGGGTAACAGAAGAAATACTTCAGTTGATTGATGAAAGGAGGAAGTAGAAACATGTTCCGGGAAAATCAGGAATACAGAAATACAAGTCGCTGAGGAATGAAGTAAATAGGAAGTGCAGGGAAGCTAAGACGAAATGGCTGCAGGAAAAATGTGAAGACATCGAAAAAGGTATGATTGTCGGAAGGACAGACTCAGCATACAGGAAAGTCAAAACAACCTTTGGTGACATTAAAAGCAACGGTGGTAACATTAAGAGTGCAACGGGAATTCCACTGTTAAATGCAGAGGAGAGAGCAGATAGGTGGAAAGAATACATTGAAAGCCTCTATGAGGGTGAAGATTTGTCTGATGTGACAGAAGAAGAAACAGGAGTCGATTTAGAAGAGATAGGGGATCCAGTATTATAATCGGAATTTAAAAGAGCTTTGGAGGACTTACGGTCACATAAGGCAGAAGGGATAGATAACATTCCATCAGAATTTCTAAAATCATTGCCGGCCGTGGTGGTCTCACGGTTCTAGGCGCGCAGTCCGGACCCGCGCGACTGCTACGGTCGCAGGTTCGAATCCTGCCTCGGGCATAGATGTGTGTAATGTCCTTAGGTTAGTTAGGTTTAAGTAGTTCTAGGTTCTAGGGGACTGATGACCACAGCTGTTAAGTCCCATAGTGCTCAGAGCCGTCTAAAATCATTGGGGGAAGTGGAAACAAAACGACTAATCACGTTGGTGTGTAGAATATATGAGTCTGGCGATATACCATCTGACTTTCGGAAAAGCATCATCCACACAATTCCGAAGACAGCAAGAGCTGACAAGTGCGAGAATTATCGCACAATCAGCTTAACAGCTCATGCTTCGAAGCTGCTTACAAGAATAACATACAGAAGAATGGAAAAGAAAATTGAGAATGCGCTAGGTGACGATCAGTTTGGCTTCAGGAAAAGTAAAGGGACGAGAGAGGCAATTCTGACGTTACGGCTAGTAATGGAAGCAAGGCTAAAGAAAAATCAAGACACTTTCATAGGATTTGTCGACCTGGAAAAAGCGTTCGACAATATAAAATGGTGCAAGATGTTCGAGATTCTGAAAAAAGTAGGGGTAAGCTATAGGGAGAGACGGGTCATATACAATATGTACAACAACCAAGAGGGAATAATAAGAGTGGACGATCAAGAACGAAGTGCTCGTATTAAGAAGGGTGTAAGACAAGGCTGTAGCCTTTCGCCCCTACTCTTCAATCTGTACATCGAGGAAGCAATGATGGAAATAAAAGAAAGGTTCAGGAGTGGAATTAAAATACAAGGTGAAAGGATATCAATGATACGATTTGCAGATGACATTGCTATCCTGAGTGAAAGTGAAGAAGAATTAAATGATCTGCTGAACGGAATGAACAGTCTAATGAGTACACAGTATGGTTTGAGAGTAAATCGGAGAAAGGCGAAGGTAATGAGAAGTAGTAGAAATGAGAATAGCGAGAAACTTAACATCAGGGTTGATGGTCACGTAGTCAATGAAGTTAAGGAATTCTGCTACCTAGGCAGTAAAATAACCAATGACGGACGGAGCAAGGAGGACATCAAAAGTAGACTCGCTATGGCAAAAAAGGCATTTCTGGCCAAGAAAAGTCTACTAATATCAAATACCGGCCTTAATTTGAGGAAGAAATTTCTGAGGATGTACATCTGGAGTACAGCATTGTATGGTAGTGAAACATGGACTGTGGGAAAACCGGAACAGAAGAGAATCGAAGCATTTGAGATGTGGTGCTATAGACGAATGTTGAAAATTAGGTGGACTGATAAGGTAAGGAATGAGGAGGTTCTACGCAGAATCGGAGAGGAAAGGAATATATGGAAAACACCGATAAGGAGAAGGGACAGGATGATAGGACATCTGCTAAGACATGAGGGAATGACTTCCAAGGTACTAGAGGGAGCTGTAGAGGGCAAAAACTGTAGAGGAATACAGAGATTGGAATACGTCAAGCAAATAACTGAGGACATAGGTTGCAAGTGCTACCCTGAGATGAAGAGGTTAGCATAGGAAAGGAATTCGTGGCGGGCCGCATCAAACCAGCCAGTAGACTGATGACAAAAAAAAAATTCACCGGTTATCGTAAGATGAGTGCTAAAAGATTATAATTGATGTTAGTCTGGTTGGGAATTTGGTAAGGTAGACTGGGTACCTGGTGAAACAGTTGCGCAGTAATGCAAGGTTAACTTCCTCAGATAGTTCACAGCTTTTAACCCACTTTTATGGTCTTGAATATCAGCACCTCTATCAGAAAAAATTAATGCAACAACGTTACACATGGCGACCCTGTTCTGTGATTCCGCTAGACTCTGGAATCTCTGAAACGTTAGATTGCGAGCGTTGTATAATTTTAATTTTTTTCCCTGCAGCGCTCAAACAACTTCTGCGTTGTTTCTGAGCAGACTTTCAAAAGATTCACGGCGTTGTTGAGCAGCGTTGTGTTGTTTGTCTTGTTTTGTTTTCTATATTTGTGTGTTTTATATGTATGTATTTTTTTTCTCGCTTGTAAATTGCACTGACTTCGATCAAAGATATAAATTTGTTTTGAGTGTGAAAATTTGCGTACTAGGTTGGGTACCTTTCGTGTGACTGTCGTAATTTTTGGGGGATATATTTATTCTGATTAGTGTGTTGCGTACCGGGTATAAATTGAACTAATGCAGACATGTAACCAAGCTAAAAGTAGGCGGTCCAACAACTTAAGCAACATGGACCAAGGGGATAATTTGATTTCGAATATTAACGCGTCAGACGGTTCCGAAAATCCATTGAGGATACTTCAGAGGAAATGCCAAACAGGACGAACGGACCATCAGAGCCAGAAATTAATTTGCCTCCAACTAACCAAATTGATTTGGCAGAACTCATGAAAGCCTTATTGCAACAAAATAAAGAAAACGCAGAGAAATCTGAAAAATCGATCCGAGAGCTAGGCGATCAAATGACGCAAAATCTGAAAAATCGATCCGAGAGCTAGGCGAACAAATGACGCAGAAATCTGAAAAATCGATTCGCGAGCTAGGGGAACAAATAGACGAAAAACTAATCCTGCAGACAAATAAAGTCGAAAAGTCGATGCAGAGAGTGTCCAATGATATCCAACAAAGAACAAACAATTTGGCAAGTGAAATAACAAGGGATATTACGAAAGAATTAGGCAGTACATTTGAACAAATCGATGATCGTCTGCAAGCCTTAGAACAAGGCAAGCGGAGTCACGATGCGGAATCGAAAGAGAGCGAGAAGCAGCTACTTAAGAATTTACAAGCGCTGAGAGAAGAATGCCAAAGGGAATACCAGCAGGTACTCTCCAGGGTCCAGGAGGCAGAAACGCATTGTCCCGCGTCCGTTAGCAACACATAGCGGACAACAGTCAAGCGATTCACGCACTCGAACAGCAAGTAGAACTATTGAAGCAGACTGGGGCAGAGGACAACAGACAAATACAATATAAGATTGCGGCATTAGCGGACATCATAGGCACGATGAAGGTGACGGAGAGCGATAACAATACTACATCGGTAGTGGTTGTAGAGACCGAAGAAGTGCGTTCGCTTCTTAGATTTCAGAAGGGTCAGTTCGAAGTGAACAGGCGGCACAAAGCTGTAACAGGCAAATTACAAGAACGCGTGGCCCATCTGGAAATCCGCATGGCATGTGATTCCGAACTCACCAATAGCACTAAAAATAGCTGTACGAACAGTGCAGAGAGGGACTCCGGCCACGAGGGAGATTTTAACGACAGGGAAGAATGTATTTTGATGGGCAGACATGAGAAAAATAGAAACATTCAAGGGCCTCGCCAGGAGGAAATGCGGGGATTTGATTTCAAACATTTCCTTACAGTGAGAAAGTTTGAGATATTTTGAAATTCGCAAAAAGGAATACATTCACGAGCATGGCTCGAGCAATTTGAGTTCTGTCTTCCCTCCAACTGGGCAAGTTCACATAAGATAGAATATATGTGTGGCTATTTGGAAGGCGAACCGGCGATTCCCATGAGGTCGGCAGCGCGTCACTGCAACTCCACTCAGGAGTTTCGACAAGCCTTTCTGTCCGCCTATTGGTCGGAAGGGGCACAAGATAGGGTAAAGCATGGCATAATTATGCTGCCTAATTTCAACCAGTCTGGTTTCGTCATCCCAGCACACCTATTCGACCACATGCTGCAGGCAAATCAATCTCTATACGACCCATACGGGCCTGCGGAACTAATTAAGATATGCATCACCAAATTGCCGATGCACTTGCGCCATGTCATTCTTGCGGGACGATGCAAAGTGGACGTGGAAACGTTTAAGACACTTCTCCAAGAGTTGGAATACAATACAAGAGAATGCCCGCCTAATCAGGCACAAAGTTATTACGGGACACAGCAGCGCGACGCGAACGGAACAATAATCGGGACCGGCCGTATAGAAACTGGGGTAACAGTCGCGAACACAGGTGGAACAACGGAAATGATCGAGGACGTGGACAGGATCGTGAACGCAACAGTTACGGCAACCAGAATCGATACTACAGTGAACACGGTGGGAATAGGACTGTAGGTGGAGCACCTCAAGATTTTGAAATTCGGCCGGCTAACCCAAGACATAGCCCAGCAAATGGAAATGAACAAAACCGGCAATGACAAATGATCAGCGCAGAAGGCGCCCAATCAGAACAAATGAGTGACATGGCAAATGAGTACATAGGGTGTATAGAGAGGAGAATGAATTGATTGGTTTACATTTGTGACATATGCATTTTGAATAATGATAAAGATGTTTCTATGTGCTTAATTGAAGTGATGTTTTTAGTTTTTTTTCTTTCCTTGTGCAATTAGGATTTAGGTTGGTTCAAATGTGAAGATAAAAGGTTTCTTTGTGAATGAGTGAAATGCTGTTTATGGTTTTTTTGTATAAATTGAAAAGAGTCGATCCTGAGAGAAGCGAGATCTGTGTTGAATTAGTGCAAAACTAAGGGGAATATCCGATCTGTGGGTATTATAGGTCTGGCAAACCCAGGCCCCCAGCTGTTAGTAGCCTTGTTTCCGATTTTCTGCTTTCGGTGCTACTACCTATCTATTACTATTCTATATCTGTCAGTATAAATGAGGATCTCTTACTATAATATGCGTGCTGTATGAATATTTTAAGATTGGAGAACTCTGAGAAAGGCATGAGTAAGTTTGGAATCTTGAAAACAGGAACGATAATACGATTGTTTAACCAATGGCTTCCCAATGTGCGCTGACATATTAATATTGATGACATATTTTTTTTGTTCTTTATAGCTGAGTACGTAAAGTGCTGTCTGTGGATTTCGTAAGTGGATTGATTCCCTTCAAGGTGAAAGAAGAGTTGTGGTTTGTGTAATTTACGTGGCCCTGAAATAGTATTGTGGCAGTCAAATGACGAGCAATTTTCCAGCAAACGGAGAATGGAATGGAAATATGGATCCTTTTTGTAGTCTTGACTGATGTTGAGCCAGAGCCTGAAAAATTCTTCTTCTTTAACACTTGCCCTAGAAAAGTGACGTTTATGTGTTTTGCTGATGCTGTGAGCATTACAACTTACTGTTTTCGCTGGTGCGGGATTCACTGCATCCTATATGAATTGAACTGAAGAGATGTCCCTCTTGAAGGTAGAGGAAGATTAAATAATTTTGATTATGGGACCGAAGGAAAGCTTGGTTTAAAAATAGAGGAGACCACAATTTTGCCAGTAATGAGAAAAGAATCAAGAGTAACCACCACAGGCGAAATAACTAATTTGGAAGCGAAAGGTGACTTAAAGAAGGAACGAAATTTGAGCAAAATGGCTAAGAAAATGTAGTATAACCTGTATGATGAAAATATTTTACCCTTCTCAGACTCATCTGTGTGATTAATTCTTGTGATAACGTAATCTTAGATGAACTTGTCTCACTGTTTTATGTATGAACATATGAGTATGATAAATGTATAATTGCGAGTCTCTTATCAGGTGTGTCAACTGGTATAAATGTTTTGGCGTGTAAATAACCATTGTTCTTTTTACTGTGTATGTTTAAGGAAAGTTTCTCCATATTTATCATGTGACAAGACATATGCCGCGAGCGTCAGGAAGAGGACGAATTAGAACAATAGTGGTATAAACACTGTGTTGAAGTAGCATTGAAGTAGCTTGTTGGATTAACTAGTAGTGGATTGAAGTAAAATTCTGAGTAATTCATGTTTATGGGTAGTTAGTTTGTAGAATAGACAACAGGTGTGCATGTGTGTGTGTAAATAACATGTGAACCCTATGCTTTCCTGACTTATACTTGCACAAAGCATAATCCTATTCATTTTAGTTAATTAATAAGTAGCATTTGATTTATTAAAACGCCAGTGAACCACATTAGTGACGTGGATTTAGATATTACATTGTCAGTTCATTTAATTTTTATTTTTATACTGTCAAGTCATTTCCCTTTAATTTTTTATATTGTCAAGTCATTTAACTTTTATTTTTATATTGTCGATTCATCTAACTTTTTTATTTAAAAAATGAAGTCTCACTTTTGTTCTTAAAAATTGTGAATGACAATACTAAGTGGTATTATGTATGACATTTTGTAATCACATAACTATGATGAACAATTTCTGTGAATGCAGTTGAGAACATGAAAGCTAACCGGCTAAACTCTTACGAGACAGCAGGAGCAGCGAGGAGGACAACTAGTTGTAAACAGGCGGGTTTCCCTGCAGGACACACTGTCAACCGGGCCACTTCGGGAGCGCGGTTGACAACAAAAGAAGGGTACGGGACAAACACTTTCCCTCCGTGGAGGCGATGACCTGTGATGGCCGAGCGGTCCACCGCGCAGAAATCCATCTGCTGGCAACGCACCACACGCACGCGACCATGACGAGACGGCCGCGGTGAAACGACAGAAGACAGGGGATAAAGGGGTGTGGAGCCTTTTGACAGGTACTCTCCAGAGTAACTTGCAGGTGTCAATGACAACTATCAACATTTCTTGGCGGAAGCCCATTGTCAAGCGACAGTAAATCATGGTTCGGTGTTCTCTGATTTCTAAGGGTGGCACAAAGAAGAGCCACTAAGTGTCATCCTTGCCGAGGAATATCAAACGGGCGAGCCAATTGAGGATAACTCAAGAATTTAACAACACAAGGGCGTGGAGCCTTTTGGCACGTACTGTCCAGAGAAATTGGCACACTTCAACACCGCCTATCAACATTTCCTGACGGATGCCCACTGTCAAGCGCCAGTAAATCATGGTTCGATGTTCTCTGGTCGCTAAGGGTGGCACAAAGAACAGCCATTAAGTGTCATCCTTGCCCAGGAATATCAAACCGGCGAGCCAATTAAGGATAACTCAAGAATGTACCAACACAAAGCACGTGGAGCCTTTTGACACATACTGTCCAGAGAAACTGGCAGACTTCAACGGCGCCTATCAACATTTCCTGGCGGATGCCCACTGTCAAGCGACAGTAAATCATAGTTTGTTGTCTCTGATAGCTAAGGGTGGCACAAAGAAGAGCCATTAAGAGTCATCCTTGCCCAGGAATATCAATCCGGCGAGTCAAACAAGGATACCGCACGAATTTGACAACACAAACATGCAACCAAATCGAGATCTACATCACACGGGCCACTAAGAGAAACTTCATGAGAGGGCAGAGACGGCAGGATTGCACGCAACAGATGGAGAAAAAACCCTACTGACAGCTGCGGCGACCACCCCCCCCCTCTTATATTGTACCTCGGAACAGTGGAACTACGGAGTGTGCCAGTGAACAGTGATTATACAATTCTTAGTCCAATGCATATACGTGTGTCCTTTCAGAGAAACTTTGATCATGTATTTTGCAGGGGTTCGGTTTATTGGTGTTTTTTTCTTATTAGACTGAATCTTGTATTTTGTAGGTGTTTTATTTATTGGTATTTGTTTTAGACGTTGACTACTCTACTTTCAGAGCTGTTTTATTTCTCAATATTTGTGTTTGTGTGATGTATTAGATTTGTGATATTTTGTTCCGTAAATTCATTCCTGTGGCATTGTTTCGTTTATCAGTCAGATAGCTATTCATTCTCATTGGACTGTGATCGATTAGCCTTTGCATGGGGCATATTTAAAGTGAGTAAGCCCTTAAGGGTAACAATCACATAATTAATTGTAGTTTCAGTATAATGACACAGTGATCATTGTTTGCTAACTAACTGAAATATAGTAGAGTGATTAAATTAGTGCCACAAAGTTATTTTAATTCTGCAAATTATTAGTTTTATAGGATATAGAATTTTTTGCTATAAACACTTTGTAAAACATATTTTTTTTCTCTAATCATGTTGTTTGCTTTTGCGGATTGTGCATTGTAATGTTCTGCTTTATAATACTGATGTTATTTTCATATTTTTTTAAACTGCTGTGACACCTTTGTTATTTTCATAAATTTTACTTGTTAATAAACAGTCATAAATTTTACTGTGATCAGTTGGCTCTTGCAATGAGCAAATATTGGTGAACTCCATAAGGGTAACAACCAGTAATTATTTTCATATTAATGACACAGGGACCATTGTTTTTACTTGCTGGCCGAATTAGGTCTACACTATCATTTAAACAGGTGTCACAGATTGTTTTTTTCTCTTTGAAATTGGTAGATTCTAAATATGTGTTGAAATTATTGTGTTTTAGCAAGTAGATGGTGACCTTTTGCCTTTTCTTTACATTTTTGGTTTAAGTTGGGTGTGAGAAGCCTGCTTGGGAATTTCCTAGCATGGCCAGAAAATTCCCTGCACAGTCTTTTCCCGGAGTGTTGGAGTAATGAAAGGTATCTGTTGGATTCCTTTCATGTTAATTTCTTAAATGTCATTAACGGCATAAATTCCTCTTCTAAATTTACTGTGGTGTTTCTGACTATCTGGGAGGAGACTGTGCTGTGAAAAGTGATGCTTTTACACATAAACAAGAACGATCTGTCACACTACTACACTTTAAAACACAGTTTCTATGTAATTATTGTCACACAGTCTCATACAGAACCTACATTCGCTTTCTTTTATATACAGTATATGATAAGATACTGCCATTCTTAGTATGGTCCTCTCTGTCCCTTGTCATGTTGGTATAGGAAACTGCCTCTCTGGTCACTTTGTTTGTATCTGTCAAGCATGCTCGGTAGGGGCCCAGGTCAGTCGGTCCACGGCGAGCATCTGAAGTGGTAAGATCTCCACCTAAGATCGTGTCTGCTAAGTCCGTAGGACAATGGATTTCTTAAGTTCAGCCTAACTGAAAATTTAATCACCTTCATTTCAGGTTTAGCTCTATAATATCTAATGTTATCTTAAATTGCAACGCAGTGTAATTCGAGTGTGAAGTTCAGAATATCTTCTGGTAGTTGCTTTGTCACTACTTTGTGAGTAAAGTAACTCTAACTAAGATCATCAATCTTAAATGCGAATGTGCATGAGATTATAACGTCTCGTCTTGACAATATTATTCAATATAGCAACTTTTGTTAATGTTCAACCCACTTTGTGAGACCAGTACCACGTGCTTATACAACTGTTTGACCCATCAGGTTAATAGTAAGACGATAGTAACCAGTTCGAGGTTTTGCTTTTTTAAATTGCGTTTCGATGTAATTTATTTTAATTATCAAAATTATTGTGGAGTTACACTCTTTGTGTAAACCAAGTTGACCACGTGAAGCATGTTGTGTAAGCATCAAAGTAGCCCTGAGCAATTCTTTTCGGGAAGATTTCACAGAGAGTTAGTACGAATTCAGTATACCAGTGTGTGGTAATTTCATGACGCACAGGATTGTGTTGCAAACGTAACTTCTTTGGGTGAAAATTGAATCGGTTGGTTGTGGTTAATTTCCTCTTGCATATGTTTCAACGTTCTTCGTGTGTTATTTTATGAATGCTGTGTTGTATGTAGTCTCCCTATCTTGGCTCCTTATTTGATGTGTTCCGTAAGATTACAAACTCACATTTACACAATCCTAAATAAGTCACCAGTTTACTTATGAATCAAGTTTGGTATGCTGAAATTTTAACGGAACAATGATCAATGTTAAAATAAATGTCCAAATATAAACTGATGTACTTCTTTTTATTTAAATTGTCTTTATATATATCACCAGTTATCGTAAGATGAGTACTAAAAGATTATAATTAATGTTAGTCTGGTTGGGAATTTGGGACGCTAGACTGGGTACCTGGTGAAACAGTTGTGCAGTAATGCAAGGTTAACTTCCTCAGATAGCTCACAGCTTTTAACCCACTTTTATGGTCTTGAATATCAACACCGCCTTCAGAACAAATTAATGCAACAACATTACATACTTTCCCTTTCAGATTTTATTTATGAATTTCATGTTCATGTGATGTGGAGTCTTTTCGTGTAGTTTTAGTCTGTGACTGAATCACTCTCCCTGAAAAACCTGTGAGATTTTTTTTATCTGCCACTATGGCTTGGATAGAATTTTTTGTAGTCTGAAAGTATTGAAGAAGTTATTATTCCGAGAACCCCAAAAAATAATACTATAGCTAATGACTGAAATGAAATATACAAAATACATATTTTTTAAACGTTAATGAATGATATTATTTATGGTGTTCATGACTTAGTTTTGTTACTTGGTATGCTGTGTACATGATAACTCCACAATATCTTTTTAATTACTGATACACTTACCTATTTGACACAGATTATGAGATACAATTTTTTGATCAAATAGTGTATTTCACATATACATTCCACAGACTGTTTTGTGGTGAAATGAACAATTCTAGGTTTTGCATAGTTTAATTATTTTTTACTTGCTGTGGTGTGCTGCTGTATTTTCACTCAGTAATTCTATCGGTATGGCTTGAACCTGCAAATAAGTTTGAACTTAGAGTGTGCAATGATATGTCATGCTTGGTTCAGTCTCATACCATCCTCTATGTAGATAACTCACAAGTAATAGGCTGCTATAACACTGATGAAGATTTTATCTGTCATACTGAGTAAAGGCTTGGAGAATCAAGTGCTTTCTCAGTGTGGCAGATTATTTGCATGTTCCAGCAGAACCAATAGATTTACTGAGTGAAAGCTCAGTGGCATACACAGCAGTGATACATGCAACATGGATCATCTGGTATGTGATGGCAGTTCCATGAAGTTGACCACAATGCAAGTGATTTATCTTCTATTTCACTCATATGCAGTGGCAAGTTTCTGTTCTATGTATGGAACATGATTTAAAATCCTGTATCTGTCAGTACATATGTGCAACAAACTTTGAGTCAACCAAGGCAGCAACAGCTCCAACGTAACACACCAGGTATGAGATTAATTCTGTCTTATGCACAATGATGAAATGCCTTGTGAGTGATCGTCATATTCATATATGCCCAGTGTTACATCCCTGTTCCAGTATACAATGCCTGCATTCTGAATTAATGTTTACTTACAGTGTCTGTTACTGAGTGTGAAGGACTAACTTTTGGCATACCTTGGCAACAAGAGATCCCTCACAGCACACCAGGTTCGAGATTAATTTTGTGTTATGCATAATACTGAAATGCCTTGTGAGACATCACTATATTCATATATGCCCAAGGCCAGTTCCCTGTTCCAGTATACAATGCCTGCATTCTGATTTAATATTTACTTTCAGAGTTTGTCGCTGTATTGTGTGACACAGCAATTGTTACTGAACATCTCCAACACACCACCTAAGGTGGTCTGTCCCTGTAGCTGTGTGGTTAGAGAGAGACAGATAGCTATGCAGGGGCCCAGGTGCATTTCCTGGCCGAGTCGGAGAATCTATCCTCTCGGAGGCTGGGTGATATGTTGCCCTTATCACCATTTTACCTTTTTTTGAGATGCAAGGCACCAAAGTGGTATCAACTGATGAAGACTTGCTGTAGGCAGCCGAATGGTCCTGCATAGGATCTGCCAACCAGGATTTCCATTCGTTCACACTAGGTATGAAACTTATTCCATGTTATACAAATTATTGAAATGTGTTGTGCGTCATCTCAGAAATCATATATGCTCAGCCAATTTAATATTTATTTGCAGGGGTCTAGAGTAAGCAGCGTATAGCTGTGTACGCTATGATGCATTGCTGTGACTTACAACTAGCATGGCAGTACAGCATGCCACTGTAACGGTGTCAACACCGCTGGGTAGTGTTGTCTGCTCCACTGAATGGTGGTGAATGAGAAATAGACTTGTCATAATGGCCAGTCTGACCTCTGTACCACAGGTTTGCATGCTGGACAATGGGTATTTGGGGCAAATCCAGTAATACTCAGCTACAAACAAGTTTATTTACTTTTAACATCACAGGATCATGTTTCTATATCTGCATCCATCCCCTGTCCCCGCTCCCCAGGGAGACAGGTCACAATTTGTTGTGCAAAGATAAGGTTAGACCATCAGCAAGAGTGAACCACTAGTTCCTGCTACTAATAAGGTGAGAACACTGTTCCCTTGTTGTATATTTTTAAGAGCTTAAAACAGGACCAACTGCAGTAATGGATAGCAGCTGTACAGATGTGAACTGAGTTGGCGACCCTTTGCTCACAGCTCCAGGCTGCTTTGGCTTCCGTCACACAGCTTGAGGCTGCTGCCAAGGGGCGTCAGTGTGGGGGATCGAACACAGGCATGCAAGGGACATCGAGCATGTCCCACGTTTCCTCCGATTGGCCCAGTGCTGTTACTGCCCCGGGTACTGCCTGCACCGAGGTTGATCCGCTACACGTGGTCGACTGGGAGATCATTCCAAAACGTGGCAGACAGCGAAAAACTTTCCAAGGGGCCGGTTGTCGGGCCTCCCCATTTCGTTTGACGAACAGGTTTCGGGCATTATCTGTGGCTGACGATATCTCTGAGTCAGATGCAATCGTCCACCCTGTTCCAGAGGAAGCTTCTCGGCCCACAAGGTCTGGGCATTCACAGAGGGTGGGTATGTTGGTAGTTGGGAGCTCCAACGTTAGGCATGTAATGGGGCCCCTTAGGAACATGGCTGCCAAGGAGGGGAAGGAAGCCAGTGTGCACTCCACGTGCGTTCCAGGGGGAGTCATTCTGGATGTGAAAAGGGTGCTTCTGGATGCCATGAAGATTACAGGGTGCAGCCAACAGCAGGTACTAGCTCATGACGGTACCAATGATGTGTGTCGCTTTGGAATGGAGCAGATTCTTTCTGGTTTTGAGTGGCTAGCGGAAATGGTAAAGACTGCCAGTCTTGCTTCCGAGATTAAGGTGGACTGTGGTCCTTTGGTGCAGAGCCGAGCAGAGGGTTTGAATCAGAGGCTCAGACGGTTCTGTGACCGTGTAGGCTGCAGATTCCTTGACTTGCGCCATCGGGTGGTGGGTTCCCAGGTTCCTCTTAATAGGTCAGGAGTCCACTACACACAGGAGGCGGCTACACGGGTAGCGGGGGCTGTGTGGAAGGGACTAGGAAGTTTTTTTTAGGTTAGAGGGTCTCAGTGAACCACAGAAGGGGCGTCCATCTAAAAGTGGGCAGGTAAAACACAGTAAGGTAGTTGTAGAAACGATTGGTATTGTAGTTGTAAATAGTCGTAGTTGTGTTTGGAAAGAACCAGATCCCCAAGCCCTAATAGAAAGCACTGAAGTTCAAATAGTTGTAGGTACAGAGAGCTGGCTAAAGCCGGAAATAACTCCAGCCGAAATTTTTTCAAACGATCTAACACTGTTCGCAAAGGATATATGAAATTCAGTTGATGGTGGAGTATTTATTGTTGTCAGAGGTAGTTTGCCTTGCAGTGAAATTGAAGTAGATAGTTCGTGTGAAATAGTATGAGTAGAGGTTATGCCTGACAATCAGAGTAACCCATTAATTGGATCGTTTTACCGACCCCCCGACTCAGAAGATACAGTTGCTGGACAGTTCAAAGAAAACATGAGTCTCATTTATAATAAGTACCCCGCCCATACAATTATAATCGGTGGTGACTTCAAGCTACCCTCAATATGCTGGAAAAATTATACGTTTAAAGCCGGCGGCAGGCATAGAACGTCACCCGGAATTGTACTGAATGCTTTCTCAGAAAATTATTTCGAACAATTAGTTCAGGAGCCCACTCGAAGCGGAAATGGTTGCGAAAACATACTTGACATCATAACAACAAATAATCCGGGACATATAGTGAGTTTTGATGGACCACAAGGTGAGTCGCTGCTAGGCTGAATACCGTAACACCTACAAGCATCAAAAAGAAACGCAAAGTATATCCGTTTTAAAGAGCTGATCAAAATGCTCTTAACGCCTTTTTAAGAGGCATTCTTCAATTCTTCTGATCTGATCATGTAAGTGTAGAAAAGTTGTGGAATGTTTTCAAAGAGATAGTATCGACAGCAATTGAGAGATATATACCACATAAATTAATAAGTAATGGTACAGATCACCTATGGTACACAAAACGGGTCAGATGGTTGTTGCAGAAGCAACGAAAAAAGCATGCCAAATTTAAAAGAACGCAAAATCCCCAAGATAGGCAAGGTTTTACAGAAGTTCGAAATATAGCGCGTACTTCAATGCGAGATGCTTTTAGTAATTTCCACAACGAAATTCTGTCTCGAAATCTGGCAGAAAACCCAAAGAGATTCTGGTCATACATAAATCACACCAGTGGAAAGACGCAATCAATACCTTCAGTGAACGATAACAACGGTTAAGTCACTGATGACATAGCAGAGTTATTAAAGCCGGTTATCCGAAACTCCTTCACCAAAGAAGAAGTAAATATTCCTGAATTCCAATCGAGAACAACAGCCAAGATGAGAAACATAGAAGCAGATATCCTCAGTGTAACAAAGCAGCTTAAATCACTTAATAAAGGCAAGGCCTCCGGTCCATATTGTATACCAGTCAGGTTCCTCTCAGAGTATGCTCATCCAATAACTCCATTATTTAGCACTTATATAAAACCACTCGCTAACAGAAAGATCCGCACTTAAAGACTGGAAAATTGCTCAAGTCACACCAATACCCAATAAAGGAAGTAGGAGTAGTACGCTGAATTACAGGCCTATATCACTAACGTCCATTTGCAGTAGGGTTTTGGAACATATACTGTATTCAAACATTAAGAAGTACCTCGAAGAAAATGATTTATTGACACATATTCAGCACGGATTCAGAAAATATCGTTATTGTGAAAAACAACTAGATCCTTATACTCAGGAAGTAATAAGTGCTATCGACAGAGGACGTCAAATTGATTCCATATTTTTAGATTTCCAGAACGCTTTCGACACCGTTTCTCACAAGCGTCTTCTAACCAAACTGTGTGCCTATGAAGTATCGCCTCAGTTGTGCGACTGGATTCGTGATTTCCTGTCAGAAATGTCACTGTTCGTAGTAACAAGCGCAAAGTCATCGAGTAAAAAAGAAGTAATATCCGGTGTTCCCCAAGGAAGTGTTATAGGCCCTCTATTGTTCTTGATCTACATTAACGACATAGGAGACAATCTGAGTAGCCGTATTAGATTGTTTGCAGATGATGCTGTCATTTACCATGTTGTAAAGTCATGAGATGATCAAAACGACTTGCAAAATGATTTAGATAAGAAATCTATATGGTGCGAAAAGTGGCAGTTGACCCTTAATAAAGAAAAGTGTGAAGTTATTCACATGAGTCCTAAAAGAAATCAGCTAAATTTCGATTACGCGATAAGTCACACAAATCTGAAGGCTGTAAATTCAGCTAAATACTTAGCGATTACTATTACAAATAACCTAAATTAGAAAGATCACAAAGATAATATTGTGGGTAGAGCAAACCAAAGACTGCGATTCATTGGGAGAACACTTAGAAGGTGCTACAAGTCTACTAAAGAAACTGCTTACACCACGCTTGTCCGCCCTATTCTGGAGTATTGCTGTGCGGTGTGGGATCCGCATTAGGTGGGACTGACAGATGACATCGAAAAAGTACAAAGAAGGGCAGCTCGTTTTGTATTATCTCGAAATAGGGGAGATAGTGTCACAGACATGATACGTGAGTTGAAGTGGCAGTCATTAAAACAAAGGCGTTTTTCGTTGGGGTGGGATGTTCTCATGAAATTTCAATTACCAGTTTTCTCCTCCGATTGCGAAAACATTCTGTTACCACCCACCCACATAAGGAGAAATGAAAATCACCAGAAAATCAGGGCTCTCACAGAAAAATTTAAGTGCTCGTTTTTCCCGCGTGCCGTTTGAGAGTGAAACGGTAGAGGTACAGCTTGAAGGTGGATCATTGAACCCTCTGCCAGGCACTTTATTGTAAATATCAGAGTAATCACGTAGATGTAGATGTAGATGGGGGTCCTAGTAATTGAAACCTCTCTACTTTTCCAGGCTGCATTAACTGTCCCGTGCTCGAGCATCCCTGTCCTCACTCCTTCCCCTCTTCCCCTTCTTTAGATGTTTCCTTGCTTACATTGGCCTGGCTGCCCTGGTTTTTTGCTATCCCTTACAGTCTTATCTTAATGCTTTTCCCTTTCCTTTTTGGAGTTTTTGGTCCCTATTTGGGGTTTGAACTCCTCTAAATTTTGTCTCCATGGTGTGAGTCAACTGGGGAGCAACACCATGCATAAAGCCTTTGGCATGTGGCCTTACCACCTGTTTCATTTTTCACATAAAGCCATTGTCCTTTCTGTGTCGGGGTGTTATATGCTCTTTTGATTGGACCTCTGACAACACAGGGATCACAGTTCCGATACATGACCTGTTACCTCCCCGTGTATACCTGGGAGCAGTGGCTTGTCATTCTGGAGCATCAGAACTCCCAGCAACAGCCCCTATTCCAGGTGGCCCTTGGTGTGTTTGAGTAATGCACAAGGGGAGAGCCCATGATTGCTTTCGGTGATATCAGGGTATCAAACGCATCAAACTTAAAAAAAAACCAGCCATTCTGTGGCTGCCTCTTTAGTCAGGAATGACTCTTTTCATGGTACCTCTTTTTAACCTACAACTTTCCCCTCCCTGATAGGAGGAGGCTCAGAGTCGCTGGCTTGAGGTGAGGTCTTTTCCTGCTATCTGGTTTGCGTCAAGACTGACAAGGACACCTTCCCACTACCAGCTCATTATTTTTGGTAGAAACTATCAAAGACAAGTTTGGCTGATCTATTGATCAGATTTTTTGCTGCTGAACAGTCTGTGGCCCTTTGTGCCTGTGACCATCTTCGAAACATTCTGATGTCCATTACTCCTCAATAGCCTTTGAATATGTTTCAAGGTGTCATTTCTCACAGGGACCTCATCTTCCAAACTAGTGAACTGGTGAACTGGTGAACTGCGGGCCAGTCTGGAATGACGAGGCATTCATTTTGATCAGCATGTTCAGAAAGGTCCTAAGGAAAACCACATTGATAATGACCACTTTATTCTGGTCTTTGAAGGGGATACCCTCCCAGAAAAGGTAAAGGTTATGGTTTATCAGTGTGATGGGAAACTCTATGTCCATTACTTCTGAAGTGTTGTTGGTGTTTATGTTTTGTACACATGTATGCATGCTGTGCAGCAGATTCTGTATGCAATGAGTGATGGGAATGCCTTTGTTCCCTGCCCGTGTGCATTCATTGTCATGACTATCACTCTCCATGCTTGCTGGATTCCCTGGATTATAAGAAGGAAAGGAGATACTGGGATATAACTCCATTGACTGTTTATCATAAACTGAGGCTCTTCACAAATATGATCAACTTTGCTTTGTGTCTATGAGATCTACTATTGGCTCTATTACATCCTTCCCCCCTCTTCCTCCTTATCCCAGTGATGCCCCTCTCTTCTCTCCCTCTCCCCTGAAGTTAAAACTTCTTTCTCTCTGATTGTTGCTCCCTTCATCTGGCTATAGAAGTGATCCTTCTCTGGAGTCTGCTAGTGCGAGGGTCCCTTCTCAGTCCAGGAGTCTGCTGGTACACATTGACTGTGGAAGCATCAGCTCTGGGAGGGCCCAAGGCCACCCAGTGTCTCTGAGATCTAGGGCTTGCAGAAGCCTTCTCTCCTTCTCTCTCTCTCTCTCTCAAGAAGGAACATAGTTCCTGGGACGAGGCCCCTCATTGCCCAGGTTTCAGTGTTAAGTATCCTTTTCCTCATCACTATTTAAGGGCTTATGACCTCCGTCAAATTGTTTGTTACCCCTGGCCTGCATGAGGATGATTTCTGTGTCTCTGTTAGTTTCCACTTGGTGGCCTCTGTGGAGTGAGAGTTCCAGGGTGCCATGTACCATGCTTCTGCATGGACCTTCCCACACAGTTTTCAGTTTTCTCCCCATAAACTGTGGGTAGTGCATTTCTGTCACCATATTGTGTTTGATACCAACTGATTCTCTATCATGAGACCCATTCTCTGACTGTGGTCCCTCAATGTCCTCCACTTCCTTGCCCACACCTCTGAGGGTGCAGATAGTTTGACTCCACTCCATCTTTGTTCGACCTTAGTTTTGTCCCCTCCAGTATGTGGTTGTCAAATTTACGGCTCAGCTGCTTCTTCCACACTGATCCTCTTAGATGAGGTATACCACTGTGATATCTGTTTGGCGTCAGTGCCTTTTGCAGTAGCCCTATTGTTTCTGGTTGAAGCTGGGCATCTCCCCCATGTCACCACCCTTTTGGTTCTAAGCTTCTTGTTTCCTATGTCATTGCAATCTTCTTTTTCCCCACACACCCCTCCTATTTCATACTTTAGCATCTCAGACGTCACCCACCCTCTGACCACCTTCCAGGTGGTCTTGCTGCTCTTTGCCATGATTTGTGTCTTCTCTCTTTGTCTTGTTCCCCACATTCTCTCCAAACATCTCTTCCCCCTTGGTTAGTTTCTTGACCCTGGATTGAGATGGATCTCTCCTGAGGGGTCTAAATTTCATTGTTTATGGGAGTTTCAGGATGTTGTTGTGTTTTACTGCAATTGGTCTAGGCTGTAAATTCGCTGATCACAAGGGATTTACCATCATGTCTTCTGCTGGCAAGGTACACAATCTCTTGCCTGCCACATGTAGCATGTGTACTGCATAACTAATGGCCATTTACCAGGCTCTTTTAGTTTATGAAACAGTCCTCTCTCACCCATGTTGTGTTATGTGCAGACTCAATGAGTGCCCTTGAGGCTATCAGGCAATGGTTTTCCCTCCACCTCTTGGTCTATGCCATCTACAGCCTCCTCACCAATCTTGACCATGTTGATTGTTCAGTTGACTTTCTTTGGGTTCCTGCTCATGTGGTATTCCAGGTAATGAGCTGCTGATCATGTGGCTTGGGGTGCATTCCTTTTCTGTGACCTCTCTGGTGCTGGATTTGCAGCTTCACATCAAATCCCATTTGCTTAGTTTTGGGCTTACTCTTGGAGACAACCCCCCTGCCCAATAAACTTCTTGCGATAAGGGTACTCTTGCTGCATGGCCCACTGTGGATCTACCATCCTCTACTATCTTCGTATTGGTCATACCAGGTTGACTCAGAGCCTCTTACTCCATAATGATCCGCCCCAAACGTCTCTGCCTCTCACTGTCATCCATATTTTACTAGACTCCCCCACTAAATATGCTCTTCCACTCTCCGTTGCCACAGATGTTAGCAGACGACCTTGCATAGTTAGATCTATTCTCAGTTTTCATCATAAAAGTAGTTTGTCCCCTATATTTAAGTAGCTGAATTTTCTTCCATAACTGGTGGCCTTCATCGTTGCCTTCACGCCAGCCAGCTTTTCCTCCCCCCTTTTATCTCCATTTTGCCACGCGGGATTAGCCGAGCGGTCTAGGCGCTGCAGTCATGGACTGCGCGGCTGGTCCCGGCGAAGGTTCAAGTCCTCCCTCGGGCATGGGTGTGTGTGTTTGTAGTTAGGATAATTTAGGTTAAGTAGTGTGTAAGCTTAGGGACTGATGACCTTAGCAGTTAAGCCCGTATAATACTTCACACACACACATTTCTCTCCATTTTGTTCGGTATTTTGTGCTGTTTCGTCCCCACCCCTCTCTTCTTGTGTCATCTTCCCTGGTGTTGCAGTCTTGGTATGATGTGGGGACCGGGGTGGGTTGGTGGTGATTCCAGCACCCTGTCACACATAGCACCATTGGGGTGCATTATGATCTCCCCCCCCCCTCCTGTTCATTACTCTTCCTGCCACCCCAGTGCCCAGTGTTCCCTCTGTCCATTCATTTGCCTGTTTTCTTTTCCCATCGACTAGACTGTGTTGTTGGTTTGTTGCTCGGACTGCCTCTGCCACTACTTTTGATCTTGGGATCGATGATGTCACCGTTTGGTCCCTCTCCCCATTCCAACAATCAATCAATATCTGCATCCAGCAGGCAAGCAGTGAGACACAGTATCTGCTCTGTTAGCATCTGTGTCAAGATGTTACTTGGCTTAATGCCAGGTTTGAAATTATTACTTATTTCGAAATACAAATAGGCATTATTGTTCTCTGATAAATTAGGGCTTCAAAACTATGTGTGTGAATTTTGGAAATAATGACCAGTTAAAAATGCAACATTCTGGAAATTGAGAAATTTGGTTACAGATAACTTTTGAAATAATGTGATTTTAAAAAAACTAAAATATATACTGCAAAGTGGAACCAAAAAGGCTTTCAGCTAATTATATTGCTACACTCAGAATTACTTATCCACTCATTCCTAATTCCATCTCCAAGTGTTTATACTGATCCTGAAATTAATATTTATTTATGAAACTTATTGTTAGGTAACTGAGTTACATTGTCAGGAAAATTGATTGTGAACAATCAGATGTAGATATATTCCCATCTATAACAAAAAAATATTTAATCTGTTTAGCAGTTATACGTGTGTTACTCATCTAGCTGGATCAAAAATAAATATATATTACAACTTGGTGATTTCAGTCTACTCTGTTGTAATTTACCCGATTGGTGAGAAATGGATGGCCATCACCAGCATTGCACTGAGCCTCAATCACAGTCATCACTGCTCAGCTCAGATTCGGAGCGGATCGACCTAACAATGCTAGCATTGTAGGCTGGTGGCACAACCAGCGTCAGTTGCTGCCGATGCATAATATCGAACGTCAGCAGAACTGCCATACCAGATGCTGGTGAAGAAGGAAGGAAGATCGACGTTCGACATCCTGTCAACAGTGTAGTTGTCAGAGACAGAGCACAAGCTCGGATACTTTCAAGGATGGAGAAAAAAATCAGCCTTGGCCTTTTAAAGGAACCATCTAAGCATTTGCCTTAGTTGATTTAGGAAAATAATGGAAAACCTAAATCTGGAAGGCAGGACACAGAATAGAACCATCATGTTCCTGAATATGAGGCCAGCGTGCTAGCTAATGTGCTAATAACCTTCATCCAGAAGTGTTCTCAGTAACTTGGTTTCTTCTGTATCAGGAACTGCCATGGGTATACGGCTTGAGGAATTCGTTTTCTTTGCTGAAAACGGTCTCCACTGCGGCGCAAGATTTCTCTTGTGACTCCTTTGTGGGCTAATGAAAGACATCCACTACTGGTGTGAATAGCACTTACATAGCTTTCAACCAAGGCACCACTTTGTTAGCCAGCTGAACTTTAGTAGCTGACATACCAGAAACAATACAAATAATTTTTCTCTTCTCTTCTGCCAATGCTTCTGCGGCACAGGATCGCTTCTGTCTCATTACTGAAATACATCTCTCCAACATTTGTAACTGGTACATATGGCAATTCTGAAATTTCTAACGAATTTTCTACTGTACTTTCTAGCTGGCAAACATCATGTATATGCTAGCACATATGCTTTAGTCAGTACATGTGCATGAAAATCTATGAATGCATACCTTACAGTCAGTATACACTAAGTAGATAATATTTTCTTCAAGAAGATAAACTTCATGTGATTCTGTGGCTGGTACTTCGCACCCTCTGCTTACATTCCTACTTGAGTCTCCTTATTCATCAAAAAATACTGGATTTGTGCTTACAGTGCTTGTCTTTCACTTTACTTGTTAGTTTTACTTTCAGATCGACAATGAGCCTGTGAAATAGCTTTGCTGTTACAAGCGACATCAATGCAGATATAGATTTATTCAAATGTTTCACATGCTTTGCATTACCATGTATGTATTTCAGTGTCTTATGCATACTATCCTGGTGCATGTTTGTGTTGAGTCTGGCTCACATCCTATCACAATACCCCAACACTTCACATTCTTTTCACAATGCGTCTTGAAATAGTGACCAAATTCTGAAGTCTGTGAATCACTGCTGAGTTTCTGCACTACTTTTATCAATGATTCCTGAAACACGGCAACGTCTTTTATCTACATTAACGACTTACGAAGTTTATACACCTCATTTCTCTTGTCCCAATTTCGAATTTTGTACTTAATATTGGCCCTCCAGGCTCTATCGACATGTCAGGTACAGAAAAGTCTCATTTCAGGAGGTCCCATTGTTTTGTTCCAAGCGATACTATATGATTCTGCCAGAACAGTCATGAATACTTTTGAGGAAATCTGTCCAACCTGAGACTTAACACAATTGAAAAATATACTCAAAACATCAGAGTCATTCCTGTTAGATATGAGGAAAGCACAGGGAAATCCTTGCCTCATGTCATCCAGTACAAGTAACGTAGTAACTTCAAAATCATAGCCATTTAGGCTATTAGTTTCATCAACACAAATACAATCACTTCCGTATTTTGTTAATATTTCAGATTGTGTGTTGTTCATTATAATTTACACAAAGTCTTCACTTCTCAGTTCAGGGTGGAGATCATTAATTGTTTCTTGAGGCGTATAGAACAATACACATGAATTTTGATTTTGCTGCACTTCTTGCACCCAAGCTTCAATGCTGATTGCATAATTTGGATGTCTGACTGACTTTGAAGACATGTTATATGCAGCTCCAGTATTACGCAAATCCTGCAACATTGTCAGATTCTCTCCAAATTTGAATTCTGCACTGTCTCTTGAATTTTTTTGGAGGACACTAGGGAACAGGATTATTGCATCAATGTCTTCCGCTAACTTCGTTCTTTTTCTGTCAGATGCAGATAGATGACTTAGGTCCAGATCATGACCAGCATGAGTCGACAGAAAATGAAAATGGGAGTTTCCTTCCTTGTATTAGACTTTAATCTCTTCAGGCACTTTCCATTGATTTTGTTGCTCCCTGTCAATTTTAGATATCTGCCCCCATCACCTTTGGAGATAAACTGGCGTGAGAGATGGCAAATATAATAGTTGGTGCCAAAGCTTTTAAAGAATTTGGAATGTGTATCACTTTCCATTTTAAAAATTCTTCTTCACTTGAGAATTTTAGGGTTTGTAGTTTCAGACATAATACATGTGCAGATAGGAAACATCCATCCAGCACATTTTAGAATCGGTTTCAAATGCGCACATCGAACACTTGAAGCAATTATGTTGTGGTTTGCCATGAATATTTTGTTGATGGCGTTTTTAACTACCTTTACAAGTAAAATCCTTGTTGCATAAGTAGCAGTGATAGGTACACAAACATTCGTTATTAGTAACAGGAGGCATCATTTCACTCAGTTTCTGTAGGTGGACTGTGGAAATATGCCTCTTCAAAGTCTTGCAGTAACTGTACTCATTTCCGCAAACTTCACATTTAAAAGCTGTCATTTTAAAACACTATGACCACATACAACTACAAGTGATAAAAACAGCCACAATGTACAGTATCTATTGAAATCAACAGCTTAGTTAATGCTTCAATACTAGAAATAAGTTTAATCCATAGTAAAGATGTTCATGTAGGCTAGTTACTTTGGCGTAGAAGGTGTTCATTGTTCAAGAACACACCATTTCAATAACTTGTCTCTTCAAAATGTGTAACTAGTAATTTCAATTTAAGAGGAGTGTTAAATGGTTAACTGGTGGCCAACTTCCTCCACTACATTCACAAATTTATTGCATAACTACCATAACTGATGTACCAAGTGTACCAAATAACATAAATTTTATGGAAAATTTTACCTCTGTGCATGTTTGAATGAGTAATATGTTCTGTGTAAATAAGTGTGGTAAACTAATTTTCTGTTTCATGGTGTGTGTCTACAACAGGTTAGAATGTTTTGTACTTCTGTATATTGTGGATTGACATACTGTACTGTATTTAAAGTTTATTGTTACTTCTTAAATGAAAATATGTTTAAAGAATTTTTTATTTACTTCTCGTCCATGAAAACCACTTCACATTGAATCTGTGGATGACGTATTAGCATATTTATTCTTTTGTGAATAGATATAACATGTATGGTCTCACTGTGAGATTGTACGTATGTATGTTTCTGTGTAAATGAAAAAAAATTATGTCATCTCTCAGTTCTCACATTTTGATCACTGTAATTTGCATATCTCATTCTAGATTTACTATGTTATTGGTCAGCAGCATTTTTGTTTCATTTGTGTAATGCCCATACTATGTACTACATTTTGGCACAATGTAGCGTATAATTTAATGCATACACTAAATTATTTGTGTCTGTTACGTTTTTAAATGCCTTCTGGGAGTTACTTGTCCTTTTACGTAATTTTACTCATGAGTATTGCCTTCATTGCTTAAGTCTCACAGTATTTTTGGAAAATGAGAAGTGTGCCAGTAATGATGTTTCGGCCCCTCAATCAACAGTAATCATAATTTTATGGGAGTTCTAAGTTATTTGAAAACATTCAAGAAAGATTATTATTTTGGGTGAAGCTGGGACACAAGCTTCTACCCCTTTGAGATATTCAGAGTTGTTTCATTGTAGTAAGCACTGAAAATCTTTTAATCATTTATAATGGAGTTAACACAGCGAAAGCATTCCTGACTGTTGAACTTCAGCATTACTGTTGTGCATATCACACTACCAAAGCGAACTGACTAATTGACCTATCAGATGTCCACTTGTATGTCACGTACAATTTGTTCCCACATGTGTTTGATTCTGATGTGTTAGGTTGTTATAAAAATTGTACTGAGTCAATTTAAGTATGTCATTCTAGAATTTGTGTTTTTTATTTCTTTGCTCCTTTCACATACATGCTAGCTAGTCATTGTGTGGTAGATCTGAAGTGGTGCTGCTGAAACATCAGTTTAGTGTTGTGTAGATAACCAAATTAAAATCTGTCTAGCTTGTTTCTTCACATAGGGAATCTGCCAATATTTAACTGTTGGCTCGTTATTCTTTCGGTACTCTATTCTTATTGAATTCTTATAATATGAATTCTCACACAAAAGTTCCCTGCACATTTTCAAATTACACAGACACAGATGTGTTTTATTATGTTACCAAAGGGAGAAAGGCTTTGGAGGCAAATGATTACTTCTGAAGTAATATAATAGCTTTGTGATTTTGTTCTGCATAAAAGACAGTGGTAGTTGATGGCACTTTCATTTGGATCAGTATTGTTATTCTGGATGACAAATAATTTCATGGCCATTTCTTACTACTGGAATTTTTCACATGATGCTTGGAACACAAGTTGAAGTCGAAAAAAAAAATTAAACTGATGTGAAAGTTATGTTCAGAATTTACTTATGAATTACTAAATTATCAGATGTGTTTGCTCTCATGCACCTAAAGTATAGCAAGTAGTCTCATTACCTGCAGAGAAATGAAAGTGCTACACAAGTAAGGATGGAACTCTCCACAGATATTTTAAAAAAATTATAGTATGTCACCTAACTCTCCCTGGGATTACGGAAGTGTCCGATTCCACCTGTCCGCTTTGACCCATGACGTCATCGGTATGGCGGAAATGGCTATTCTAAGCGTCTCCATAATGGCGCCTTTGATGTGATTACATACACATGGCAACAAACATGAAAATACGTATAATTAAGACAGTAAAATATCCCTCCTGAAATACAATCAAACCAGCACGACAACCGCGGGAAATTGGGGGTTTTTGGGAGGGGCCAAGCTAAGTATAACAGTAAAAAAAAACACACCACGATCCCAAAACACACAGAATGACGAACAAAAAAATTACAACATCAATAGGAGTCGATAACTTCCCTTGACCAATACAGATCAACCGCAGCTGACGATACCAAAACAACAACTCCAACAGTAAAAACTACAGAAAGTGGAATCAGACATTTCCCTTGACCACAGGTAACAATACCGAAACACCAATACCTACATGTAAAACTACGGCAATTGGTTCGGTCATTTCCCTTGACCTATATAGATCAACCACAACTACTGATACGAAAATACCAACACCCACAACTACGAAAAACAAAACGAAAACCACAACACCTCGAAAACGGTCAAACATCATAAATCCCGCGCCGTAATCACGTCACACACACCAACACCCTTATTCATGGGTCAGAGCAGACGGGGGAATCGGACGCTTCCGTTGACCCCTCTCCCTCACACCCTATTATCAGCACTTTGTCACTGAAATTAATTTAAGCCGTAGAATATACATAGACGGCCGTACTGGTTAACATATATATAATAATAACATAATAACAAACAATTAAAAAACGGAAGTGCTTCTTTACTCATATTATGGTGAAGTATCCATGTACATTTCAAAAGTTTTTCCAGCACTTTAAAAATTGATTTCAACTCACAACTGTGAAATTACAATAGACTTAAAGCTTATGCAAACAGACAGAATTTTTAGACTTTTTGGAGTGAATCTTAAATTAATATCTTGCTAGGTGTTAAATTTTGCAAGATGGTTAAAAGACACGTTACAATAAACGTGCACAATTGGCTTCAGCTGTGCCAGGTACTTCCACGGCAAACATAAGAGATAACAATTTAGCAATGAATTCTTTAAATACGAGAACTCAGTACTCAGATGAATAGCCTATGAAGAAACATACTTCTATCGTATGTGAGAAAAAGCATCCAAAGCTAAAACTGGAAAAACCCACCCTCAAAAAATAATTTGCTTGGAGAAATTGGAATCACAGTATACTTGACACTTCAGTTTCAGAACTCAGACAGCATATGTGAAACAAGCACCAATGTTCGCTATACTTCCAATGGGCATCAAAATTACATCGTTCTTGCTAGATCGATCCAAACTGTTTTCGCGTGTTATTCGCTGAATAGTTTTGCTGAAATGTTTTAGGGGTGGAAGAAGAATTAGCACAGCTTGAAGAACGTTTTACAGCTGTGAAACACTGCAGCATTTATTTCCTCCATACCTGCTCTGTGACAAACATACATATCATCATCATTGTGTTTAAAAAAATGGTTTGAATGACATTTACGAAATTAATAGATCTGTTCGTTAAAAACAGACAGGACAGAGAATAACGACAGTTTATTTTCCTGAAACGTTTGCAATTGCATATAGGACACTGATCACACAGAAACAGCCACAATTCTTTATAACCTCGTTTATAATGCGCAGGGATGTCATTGGTAGAATTTACAAGTTAAAATTCACCCATTACCCATGCAAATATTAAAGAAATATATCATACAAGGAAATATTTGACTGCTTTCATTATGCATTTCCACTTTACGGCATTCTTATATTCTTTAATTTTCGTGAGCTACTATGAGGGCACACACAAACCAAACGACTTAGACATCTTTCTGTATAACGTTGGTTATAGACAATAGAAAATCGACTGCATCCTTGGCTTTACTACAGACATAACAGACTCAAGACGATTGTTTTCTCATTGTATGTTTGCTCTGCTGTATCCCTCAAATGAACTTATTATAATAAGTGAATTAGTTAATGAAAATTTGTCGTTTTTGCCCTTAAATAACATCACGCTATTTTTTGTTTTCTATTGCTGGCGATGCTTCCAGTTCTCTATAAATATTTTTGTTTCTTTAATAACACACATTGATATTATATTGCTATCCAGAAAAGTTAAATTTCTTATCATTACTGAATTTCGTCACGGTCTAACATGTGTTGGACTGTGACGATAACAACTTTGATGCAGCTTCCAGTTTGCGGAACTGGCAGCTGTTTAGGGGACGGCCTTACACTATTGATAGGCATGAAGGGGGATGAATGGGTGGGACTTGTTCCGGGTGAAATCCTAGCGCTAAGGGCACGTTTGTCAGACAGGCTCTCCGCATCGTGTCCGTCCTTGAGCGAGGTGCGAATGTTGGCCCGGCCTCCCGCTGTATGCTCGCACCCGGCGGCTCGCCGCATGGACTCCAGCGCCTTCCTCCTCCACGGCCGCTCGCGACGACTTGGCGAAAGTGGCTGCGTTGTTACAGCCTCTTTTGGCGTTCCCCAGACGTAACCCTTACCCGATGCTGGAAATAACGAAAATGTTGACTCGTTGGATCATACGGCGTGTTTTCACTGATCAGCTGTCCATGATTTAAGCTCCTGACACCACGTTTTACGCTTCTTTGCGTTGGTTGTCATAATTGATGGTTTCGATATAGCAGCTCGTCCATGAATATTTGATTTATGGAGCTCTCCCGACAGTGTCGATAGATACGGGGTCTCTAAGATGGCTATTCAGCAATGCAGTCACTTTATCAGCCATTGTTTCGTGTTAGCGTACGACTATTTCTAACATTTAGTTTTGATTTGCGCCCACTATTACATTTACACAATGATGTCTTTCCATGTTTTGAATCGGGTGCCACGACTGTTGAGACAGTTGCTCTTGAAACATTCAATGAGTTGGCTTTCTTGGTTACTGATACTCCAGGTAATTGGGCCCCCACAATCTGCCCTCTTCAGAACTCTGTTAGATCTTTCATTGCACGTCGACCTCAGCCTCTGACTGCAAAATACGCAGCGTGCACTACTGATAAACCACCTGCAGTGATGCCTAGTCCATACTGAACACACACAGTCCGGAGTGTCTTACCTGCGTTGTTGACCATCAAACACGACCATCCCATTACTACCACTGTTCAAATTATTTTGTCTATCCCCTATACAACATGCTGTAAATTTTCTAGTTAGCAAATTTATGCACAATAACTAAAAATAAAAATAAGAAAGAATTTCATTTGGTCTTGGAATGATTTTGATACTGGTTAGCTAATTGTTGGTGTCTATGTTTGCCCTCTTCTGACATGTAAAATAATGATTTTCCTGTGATATTTGTGTGCAATTTATATTGTGGTCAATACGGTATTCTCCTAAGACCAGTGATCTAAACATTTTTGTTTCTTCAACTTTTACTTGAAATGACTTGACATTATGTTCATATTGTGTTATAGCTCGACCAGTCTATGGCCATTGTTGTTAGTGAACCTGTGTCCAGGGCATTGTTGTATTGTTCCTCTGTATTTCCTTTCTCATCCTAAGTATGAGTTTAAATGAGCCAATAAAATTTTGACATCACCTGTAGGAAGTTTTATTGTGGTTTCCTCTAGTTCATGCAGGTAGTTATCCACTGCACCTTTATCTCTCTTGCTACCTTGGTTTACTACTGCATGTGAATTAATTATTTTTGTTATTATTGATATCATAATTATTGATGTCTTACAATTTACCCATTTCACACAACAAGTAAAATGCAAAATAATGTTGCTCTATAATATATGGATGTAGAAATATCAGGAATAGGGTTCCTGATTCCTGGGCCTGAATATTCACAGCAAGCTCATGTGATCAGTGCACATGCCAGAAGTATGTAAAAGTCTACACTCACCAGAATTTTCTGTTTGTGGATTTGTATCTATTTGTGAAAATGAGGTAACCAGAGAAGTATACCTTCATATGTTCACTCAGTCGGAACATATTGTATTGTGTTTACTGTTCTCGTGCAAGGGATAAATTGGTTGTCATTCATAAGCAGCTGGGAAAAGGCCTAACTACTCTCTAGTAATTTGAAGTTGCTGTGATACTATCGAAGGTCATTTATCAGAGATACCCAAGGTATGCCAATAATATCCTCTGCTGTGGATATTGTCTCTACTGCAGGAAATGCAGAGATCATAATTACTCGACCAGTTGACTGTGAATGGCACGGCACTGGTAGATGTAGGCACCCTATATACGGGATGTAGGCATCAGTGAGAACTTAGGGCTCTACTCCCATCCACCTAACAGCTAAACTGAGCCAGTGAGACTCAATTCAATCGTTTGGAAACCTGCTGTGTCCTGTGTGGTCTGGTAGGCATCAGCATTTCAAATATATGGTGAATAATGTTCCCCTTAGGGAAATGGCTGCAAGGCATGCAAAGAAACACCAGATGCCCCTAGTGTGCATGCCTGAGGTCTTGTTTAGGATGTTGACAAGGCTAATCTAGAAGCCACTGAAGGAATAAAGTGCAAACAATAGTAGATTTTGATACAATTTGGAAGAAACGATGCCTGTCGTCTGGGCTCTGAGGTCATACTTGGATCATTCCAGCTACTAGCAGAGAAGATTAAGAATAACAGCCTTTCAATAGAGCTCGTGATGTGAAGCATTGTGTCCTAAATAGATCATGGTCACCTTGTTCTGAGATGTGAGGAAAACTAAAACCAAAGACTGTGAAGGTTCTGTGACTTCTTACATTTGTAACACATGACTGAGAACTGAAAATTCCCCCTAAATGGGTCAGGTGTGCAATACACTTCATAGGCAACTACCAATGTTGCAGGCTCCGTGTGGCGTGCAAACAAGGCTGTTTTAGATGATGCTACTCTCCATTCAACCAAGATAACGATAGCTACAGGAAAACCAAAGCTCTCAGAGCAAGATCCTAAGAAAAGCCCCCACCCTCCCTCCACAGGTGAGAGTACTACAAACCTAGTGATTTATTGTCAATGTATTCACAATAAAGTGTAAGAGTTTGGAGAACTCCTAAAGAGCAGTAAAGCGCATGTTCTATTAATTACAGGAAGTTAGTTAAGTCCTGAAGTTGACAGTAGTGAGATACTTGGAGAAAATTTAGGAGTATACCTGAAGGATAGGCTAGTGGGAAATAGACAGAGTGTATTTGTCACAGTAGATAATCAACTCAAATCCACCAAGATTGGAACTGAAGCTGCATGCAAGATTGTTTGGGCTGGACTCAGTATTGAGGGTAGGCATAAAATTATAACTGGATCCTTCTGCCAACCACCAGACTTCTCTCTTGATGTAACCAAAAACTTAAGAGGAGACCCAGTTTGCTTGTACTTAAGTACGCCAGTTGTGTTGTAATCATCATAGGAGGCTTTAACTATCCAACAATCTATACTCATAATTACATTTTTGTTAGCTGTGGGCGTGAGGGGGCGATCTGTGAAACATTACCAAATGCCTTCACTGAAAACTACCTAGAACACATACGATGAGAATACATTACATCTAATATCAATAAATCTTTCAGGACATCTGCAAGAAAACTGCTATCACTGACCATGAGGCAGGTTTAGCAACAATAAATACCAAAGTACAAGGGGCAACCAAACCAATTACACAATCTTATGTGTTCAGCAAACTAGACGTAGAAGAAGTAACCTCATACCTCACTGAGGAGCTTGAAACTTTTAGCTTGGAACAGAATCATGTACAGGAACTATGGCTCAGGTTTTACAAAAATTGTTGACTATGTTCTGGACACACATGTACCCAGTAGAACAGCTACAAAGGAAGGTACCCTCCATTCGATACAGTCACTGTAAAGAAACTTCTAAAGAAACAGAGAATACATTACAAATACAAAGCGGAGTAAAGGGTTATAGATATGGTCACACAAAATTGAGTGTTTAAGGCCTTCACTGACTACTGCAACAGAATATTGTCAAAAGGGCCTTCACAAAACCCAAGCAATTCTGATTAACTGTAATGGCTGTTGGTGGCACTAAAGTTTATGTCTCAAGACAGGACTAAAATTGGGAGTAGTAAGGCAAAAGCAGAAGAATTTAATTTTGTTTTCAAATGTTCCCTTACAGTTTAATTCTTGTACCACTGAAAAGATGACATATACGAATATTAGTGCCAGTGGCATTGAGAAACATCTGGAGTCATTGAAACTGAAAAGAGCCCTACAGCCTGGTAAAATCTCTATCAGATTCGAACAAAATAAAAGTGCTGAGTAGTTCATAGAAAGCACAAGCCATACCTGTCTGGAAGAAGGGTAGCAGAAGTGATCCACAAAACTGCCATCCAATATCTTGGTATACATTTGTTGTACAATGTCAGGACATATTCTGAGCACAAACATAACGAGGTATCTTGAACTGAATGGCATCCTCCATGCCAGCCAGCACCCATTCCAAAATCATCCATCATGTGAAACCCAACACGCACTTCCCTCACATGACATATTGAAAGCATTAGATCAAGGCAGTCAGATAAATGCAATAATCATTGATTTCCAAAAAGCATATGATTCAGTACTACTCATAAGCTTATTACCAAAGGTATGGTCATGTCAGATAGCAAGCAAAACTTGTGACTGGATTGTTTTTATATTTTTGGTCGGAAGTATGCAACACACTATCTTGGATGGAGAGTCATCAGTAGGTGTACACACAGTTAGTTAGTTACTTGTTCCATTGACCAATCTTATGGTAACAATTATCATGTAGACCATGTCAAGTGCATAATAAATGCACACATGAATCAGCGTCTGTTTTTTTTAAGCTCAAAATTTTTATTACCACCCCAGTCAATTAAATGGCACAAAATGCATATATTACATGTATACTTTTATTTATTCCTATTCAAGAATTCATCTATGGTATAGAAGGAGTTCTCAAGGAGATATGATTTCAGTTCGTTTTTGAAACTATTACTGCTGTCTGTCAGACATTTTATTTCTTCTAGTAATTAATTTAAAAGTTGTACAGCAGCATATTTTACCCCTTTCTATGTGAAAGGTAGGTTAAATAGAACATAGCATAAGTGTTCCTTTCGCCTTATATTATAATCATGAATGTCGCTGTTGTTTTCAAAATGGTCCATGTTGTTGAGAACAAATTTCATTACTGAGCAAATGTACTGTGATGCTGTTGTAAGAATTCCCAACCTTTTAAACAAATACCTACAAGATGCATGACTATGAGCCCCACACGTTATTCTAACCACTTTCTTTTGAGCAGTTAATACTTTTTACCTAAGTGTTGAGTTACCCCAAAATATTACTCTATATGACACCAGAGAGTGAAAGTATGTTACTGTTGAGATGGCTAACCACTTTTGAGTACATTACTTTATTGATGATTTTTGTAAACGCTATAATCAAGGGTACTGGCTGGTGATTATTGACATCTGTGGTGTCCACTTTTCTGTAGAGAGGCTTGGCCATGGCACATTATACCCGGTCTGGGAAAACAACTTGAGTTAATGATACATTACACATCTGACTAAGAACTGTAACTGCTCCACATTGTTTTAATTTCTTGTTAGAGATGTCATCTATGCTAACAGAACAGTTATTTCTCAAACATTTAATACCTTTCCTTATTTCACAAGATGTTGTTGGGTGACAATTAATCAAACAAAGATTTCTCAAAATTGATACTTCCACATACTGCTTGGCGTTCTCTATTGAACTATTCTCATCAATTTTTTCACCAACACTTGCGAAATGTTTGTTAAACACATAGGTTTGAGAGCACCCCAAATAAGTGTGTTGGGTCCCTTGCCGTTCATGTTGTATATTAATGACAATACAGACAATATAATAGTAATCACAGACTTTTTGCAGATGATGCAGTTATGTAAAGTGAAGTACAGTATGAAAAACAGTACAGATATTCATCCAGACCTTGGTCAGATTTCAAAGTTGTGCAAGTATTAGCAACTTGCTTTAAAAGGGCAAAATATAAAATTGTTCACTTCACAAAATGAAAAAAAAAATATGTGTAAGATCCTAGGACTATAATATCAATGAGTCACAGTTGGAATCAATCAGCTCATACAGACACCTTGGTAGTGCTTTGTAGTGATATGAAATGGAGCAATTGGATTGTTCAGTCATGGTTAAAGCAGGTAGCAGACTTCAGTTTGTAGGTAGAATACTAGGGAATTGCAATCAGGAAATTACTTACTAATCACTCCTGTGATACATCCTAGATTACTGGTATTACTCAAGTATGTGGGACACATACTGAGTAGGGATAACATTGGATGTTATATGCATATGGACAGGCACAGCACGAATGATGACAGATTTGTTTCACCCATTGGAGAGTGTCATAGAGATGATGAAAGAACTGAACTGGCAGACACCTGAAGATAGACACAAACTGTCTCAAGAAAGCCTATTTACAAAATTTCACTAACCAGTGATGGTTCTAAGAATACGTTACAATTACCCACTCTCCCTCATCCTCCATCACCACCCCACCACCCCCACCCCCTCCGAGACGTGTTGTTCCCATAGGGATCATAAGTACAAGCTTAGGTTACTTACAACACACACAGGCATTTAAACTGTCTTTCTTCTGACCTTTCATATCCCTTTCAGACCCTCTGCTTACAACTGTATACATTAATTTTTAATGTGTTTCAGCTGCAACAGAAGTATATCTCTCCAATGGGATACTGAGGTACACGTTTGTGAATGTTCAACTTTTTCATCATTTACAACCACTGCCAACCGTTGGCCATCACTATGAAAATATAAAAAAGTTAACATAGCAGTACACAACAATGTGCAGCGTTGCGCCTCACCTTGTAACCACCAGAATACACAGTTATGATTGGTTTACTATATTTCACAGTATAATTGATTATTGTTGTTTTGATAGTGTATGGTAATTACTGAATGATCATTTTACTATTTATTACAATAGAGACTATTTTGTAATTAGTTATTTTAGTCCATAAAATGAAGCCAAGTGTACAAAGTATGTTTGGAAAATGGGCACCTATTTTTGTATAAATATTGCATGTAAAATCATTAAAAATCAGCTACGAGAATTATCACAAAAGAAATACTTTCTCTCCTCCAGAAAAAAGATCAGGTCTGAAAGGGATATGTTAATGGAATGGGTGAAAACCTAAATGATTGGTACAATGGGATAGATGCTATGTCATGCACATCACAATGGTTTGCTGAGTATAGATGTGAATGTAGATGTAGTCAGTCAAAATTCTTTCATATTAGGAGGTAATTAACTGCTTTCTGTTATTGTAAAACAGTAAATTTTATTGACACAATATCTTAAGACTTTCATTATTACCTAAAGAACAATAAAAAATATACATCGTAATTTTTGTCATATTAGCACAACATCTGATGATTTTATAGCAGTAAAGATAAAATTATTGCCGTATAAAAATGACTGTGAAGCAATATAAAGAATTCAACAATGAACAGCAATTGTTTGCAGAACTGGTGAATGAAGGGAAACAAAAAAAAAAGAATACTCACTGGAAGAATGTACATGGACATGTGGATCTGGGTTTGAACCCCTCTCTACAGAAATGTGAGTCCAGAGTATTGCTACTACATAATCCTGCTTCATTCTCCCTAAAATCACAATAGTTTGAGTGTTGTTATTTTTATTTTGTATGGTCATTATTGACTGATCGTTTTACTATTTATTACAATAGTGGAAATCAGTTAGAATAATTAATGACTCCAGGACAAATGTTTTTAAAAATAGTTTACAGGTGATGACCTGGATGAAATTTATAATGAGCCATATGCTAACATATAATTTAATCTATTCCATTATAAATTCATATCATTATCTGAAAACAGCTTTCCCCAAAAGCTAATCAGAAAGGACTCTTAAACAGACATGTAAGAAACCATGTATCACTAGAGGGATTAAAACACCTTGTGAAAGGAAGGGAAATATATCTTTTGGCAAGAACAAGAGGGGGTCCTATAGTAGCCAAACACGGCAAAAACTACTCAGAATCACTAACTGAACGTTTTTAAAGGTCAAGAAACATTAATATAATGTCAGAAATCTGTAATTCTGACAACAGATTTAAGACTATGTGGAATGCAGTGAAACAAGATACCAGAAAATCAGCCACAGAACATCACTTTTGAACTGAATGGAAGGGCTACAAATGATGAGTCACAGGTAGCAAATATATTCAATAATCATTTCTTAAATATAGTAGAAACTGTAAGAACAAACAGTTCAAGAGGAAAATCACAGCAGTATGTTGAAAAAGTAGCTCTCATAAATTTGAGTCATATGAATGTATCAAAAACTTCTCCTTCTGAAATTAAGAGTATTATTCATTCTCTCAAAAATAAAATGTCATCTGGTTTTGATAGTATTTGCAACAGAGTACTAAATATTAGCTCCCATATAATAAGCCTGATCTTGTTCAAAATATGTAATGTGTCACTACCTAAGGGCATTTTTCGAAAGAGACTGAAATATATCATTGTTAAACACTGCTTTAATAAAAGTAATAAAAGAGACGTCAATAATTACAGACGTGTTTCACTGCTGACATCATTCTCCAAAATTTTTGAGAAGGTGGTGTATTGTAGAATAGTATTTCACCTTACCAACAATAATATTCTGAGTAAATCATAGTTTGGGTTTCAGAAGGTTGTTTTACTGTGAATGTCATTTACATGTTCATTCACTGAATGACACAAAGATTATATAATAAAATAGTGGTGGTTAGCATTTTTTGTGACCTCTCTACAGCATCTGGCTGTGTTGATGACAATATCCTCCTTGATAAATCCAAGTTTTATGCGGCTGCTGGCACAGCTAACTAATGGATAATGTCACATGTAACCAAAAGAGTGCATAAAGAGAAAGTTCTACTTAATAATTCAAACAATATAGTCTCGGGACCTATTTTTGAGTGTGGGGGAAATCATTTATGGGGTTCCTCAAGACTCAATCTTATGCCCACTACTGTTCTTCATATGTGTAAATGATGTTCCATTTAATATACAACAAGAAGAATTAGTTCTTTCTGCAGCTGACACTAGTATTGTAATTAATCCAAGCCTACATGCAGAAACAGAAGAAATGTTAGAATAAGTTCCTAAAAGTATCACTGACTAGTCTTCTGAGAATAGTCTCGACCTCAATTTTAAAACGACACAGTACATTCAGTTCTGTACATCTAGGACTTGGCTGACAAGATGAGAAAGAAAACCAATGTGCACTCCGTGTCCATACCAGATGGAGTCACTCCCAGGTCCTCCCAGATGCCATGGAGAGCACAGGGTGCAGCCAACTGCAGGTCGTTGCTCACGTTGGTACCAATGATGTGTGTCACTTGGGATCAGAAGAGATTCTCTCTGGTTTCGAGCGGCTAACAGAAGTGGTAAAGGCTGCCAGTCTTGCTTGCAACATGAAAGCAGAGCTGAGCATTTGCTGCATAGTCTACAGGACCGATTGCGGACCTCTGGTACAGAGCCGAGCGGAGGGTCTGAATCAGAGGCTCCGACAGTTCTGCGACCGTGTAGGCTGCATATTCCTTGACTTGCGCTAAAGGGTGGGTGGGTTTCGGGTTCCGCTGAATAGGTCAGGTGTCCACTAAACGCAAGTGGCTGTGTGGCGTCGACTGGGCTGCTTTTTAGGTTAGAGGGTCTTGGGAAAACACAAGAAGGGCTTCAGTCACAAAGGGTGCAGGCTGAACACAGGAAAAACGTACGTACAGGAACCATTGGTATAACAGTTGTAAATTATCGTAGCTGTGTTGGGAAAGTAGCAGAACTCCAAGCGCTAATAGAAAGCACTGATGCTCAAATCGTTATAGGTACTGAAAGCTGGCTAAAGCCGGATATAAGCTCTGCCGAAATTTTTTGCGAAGAACCTAACGGTGTTCCGAAAAGATAGGCTAAACACAGCTGGCGGTGGCGTGTTTGTTGCTGTGCGAAGTAGTTTAACTTGTCGCGAAATTGAAGTAGTTACTTCCTGTGAGTTCGTATGGGCAGATGTCATTGTTGGCAACCGGAATAAGATAATAGCAGGATCCTTTAACAGACTTCCCAATTCAGATGACATAGTTGCTGACTGGTTGAAGGAGAACTTGAGTTTGATCTCAAACACGCACCCGACTCGTACGATAACAGTTGGTGGTGACTAATTTACCGTCGATATGTTCGCGAAAATACATGTTTAATTCCGGAGGTAAGCATAAAATATCATCCGAAATTGTGCTAAACGCATTCTCTGACAACTATTTCGAGCAGTTAGTTCATCAGCCCACGTGAATAGTAAGAGACTGTGAAAACACACATGACCTCTTAGCAACAAATAATCCTGAGTTAATAACGAGCATCAAAACTGATACAGGGATTAGTGAACACAGGGTTGTCGCAGCGAGATTGAATACAGTAATCCCCAAATCCTCCCAAAAAAAGGGAAAAATATACCTATTCATAAAAGCTGATACAAACTCACATGACGCCTTCCTGAGAGGCAATCTCCACTCATTCCAAATTAATAATATAAGTGTAGACCAGATGTGGCTTGAATTCAGACAGTTACTATCGGCAGCAATTGAGAGATTTATACCAAATAAATTAACAAACAACGGAGCTGATCCTGCTGCAGAAACAACGAAACAAACATGCCAAATTTAAACAGATGCAAAATCCCCAAGATTGGCGGTCTTTTACAAAAGGTCGTAATTTAGTACGGACTTCAATGCGAGATGCTGATAACAGTTTGCACAACGAAACTTTGTCTCGAATCCTAACCCAAAGAGATTCTGGTCGTATGTGAAGTATGATAGTGGCAATAAACAATCAATGTCTTCTGTGCGCGATACAATGGAAATAATATCGAAGACGGTACTGCCAAAGCAGAGTTACAAAACACAGCCTTCCGAAATGTCTTCACAAAAGAAGACGAAGTAAATATTCCAGAATTCGAATCAACAACAGCTACCAACATGAGTAAAGTAGAAGTAAATATCCTCCGAGTAGTGGAGCAACTTATATCACTTAATAAAACCAAGTCTTCTTGTCCAGGCTGTATACCAGTTAGGTTCCTTTCGGAGTACGCTGATGCATTAACTCCATATTTAACAATCATACACAACCGTTCGCTCGACGAAAGACCCGTACCCAAAGACTGGAAACTTGCACAGGTCACACCAATACTCAAGAAAGGTAGCAGGAGTAATCCACTTCAATACAGGCCCATATCGTTAACGTCCATATGCTGCAGGATTTTGGAACATATATTGTGCTGAAACATTATGAATTACCTCGAAGAAAACTGTCTATTGACACACAGTCTACATGGGTTTAGAAAACATCGTTGCTGTGAAACACGAGTAGCGCTTTATTCACATGAAGTATTGAGTGATACTGACAAGTAATCTCAGATCGATTCCATACTTCTGGATTTCCTGAAGGCTTTTGACACTGTACCGGTACCACACAAGCTGCTTGTAATGAAATTGCGTGCTTATGGAATATCGTCTCAGTTACGCAACTGGATTTGTGATTTCCTGTCATAAAGGTCACAGTTTGTAGTAACTGACGGAAAGCCATCGAGTAAAACAAAAGTGATTTCTGGCGTTCCCCAAGGCAGTGGTATAGGCTCTTTGCTGTTCCTTATCTATATACACGATTTAGGAGACAATCTGAACAGCAGTCTCAGGTTGTTTGTATGTTACGCTGTCGTTTATCGACTAATAAAGTCATCCGAAGATCAAAACAAATTGCAAAACGATTTAGAAAAGATATCTGAATGGTGCGAAAATTGGCAGTTGACCCTAAATAACGAAAAATTTGAGGTCACCACATGAGTGCTAAAAGGAATTCGTTAAACTTCGGTTACACGATAAATCAGTCTAATCTAAAAGCCGTAAAATCAACTAAATACCTAGGTATCACAATTATGAACAACTTAAACTGTAGGAAACACATAGAAAACGTTGTGGGGGAAGGCTAACCAAAGACTGCGTTTTATTGACAGGACATTTAGGAAATGTAACAGATCTACTAAGGAGACTGTCTACACTACGCTTGTTCATCCTCTTTTAGAATACTGCTGCGCGGTGTGGGGATCCTTACAAGATAGGACTCGCGGAGTACATCGCAAAAGTTCAAAGAACGGCAGCACATTTTGTACTGTCGCGAAATATGGGAGAGAGTGTCACAGAAACGATACAGGATTAGGGGTGGACATCATTAAAAGAAAGGCGTTTTTCGTTGCGACGGAATCTTCTCACGAAATTCCAGTCACCTGCTTTCTCCTCCGAATGCGAAAATATTTTGATACCGAACTAAATAGGCAGAAATGATCACCACAATAAAATAAGGGAAATCAGAGCTCATACGGAAAGATATGTGTGTTCGTTCATTCCGCGCACTTTACGAGATTGGAATAATAGAGAATTATGAAGGTGGTTCGACGAACCCTCTGCTAGGCACTTAAATGTGATTTGAAGAGTATCCATGTAGATGTAGATGTAGATGTATGAATGACAAGTGTACCAGTGATAATTGTAACAAATGCTGATGAAATAATAAATAGGTTGGAAGTTTCAAAATTCTTATGTGTTCATACTGACAATAACTTAAATTGGAAAAACCACATTTTGGAACTCCTAAAACAATTTAGTTTAGCCACATTTTCATTTGGAATCATTGTAAAACTTTAGGAGAGAGAAATCAGTTAATTATCATATTTTCATTCAATAATGTCATGGAGTAATGTTCTGGGGTAATTAATCTTTAAGAAAACAAGTCATCATTGCACAAAAACATGCTCTAAGAATAACATGGGGTTCTCACCCATGACCATCTAGTAGACATCAGTTGAAGGCATGGGACAGCCTGACTACTGTTTCACAGTATATTTATTCCCTTACAAAGGATGTTATAAGTAATCCACTACAGTTCAAAAGCAACAATGATGTAATAATTACAATACCAGAAGGAAAAATGACATTCATTACTCCACATTAAAGTTGTCTTTAGCACAAAAAGTGGTGCACAATGCTGCAAAAAAAAAAAAAAAATTCATGGTCACTTAAACAGTGATATAAAATGTCCGACAGACAGGAAACTAAAATTAGAAAATATACTGAGAAAAATTCTCCTTAATATTTCCTTCCATACTGTATAGGAATTTATATTACTGTAATATGTATAATGAATATTACACTGAAAAATTTTCAGAATGAAATGACAGGTATAAAATAATTTTCAATCTGAATGTAAAATGAATTTTGCCACATCATTACAAATGATGCATGGAAAATATAACTAATAAACTAAACACCTTGCTTGGTTCCTCTTATGTCCACCAACCACCTTGGTAAGTTACTTAAAAGCTTTTAGAAGGCAAGCAATATAATCACCAATAGTACCACTGTCTGTCAAACACAACAGTGTTCAATATAACATAAGGGTTGATGGAAGCTTTCATTTACTTTACCTCTTCATTTTCCCCATAAATTACTTGAAGCAAGGTTGGTTTCTTGTAACCAACCATTGTGTCTACATTGGGTTACCTAGTTAACCTTTATAGCTGTATCAGCCAATTTTAAAGGTGTACTGAAATTAGTGTACACAAGCCTCAGGTTGTTTCTCATTTACATCTTTATAAATGTCATAATAAAAACAAAATTTAAATACCAGTACTTTTAAGGAAGAGGATCTAAATGGGAAGGAACCTAATGCTCACTCTAATATACATTTGGGGTAAATTAAACAATATTATATAGTTCTGCTGCTCATTAGAATGGAAAGATAAACCTGCAATTATTATTTACTGATGAAGTCCTCACACTATTGTAGTAATGCACCATATATAATTTTTTATATTTCTTGCAACTTTTTCATGTCTTCCTCTTCCTTTTGTTTGATTTAAATGTCTACAAAACCATCACCAACAATTTTCAGCCATCCAGAAGCATCACATTTGTGCTCAGCCTCCATTGTTCAAGAACAAGAATTAGAGGTCCACCCACCATGCACTCCATACCTGTTTTCATGGAAAATTTTCTCAGGCTATTGGTGTGTGTGTAAATAATATATGCTGATAAAGCAAGAATTATCCAGAATGTTGTAGAAAAATGCTAGCAGCCATATCTGTGCCCTATATTTTACATTTAATGCATACACAGCTTGTCCATGTTATCGATGCTCCTTTTTGTACTGTTAATTAATGTATAACACCCAGCTTTGAAAGAAGGCCAGAAATGGATGCATCATAGTGCAGTGTGGATAACATTAAAACTGCTTTGTTCTCATTTGAAACATATGAACACAGAGAAACATTATCTTAACTTAATCAAAATATAGATGACAGTTCTTGGCGTGCAGAGAAAGATTGCATTTCTGGTCATACATAGGACTTTTCCTTTTCACAGTACTAACTATGGACAAATCCTATGTCATCAACAGCCTTGATAATTGTAGAGTTGTGAAAAAATAGTCAGTGACACATTTCAAATGCGTCAGATATTGCAGCAGCTTTGCCACTTTCAGACATTCAGCCCTACTGTTCACAATGTCAGGTCGTATAAATCTGCTTGTCTGCCAAGAGGAATAAGCTTGCACAATACAAAGGGAATGCATTTGTTTTCCACATTTCCTTTGTACATTCAGTGTCAGAGAATCTTACTCTAGCTGTAATCATGATACTAAGATATGATCAAATTTTTCACATATCAACAGCTTCAGAACTTTAGCTGCTGCTTCTGGAGAGATGCTATAGTTTGTGAATACCTGATTTTTCTTCCTTTTGATTTTATGTACTATTATACAACACATTTATTCTAAGCATTTCTGTATGTGTTGGATCAGCCCTTTCAGACAAAATATTATGCTTCAGCAACTTTCTTGTCCCAAAACATTCCTGATGCCATTTACTTCCACCTTCACCATGTAGAATGCTTGCAGATAATACAATTGCTTCACTGTTTTTGTCAGCTCTGTCATTTCCATAGCTACTATTATCTTGTGTCTCTCTTTCAACTTCACTATCACTGCAAGCACCTGTAAGAAATTCAATATCTATACTCTTCTTTTGCTTCATAGATTAATGTGTTGTATTCAGATTTAAATTGTTCCAGTTTATAATGCATGAGAATCCAAAGTTGAAGTTCACACTAGCAAAACGTATACAATATCGAACAGTTCATAATGTTGTGCAACAGTAGCCAGTAACAATTAGAACGCCTTTTTACAATGATTTTGTATACAGCTAAGGCTGAATGTGGACAGTCATGACTGTATGACAATAAATTCATTGGGTTACCTTGGTTCCCTCATTAAATAACAAAGACTATTTTTTTGAATTTGGACACAAAGGTTAAAATTACAAGACCACATTTTGTGTGTGTGTGTGTGTGTGTGTGTGTGTGTGTGTGTGTGTGTGTGTGTGTAAGGGAGGGTGGGGGCTGACATAGCTCTATCTGGATGCACATATCTCATTGTGTCCCAGTGTGGAACTGCTACTGTGCTGATGCCCAGAGATGACATCAGTGATGACAATATATGTTCTAATCCTACTCAAGTGCATGACAATTTCAGTTTATAAGAAAACAATGATTGAGTGCATGGAATTCATGTCATATATCAATATCCTCAAGAGCAGATGATTGTGTCTCTACAATAACTGTTGTCATTCCCACATTTGAATGGGGATGTAGATAATTGGAATGCAGAACAACTGAAAAGATAATGTTGTGAGGAAGTTAAACCAAAGACTGAGATGTATTGACAGAATTTTTAGAAGATGTAACAGGTTTACTAAAGATGCCACCTATGGTACTGTTGTCCATCCTCTTCTGGAGTATTGCTGTATAGTGTGGGAGCCACATCAGAGGGGATTGACACAGGACATTGAAAAAGTTGAAATAAGGGGATCTTATTTTGTATTATTGTGAAATGGTGTACAGAATGCCACGGGTGTGATACATGAACTGGTGTGGCAACAATTCAAACAAAGGCATTTTTTGTTGTGGCAGGATCTTCTCATTACATTTCAATCACCGAATATTTCCACCGAATGTGAAAATATTTGGTTGGTGCCAACATACACAGGGATAAATGTTCATTTTCATAAAGAAACAGAATCTGGAGCTCACATGGAAAGATTCAGGGTTTGTCTTTCCCACATGCTGTTCAAGAGTGGAACAGTAGAGAAACAGCTTAAAGGTGGTTCAATGAACTCTCTGCCAGGCACTTAATTGTCAATTGCACTGAAGTCATGCATATACAGATGCAGAATTACATTTCTCTGTTAAATGTAGAAAAGGTACCGTAGTACATTAATGTCGTCCATGTTTGGTGTTGTTACTAGGCCTGGTAGGGTATATAAAGGGCATGTACAGTGTCACATGTTGAGTGATTGCTGTGAAGGACATTGATTTGGTGCATAATAACTGAAAAACTTTGAAAGTGACCTCTTTGTGGGTGTGCATTTTGTTTATTGGTCAAATTGCACAATATGCAGATTTTCGGAGCATTTGGATAATGTTAGTGGCCTATCTTGGACTACAAGGGAATGTGAAGGCAAGTACAATCCTTGCCAAGTTCTAGTCAAAGACATCTATCACCACAAGGGTGGATCACTACGTTGTGCACGAAGCACTTCGTAACCACTTCACCTCTGCATCTGCCACCCAAGAACAAGTAATGGACTCCTTGTAAAAATCTGTATCAATGCACACCACTGGTCAGAGACCAGCAACAGGCAGACTAGGGAATTATCCCTCCATGCATTGGCTGCTATTAATACTAAAATACAAATGGTTACATCTGATTTGGTGCAGTGACTGGGAAGTGTGGACTACTGATGAACAGCATCACATTGTGTTCAACAATGAATTACAGTTCTGCCCTTCTCCAGAAAATCATAATCAGCAAGTGCGGCAGTGAACTTTGGAGAGGTCCCATTATTCCTATATTTTGGAAAGGCACAGTGGTACTACTCTGGCATCATGATGTATGGAGACTTAGGCTATGACTTCAGGTTATCGCTTGTAATGATTGAAATGCTGACTGCACAATGGTACATCATGGACATCACACGTCCTCATGTGTTATCACTCATGTGTGAATATGATACCTTTTTTAAGAGGACAATGCTTGCCCTCATATGGTATGTGTATCGTTGAACTATTTTCATGATGTTGAGATACTCCCATAGCCAGCAATATTCCCAGATGTATTTGCAATAGAACATGAGTGGGACCAGTTCAGATGTGAATTGTGGCACAATCTCTCTGTCCAGGATATCAAGGACCATATACCACAGTTCTGGTCTAGTTGGCCTAAGGAGAAGATACAATTGCTTTATGACACCCTTCCCAACAGTGTCAGTGCATGCAACTGGGTCAGAGAGGGTGCAGTGTCATACTGATAAGTGGACTCACACTGCTAATTTCTTTGTAAATTTGTTTCAGTATTATAATTACTGAAGTAAGATTACATGCCCTTTCAACGAATAAGTTACATTTTTCTCACTCCTCCCCTTGTGAGTGTTTCACTTTTTTCATCAGTGTATTTAGGACACTGTTGATGGTCGTGTTGCAGCTCACAGTCTTTCTCCGCTGTTGCCTGCTACTGTGAAAGCATATTTGTAAGGTCATTCAATTCCATCCTAACCCTCAGTTAATCACCAACAAAGATTTGTTTAATACAAAATAATCTCTTTGTAACAGCACACTAAATTGCTCATTAGTCTACAAAACCAAACAATTCCTGATCGAAATTAAACAAGTCCAAGTATGACTACTCTCTTGTGACATTTATTGCATTTATAATACTAAGCAAATAAGCCTTATAGTAGGAAAACCACACACTCATGAAATATAATCACTGTTTGGAAATGTTATACAAATCCATTGAGGGCAGACTACAGGCCTATATCTCATGCCATGCAGACAATTTGAAAGCGCATCAGTCACCATCCAAATAGAAGTTCAATCTACTCCAGGTAAACACCAAAGGCCACCACTGTAGTTCACTTCATAGGCGCAGAGTTGATTAAAGCAACTAGCAAATAAAGAACTGATTTAAGCCTGCAGCCTTGCAGCCTTATATTGCCTTACCATGGAATTTCACATTACCAGCCTATGATAGCAGCATCTAGCTTCGCTGCTGGTGGTGCCTTTGCCATATATGAGTGATGTTATGCATACTTATGTATCGATATCTTCCATTTGCACATCCAGAGGAGATACTAAAATCTTGTACCATACTCACAGACACTTCAACAAATAGAATTACAGAGTTATCTACATCCTGTATTAATGAAATGAGCGTGCAGCATTGTTGGCCAGGAGGTCTCATCCAGGGAAGTTCTTCCGCTGAGGGAAAGTCTTATTTCAGTCGACACAACATTGGGTGACTTTTGTGCTGGTGATGAGGATGAAATGAAAATCTCCAACCTGGCCGGGAATCGAACCTGGGCTCACTACATAGTAGGCAAGTATATTACTACTCAGCTAAGCAGGCAGACATCATGTATTAATGTCACAGGTAAACACATTTTACATTGTCTTGGATTTTGGTAATCCAAACAAAACACTGATTTACATGCGACAAGTGTTTCACATTTGATCATGATCTGTTTGTCTGCAATTGTAGTTTTGTAATGTACCTATGTTGTATGAGGTGCTCCACACTTTGGTTTATTTTCATTATGTTTGACACATTACCTTTATCACAGTTTTAATTTTGTTCTTCTTCCTTGGTATATGGAGAACATAGTAGAATGTGGTTCTGCATACAATGCTCGTATTAAATGCACTTCATTGTAAGAACTAGAATCTTATACCATAGATTAAGAACAGATCAGACACTAGAGGGGCTATGAATGAATTGTCTTCACTCTTCACATTAACTATCAATAGAAATGTTTACTAATATTGATTATGGGACAAGATTCATATTCTACTATGGTTTCTCTTTACTTATCCTTACACAAAATTGTAAATGAATATCTTGAGCTATGGGCAGGTCACTCTTGAACCATAACATTCTATGTATCTGATGTGAGAAAATGTTATGGTATGAGTGGCATCCTCCTCTTAGAGATGAAGTCTTACTGTCATATCAGAAAGCAGAGGCTCATATTGACTAATTGTGTGACGTTGATGAAATTAAGCTCTTAATTGGAAATGTAAAATATGCACTCCATTAAGGAAATAGGGAAATGATCTAATGATAAGAGGAAAGGAAAATGAACAACTTTTACCAAAATGGCTGGAGAGCCCTACTGCATAAAGAACTGAAACAGCATCAACACACACACACACACACACACACACACACACACACACACACACACACACACAAATCAAACTCTCATTTCAGTATGTTATGCACTTAGAAGAATCTGCAGCATTGACTTGAGGGCAGGTATATTAGCTTATTTTATATATCCCTTCTGGCCCTGTTTTAAGGGGCAATGCTGCTGAAGCAAATGAAGTATTTGTTCATCAAAATTGGCCCATAAGAATGAAAACTGCATAACTAAAATTACTGCATTTACTTCATTAAAGATCTTGGAATTACACAAGTATGAGTCTTAGTTAAACTATAATTTACACACCCACAATACATGACACAAAAAGAATCCAAATTACACTTTGGCTTTTTGTTCAGGGATGAGAGTGGGGTACCATATTCTGGTGCAAAGGTTTTGAGCAAGCTAAAAACATGTCACATTAGCAATTTTTTTCATGAGTTATCTGATTACCTGGATTCAATGAATGAATACTAATAATGATTTCCTGAGTAGCAACCACATTTATATTAAACAGACTCCAGTTCTCACAACTTATGTATAACTGTTATTCTCTGATAATTGTCATTGTGGTGATATAAGACATTAAACTAATAGTAGGTGATAAATAGCTGCTATATGCTATAACTGAGAAAAATGGAGCTGTTTTAAAAATGCAGTTTTTCTGCTTTTTGTAAGCTTTTGTAAATGTAACCTGGACACCTACAGATTGTATACAGCTATTTGGTAGTGAGAGAACAGTTTTCTCTTCTCCCTTCTCCTGGAGTGTAGACTATTCATGCTTTAAAAATTTTTCACAATTTTCTATAAATGGTTGCCTGTTAATCTACTAAGTCTTAAGCTCACCCTATTATGGGTTGACATTGTTATATCTTGGAAAATACTGTGGCTTTAGCCATCACTACAGAATTTAAGGGGGGTAAAGCAAAAAGAAATGTAGCAAGACTGAGGGTGGGGAAGGGAGGGGGGAGAGGGAGGCTGAAAAACAGAGGGAGGAAGAGAGGAACAAGTGAAGATGTAGGGGGAGAAAGGGAGAGGAGGGAGAGGCATTGAAAATGGTGGAGCAGAATGAGGGGAGGGAGAGAGGGAGAGCGAGAGAGAGAGAGAGAGAGAGAGAGAGAGAGAGAGAGAGAGAGAGAAAGAGAGAGAGAGAGAGGTTCCACATGGGAGGGAGGAAGGTTGGTATGAGAGACAGTGCACAGTCTGGATAGAGAGCAAGTTGTGTGGACTGAAGAGAGATGGGAAAGGGTAAGGTGGTGCAGTGGGAAAAGGTTAGTGGAGGTTTCAGCCGGGAGGATTGTGAGAGACTTGAATAGGTTGGAGATACAATTGCCATCTATGCAGTTCAGAGGAACATGTGTTGGAAGGCAGTAGCCAAATTGCCTGTGAAGTGAAGCAGCTGTTTAAGTCATTTGTGTTGTCGTGTACAGCATGTTTGGCAACAGGACCGTTAAGTTTGTTGTTTGTCACAGTCCAGTGGTGACCATTCATTTGAGCAAACAGTTGGTTACTTGCTATGATCACATAGAATGCTGTACCACAATAGCAACTTAGCTGATGTATAATATGGCTGCATCCACACATGGCTCCGCCTTCCACTGGATAGGGAATGCCTGTGACTGGATTGTGTTATCAGGTGGTCTGTGGGTGTATGGGACATATCTTGCACCTGGACTGACCACAATAGAGTGTATGAAGAATTGGGAGTATTATTGGAATAGGCAGGGACAAGGACAATTTGTAAGTTTGGTTGAGGATGGCATACAACTTTGGGTGATGTGGGTAGGATTTAAGGGAGAATATCCTTCATCCCATGGCATGACGAAAGGTAGTCAGAGCACTGGTGGACAATGCAGTGCAGCTTTTCAAAGACACAGTGATTATGGGCGATCAGAAGAGGACTAGTCAGTGGCTGGTTAACAGGCTTACAGGTGTCAGAGGGGCAGAAGACATGGGAGATTTGTTTATGGGTGAGTTGGATAGGATATTGTCTGTCAGTAAAGGCTCTGGTAAGATTATAGGTGTATTTAGACAATTCCTACTTGTTACTGTACATGTGGTCTCCATGGAAGGTGAGGCTGTAAGGAAGAGACTTTTTGATATGGAATGGAACCCATTCTCTTTATTACAGCCTTGTGCTATATGGACACCATATATGAAATTGAAAGCAGTTGCTAAATATACCAATAACCTTACCAGGGCCTCTGACAGCCATAAACCTGTGAAAAAGACACTGACCAGCTCTCCTCTGATCACTCAGAATCACCCTGTCCTTGTGTAGCTATGCCAAATTGTCCCCAGGTTCTCTGACTACCTTTTGTTGTGTCCTGAGATGAGAGATAGTCTACCCAAAATCCTACCCAACTCAATCAAAATAGTATTCCACCACCCACACAACTTACAGAATATCCTTGTCCATCCCTATTCCACTCCTACTCCCACTACTCCACCCAGTAGGTCATTCACTTGTGGTCAGTCCACAAGCAAGATCTGTTCCATAGACCAACACACCACCTACTAACACAGTTCAGTCACAGGCATTTCCTATCCAGTAAAGGGCAAAGTCATTTGCGAAAGCACCATGTTATATATTACCTATGCTGCTATTTTTGTACAGCTTCCAATGTGGGCATGACAAGTAATCTATTGCTTGCTCACATGAATGGCCACCTCCAAACTGTGGCAAACTATGAAGCTGACCAACCAGTTGTCAAACATGCTGCATACAACACAAATGACTTCAACAGATGTTTCACTACACAGGTAATTTGGATAATGTCTTCCAGAACAAGTTGTCCGAACTGCATAGATGGCAATATCCAGCACTCTCCCCCAGACCTAAACCTCCACTACACTGGTCCTACTGCCCCTCCTTACCTTTTTCCCTCTCCCTTCAGTCCACACCACAGCTTCTCTGTTCATACTGTATGCTGCCTATCCCACCAAAGTCCCCCCCTGCTATCCCTGTTTCGATCCTTCCCTAAACCTCCCCCTACATCAGAGCAGGCAACTGCTTTCAGTAATTGAGTATCAATACTTATTGTTGCTGTGGCCACTGGAGTGTACATTTGGGTGTCTGTGTGGTTGCGCATGTGAATGCATGCACTCTTGCTAGAAAAAGAGCTACTGCGTCAAAGCTAGTGTGAATGCTGCCTCCTGTTACATTTTTCTGTACTCCACTTATTGGCCCAGAGTAGGTGAGTGGTTGCCTCTCCATTATTTTAAGCACATAAAAGTTTGTCATTTATGCTGGTGAAGTAGCCATTTCAGTGTGTCTAATTGTCAAGGAACATGCAAACCATTGGAGACCAATTCAGAGTAGGTCACCAAATTATTTTATTTCACTTCTTTGTGCACACCCTTATCGGTATACAATCAAGGTTCAGTCCAACACTGGGGTGGCAAGGTGTCTGGTCAATTTCTATAAGGACAGTTGTATACCCCTACAAAACTTAATGCCAACTGTAGCAAATGTTTCATCTGTGCATAAAGTAGCCCAATGGAAGCTGCTAAGACTACTTTCCAATTTCAGTGGTAGAGTGATTGAAGTAGATCCTAAATTATATAGGGCTGTTATGTATGCCTGTTCATGTATGCTTGATTTGTAGAACCAATGCATCATTCAGAAAGGAGAGAAGTCACTATTTGTACTAGAACTGAAGAATATTTTGAACATTCTTTGGGGGAAATATTGAGCCTGGGTATTTTACAAATGATATTGAAAAACTCAGTTATGTAAGTTTATTTACAAACATTACAGAAGAACTCTGTAACCTGAAATAGTTATTCCTCTGTATCATAGTAAAAATTCATTAAATTCATGTAAAAGCACCTTTAAACACCCCCCCCCCCCAAAAAAAAAGAAACATGACATCTTTTTACAGTTTTTACAGATGTATTACTTCTTCATGCACAAAAGGTTGCGTGAGACAGAAAACAGCACACCTTAAGAAAACACATATTACAGGATGGTGATAAAACATATGTAACGAGGCAACACTAATAAGTAACACTTTTTTTACATTAATTATGGTGACAATTTGTCATCACAAAGCTAAGAAAAATAGAGGAATGGATGGACCAAAAAAACTAGGAACTTTAGAGATGGGTCAGGATATAACCTGAGAAAGAGAAAATTTAGGCTCTTGATACCAAGTCACTAGTTTTGTATAACCAAGTGCTAGTCTTAGCAAAGTAAAAGAAAAACTGGGACAAATCTGTAAAGGATTTAGCAAAAAAGATTAAGTGATGCTAGATGAGGTAGCTGGAAACAGCCTGACTAATAAAATACAGTATTATATTTAATGTCAATAAAATTGGATCTGCTAGTGACATGCAAGTGCAGGCTTTGTGGAGGTCTTGTGGTCCATAACCAGCTCAGGTCACCTTTGCTATAAAGAAAATAAGCAAAGAGGTAGATGGACCCCTCGGAATGTCTGCAAGAACTCATCTTGGTACTGTTTCAGTGGATGATTTAGAACAAGGGGGATATACACTATGTGATCAAGAGTATCCGGACACCTGGCTGACAATTTCTCACAAGTTAATGGTGCCCTCCATCGGTAATACTGAAATTCAATATGTTGTTGGCCCACCCTTAGCCTTGATGATAGCTTCCACTCTCACAGACATACATTCAATCAGGTGCTGGAAGGTTTCTTCGGGAATGGCAGACCACTCTTCTTGGAGTGCTGCACTGAGGTATCGATGTCGATTGGTGAGGCCTGACAGGTAGCTGAAATTTCAAATCATCCCACAGGTCTTCTATAGGATTTAGGTCATTAGCCAGTGCAGGCCAGCTGATTACAGGGATGTTATTGTTGTGTAACCACTCTGCATCATGAACAGGTGGTAGATTGTGTTGAAAGATCCAATCGCCATCTCCAAATTGCTCTTCAACAGTGAGAAGCAAGAAAGTGCTTAAAACATCTATTTGGCTGGCTCTGAGCACTATGGGACTTAACATCTTAGGTCATCAGTCCCCTAGAACTTAGAACTACTTAAACCTAACTAACCTAAGGACAGCACATAACACCCAGCCATCACGAGGCAGAGAACTATTTGGCCTCTGGTGTGATAGTGCCATGCAAAACTACAAGGGGTGCAAGCCCCTCCATAAAATTCATGACCGCACCACAACACCACCGTTTCTGAATTTCACTGTTGGCACTACACACGCTGTTAGATAACGTTCACCAGGCATTCCCCATACCCACACCTGCCATCGGATTGCCACATTGTGTACTGCGATTTGGCACTTCACACAACATTTTTCCACTGTTCAATCGTTCTATGTTTACACTCCTTACACCAAGCAAAGCGTCATTTGGCATTTACCAGCGTGATGTGTGTCTTATGAGCAGCCGCTCGAGCATGAAATCCAAGTTTCCTCACCTCCTGCCTAACTGTCGTAGTACTTGCAGTGTATCCTGATGGAGTTTGGAATTTCTGTGTGATGGTCTGGATGGATGTCTGCGTATTACGCATTACGACCCTCTTCAACTGTCGGCAGTCTCTGTTAGTCAACAGACGAGGTTAGCCTGTACTCTTTGGTGCTGTAAATGTCCCTTCACATTTCCACTTCACTATCACATGCGATTAAGTGTACCTATGAATGTTTAGTAGTGGGGTAATCTTGCTTACAGATGTATGACACAAGTGACACCAAATGAAATATTGTGATGTAGGGGAGAGAGTGCCGTAGTTATGATATTTGTTGGGGTAGCAATCATTAAAACAAAGGAATTCTTCATCGTGGCGAAATCTGTTACAAAATTTCAGTCTCCAACTTCCTCCTCCAAGTACATAAATGATTTTCTGATGACCACCTTATAGAGGGAGAAAGGCTAACATGAAGAGATTTACATGACTGTTTTTCTCTTGCACTATCCTAGAGCAGAATGCAGAGAAATAGCACAAAAGTGGTTCAATGAAACCTCTGTCAGGCACTTAAGTGTTAATTACAGAGTAGTAATGTAGATGTAGGGAAATGTAAAGTAGTTACTGTATTCATTTTTTTTGAGAGCTAATTAGTAGGAAATCAGTTAATGTCAGTACTCCATTTTAACACTTCATATGACTGGTTATAAATTAGCTATATGTTCATGTACTCTGACCCGTACAAGAAGTGAAGCAGGCAGAAGATTTGGAGGAAACTAAATGGAATTTCATGGGTGCAGATGGTATTTTAAATTATTTCAGTGATGCAAAGTCGATTGAATTTTAGAAAGAACTTGGCAGTCAAAGTCCATATAACAATACAATGTTGCAGTCCATCTGGGCTCCATGCATGCACTGATTTGGTTGGGAAGGGTGTCGTAGGGCCATTGCATCCTCTCTTGAGGCAGGCTGGCCACAACTGTTGTGACTGGTCATTGACATCCTGAGTATTGGCACTGGTATGAAGTTGCTGTCCAAGCTGGTCCCACACATATTGTATGAGGGATAATCATCAGGATCTTGATAATGATGGTAGTAACTGAGTATCACACAGACAGTTCATAGAGATATGTCCCACATGTGGACGAACATTGTCCTGTTGACAAATGGCACCACAATACTGTTGCATGAGAGGTAAAACATGAAGGCACAGAGTGTTCAGAGATCTCTCAATTGTTAGCAGCGATGACCCAAAATCATACCTGATGGCTCATCATACAATGACGCCAGGTGTATCACTGCTTTGCTCTACAGAACATTAGTATGTTGGGGCCTCTCCTTGGTTTGCTGTCACACTAACCAACAATACTCTTCCTGGGTAGTGATGAGCTATGAATCATTGCTGAGCACAATGCAGGACAATTTGTCAGGAGTCCATGCATCCTGTTCATGACACCAACATAACTGCAGTTGTTATTTTATGGTGTTAAAGGGAGGCTACACATTCGAGATTAATTAGCCTCTGACTGGTAGTGTGTGATGACACAATGCTGCAGGAAGTTCATTACTTGTTCTTGGATGGCAGGGGCCTTTGTGAAGGAGATACAATGTGCTTAATGCACAGTATGTATCCTCCATAGGGGTTGACTGGCACCTTAATGAGTATGCCTGGTCTCATGTTCCTGTGCCATTGAGCATCAGGCTACTGGCACATCTGATTGGCCCATAATTCTAGATATTGTACAATTCGACTAGCTGGTCACATGGAGATACAAAATGAGGCCCCTTACTAACTCTGTGAGGTGTTGCTAACAACATCCCATAAGAGTTACCAGGTATCTCTATGTCCTTTACAATAATCGCTCAATATCTGATGCCGTTCTCACCCCTTATACCTTATTTACCCTACCAGACCCAGTAAAAACACTAAATATGATCAACATTAATGTACTCTGATGGCAATTCTGTTGTCACAAGAAATGAAACTCTAATCAATTGCGAACCCACCAATGGTGTGTAAATGTGTGAAGAGCATTCACATCTGACCATGTCTTCTGAGTGCTTGACTTTTTGTCTGGAGAAGTTGGCACATAAAAAAGCCAGAAGATGCACTAGTGAGTTGCCTTTGGACTGTAATTATTGTTACTGTTACAGCTTGATTATCCCTACTTTATGACTGGGAATTTTTGTGGAACATTTTGATGTCTTGTTGTGCAGTATCACAGAGGAAGAAAAGAGTATTGATTTGTGGAGCTTTTAATGTAAATTTATATAGGGAATCTGGCAACAAAAGTTATGTAATGATGTTATTAGCCACTTTACAATTTAACAATATGTAAAATATGGTCAAATATACATTTTTTATTTACTGACTGTTGTCAATCATAACGCTCATCTTCCAATTGATCTGTTTCCTTGAAACTAAAATTTAATGTCATATTAATTTTCCTTGGATAATAAATTCACTGAACTAGTAGAAGTTAAACAAACATGTACCTACCCTGTTGTAAACAGACTGTCAGATCATGGTGCACAGATAGCCAAATTACATAGTTTCTCTGCACATCAAAAACACACAAAGGAAGAAATGAGCATGGTTAATGATAAAGTAGTGGAAGACCATAGAGAAATCTTAAAAATGTTAATAGGCGAAATTTACAGTGGAACTAACGCCAGGTCAAACTCACATATTTAATAATAAGGTTTTATCCATTTCTGAAAGTAATTTTGCCAAAAATATAATTAAAGGCACTGCTAAGAAGTCTTTAAAAACTATTGATTCACACTACAAATGTAAGTAAATTTGAAATGAAAATGAGAAGTGTACAAAGTAGTAGCAAGGCTTGAGAAGTACTTTCCTGTTGTGATCTGTGCAGATGAGAACTCTCCCTGCAATACATCCTACATCTTGATAACCCCCCTGGCCCCAGTCTTTGCTAGTCCCTGTTCTTCAGCCACTTGTCCCTGTCCCTTCTTCCATTCCAAGACTATACAGCCTTCCATTCAGACAATGGACAGAATTGTCTGTCTCCTCCTCTATTTACTTTCTCTTCTGTTCCCCTGGCTCCCCTCCCCAATCTTACTAACTACACCTAGCAGCCCTACCTCTGGCATACTGTGTCCCCACAATATCTCTGCATGCTCCCAGAGGCAGCTCTTCACTTGGTCCCACCCCTACCATGCTATCCCTCCTCTTCTCTGGACCAGCCTCCTCCTTACCCCCACCACTCAGATAGCTTTTCCCATCAGTCCTGCCTTGGTGGGCAGAGACAATTGTTACATGTGCGGCAGTTGTGCCTGCAAGAATGTATGTGTGTTTTCTATGCTAGAGGAAAGCCTGCAGGCCGAAAGTTCACATGTATAGCAGTCTACACTCACCATATATATATATATATATATATATATATATATATATATATATATATATATATATATATATATATATATATATGTGTGTGTATGTGTGTGTGTGTGTGTGTGTGTGTGTGTGTGTGTGTGCATGTGGTGAGTATCCATTCTTTTCATAATGCTGAACTATTTTGAAAAGAGAGGGTAACAAGCCATAGAAGATGACACTATTTCTCTTAAGGAGAGCAGGAGTAATATGTGTATCAGAAACTTTTAGTGAAATATAACTTTTTAAAAGTGAATAAAAAAAAGTTAGTTGTAGAATATCTGTAGAGGGTGAAAAACACTTCACTGAAGCAGCAATACAGAGAAAATTTAATGAAATGAAAGTCTCTCAAAAGTCCCAATCCAGAGTAAAAAATCATAGTAATTCTCAAAAGTAAAAATTTGTATGGAGCTATTTTTAAGCTTATTGACCACATAACAAAATTTTTAAATGATAAATTGTCAACACTGGGAATCTTCTACATCTACATCCACATCCACATTTATATTCTAGACCACAGAGAGGGGCTTTGCAGAGGGTACATCCCAGTATGCCAGTAATGAGAGCTTTCTCATGTTCCATTTGTACATGGACTTCAGGAAGAATGACTGTTTTAACACTTCTGTGCATACTGTAAATAGTCTAATCTTGGCTTTACAATCCATATGGGAACATTATGTTGAGGTTTTAGTATATACCTAGATTTGTCACTTAAAGTTGTTTCTAGAATCTTTTTAAGGAGGCCCTCATGGGATAGTTTTTGTCTACACTCTTCTCTGGGTATAACAAACCTGTGACTATTTGCGCCATCCTAAGGTGTATCTCTTCAATATCCAATGTTAATCCTTTTTGATATGAATCCTACACCCTTTCCAGTATTCTAGGATGGATCACACAAGTGTTTTACATGCAATCTCCTTTGCAGACTAAAAGAATTTCCCTACTACTCTACCAACTGTACTTATGGCTGAGCAAATGTGATTGATCTATTTCTTATTTCTACAAATTGTAGCACCCAATCAGTTAAAACCATGACTCACTGATATTACAGTCACAGGATATTATGTTTGGTGAAATGTGTAATTTCACCCTTTCTGACGATTTAAAGTGAGTTGCCAACCTTCACACCACTTATTGAAATATTATCAAGATCTGTCTGAATATTTTTGCCGTTTTTTCCTGACAGCACTTTATTACAGGTACCTGCATCATCTGTGAAAAGTCTGAGATTAGATTAGATTCAGTTTTCATTCCACAGGCCCCAAAATAAGAAGATTCTTGTGGGTGTGGAACATGTCAGAAAGTACAACATAAAAAAACATAGAAAATTTGAATATAATACTCACTTCCCTCAGCATTTGTCAGGAGATTGTTAAGATATGTGAATACATTACAGTAAACTGGAACTTTTAGTACTTACAGAACTAATACACACTCATAATTGAACATAGTCATTCATTTTTATGAAACTCATCATACAAAAAATACGTAATCTTGACTGTTGTGACCAAGAGCTCTGAAACTGAAATCTAATAGACATTTTTACTTAAGATAGTATAACAGTCCCTGTTAAGATATTCATCTATAGAGTAGAAGGAGCTCCCTGCCAAAAAACGCTTCAAGTTCTGTTTGAACTGTGCTTTATTTGAAACCATGAAACCAAGTTTTTAATGGTTGCTATAAATTTTTTTTAAATGTATGTTCCTGAATACTTGACCAAGTTTTGTACCAAGGTAATTATAATGATTTTATTGTGTTGTTTGGATGAGAAAATGATGTATTTAAGTTGATCGCAGTGGTGTAGGAGATATAGTTCACATTACACATGGAATACACTTAAATGGGCTAGGAAAGCAGCTTCTGGTGGAAAAAAGTTAACAGATATGTCAACAAGAAATTGGAGATCAGACATACAATATCAAAGAAAACATATACATCTACATGATTACTCTGCTATTCACAGATCCATCTTTACATCTTCTCCATTCACCAAAATGTCAGTTGTCTCCCTCTTACTCACAAGTGGGCCACAGCTCATTGGAAGAAAAGATTCAGAATCCAACAACTCATAGGAAGACTCCAGGTTCAAATATATATTATTTTTTATGAGCAAATCCTTACAAAGCACGAATGGGGCTATTGGTTTAGTATACATATTCAGTCAGTAACAAAAAATTTTAGATGTAGAGATTTTACTGGATACAGAATTCCACTTTAACAGTTTTCTGTGCATTAGAAGCACTGGGTAAATATTGACCAGATTGTCTCTTTCTCTATCCATGGTACATACTAGCAAATTATTTCTGTAGAAACAGTTATGAGAATGGAGGTACTGCAATTTACATCAAGCAAGGTATAAAATACAGATCTGTTAATAAGTTTCAGCATCTCAGTGCAGAAAGCGAGTTGGAGCTGGCACTCATTGAAGTCAGTAAGGCAAATACAGTAGTTGCATGTATTTATCATTCCCAAAATGGAAATTCTAAGTCATTTCTCAGAGCTTGAGTATGTACTTAACAGGCTCCATCTAGACAAGAAACCAATAATGCTGTGTCAGAACTTCAACACTGATTTTATAGAAACCAAAAAAAGAAAAGAGCTTGTGTTCAACCTCACAGATACTTTCAGTGTAAAATAGACTATAACCACCCCAACAAGAGTCACAAAAATTTGTTAATACAAGCTGTACCGCAAAATTTAGAGGTGCAACTCATGGTGATCATGGAGCTCAAGATTTTACCCTCTAAAGCTGCTTGTTGCAGATCCACAACTACAAAACAGCCATAACAGCAAGAAGCTTCAATACACATAATATAGAAACACTCAATTATCAAAAGAAAGGTGGAAAAAGTTTTGCAAATAGATGACATCAACAAAAAGTTCAAGAAATTCTCTAGCATCATCACTGCTTACTTTGAAATTGCATTCCATCACAAAACACGAGCAATAAGAGGCACAACCCTAAAAGCAAGGGGATGGATAGCAACACGTATCAAAATCTATTGTGTGAGGAAAACAGAATTATTCACATTAAAAAAAAATAAATAAATAAAATAAAACTAACATACCCACACTTCTGAACACCTCCATTTAGAAATAAATTCAAATCTACAAAAGAGTGATATTCCAGGCAAGAAAATGGCCAGTTATAAGTTTATAACCGGGTCGGCAAATAACAGAGTCAGCAGAGTCAGCAACAGAGTCAGCAGATAAAAATATGGAAAGTGATAAAGAAGAATGCGAATAAAGTGTCCCCTAAAATGGAAAATATCACTCTGATCCATGAGAACAAAAGTGCACGTGATCCCCAACACACCAAAAATCTTTCAAGGCGTTACTATGCAGATATTACAATTAATTTAATAGTCAGTAAGAAAACAGATGCTACAAAGAAATAGAGAAACAAAGTGCAGTCAAGTTCCTCTTCAATCTATGTTCATGGAACAACTAACAAATGAGGTCATCCATGTCGCACCAACTCTTAAGAAAAAACATCAGTAATTGACAGTATTCCTGACTGCATCATAAAGCAACACATTACAGTCATTTCACTGCCTCTTGTAGATACAGTCAATTGATCCTTTCTGACAGGCACATTTCCAGACTGTTTGAAAATTGCTAAGGTGGTCCTTATTGATAAGGAAGGAGACAAATCAAGTATAGAAGACTATAGACAAATTGCCTTTCTATCAGGCTTCAGTGAAATGATAGAAAAATTAATGTATAGTAGGCTAGCGAAATATTTAGAGAAAAACAAAATTCTCACTGATAGTCAGAGTGAATTTAGGGAAATTAAACTAACAACTAGTGCCATCTATGATTTTACACAAAATTACACACAAATAATGGACCAAAAACAAAGTGCCTCTAGCATTTTTTTTACATACAGCACCACAATGTACAGTTGGACAAGCTACAAGTCTATGTCATTAGAGACCATGCACTAAAATGGTTCACATTGTACTTGACAAAGTACAAATAAAACATGATCTGGATGAAAATACTAGGATATGTTTCTCAGTTGCAGAAATTCTGAAATAAATAAGTTCTCTGGGAATCCATTCTTGTACCAATCCTCTTTCTTCACTATATAAATGTCTTTGACCTAAACAATAGTCACAAACAAATACATTTGCTGCAGGTGAGTAATGACACAATTATTCTTATTAGAGTTCTCAATCCCCCTCAGCTACAAGCAGCTGTAAATAAAACTACATCACAGTTTATTAAAAGGTTTGACAGGAATAAACTACTGATAAACACCAAAAAAGGAACAACATACCTAAATTTCTGTTTGAAAGGTGATGCACGCAACACCAATGTGACAATGAATTCCAGCAAAATTTAATCCTCTGTAGAAACAAAGTTTTTAGGCCTGTGGCTTCAAAATAACTTCAAATAGCTTGCACATGAAAACAAAATAAATTGAATACTGAATAAAATATGTTATAGTCTATGGTTACTCTGTGTTGGAGCAAGTTTTAACATTGTCCAAAGGAAAAGCTTCATGTCGAGTCAGTAAGGACATTAACCTAGCTGGCCACTGTGGCCAAGTGGTTATAGGCGCATCAGTCCAGAACCAAGCGGCTGCTCCGGTCACAGGGTCAAATCCTGCCTTGGGCATGGATGTGTGTGATGCCCTTAGGTCAGTTAGGTTTATGTAGTTAGTTCTAAGTCTAGGGGACCAATGACCTCAGATGTTAAGTTCCATAGTGCTTAGAGCCATTTGAACCATTTTTGAACATTAACCTACAAAACTCCCACAATAAACAATTTAGAATAGTCTTCCACATAAGGTAAAATGATATCACCATTCATACTGTTTTGTGAAACTCTAAAGGAATTCTTATTAGATTATTGCTTCCATTCAGTAGCAGAACTTTTACAACATTTGAGATACAAGAGACTTGAAATTAGACAGTACAGATACTGCAATTAGTGCAAGCTCTTTTGTGGATAAAGCCAAGTTTTATGTATCTAGCGAAAAACACTGTATTTTTACTATGCTGTGTTATGTTACTGTTTTGTTTTGGGTTTGTTCTGTGTCCCACAATCCATAAAGATTTTGTCAGTGGGTGAATGAATGAATGTATGAATAACTAAATAGAGAGATAGATATATTTTAGGTCTTTATGTAGATTGTTCCTAGTATTGATACTATGTATTGAGCTGTTGGCTGGAAATAGAGACATATTATTTGCAACAAATTTCATTATGGAATAAATATACAGAAAAGCTTTGGTTAGAAAACTCAGTTCCTTGAACTGGTTATACACGATGTTCTTTTATTTACAATAAATTAATCTTATTACATGTATTTACACTCTGAAAACATTTGCTTGGTTTAAAGAGCTACTCCCAAGTGTAGTCCCATATGACATAATATAATGAAAGTAAGTGAAGTATGCAAGGATTTTTTATATTTACATCTCGTACATCTGACATCATTTGCATTCTAAACAGGGTCTTCAGCAGTGCTGTTGTGTGTCTTTCCCAACTGAATTTATTATCAAGTTGTAGTCCCAGAAGTTTAACTCAGCCAACATCTTCTATCTGCATGTCTTCATATGTTATACACATGCTGGAAGGAAATCTCTTACAGGTTCTGAACGGCATATAGTGGGTTTTTTCAAAGTTCAATGACAGTGTTATTATGACCACTATAATACGTTGAGTTTAAGGATTTTAAGATGGATGCTATTCTTTGGGATAAGAGAGTGTCATTTCCATTTTACTGAAGTTATTTGTACAGACTGGTCTCCGATATTCCATTGCACTGTTTACTGAACCTCATAAGTCCAAACTGTTAGTAACAGAAACAAAGTACTTCTTTAAGAGGTTTGCAACACCACACACAGTTTTTACCAATGCCTCATTTATTTTTATAGTTATCTGTTCCTCTTCCCTTCTGGCCCAACCTGTTTCTGTCTTCAATACTGTACATCCCATATCATTTTTCTTTTGCTGTCCAGTGTAATTACCGTTTTCTCATAATAAAGCTGTTTAGATTTCTGGATTACTTGCTTCAACATTTAGCAGTGTTCTTTGTAATGCATTACAGTGCTAACATCAGAGTAGTTTATAGACAGTACACACAGTTTTTGTCCCACATGGTGCCTTTATTCCTTGTGTAATCCATGGTTTATATTTAGACCTCCATTTGATCTAAGTTACCTTTAGAGGAAATACTTTTCAAATAAGGAATTCACTTTATTAATGAATGTTTTGTGTTTTCCATTTGAGCCAGAAGTATTGCAAACATTTATCCAGCTCATATCTTTGAGCAGTCTTGTAAAATTCTCAGCGTTTCATTGATTTATTACCCTCTCACACTCAGGTTTAATAGATTATATATTATGACAAGTTCCAACATTTAACATAACATGTTGCATGCTATGATCTGTTAGCCCATTTACTACTGAATTTGTGATATGACTTTTTTCATAGATTAGTCCACAGAGATATTATTAATAGCAGTCTTGGAGTATTTTCACGGCCTAGTGGCTAAGTTCACAGTTGGAGTTAAATTATGGTGTTACTGGTTGCAATAATTGTGATTGGCAGAGCTTTTTCATAAATCCACATTAAAATCATCAGAAACCACGGTATCCTTGTTTTTCCTGTGAGATGGGTGAACAGAGCTTCCAGATTTTTTATGAAGAGGTTAAGGTTTCCTGAAGACATTTCATATATACTTATCATTCCAAAGGGCTTATTATGAAATACTACTTCTGTCGCACATGGTTCAGAGATCTGCTCTGAGCAAAATTTTTTAAAATCAGTATTCTCGGAATCAAAACTATTTCTCACAAATGTAACACCTCAATATTATTATTAATATTGTCTGCAAGGTCATTAATATATGACATGAACAGCTAAGGTCCAAACATATTTCCATCAGGCAGACCTGAAGTTATTTTCTGCTGAAGACCCTCCATCCAAGATATCAGATTGTGTCCTCCCCACCAAGAAACCCTCAATCCCGCCACAAATCTTTCTTGATACCTTATATGATGATACATTCAGGAATGTGTGTATGTGTGGTACTGAGTCAAATGTCTATCAGAAGTTCAGAAAAACTGATTTTTTATTCGGTCCTCTAGATTATAAGTTGTTCAGTTAGTGTACTCGTAATATACAACAAGTCAACTGAAATAATATAGTATTACATGAGTGTTTTAGCTATCATTAGGGCCATACTGAGATCATGATAAGACTGGTCTCTGAGAAGTGTGGAGACACAGAGGGGGCACAGAAGCAAACACTTTAAAAAGATGAGGTTTAAAAATTATGTGGGAGAAGTACATGAATTGTACAATGTCTTATGTTTCTATCTTTTACCTAAAACAAGAATCCTTACCCATAGCCAGTGAGTGTAAATGCATGCTGTTGTCACTGTGCCATATCTATGGTTATTTTATCTATGCAAAAGAAGAAACAGCTGCTAGCAAATGGATGTCAATCCATAACATAATTTATGTGGCAATGGTATGCTTGGTTCACACAGCTGCTGCCTGCACAATTCACTCATGTTCAACAATGGAACTCTTGCTGCAACTTTGCTATGGAATTGTAAAATCTGAAACATTAATGATATGATACTGAAGCAGATGTGCTACTTTACTGCAGGCATCCAATTTTTGCTAATTGTGGACTGGAGTGTGACTGTTTCAGCTAGAGTGCTTTAAAGTATTTAATAGAATGATAAGTGCAGTGGAAAACAGATCTCAAACGTATCAAGACATTTCATCTGCTTTTAATTTACTGTCAGGAAACATCTGAAATTAAAGATATAGAAGAGATGCTGCTACAGAGGAGATAGTTGAAGCCATAGCTACTTTCATGTTCTAGGTGAAAGAGCAGATTAAGAGCATTGAAATGGATTCCCATTTGGATATTTTGAAAGTTTTTAACATAATGGTTAAGAGATGCTTATCCAAACACTGAAATAGCTTTGCCAGGGACTGCAATATCTTGGGTGAAAGCAGACCATTAGGTCCAATAGCTTGTCCATTGATATGACATGGATGTTATACTTGACCTCAGTGACTTATTTAATGAGATTTTTTCTCTTAAAACAAAGAAATGCAAAGTTCAATTACTATACAAATATTATTCATGAAAGGGATATTTTCTCAACTCTTCATCAAGCCCTCCTTCCTCTGTTTCTAATTAACAATATAAGTACTACCTGTAATGTATAATTAATTATCTTATTATTGTTACTATACGTGTGTGGACGCTGTTGAATCCATGGTATATTCATTCATTTTCTGATGTATGTCATAATACTGTGTGTAAGCCTCGTAGTTGGGATTCTTTTAACATGTCCACTAAATTTAAATCATTTTCTTGTGTCTGCTGTCAGATCTGACAATGTATGAATTTGCTTTACAGGATTTAGGATTTCAATCTCTGTCAATCCTCCATTTTGTCTAGACCAAGAATTTTTCTTTTAATTATCTGTCATCCTCTCATGGTGTTTTCCCAATTGCTTTAAATGTTGAGAATTGAAAATTTATCGTGCACAGATACCTTCAGGACGAATCATTACTTTGTAATCTCCCCTGTTTGTGTGTATGGATATGTACTTTTGGTTGTAGATTTCATGCATTCTGCTGCAAACTCTCTTGAGTTTTTGTAGTGGAGCCCTCAGTGCTTCCTTTGCTACACTTGTTTGTTTTAACAAAAAATGGAAAATCCAGGATGAAATAATGAGAATATTTTGAAAAGAATAGATTGCTACTCAGCATATAGAGGAGATGTTGAGTTGCAGATAGGCCTCTCTGTGACTCAACAAAGCCATCATATGGTGCATAGCAATCTATCCTTGTTGTTCTATGATCATCACCAAAATACATGAAATGTCTGATCCTTTTGCTTGATTTGCAGTACTTTCAGTTTCATCTCTGAATGGTAAATTTAATGCAGATGAACTCAGCTGCTTTTTTTTCTGAAGAGAGATTTGCAGCTTTCCCACTGCATTTGCTGAGGATTTCTTTCTCATTTCTGTGATTTGATTATTCATTAGTATTGCTGAATCGCATAAAAACCTAAGCAAGAGATAATAATGTCCACTTTGTTCATCCAAGCAGTATAGATTTCCAGCAACTTTTATTTTTTAATTCTTGTTCCTATGCCCTAAGGGCTTCATCTAATATGAAACTGAAGATGAGTGGGTAGAGTCCACCTACTTGTAGAACATCTGTTTTAATTTCAAATTATAACATTATTTCCTATGCATTTTTTTTTCTCGCCATTGTGTCAATGAATGTTTGGTTAATGAGGCTCACTCTCTTTGGGTCTAGTCCCTGTTCTTCTGAGATATCAAACAGACACTATCAATTAAGTCATGTATTCCTGAACTTGCAAATAACTGAACTGTTTCAAATTACCTTATAATAGTTTTTGACTCAGTTTCTGTAGTATGCATGAGCATCCTACTTGAAAGATTGCACGATATTCACAGATTTTATGTTCATGCTATGGTTGTGTTGTATGAAGTGAACATGCTGAGAATATCTTGCACATACTTGAAGGAGTGGGATGCCTCTGTAGTAATTAGTTCTTTCCTGTGGCCTTTGTTGTGGAGTGGATGGATGAGTGTGTACTTCCAATCTTGTGGCAGTTATTCTGAGTGCTAAGTATCCTTGATTATTTATTTATGTTATTGAAGTGTGTTTGTCCCTATGTGCTTCAATAACTCTATCAGGGCCATTTTCCCCAGATTCCCAGTTACTTTTGAGTCTGAGGGTATGTTTGTAGATTTCATCTTTGGTGGGGCCTAAGATTCTGGGTATGGTTGTATAGTAGTCTCCCTGGGAATTTCAAAGGTGGACCGATCAAGGTGGTGGAGTGTTTAGCACAATGGACTTGCATTCAGGAGGATGACGGTTCAATCCTGCGTCCGGCCATGCTGATTTAGGTTTTCTGTGATTTCCCTAAATCACTTCAGGCAAATGCTGGGATGGCTCCTTTGAAAGGGCATGGCTGACTTCCTTCCCCATCCTTCCTGAATCCAATGAGACTGATGAACTCATAGTTTGGACTCCTCTCCCAAATCAATACAGCCCAAATCTTGAAGGTGGCTCTGAACAATTGTTTAGCTGAGAGAATTAAAAAAATATCTCTCTACAGTCGTTGTGATTTGTCAGACTGAGTTTACCATCCTGCTCTCCGAAACATAGATTGTCTTATGTATATCCACAGATGTTTACACTGAGCATCTGTTATGTTCTTTAATGTTATTTTCAGTAATTTAATATTATTCTTCCATGTGAATTCCCCTTGGCTTTGTGATTCATGTTTTCACCTGATTTCTGACATCAAAAGAATTTTGTTTAGACTCTTATATTTTAGGAATTCTCTCTTCCAATTTTTGCAAAGTGTTTTCATATGCTTAGTTCCACTCCAATTGTTTTGTGTTCTTCTTCTGCAGGTTAGTTTTTTGGCTTTCTGTGTAATGTTGGTTTGGAACTGTGTCCAGGTGACTGCCTTTCCTTTCTCTCCTTCCTCTCGTATACTAGTTCCTTGGATCCTTTGTGTTAATTTTCTGAAGGTGTGTACTCTTGTAGTGTGCTCTTTTGGGTGCATTTAATTTTGATGAGGACAAGTAGTGATCAAAGTCCACATTTGCACCTGTGTAGATTTTAACTCTTTGAACTACTTTTTGTGAAATGTATGTGATAGCAATGCGATGAATTTCATACTCTTGAAGCAATAGTATGGGTCACTTCCAGTTGTTTTGCTTTTGAAAATGTTTCCTCAGGGAGATCACTATGAGTTTCTAGAATGTTATGAATTTGGCCCGTTCCTGATAGCGAATTTATGTGCTGAGAAACTGCCAACAGCTGTTTAGTATACCTTTTCTCCACCAAGTTGTGTGATGAAATCACGTACCAGGATTCTTGTACCTATCTTTATTGTACAGTATACTAAAAACTATGTACAGTACCTCCATAAACTATACAATACCACTTTACATTAGTGCAGTGTCTGTATTTTATAGGGCTGTGTAGTTCTATACACTTAAGTCTGAAGGAAAATTGTATAGAAGTACACAGACACTGTAAATGTACAGGCACTTCATTAATGTATTTAATGAGAAATTGAAGCTGACCTGACAAGAAAACTCAATAAGTCTTTCCCTGTGTGGGGATCACATACTGTGCAATTACTTTCAGATGTAGACATTGGGACAGATATACGTTTGGGTTGGTCCACGAAGTGTGGTTGGATATCTAAAGTGGTTAAGGAGACCACTTGTCCCAAGCATGAAATCCAGGTTAGACATCCAATTTGGGACAAATTTTCATATGTTCCTGAGAAAACCGTACAGCTTTTGTTCAATCATACTCATAAATTGTGAATACATTTCAGAATACCATTTTACTTTTCATTGTTTTTAGAAAGCATATACTTCTTGCAATTTATGTGCATACAATGATACAGCTCATTTGTTGTGTGTAATGTATTACATAAATATAGTTCAATTAAATAATATTCTTCAATTATAAAAATAACTGTATCCATGTAAGAGATATGCTCAAATTCTGGATGGGGAAGGGGGTGGGTGGGCACGGTCGTACAGATTTGGAGGTACGACAAGGGAGCAGAGTCACCTTACTAAATTGCGTTATATAATATATGTATAATTTTATTTATTTTCTAGGAGCAGTTGGTTGCATACAATGCAACATTGTACAGTTTACTGGCTTTAGTTTAACTGGAATAAGTTTAAGCAACAAATTAAAACTAAAGAATAAATGAAATTACACATTTTATCCAAATGACATCAGTAAATAAATGAATTATATCTTCATTACCTTTTAGTTATCAGTATTCTGCCTCATTTGATGTGGTCTGCCCAAAATTCTTTTCCTGTACCAACCTCTTAATCTCAGGATAGCACTGACAACCTACATCCTCAATTATTTGCTACATGTATTCCAATCTCTGTCTTTCTCTATGGTTTTTAGGCTTCACAGATGCCTCTAATGCCACGGAAATTATCCCCAGATGTCTTAACACATGTCCTATCAACATGACATAAATAAATGTATTACATTATTTCTTTTAGATGTATGTATATACCTAAGTGGTTTGCTCTGTCCTTCTACTAAGGGACACCTTAAAATTCTAAGATTCTTTCATTTCATAAAAAGTTTGATCTATGAGGAATATTTGGAATTTTCTTTTGAATATTTAGTGCATTATTCGTTTCTGTTTTTATGTTGAAGGGAAGCTTGTTTGTATACATTTATATCTTTTATTTTCTATTTAAGAAGCAGCATGCTGAGTTACATAATAATTTTTGAATAATATGAGGAAAGTTGCTACCTCATATGCATTAGGAGAAATACACAACTGCTATTTGACAGGATTCAATCTTGAGCTCATTGCATTTCTTGCTCCAAGTTATTGTCTACAATTTATTTGAATGATCCAGAAGATACAAGTATTGTCTTCAAGCTAGTCAAAGAAGTATCAACAAGGAAACTAGAAAATAATATTTTTGTTAAAGTTATTAAATGGATTTGCACAGAAAACACCAAACCACCTGTTAATATAGTGAGAAAAATTGAACTGGAGAAAAAATTCAAAGTTATTCTTGTGAGACTGTTTCACCAAGACCCAGTATCACATGCAAGCATAAACTTATAATTCTATCCTTCTATCCACAATGAGACACATCCCCATTGTAACTGATAATATTAGAGAAAACCTCAGCTCACTACCATATGTGTTCCCTAATCATGCTGCTATCACAGGAGGAGACTTTAATCTGTCAAAATTGTATTGTGAGAGTTACAGTTTTCTGAGTGTTGGGTATAATATCACATCCTGCTAAAATTGATAAAAAGCCCTTCTGAAAACTACCCCAAGGAGACAGTTTGCAAGCTCACTCATGATGACAAATTGGATCTATACAGTTAATAATTACAAATTTTTGAAATACTGTATATTTATAACTTATTTCCTACAATTACAGATATGAATTACATTTTTTCTTGCATTGGATACTGTAAGATTTAATAGTAGCAGTTTTTCAGAAGGTAGGCTGTCACAGACTTTTTAAAGCTTTGTAGTTCAGGAAGAGATTTTATATGTCTTGGTAATCTGTTGCAAAGTTTCGTTCCTGCATGATATAGATCTTTTTGGCATAATGTGGTGTTACAATGATTAACATGTATGTCACTGTCTGACCTGGTACTGTAATCATGGACACTTTCGTTTTGAGGAAAAAGGTTTTCTTTTCTCAGTATGCTTTTTTTGACATGCATGACTACTTGCAGTATGTAAATGCAGGGAAGAGATAGGATCTTTAGATTTTTAAAGAAAGGTTTACATGGTTTTCTGTTCTCACTTATTTCATTATTCTTATAATTGCCTTTTGTTTTCTGAAAACTGTTATGGCCTGGTGTACATTTTCTTCACAGAATTCCCCCAAATGAATGTGGAAAACATTTTTCACTTCTAGCACAGATAAGGAGTTTTTTTTTTTTTGTATGGTGCATTTGGGTCTACAAATCTGTCATACAGGAACAAGCAGATACAGCAGCCCCATGTATTTTAGGATCTATATCAATCACTCTGTCACTGAAAATGAAAAGTAGATTTAATAGCTCCCATAGTGCTCATAGTTTATACACAGATGAAACATTTGCTACTGTTGGGATTCAGTTGTGTGGAGGTATGCGACTGGCCTTCAGGAAATTGGCCGGAAACTCTCCCCCCCCCCCCCCCCCGCCACCCCCTCCCTAGTGGGAAACTCATACTGAACTGTATACTAATATGGGTTTGTTGAAGGAAGTGAAAGAAAATAGTTTGGTAACTAATTCAGAGCTGTTTGGAAAGTTTATTGTGCCAGAGAAGTGTGTAATCATCCTACATGTTCTTGTATCACTCCCAAAATTTGTGTAATACTTTTTATTTATTTTATCTCATTTAATGGAGAAAGCATATAAGACAGTCACACAAAATAGTTAAGTTCATATTCAGGCTTCATTTTATTATATTTTGTTGTTCATCACATAGTTTCTTAATTACTAACTATAATATTATATTTAATTCAGCTGGAAACTATTTTCATAAAGAAATATTTGCAATTTAAGGTTTATCAACAACACATGGAGCTAAAATTTTCTGTGAGCTAATGGACAGTCCACTGAAATGTATATTTCATTCTGAATCAGGATGATGATGGTCTGTTCGTGTCAAACATTACGTTAACATCACGTAATTATGAAACACTATGTGTGGGAGAAGTATCTACATTAATCATATTTGTGTATCTCAGATCTGATCTGCCACCAATCAAATGTGAGACCATTTTTTAATGAGTGTAGCTTACCAATCTGGTTTACATATTGAGACTTATGACTGTTAAAATACTGATCATCGTAAAAGTTAAAACTGTATTCCAAAGAACATGAAGAGACTGAAAATCATATTCTGCAATGTAGTGCATATTACATAACAAATTTTAATCAAACTCACTAATAGTACAAGTGTGACTGAAGACAACAGATTATGAGACAACCTAAGGTGAGTTACCAGATCAGGTTGGTTACAGTTTGCATGTTCGTTAGTAATTAGATATACCAAAATGACCACTTCGTTTTATAAACAGAACAGTTTCATGCATACAGTGTGACACCCAAACTGACTTAAATTATTCTCTGATTTCTAAACTGAGGGTATTTCCCATAAGATTTAGCCGAGTCATGCCAGACTTGGCTGGAACTTTGGTTTAGTAGAATGACAGGCAATCAACTGTAGAAATGTATGATAATTTTTTAAGGAACAGAAAAGCTATTTTGCTAGGGTGAAGAGAGAAGGAAAATGTTTCTAATCCCCTCCCCTTCCCTCTCCTGCATAGCTGCACATTTACACACCCACCATCTACCTCACCTGCAGGTTTCTATAACAAAATTTCATAAATACGTTTTTGCTTTAACACAACCATAAGTGTACACTACCATAATTATTAGAAATCTTATAGTGGAGCATAACTGACGGCTTGAATGATGTAATACAAAGACAAATAGTTTTCTTGAAAGCATGATACTTTCCACCATTAATCATTTCTTATATTGTCCGCCCTGATAGCTGAGTAGTCAGCATGACTGATTGCAGTCCTATGGGCCCGGGTTTGATTCCCGGCTGGGTTGGGGATTTTCTCTGCTCAGGGGTTGGGTATTGTGTTGTCTTCATCATCATTTCATCCCCATCCAGTGCGCAGGTCACCCAATGTGGCGTCCAATGTATTAAGACCTGCACCAAGGCGGCCGGACCTGCCCCATAAGGGGCCTCCCGGCCAATGACACCAAACGCTCATTTCCATTCCATTTCTTTTATTCACCATGTTATGCAGATCCAGTTATGATATGGAATCTACATGGATATGGAATGTATGAAAGTTGCATTAAGAAAGGCAAGCATGTGTCAGTAACTGGATCTGTAGCTGCACTCTGCCCACAAAAAATTGTCACTGCACAGCTGTATACTATTTGTCATTGCACAAATTAAGTAAACACATCAGAACCAAGAAAAATTGAGTGTCTCCTCTGTTATATTATATATTTCTCATTTATCCCCAACAAGTAGCTGATTATCTGCACAACAAAATTGACATTTATGAATTAATGACATTTACCTGCAAGTGGTAAGAACAGAGGACTGTTAAATATAAATGTGGCTCCCTGTAATGGAATTAGTGCTAACCTTCATTCCTTGAATCAGATAACTTATGAAAAATGAGGGCTAATATGACATGTCTTTAATTTCTTTTGAATTTGGAGGGTGTTACGAATTTTATGCTTTATGACTAATGATAGGTTCCTCAAAACCTTAGCATCAAACTACAGTACCCTTCCAATTCCAGATTTAATTTGTTGCTTATTGCGGCATTTTGTGTGTGTGTGTGTGTGTATGTGTGTGTGTGTGTGTGTGTGTGTGTGTGTGTGTGTGTGTGTGTGTGTGTGTGTATGTGATGAGTGAGGTTGGTCTCTTTAAGGAAGTGAGCTGTAATTAATTAGAAATGAATAAGACTAATCCCCACATGAAGAGCATTTAATAATATGAGCAGTGCATGCAGAACTGTATTCTACTACACGTTAAATGTTTTCACAATTGTGAATATGGACAAGCATCAACTGTAGAATGGAAATATGAAAATGAAAATTTTAGCTGGATGCGGACTCATACCCGGATTTAATGTTTTCACAATTGTGAATATGGACAAGCATCAACTGTAGAATGGAAATATGAAAATGAAAATTTTAGCTGGATGCGGACTCATACCCGGATTTCCTGCTTATCACAAGGGGTCGCCTTATGATTTGGCTATCCATGCCCAGCTCACTGCCAGACCCAAACTTCCATATATAGTCAACCCTGCATGCATGTCCAAAGGAACTTTGTATCGTAATTCGGAATAACACATGCACTGCAATATCGTATTGTACTACACTCTCCATACACAAAGGAAGAAATACAAAGCTAATAGTGTGCAAAAAGTAATGTATCAAACATGATGAAAATAAGTTAAAGTGTAGAACACATGATACAGCATAAGTAAGCCACAAAACCACAGTACCTGACAAAGATTTGATGTTCAAATGTAAATCACCTTTGGAATGTAAATAAATATTTTGTTTGGGCTTATCACATGTCAAGACAGAGTAAAAAGTGATCACCTGTAGCAAGAATACAGAACTTAGATCAATCTGTAATGCTCTTCATAAAATGTGAATATATTCTCCCCTTGGATAAGCAAGCATCAATGTGCACAACATTGCTCATGTGCAATGAGGTGACCCCTATCAGGGAAGCCGAATGCTGCTGAAATCATAGACAGGTAATGTGAAATTCCATAGCAGGCCAATATATAGCTGCCTGGTTCCTAGCTGGCCCTTGATTTTCCTTTGATTGCTGCTTTAATTAACTCTGTCAGTACAATGGTCATTGCTGCTTATAGACTGGATTGGATTTGTGCTTGGACAGTTGCTGCTGTACTTCCCAAATGTGTGCATGACTGAAGTGGTGGGCCTGTTATCTGTCCTCATTGATGTAAATCAATATTTTGTTTGATATACAAGAAGCCAACACAAAGCAAAACTTTTTTACCTGTAGCAGTAATGAAGGATTTAAAGCAATCTGTAATGCTCTTAATAAAACAGTCTATGAGTGTAATATGAAAGGAACTGACTTCTCCTTATAAATTGACTTTCAGTGTGGCTGGCAATAGCAGTAAAACATGTAACATGACTATCAAGAGTGTTCCAGATTCATTCTGTGATATTCAGATGGAGAATGATGATGATTACTCTGTGCATGCAGTTGTTTCTCATTGATGATACTTATATATGACTAGATTGAGATGTGGATGGACAGTTATTGTCTTCTTGTGGACAAAAATCATCATGCATTGTAAAAGCATTAGGTAGAAAGACAGTTATTTATCCACTATGTAATCTTGTTTAGTGCACTTATTTGGACCTACTGAAACATTATAGGCTGCTTGTTATTGTTCTGTCGTCATGTATATTGGCATGTAGGTATTTTATAGCTCTCTCAGATAAGATTTAGTTATTTTATTTTGAGTTCTATTGACATATTTTGCAATGAAAAACCAGCCAGACTAGTTGACAGCTTATGGGGAGGTGATGGAAACACATTGCACACATCATCATGAGGTGGGATATCTCTTCATGTCTTGTTGGACCTCCTTTTACCTAGTGTAATGAAGCAACTCAATGTGGCATGGACTCAAGTCATTGGAGCTCTTTTGCAGAAATATTGAGCCCATAATTGCAATAGTGTTACCTGTGATTTTATGCAGGACCTCCACCTCTTGATTATGACCCATGAATGTTCAACAGGACTCATGTTGAGTGATCTGGATATCCAAGTCATTTACTCAAATTATCCGGATTGTTCTTCAAATCAATCATGATCAATTGTGGCATGGTGTAAATTCCATTATTGTTTGTGAGCATGAAGTCCACGAATGGCTCCAAATGCTCTACAAGTAGGTGAACAAGCCACTTTCGGTCAATGACCAATTCAGTTGGACCAAAAGACCCAGTCCATTCCATTTAATAACAGCCCACACTATTATGAAGGTACTGCCAGTTTGAACAGTGCCTTTTTGACAACTTGTGTCCATGTCTTTGTTGGGTCTGCACCACACTTGAACCTTGCCACCAACTCTTACCAACTGAAATCGGGACTCATCAGACCAGGATATGGTTTTCCAGTCGTCTAGGGTCCAACTGATATGATCACAAGCCCAGGTAGTGTCATCCTGTTAGCAGAGGCACTCACATTGGTCATCTGCTGCCATGGCCCATTTTGCTGCACTGTCCTAATGGATACATTTGTCATAAGTACTACATTGATTTCTGTGGTAATTTAATACAGTTTTACTTGTCTGTTAGCACCAACATCTATATGAAAAACGCTGAAGCTCTTGGTCGTTAAGTGTAGGGTGTTGGCTACTACCTTGTCTGTGGTGAGATGTATTGCCTGAAATTTGGTGTTCTTAGCATTCTTTGGATCCCAGAATACTTAATTCCACAATGACTTCCAAAATAAGTGTCCTATGCAGCTAGCTTCAAGTACCATTCCAAATTCAAAGTCTGTTTATTCCCATTGTGTGGCCATATCATGTTGGAATCCTTTTCACATGAATTATCTGAGAACAAAAGACAGCTCCGCTAATGCACTGCCCCTTTGACGTTGTGTATGCAATACTATGGCCATCTGTGTATAAGTATATTGCTATCCCATGAATTTTTGTCATCTCAGTGTAATACTATAGAATACTGCACCCCATTATGAGTAACGAGTGCCCCCACAAGAAATTTGATACGTAGCTGAATGAATTGATTAGGATAATAAGTGGCTCATTGACACTGACCACCTCAACCTGGCTACCGCTGCTAGTGAATATTGAACAACCAAACATCAGATGCAAAGCTGCAGTAAAAAAAGGAGTCGAGGAAGTTATCAAACTAACATGATCCCCCAATTTACTGTCACTTGGACACAAAGGAGCTGCTCAAATGAAAGATACCTCTCTGAAAAATCATATAAAGATTAGAAGTTTGGGTGAAAGAGAGACAGGTGACCTTGCCTTTGGTAAGATAGGATATGTCTGTGACAGGACTTGTGTTGGTGGAAGTGAGAGGATCTATAGGACAAGTTTTGAATCTAGGTCTATTGTAGGGATGTGAATTATGAGGCAAGGAGTTGGGTGGAAGCATGGATAAGGGATTAAAAAGAAATTATGTAGGTTGGTTTGGCAGGGGAATATGACTGTGGGAATAGTAGGGAGGGTAGTCCAGAGGATATGTCTAAGTGCAGGGCATGCTGAGAGATAGTCAAAACACTGGCAGTGAACAGAATTCAGTTGCCTCCATCCTTGACAGGACTGAATGGAGTGTTCCTTCTGGCCAGACAGTGTATATCTGGAGGACGATAGGTGACTAGTGAGACAAGGACAAGGTTTCAGGACAAGGCCTGGAAGATAATTTCGCTCCATGAAGGCTTGAGTGAGACCTCTGGCATATTTTAAGATGGATTGCTCGTCACTACAGATGCAATGACCACAGATTGCTAGGCAGTATGAAAGTGTGCAGTTGTCAATGTGGAGGTACTGATGGTGTATAGTAGCTTTCATGAGGATATAGAGGTGGAGGTCAACATCAAAGAAGGTGGCTTGTTAGTATTATCTGGACCAGAGCAAGTAAATGTTGGAGAAGGTGTTCAGGTTCTGGAAGACTGTGGATAGAGTATTCTCTCCCTCAATCCAGATCTTGAAAATGTCAATAATGAATGTAAACCAGGTGAGGAGTTTGGGATTCTGAGTGGACAGGAAATGTTCCTCTAGGTAACCTGTGAGTCGGGTAGTATAGTGTGCTGGTGTGTGTATGCCCATTGCTGTACTACTGAATAGCTTTAAAAGGAAAGGTAATTGTGAGAGAGAATATACGGAGTGTCCAGCAAAGGGGGCTCTGGTTTCAAAACTAAATATCTCGAAAAGTAAGATCGATAGACAAGTGCAACAAAAGGTATGTTCATCATGGAAGAGCTAAGACTTTTGTATAGAAGTCATACAGAACTTTTGAAAGGGATAGGAAAACTGGTAACAAATGGCTCCCTAGGCTGTGCACCTCGAACAATGTCAGCTACATAATTAAACTTGTCCTCTGCAAACAGGTTTTGCAGTCGTATCCTAATATTTTCGAAATGTTGATCATTCGTAATATGGAGGTTACACAAATGAACAATGATATTTGCCATCACATCCTGTAGTGTGTCAACCGGAATGAATTCAGATACCATACTGATCGCCGATTCAAGCTTGTGATAGTTTCTCACACGAAAAAACGGCCAATAATTCCTATCCTACATACATCAGGCCAAACTTGACCTTGAGTTATTACATTGGTTTCAGTTCACAAAAATAGGTTTCTTGGAACATCAAAACTGCCAGTTTTGTTTATTCACAACTCCATTCAGGTCGACATATGTTTCGTATTCCTCAACTAACATGAATTTCTTCATCATTAGTGACTGTGAGAATCTGGTCTGCAAAGTTAGTCCTCTGCCGCAAATCTCGTTCTGGTATGGCCTGATGGCTTTGAGTTTGGAATGGAAACGTGTACACTTCGTTTCTGGATTTTTGTATGCTGGAATGCTTCAAACAGGCTCTGCTGCAATTCTTCAGATGGATTTCTTTGGATTTTCCTGAATAATTCCAGAAACTATGGCAACATTTTCAGGTGTGACTTCAGTTCGTCTAGGGCCAACATTCCCTCCAGATCATCAGCGCTGCTATCTATCTCGTGGAATTAGCGGAAGAGGTTGTGGATGGTTTCCACATTGGGCCCTTTTGGAACATAACATCATGTTTGAAAACTGCACCTTGTTGCCATAGGACTGTGTTCTAACCTGTGGAACTCAAGTACCAGAAAACACGTTGTTCAATGTAATACATGATTTCAACCTCTTCCTTCTGTACGCTAACCTTCTTTTTATGTTTCAACGATGGAACTGGTTGCTCTGAGCTACAGAGCAATATTTACAGGCACTATGTATTGCGATCGCAGTGCATCTTTCAGAAGAATTTCGAACTATTTAGAAAGTTCTGTATAAAATTCTTATAGGTTTTATAATAAAAATTCCGTTTGTTGCACTCATCTGTCGATCGTAGTTTGTGAGATATCTAATTTTGAGATCAGGGAGTTCTCTCCCGGACAGATTATAGTTGGTCATGGTGAGCAGGAAGGGAGATGTAGATTTATAGTTGGTTGAACATTGTAAACATAGTGTTCAATAGTGGCAAGGGCACAGACAATGTGGACCTTAGTGTACATGGAGGTGGCATGGATACTGTCAAGCAGCGTGCCATGTGGTCAAGGAACAGGATCTGTGGAGAGGTGGTTATCTGGGGAAATGGTTGGTCTTTTTTATACAGGAAGTTAAGTTACAGGTAAAATTCTGATGGGGTCAGTCCACAAGAGAGAGTCTCTCCCTGGGAGGGGGGGACAAAGTAGTCAGCCACAAAGGGGCAGTCTGGGTGTTTGGGTTTATGATCTTTAGGAAGGATGTAGAAGGTGTCAGTGTGGAGATTAGTGGGGTAGGGAGCGAGATAGACTCAGGGGAGATTCTGGGATGGGCATAAGGGTTTGAGGATGGACAGAAGATGTTGCTGGGTTATGGCATGGGGTCACTATGACCGGCCTTGTAGATGGACACATGTGACAATTGACAGAGTCCCTCTGACAGGTAACCCCTGCAGTTCATAATCATGGGGGTGGAGTTTATGTCAGTAGATGGGATTATAAGGTAAGATTATGGGACTCTCTCAGCCAATCCATGTACAGCTGCTGCCCTCTGTCTTCACACATATAAACCCACAAAATTTTTAATTTTTTTCCCCACTTTCACTGCATCCTGTTTTCACGAAGATTTTATTTTGTTTTGGGGTTTCATTATAGCCCCTTCTCAGATTTCATCGTTTTTCACTGTACTTCATTCATTAAGTCCTTTTTATGATTTTTACAAATTTTTCATCCTACACTATAAATTGTCCCACCTCCCATTTGAGTCAGTACAGAAAATATTCCCTACCTCTGGCGAGACTTTAGTCCACCATATTGTTCCAGTGTTGTTGCCTAGCTCGTGGAATCCCCACAAGACCATGAAACTACCAATCTTGTGTAGCAATCTGTGCTTCCCAAATGCTAGCTACAAAAATTCCGACATAGCATAGCCCTCACCTACCAAGTACTTGAAAACCATGTAAAACTGGTCCAAACCACATTGCGCTACCTCCAATCCATCTGTACAATTCTCCTGCTCTGTAACCCCAACTTTCTGCATACCATCTTGCAGACTGTGTCCAGTCAATCCACTTTCTCTCCTACCTTTGACTACTATCTACAGCCACTAAACAAGCCATCAAACCCCCCCCCTCCCCCCGGCACCCCTCATAGCCACCAAATGCTGAATTGCAGACCTACTGTATTTAATACAGCCTCAAAAACTTAATTCTGGCATCCCACAGAACCAAGAGCCTAAAGAGATGTAGAACACAGTCCTGAACCTGTCCGCCAAAAGCCTCAGTCCTACAGAAATATCAGTCTTTTCACAAGAAGTTATCTTGGGCTTGACTCACAGATCCAGTCATGTTGGGTTTATGAAAGGCCTACTCTTTCTCGTGGCCCCTACAGTGGAAATAGTTTCTTTGTCACTAACTGCATAAATCAGACTCATTCCAAAACCAATGTTAAAACCTGACGGACTCAGCTTGCTCCTCCATCCAACTGTGAGCCAAATCCACTACCCCAGTCCCCAAATCACCTTCTGTTAACTTTTCAGATCTTCCAGCCTCAAACCTTGTCTCACCATCATTCTCGAAATCCCTCAACATGTAAACCAATCTCTCATACTCAGAAAGGCCCACTAACCACGACCTAACAACTGATTCTGATGTTATGATCCTACGAATAGTGTTTACAATTGTGGTTATGAATCACAGTTATTGTCACGCAGAGGGACTCCAGTAGCTGTCACATATGCGCACCTACAAGACTTATCATAGTAACTGCATATCCAAAATCTTGCAGGATCTCCAGTTACTCCTCACATCCTTAGGCTCATCCCAAAACCTGCCACTAGTCTGTCTCTCTCTCCTTACCCCCAAAACTTCCTGCACTTTTACCTTCTACATGCCTCCTAAATACCATTAATGCAAACATCCAAGATCTCCGATTGTGAGTGGTTACTGTATACCTACAGAGAGAATCTCTCCCTTGTGGACTAACACCTACTGCCTATCAGTTGTAACTTACCGTCCTATATAAGAGACAGCCACCATATCCCCCACAAACCATCTCCCCACCATTCCTGTTCCTTTACCACATTGTTCCCTCCTTGACACTGTTGATGCCACCGCCATCTACACTAACATCTCCAGTGATTGTGGTCTTGGCACTGTTGAACACTATGTTTCCAACAAACAAATTACTATAAATCTATAACCACCTTCCTGATCAACATGACCAGTTATATCCTCAGCTATATTTACTTCTTCTTTGATGGCTGGTCCATGGTACAGCAATTGGCACCTGCATGCCAATAACCAAAGCTAACCAGTTCACTGGTTATCTAGAGCATTCATTCCTAATTAATTAGAATTCAAAATGTCTCATCTGGCTTGGATTCATTGATGACATCTTCATGACCCCAACTGAGGGTATGGAAAACCTACCCATATTACTCCAGAACATCAACACCTTCTCCATATTCACTTCACCTGGTCCTACTCAGCGTAAACTCAACACTTTCTCCACTATTCGCTAAATCTGGTGCTCCACAGCCCAACAGGCCACCTTTTTCAGTGATGAACTCCATCTCAAGGAAGATTACATCAATACCTCAATTAACATCAGACCTGCCAACCACCAACAATACCTCCACAACTACAAAAAATGGCTCTGAGCGCTATGAGACTTAACTTCTGAGGTCATCAGTCCCCTAGAACTCAAACCTAACTAACCTAAGGAGATCACAGACATCCTTGCCTGAGGCAGTATTTGAACCTGCGACTGTAGCGGTCGCGCGGTTCCAGACTGTAGCGCCTAGAACTGCTTGGCCAGTCTGGCCGGCTCCACAACTACAGATGCCACTCTTTCTACACCAAGAAGTTCCTTTCATATGGCCTATAGAGTTGTGGCCATACATCTGTAGTGTTAAGCAGTAGCTCTACTCATATGCTGAATGTTTCTCTAAGGCATTCACAAAGCGAAAGCATCCTCCCAACCTTGTCTGGAAACAGAGTTGGGGATGGCCTCACCAGTCACCTGCAGTCCTCTCCACCTGCCCACAATCTAGCCACAAGAGAACAGTTTTCTTGAGATTCAGTATTACCTAGGACTGGAGCAACTGAATCACATTCTCTGCCAGCCTTTCGACTGTCTCTTACTGTATCCTGAAATGAGAAATATCATTCCTATTATACCCCCTCCCAACCCCTCCAATAGTGCCATACTGCCACCCACCCAACCTGTTAAATATCCTTGTACATCCCTACTCAATCCCTGCTCCCAACCCCTTGCCTCATGGCTCATAGCCCTGCAATAAACCTAAGTGGATGATCTGTCCTATAAAGCCTTCCAGTACTGCTTGCTCCAGTCCTATCACATGCACGGGCATTTTGAAAGCAGCCACATGAGCTAACAACTTAGCTGCAACCACTGTACCACATGCTACTTTGCCATCTGGATTCCTACCACCAACTTCAACTTTTCTGAATTATATAAATCGAAATTCTGCATACAACACATCCATCATTCCCACAACCACCCTGGTCTCAGTTCTTGCTAGTTCCTATCCTCCACCTGCCTGTCCCTGTCCCCTCTCCATTAACGTACACTCTTTCTATCCCACCAATATGACTGCATAGTCCTTTCTTCTTAACACCCCTTCCTTTCCCCCTCCCCCTTGTTCCTCCTTCACAAAGTCTCGAGATTCTGCACAGTGGGTCTATCCTGTTCCCACCATGTGTTATGTTACACCACAGAAATTTTCATTCAGCTCTTAATCTAGCCTTCACATCTCAGTTATGTACCCATACATTAATACTCCAGAAGAGGAAGGGCAAGTGTAGTATAGGCAGTCTCTTAAGTAGATCTGTTGCATTTTCTAAATGATCTGCTAATAAATCAGTCTTTGGTTTACTTTTCTCACATTATCTATTTGATCATTCCAATTTGAAGCTATTCACAGTTGTAAACCATAAGTACTTAATTGAATTTACATCCTTTAGATTTGTGTGCTTTATCGAGTAACCGAAACTTAGCTGATTCCTTTTAGCACCCATATGAATAACTTTACACTTTTTATTATTTAGAGTCAAATGTTACTTAAAGGACTATACAAATATCTTGTCTAAATCATTTTGCAAATTGTGTTTGAACATCTGATGACTTTTCAAGATGGTAAACGATACCATTATCTGAGTATACTCAAGGGCTGCTCAGATTGTCTCTTAAATCGCTTCTATAAATATGGAATAGCAGAGGGCCTATTACACTTCATTGTGGAACATCAGATAGTACTTTGTTTTAATCGATGACTTCCTATCAATCACTATAAACTGTGACCTTTCTGACATGAAATCATGAAACAAGTCGCACAACTGACATTATACTCCATAGGCATCCAATTTGATTAGAGGTCACTTGTGAGGAACGGTGTCAAAAGACCTCTGGAAATCAAAAAGATGGAATTAGTTTGACATTTCCTGTCGATAGAACCCATTACTTTGTAACACAGACACCCAAATTTGCCATCATGTCACAGAACTTCTATGGTGAATATTAAACATCAGTCGCCTCCATGGGATCTATAAATGGCGACAGCCATTATAGATGCAACAAGTTATTGTATTTTGACGTCAATTTTATCAAAGAATAAAGTTACATTGTCCAGCTGTTTAGTGCATTCTGTGCTAATATCGAAATAAGGTCTGTGACAAGGCTGGGGGACCTAAATGTCCAACATACAGGCAGTTATATGAACGAGAAATTGAACACATGGAATATGAAATCATGGACAGTGTTCACTAATACCACACTGTGGTACAACCACCCCCACCTCAGACAGAGGTCCAGACTATGAAACAGAAACTATAGTTGGGAGTAAATGTAGGTCACCATCAACTAGACCAGAGATTTGTGTTATTCAGTCACCCGCAGGCAACACAATCGACTTCTGCCAGATGTGGACCTAGATACAGATAAACAGCTGCCACTTCATTCGTGTGATACAATTCAGCAGAGATATATCACAGATTCCATCGTCATTTCATGTATCCAAAAATCCACAAGCTACTACTTTCAAGCACACCATGCATCAATGGGCCAACTTTCAAACTGGGCTCTTACTCAGAATAGAGGGACTCAAAGTAGAAATTTTCCATTTAGGTACTGATAACGTTCACATACATATAGGCACAAAACACCGAAATTAATGAAACAGCCCTGACACACACACACACTTTTCACTGACACTAACATGTCTCAGAATAGTAATGAACACACAGCCCTAACATATCCACAGCAGAAACCAGAATACAATACAACAAAATTTAGAAATTACACAACGCCAGTGTACTTTACTTGTGGAGGATCTACACACAGTCAAACATTCAAGTACATGTTCTTGGTGCAGAGTGCAAGTAAATCCAAGATTGAAATAACCCCAGCAACAGTTAGTCAGAAGGAAGAGAACAGCAGGGCAGGAAATCCACACAGACATGTAAAACACGTGAAAATAAAAACACTGTAAATGAAGGCAGTCTGGAGCCATCTTTGTTACGTATATTAACAGCAGATGCAGTGTGTCCCAAGTAAATATCAGAATAAACAGATTGCAGAGACCGACTCTTAATAATAAAGGCCAACATCAGGACGTATCACCAGACACAAATCAGTAACATGCACGCGGCATAACAGATATAATCTATTACCATGACATTGAGACAAACCTACATAACAGTAGACCCGAAAACAAAGATATATTTCAAACGATACTGCTCTTAGTTACATGTCTCAATCATCCAAATGGGCGCAGAACATGTTACCTGACCAATGAGCAGACAGATCGTATGATCCTCCAAACTGTAAACCTCCCAGCCGACAAACATGAGCTCTGCAAACGTCTTGGGAGCAGCATATACACAGAATAGAGAGGGCTTGAACTTACAGAAAGTCTACAAGAATTTTGTAACATCTTCTTCACTGCAAAAGTGACTACACCTCAGTGTTTCGCTTACACTGAATATTCATTCTGAAGATAAAACAGTTACATTATATGAGGAATACATTAGCTGGAATCGACCTTCACGGTAACAAAGATTACTCAGACAGTTTGGAGCACATAGCCACAGCTGAACTCATTCACAGTCATGACAGATGGATACTAATATAATGTATGCACAGTATTCGTCTGACACAGAAACATTTGGAGACCTAATCAGAGGAGTTGCAGAATTTTTCATAGGAGAACACTACATGCACATTAACGCCCACTCTGCACTCTGGAAAACTGATAGAACAGATACTCGAGGACATATACTAATTGCCACCATAAATAAGTGCAACCTCTTTGTATTCAAAAAGAGAGGACAAGCATCAACATATTGCGGTAACGCTGTAGGAGTTAGTAACATAGATATATCACAGAACCAAACTAAAACTCACTTGTCGGCCGGTGTGGCCGAGAGGTTCTAGGCGCTTCAGTCTGGAACCGCACGACCGCTACGGTCGCCGGTTCGAATCCTGCCTCGGGCATGGATGTTTGTGTTGTCCTTAGGTTAGTTAGGTTCAAGCAGTTCTAAGTTCTAGGGGACTGATGACCTCAGATGTTAAGTCCCATAGTGCTCAGAGCCATTTGAACCATTTTTTTTTTAAATTCACTAGCACATATAGCCCCCCATGAACCGTCGTGGTCCTTGCCGTTGGTGTGGAGGCTTGCGTGCCTCAACGATACAGATAACTGTACCATAGATGCTACCACAATGGAGGGGTATCTGTTGAGAGGCCAGACAAACATGTGGTTCCTGAAGAGGGGGAGCAGCCTTTTCAGTAGTTGCAGGGGCAACAGTCTGGATGATTGACTGATCTGGCCTTGTAACACTAACCAAAATGGCCTTGCTGTTCTGGTACTGCGAATGGCAGAAAGCAAGGGGCAACTACAGCTGTAATTTTTCCCGAGGGCATGCAACTTTACTGTATGATTACATGATGATGGCGACCTCTTGGGTAAAATATTCCAGAGGTAAAATAGTCCCCCATTTGGATCTCCGGAAAGTCGTTTCTGAGAGTATGAACGCTGTTGGTTTTGTCAGGGCACTTCATAACACAAACACTTGAGTCCTTCGCTGTAGTATTTTTGCTTCTGGTCCATTCATGCTGCTTTTCTTTCTCACTATTTACAGTTTCTGTCGGTTTTGTTTTGATTGGTGCACTCGATTTCAGATAACCTAACAGTTCGGTATTTTCATGTCGAAGTTTCGTTAAATCATTCTTTAAAGTGTTAATCGCTGTTTGCATGCTTATGATACACTCTTTTAATTGTTCAATACCTGTTTAACATTTGTTACACGGAATATTTTCACTTTCAACGGCTGTATCTCCGCGCGGTAGAACATTGTGCAAATAACACTCGTGAGTCATTTTATTTGATTTCATATACGTACCAGTAGTTCACTGTTTCTAGGCCGAATTCCCGGACACTTGAGTTATAATATCACGCAAAATGCATTTACGACTGCAGTATTCACTGATTTTTACGTATGTCGTGCATTTTTCGTTCAATTTACGTTTATACTTGTAGAGCTAACACACTAGCAGTTTACACTTTCCGCCATGTTGTCAGGCCTGTATTTCAGGAACAACTGTAGCCATTGACACGAAACTTTTACAGGACATTAAACAGTATGTTCTGAGTCTACTAAACTACAATAATTGCATTTCAGTCACTGCTTTCGGAAATACAATTTTTTAACTACACGATTAAAATTTTGTGCACTTTTTTATGTTATCCTAAATAATTTTAATTATTCATTACATTTTGTTCTGCTTTTAGTTCAGTAGACTCAGGATATGTATGTTATTACTCCCTGAAAATTTGAATACTCTACTCAAAGTGGTTTCAGAAATTTAGGGAAAAATGCAACAGAAAATAAAAATTTTCGGGAACGGTTTCTAAGGTTTCAAAAGACTGTAACTCACTTAATATAAGCTTAACTTTTTTTATTTTTAGTCACTCAAAAGCACCCTGCACCACACTGTATATCATCCTCTAGAGCTTTTTCCAAGTTTTTTCTTCATTTCTTGTTCTGGACTCCTTAATGGCCAACTGTTCTGCATACTCTGCTTTACCAATGCGAATCTTGTCCATCTGTTCAAGTTCTTTGATGTGGTTTGCTCCACAATTAATTCCCATATGCTGTAGCACTTTCACCCTACCAATGTTGTCATAATTATAAGCAACAACAGCTTCACTGACCTCCACTTTAGTGTTTTCATTCCAACAAAAACACTTTTTGGTAAGCGAGTCCATATAAGATAATTGAACGACCCAATGGGATTTTGAGTCTGACCATGCATTTCTTCAGTAAATCAGGATTTGCCAGGTCTGTGTAAATAGGTTTTATGATATCAATGACTGCTGTTGGAATGGAATGTTTATGGTTGTATGAACTGTTTGAGTACTGGGCATTGCGGTAATAGCACCACGAGTCAGGTCCAGGAGGACAAACGTGGTGTACTGGTTTTTCATCAGTTGACAATCTGTGGAAGAAGTTAGCCCATACTTCCTGCTTCATTTTAAACAAATATTCAGTATCATTTCTAATAGCCACCCCATAATACTGCTGTAGTTCATCAATCATTTTGTCTGTCAGCCTGCCTCTTATGGTTTTACCATCAGAAAGTTTCTTGTCTCTCAAACTTTGTTCCAGCTTCCTCAACCTGGTGCCCATCCTCTTCTGGATATGATCAACACTTTTAATCTTCGAAACACAGCAATCCACAGTCTTCTATGCAAAAATTACCGATTTTAAGAGATCTTGAAGTAATGCACGTAAAAACTAACATTTTCTGCCGGTGTACATTACATATGAAAAAAATGAGATAAAATACTTCCCCTGTGAGTTTATATGTGACATATATATATATATATATATATATATATATATATATATATATATATATATATACATACCATTTTATTCGGAAAACTGCTAATTTTGTAATGAGATACGAATCCAAAAATGTGAAAAAAAAATTTCCGCTCTAACTCCCCTTAATAAGCTTACTCCAAAGAGCGCTGTCAGCACCCATTTCACCAGTGAAAGATAGATGGAATCGTAAACTACCATGGTCCACAGAATTGACAAGATTGCAGAAAGATTCACATGACAAACAAAACCACTATCAAAGAACTAAGACAGCTCAATTACAACTCAAACTTGAACTATACCAGATGCAAAAAAAAAAAAAAAAAAAAAAAAAAAATAGAAAACAGAACTAAACAAAACAGGGCAAAACAACTTGGCCAACTCTGTTAAAACACAACTACAGAACCACGTATGGGGAGAACAGTTAGAGATATAACGAATTAAGATCGCAACAGTTTTGTAGACATTAAAACGAGCGGACAGTACGACGACACAGGGCTGGGGATGCTCAGCGGAGTTTCGGCTGAGCAGGTTCCGTCCTGATGACAAAGAAACACCAAGGATCCCAAAACACTATATGGACTTACGGTACCTGATGAGCAATACTAACGAAAATGGTTGTGTTACCATGCCTTTCGCCCATGAATAGGTAGCGCTAGAGATGGCTAGACTTAAAAATAGAAAGGTGCCTGGCCCAGATGGAACACTTCTGGAAGCTCTTAAAAATAATGTCCCACAGATAATCCCTTTTGTAATGGAGATGTATAACGATGCCTTACAACAAGGAAGAGTCCCTGATCTTTGGGAAACAGCCAAGTCCACACCAATATGGTTTTGTGGCAAAAAGATCAACAGGTGATGCAATCAACCATGCATTAAAAATAATACACACCATAAAGGATAAATATCCATTTGAAATTTTAATCAGCATCACAAGTGCTTTTCATAACCTTTGGTAACCTGTGTTGTTCGCTAGGTTGAGAGGGATGCAACTACCAACTGCCCTGTGTAACAGCTTACTAGATAGAATTAGGACAGAAAAGTGGGTAGCAGGATACCAAAAGGTAGTCGAGAAAATAACGAAAGGTTGCCTACATGGCTCAACCTGCGGAACAATATTTTGGGACATTGCTATCGAGTCACTTGTAAACAATTTGGATGCAGATGACGGTAAATGGGGTGGTCACATATGCAGATGACTTGTTCATCGTTGCATCAGCAGACTTATGAGCACACCTAGAAAACAAAACTACACGACTTCTACTAAGTAAACCTATAAGTAATTAGTGTAGCAGAAACATAGTCAAAATAGCTGCAAACAAAACAATATATCTGTTATTCAAAAGAGCAATGAAATGGAACCCAATTATTAATATGGATAACGTTAACGGAAAGAGGAAACAAGCAATACGATAGTCAGGAATACATGTTAATGTATGATGTACTTTTAATATGCGCACAAGACTGGCAATTGACAAAGCAACGAAATTGATATACAAACTTACAAGGCTAAATACCCCACAATACAGACTACCTTTGAAGATGCTACAAATGTATCACACAGCTCTCTTGGAAGCTACAGTATGCTTTGCATCAAATGCATGGGCGAACCATCTGTGTCTAGTGACCTATAGAAACATAGTGAGGAGAGGACAGAGGAGCATACTACTCAGAATATTAGGTGTTTTGGCATTACATCAGTAGAAGGCTTGTATGTGGTTCTTGGGACTTCCTCACTGATATCACTATCCACCACAGTGCAGCTGCATACTAACTAAACAGGGCAGACACGACAAGGTTCGAGAAATAACAGGGGAAAACATCATAGGCATGTGTCAGTTAAACAACTATTGCCTTGACGCATGGCAACAGGAGTGGAAGAGGCTCATAAAGGGTGTCGAGTTTTCTCTTTCTTCCACAATATCCAGAAACCGCTGAAGTTGAAGCATGTGGATCCAAACTGTTGCACAGTTCACATTTTGACCAGCCATGGCCCATAGCAAGCTTTTTTTAATTGGGTGAGCCTTAGCTAGAGCGCTATGTGCAGATGTGGGGCATATGGTGCTCCTGAACATGTCGCAGTACATTGCAACACTCTCACACACATAGGAACTGTAACAGAAAACAATGACATCAAAGAAATGTTACAAGATACAGATTAATTGTGTTCTCTTGGTTACATCTCTGATAAGGTTTTAAGAATACTGCGTGGCATCTATAGACAAGAAAATCCATATGGCAGATCTCTAAGCAAAAAGCAACATGATCCTTTGGATGAAAGAAAGTCAATCACAGCCACAGACAGTGGTGGAGATGCAGACACAGAAAATGACAAAAGCACAACAACATTAGACACAGGTTTATAACATATAGGAGTATAACCCCTAAGATATACAAATGATTATAAGACAGGCAGACAGTGCGTGATAGTTTCATGCATCTAAACTTCACTATAAGTATGATAACTAAATAATATAAAGGAAAATGTCTAAAGTAAACAACGAGGTAGTCGTAATATCTAAGGAATACAGCATACTGGAGGTCGAGGCTCGAAGTTTAAGTTCGGAGTGTTTCCGTCCAACTATGGCACTGGTCAAGGGGAACAGCATCATACAGACAAACATACAACACAACAGCACTCATACAACATATAGTACTATGTCTAGATGTAGCAACACAAACAGTGCAATAGGTACACCTCACACAAACACTTAAAATATGTCATAATAGTGCTAGTTCCTAGACCATAGAAACAAGTACAAAAGAGTCTCTCATGATGTATTTAATTTAGTAACGAAAGGAGACACAATTTCGTATGTAACTTCAGGTGGGACAAGCTCGATGTTTCTGCTGAGGCCTTCCGACCTCGAATAGTAACAACACAAACGATAATTTATATGTTATATTTTGTTTTTAACAGTAAAAGTAAATGTGTAGATAGTTCCTTCCCTATCTTTCTATTATTTTCTTCCAAATTACTAAAATGTTTCATTTTAACACTATTTCCTACAACTAACTTAATTTTCTTGGAAACGTATTGTTATTACCCTTCCTTTATTGCTCAAATCAAATTTGCTAGTAATGTGAACCAACGGACTATTGCATGTAAAACACTTTAATGACGACTTGATTTTTAAAATATCAGGCAGGAAGTCTTAAATATGCAATAAATAAATTGATGTAAAATATCCAGGGTCATGAATGAATAGAGTGAACCCCACACATTTCAGAACAACATGGTATTGGCTACGAACTCATCAATTCATTCATAATCCCTGCATGAACATTTCTTATTTTGTTCGTGTTGTAACATCTCGGAACTCAACACTGTATTTTGCTGTGTTGGTGCACCTCTGTTCAGTGTCATGTTTCTGTGTTACATGGATTAAACAAGCTTTTGGTAGGATGAAAGGGAAGGGATTCATGTTGTTATTCTGTCTACAGAATAACAACAACAGAGCCGACTAGTGATAGCAATATAGGCCTTTGGTTGTATGAATCAACTCGAAGATACTTTTCGCAGTACATTATAAATTTCAAATGTGACTTCAAACTCACAGAACAGGTGTAGTTCTGACATACAGAAGTCCTATCCATTGAATTATTGTGTTAAATCATTCACATTTTTACCACAGACTCAAAACCATTACAATTTGGAAGCTGAACGTTTCATACACACTTCTGACGAGCAGTGCAATTTATGAACTGTTAGACCATTTTTTCTTATTTCTTGAGAATCAGATGTACGCACACAAGGTGAAAACGCAGAACGCACACAATGCGAATAATAAACGTACTGTACATCCAGCTATCGAGCTGCAGACTACAGTGGCAAGCTTTAGGAGGGACTCCAAATGCTACATTGATTCTGTCTCACACAACACAGTTATAGGATCCCGAAAGTGAAAAACAGCAACTGTTAAAAAGTCATATCCGATTACAGTTCGGAAATTGTGGTACGTTCACATCATGGTGGTGAACGGATGTGATGAAGCAGTGACGTCTTACGAGACTAATAGTATTTTCCCTTCTTATCTATAATATTTCAACACGAAAAACAGTCAACAGACCACAACACACCACGTATTTAACACCAACCTGAAGTCAGGAACGCTAACTTTCTGTTCGAACAAATACTCGATAACCTAATGGAAGAGTAGTTTTAAGACAGGTCCACCTTAGATTGAGTCTCTCCACAGCAATCCATACTACAGGCTATAAGTCACACAGGTTTCATCATAATTAAACAAGAAAGAGACATATTTTCATTCTGCACTGCTCCATATACACATGTGACAGCAGAAGGCGTCAAACCATTTATCTCTTTCTGTGTCAATGTGCATGTCGAGGCATTCTTAACTGACATAAGCTCACCATGCCTAATCTCAAAGGTAACTAATGCTCATAATCCTCATAGAACGTACGTGAAGCAAACCTGATTAGAATCCCCATAGAGGAGCTACTAGTTCCACTCGTCTGTGACTGAATAGACAGCATCTTCCTGACGTATAAACATGTCTGCCAACTTTCATTTATGTCGAGTGACTCCTTTTGGTGTTGCGATTTTTACCTGTCGGTGTATGACAATAAATAATATTTTTCTTTTACAATTTGAAATAATTTTATTCCATCATACACGTATAGCACGTGACTTAACAGTTAAGATGTTGGAAAGAGAGTTTGTAGTTCATACGTTTGCAATTTCAGAGACTTCAAAGTTCAGCTACTGCTGTATCAGAGAGACTTAGCACATTAATAACCTTCACAATCATATGTCGTTCAGATGACAATACACATGATGGTTTAGGGATAGCAACCATTATAGATTCTTGTAGTTTAATATTAGCTGTTGCTGTTGCTGTAATTAATACATCTTTGTCCTGATATGTAGCATGTATCAAAAATCTTCCTCATGGAATTTACTTCATTTATGACTTCTATAGCATTCATACAATGCAAATAAAATAATTCTGGATAGTTCTTTAGTACGTCTATGGAAGTGAGTGTGATCATGGACTGCCTGTTCCCATGGCGGCAGTATCACATACACAAGATATGAAACGTCATGCATTGGTGGAGCTGACACTTATGCTAAGACGAATAACGTGAAACGGTTTCAGAAGCAATTATGGCCGCAGGAGGGAAATGAAGAGACTTATAGTGGGGAATTGCAGTTGGAGCTAGACACATAGGACATTCCTCTTCTGAAACAGTTAATGAATCCAATATCCTGAGACCCACAGTACTAAGAGTGTGACGAGAATGCCCATTTTTAGGTATTACCACTCACCATGGACAACCCAGTGGCCGACAGTCGTCCCTTAACGACCGGGAGCAGCAGCATTTGTAGAGTTGTCAGTGCTAACAGAAAAGAAACACTGTGTAAAAAACTACCGAAATCAGTGTGAAACGTACGAAGGACGTATCTATTAGGACAGTGAGGCGCAATTTGTCGTTGATGAATTATGGCAGCAGATGACCGACACGAGTGCCTTTACTAATAGCATGACAATGCTTGCAGCACCTCTCTTGGAGTCGTGGCCATATTGGTTGGACGCTAGATGAGTCCTGAATTGAGTTGCTAAGAGCTGATGGCCGTGCGGTTCTAGGCGCTACTGTCTGGAACCACGAGACTGCTACAGTCGCAGGTTCGAATCCTGCCTCGGGCATGGATGTGTGTGATGTCCTTAGGTTAGTTACGTCTAAGTAGTTCTAAGTTCTAGGGGACTGATGGCCTCAGACGTTGAGTCCCATAGTGCTCAGAGCCATTTGAACCATTCGTGTAAAGTTATATTTGGCAATAAGAAATTCAGCCTTACGATGCAAGTTTAATTTTTGTTTAGTTTACCTAGGTTTCGATGCCAATAATTGTATCTTCTTCAGAACATAAATTACATTATTTTGAGTGCCTTACGTTGGCCATGTCACGGAATAAAACTAATACAGAATAAAGACGCATAATCATAAAACCATGACGGTCAATACTAAAAACAATAAGAAAAATGTAGATGGTACTACGCCGGGCTAGGAACAAGGGACACACGCAAGCAACAAGGAGTTTTCCTTGTTGTTTACGTATGACCCGTATTCCTGGCCTGGCGTAGCTCCGTCTACGTTTTTCTTATTGCTTATGATTATGCGTCTTTATTCTGTATCAGTTTCATTCTGTGACATGGCCACCGTTAGGCCCTCAAAATAATGTAATTTTTGTTCTGAAGAAGATACCATTATTGGCATCGAAGCCTAGATAAACTAAAAAAAATATTTTACCTTGCAACTGAAGGCTGAATATCTTATTGTCTGAACAATTGCCGGCCGCTGTGGCCTAGTTGTTCTAGGCGCTTCAGTCCGGAACCGCGCGAACGCTACGGTCGCAGGTTCGAATCCTGCCTCAGGCATGGATGTGTGTGATGTCCTTAGGTTAGTTAGGTTTAAGTAGTTCTAAGCTCTAGGGGACTGATGACCTCAGATGTTAAGTCCCATAGTGCTCAGAGCCATTTGAACGATTTTGAGAGGTAGTTGGTACCACATCTGCATACATACCTAATTCCCATAAATTCCGCGGGAGGGGGCTCTGAGCTCTGATACTATGTTCAATCAAATTCCAGATGTGTTCGATCAGGATCATATCTAGCGAGCTGTAGGTCAGCACATCAATTAGAACACGCCACTGTGTTCCTCAGACCACTCCACCACACTACTGGCCTTGTGACATGGCGCATTATCTTGTTGTAAAATGACATTGCCGCCAGAAAACATGATCGTCATTGTGGTATGAAACTAGTGTACGATATTCCTTGGGCATCATGGTGCTTTGCATGAGCTACTCCGGACCTATGGATGCCCACGTGATAGCTGCTGATGTGATGTTAACAGAGGTACATGCATGGATTTTCGGCATTGGAGGCAGTTCGTTAAGAGTGTTCAATGCACTCTGTGTTCAAACACACTTATATTCTGCCCACAATTAAAGTCTGATGTTAGTTCCACCACAGTTCGCTGGCTGCCTTGTTTTACTAGTCTGTCCAGCCTACAACATCTGACATCTATAATGACGGGTGCTGCCCAACCCAATGACACCACGAAGTCATTTCACCACGTGTCGAAGAAACTCAACACAGCACTCCTTGAGCACCTGACAACTTGTGCAATTTCAGAAATGGTCGTGCTGAGCCTCTGGGCCATCACCATCTACCCTTTGTCAAACTCAAATACATTGTACATCTTCCCCATTCTAAACATGGACAACACATTCACTGATATTACATGCACCACACATGTGGTTGACTAACAGTCATTCCTCGCCAGGTGACGCTGCCGTCGTCCAGATTGGTTTATATCGATAGTAGGTCGGTTATCATAAGGTTCTGGCTGATCAGTGTATAGTATCAACCACAGGAGGTGCTGTATTTTGGACCTGAATTATGTGCATTATGGTGTGTCTAACAAGAAAAAGCACCAAGTGTAGTTTGCAGAAGGAGAAGAATGTCAGACGGTTTACAGACTAACTGCTTGGGATTTTGCCTATCGTACTGCATCTATGAGTCCATCAGAATAGGCAGACCACTTCCATAGAAATATCGAGCAGGTGTCAAAAATTTGTCATCTATACTGGATGAATACTACAGAAGTCATATACGGAGTAATTTTCATGAGAAAGATTTTTCACAGATGCTATATGTCGGAATGAAGACATATTAATAAGAAGCAAGGGATGTAGCTAAAATTAAACTTTAGAAATCTGTAACGGCTTCTATCTGTAAAACATCATTTGCATTGTCGTCTGAGCGATATATGACTGTGAAGGTTGTAAATGCGCCATGTCTCTCCATTACAGCAACAACTGAACTGCAAAGTATGGTATTCAAATGTATGAACTACCAAAGCTTTTTCTTCAACATCTCAAGTGTCAAGTCTCGTGCTATAAGCATATGATGGAATAAAACATATTACAACTTGAAAACATGAATATTATTGATTAATAAATTTATATTGATGAAACTTCTATACATTCTTATCTCACAATTGGTACATTGTGAACTGTAGGAAGGAATTCATCATCCTTAGAAAAACGTCGTCATTCCCTTCTTCCTCCATCATCACTGATCATCAGTTTGCAGTACCTTCCAAATAACTGTTTTTATGTCCTCTAATTCAGCATATATTTCTCGCTATCCAATCGGAGCATTAGTAGACTTAGGAATGCTTTCTGAAAACTACATTTGTATGGAATGTATTGTTATAGGAGCAACACTAGCAGACTTATGTATAGCACACACCTATTCACACAATTATAGCCTCATCCTTATCTTGAACGTCGTGTTCCAACAGATACATGAATCATTGAAGAGTGGTCTGACATACCTTCAGCATAGGCTGAGTCTGTCCCTGGCCATTCGTGTTGCATGTTGGTGACACCTGGGTGCTTTAAACATACTCATTGCATTGGGTCTTGAGATGTTGACTTCACAGTATCACCTACAAATATGTTGACTATGGATACACTGTTGCTGCTTAAGATATTGATGTCTCGAGGAACAGGATTCTTCTTGGTTGTCATGGAATCTTCGACGTATTTCAGCTTGCTGCTCAATTGATCCCTGTCCATATTACTAATCGGCACCTTTGTACCCTGGTGGATATCCTCTATTTTAAGTATAGTTTTTAAGTCTACATCAGGCTCTGAGCCAATATTAATACACTTAAAGCCAGTGGCAGTCAGTTGATAAGTAGAATGAACAACATCACTCTGTGACGAATTAGCTGAGGCTCGATGGGTTGAGCAGCCGTTGAATATAGTGGAAAGTCGAAGACTGTCATCATTTACGTGTCCTGGTCAGAGATATCAGACTGCTCAAATGATCAAGCACTGTATTGTGTACATCATGAAGCTGTTGAACTGTGGGGAGAATAGAAGAAAACTGCGAAAAACGTGTACACAGGCATACATATAAACATGCAAACGCACACGCACACACGCTCACACACACGCTCGCTCGCTCACTCGCTCGCTCACACACTCGCTCACACACACACTCGCTCGCTCCCTCGCTCACACACACACACACACACACACTCGCACACTCATACAGCAAATAAAAAAAATTGAGGTAAACGAATGGTTTAATACTTAAAAGCCAGTGTGTGAGTCAGATTCTTCTGCCTGGATGTCGTAGATCTCTGATTATACTTCACAATAGTGATGCTCAACCCTTCACTATGGAGTATAGCGCCCATATGTTGATATAACGTAATGGATAGTAAGCGTGCACTGAAGGTGAGTGGTGGGAAGGTAGATGATTGAAACACACCACGAGAGAGGTCAGTAGCGGAGTATGTGTGGAATGCACGTGGGGGTTTTTCGGGTTAGAGAATTCCCTCCCTAGGCCCGACAAGACGCCTCCTGAGAGGCAAGGTAGGAGTAGGCAAAATGCAACAGGGAATAACAATATTAATGAGCTAATAGTAAACTGCAGGAGCATCTATATAAAGGTCCCAGAACTGCTCTCATTATTAAACGGTCACAACGCCCATATAGTACCAGGGACAGAAAGTTAGCTGAAACCTGACGTAAACAGTAATGAAATCCTAAACTCAGATTCGAATGTATACCGCAGAGACAGGCTGGACAGTGAAGGGGGAGGCGTGTTTATAGCGATAAGAAGTGCAATAGTATCAAAGGAAATTGACGGAGATCCGAAATGTGAAATAATTTGGGTGAAGCTCACTGTTAAAGCAGGCTCAGACATGGTAATTGGATGTCACTATAGGCCCCCTGGCACAGCAGCTGTTATGGCTGAACACCTGAAGGATGATTTGGAAAATATTTCGAGTAGATTTCCCCACCATGTTATAGTTCTGGGTGGAGATTTTAATCTGCCGGATATAGACTGGGAGTCTCAAACGTTCATAACGGGTAGCAGGGACACAGAATCCAGTGAAATTTTTGTAAGTGCTTTATCTGAAAACTACCTTGAGCAGTTGAACAGAGAACCGACTCGAGGCGATAACGTATTAGACCTTCTGGTGACAAACAGACCCGAACTATTTGAAACAGTTAACGCAGAACAGGAAATCAGCGATCAAAAGCGGTTACAGCATCGATGATTTCAGCCGTAAATAGAAATATTAAAAAAGGTAGGAAGATTTTTCTGTTTAGCAAATGTGACAAAAAACAGATTACAGAGTACCTGACGGCTCAACACAAAAGTTTTGTCTCAAGTACAGATAGTGTTGAGGATCAGTGGACAAAGTTCAAAACCATCGTACAATATGCGTTAGATGAGTATGTGCCAAGCAAGATCGTAAGAGATGGAAAAGAGCCACCGTGGAACAACAACCGAGTTATAAAACTGCTGCGGAACCAAAGGGAACTTCACAGCAAACATAAACATAGCCAAAGCCTTGCAGACAAGCAAAAATTACGCGAAGCGAAATCTTGTGTGAGAAGGGCTATGCGAGAGGCGTTCAATGAATTCGAAAGTAAAGTTCTATGTACTGACTTGGCAGAAATTCCTAAGACATTTTGGTCTTATGTCAAAGCGGTAGCTGGATCAAAACAAAATGTCCAGACACTTTGTGACCAAAATGGTACTGAAACAGAGGATGACTGACTAAAGGCCGAAATACTAAATGTCTTTTTCCAAAGCTGTTTCACAGAGGAAGACTGCACTGTAGTTCCTTCTCTAGATTGTCGCACAGATGACAAATTGGTAGATATCGAAATAGACGACAGAGGGATAGAGAAACAATTAAAATCGCTCAAAAGAGGAAAGGCCGCTGAACCTGATGGGATACCAGTTCGATTTTACACAGAGTACGCGAAGGAACTTGCCCCCCTTCTTGCAGCGGTGTACCGTAGGTCTCTAGAAGAGCGTAGCGTTCCAAAAGATTGGAAAAGGGCACAGGTCATCCACGTTTTCAAGAAGGGACGCCGAGCAGATGTGCAGAACTATAGACCTATATCTCTAACGTCGATCAGTTGTAGAATTTTGGAACACGCATTATGTTCGAGTATAATGACTCTTCTGAAGACTAGAAATCTACTCTGTAGGAATCAGCATGGGTTTCGAAAAAGACGGTCGTGTGAAAGCCAGCTCGCGCTATTCGTCCACGAGACTCACGAAGGCCATAGACACGGGTTCACAGGTAGATGCCGTGTTTCTTGACTTCCGCAAGGCGTTCGATACAGTTCCCTACAGTCGTTTAATGAACAAAGTAAGAGCATATGGACTATCAGACCAATTGTTTGATTGGATTGAAGAGTTCCTAGATAACAGAACGCAGCATGTCATTCTCAATGGAGAGAAGTCTTCCGAAGTAAGAGTGATTTCAGGTGTGCCGCAGGGGAGTGTCGTAGGACAGTTGCTATTCACAATATACATAAATGACCTTGTGGATGACATCGGAAATTCACTGAGGCCTTTTGCAGATGATGCTGTGGTTTATCGAGAGGTTGTAACAACGGAAAATTGTACTGAAATTCAGGAGGATCTGCAGCGAATTGACGCATGGTGCAGGGAATGGCAATTCAATCTCAATGTAGAAAAGTGTAATGTGCTGCGAATACATAGAAAGATAGATCCCTTATCATTTAGCTACAAAATAGCAGGTCAGCAACTGGACGCAGTTAATTCCATAAATTATCTGGGAGTACGCATTAGGAGTGATTAAAATGGAATGATCATATAAAGTTGGTCGTCGGTAAAGCAGATGCCAGACTGAGATTCATCGGAAGAATCCTAAGGAAATGCAATCCGAAAACAAAGGGAGTAGGTTACAGTACGCTTGTTCGCCCACTGCTTGAATACTGCTCAGCAGTGTGGGATCCATACCAGATAGGGTTGATAGAAGAGATAGAGAAGATCCAACGGAGAGCAGCGCGCTTCGTTACAGGATCATTTAGTAATCGCGAAAGCATTACGGAGATGATAGATAAACTCCAGTGGAAGACTGCAGGAGAGACGCTCGGTAGCTCGGTACGGGCTTTTGTTAAAGTTTCGAGAACATACCTTCACCAAAGAGTCAAGCAGTATATTGCTCCCTCCTACGTATATCTCGCGAAGAGACCATGATGATAAAATCAGAGAGATTAGAGCCCACACAGAAGCATACCGACAATCCTTCTTTCCATGAACAATACGAGACTGGAATAGAAGGGAGAACGGATAGAGGTACTCAGGGTACCCTCCGCCACACACCGTCAGGTGGCTTGCGGAGTATGGATGTAGATGTAGAACCGGATCAATTACTGGACTGTATTCATAACCTCAGATCAGTTACCTTGGGTTGTGACATCATTGAAGATGTCATGGATTCTAAATTTAGGACCATACAGGTTAGTACCAACAGGGTGACATCATGGGTACCGCTACCCTGCTCAGGGATTTACTGTGTTGGAATATCACATGAGAATAACGTGTTAGACATTCATAGCACAGACTTCATTCTTGATGACAAGTAAGCACTGACATTACGTGAGTAGCAGATAGAAATCTGCAGGAAATCTTATATCTCTTATGTACAATGTAAAGCTATTATATGTATGTGACGAATCACTTAAAAATGGAGTGGCAGCTCGGACATTAGATCACATTTTGTTTATAGGAAGGATAGTTGCAGTTTAATGTTATATCTGTACTGATATCAAATTTATATCATACAAAGCCATGTCTACAGCGAAAATCGGTATTAGTTAAAAAAAGTCTTAATGCCATCCATCAAAACAGTGTGTGGGTAGCTATGGAACAGATGGCTTTGAATTTTATGGTTATCTGGAAACCTATTGCAATCTGAATTCATCAAGAGGTCTACTGTTTGAATATACTAAGTCTAGTACAGCAAATGTTAGTATGGTAGTATACCAACTGAACCAAGGCTATCCACATGTCTGTATGAACTATTAAAGCACTTTTCCCTCCCTTACAATTAATCAAAAATGAGAGGTACGATATGCAGTTTCTGGTGTGCGTTGTATGTGGTGGCTCAAATGGCTCGGAGCACTATGGGACTTAATATCTGAGGTCATCAGTCCCCTAGAACTTAGAACTACTTAAACCTAACTAACCTAAGTACATCACACACATCCATGCCCGAGGCAGGATTCGAACTTGCGACCGTAGCAGTGACGCGGTTCCAGACTGAAGCGCCTAGAACCGCACTGCCACCGCGGCCTACTTGTATGTGGTGTTAAGGACTTTAACACTGTCTTGTTCCGTTATATTCTCGATGAATAGTAAGCCTGCGTGCAACACATTGTGAAGAATATCTTATATCACTAATAATCAGTCCCTTTTCAGTTCCACTTGCATATGGAGCAACAGGACAAAGACAAAGTGTCTCTGACAGGTAAATTTTAGTGTAGAACTGCGGTGAATCTGTGGGAGGTGTACTCTGCAATATCGACTGCTATGAAGAAACCTAATAAATGGTGCGAATCTCTTAAAACAGCTATTCCATTATGTTGTCAAGTATTTGTTGGAACAGGCAATTAGTGTTCCTGACTTTTGAACGATATTAAATACATGATGTGCTGTATTCTGGTGACTGTTTCTCGTCTTAAAATGTCATGTATAAGAAGGAAACGGTTCACCACCAGCACGATGAATGTGCATCCCTTGATCTGCTCGACACACACATTGACACAGAGAGAGATGTATGGTCGGACCCATTCTGTTTTTTCTGGTGAATATGAAGCAATTGGAAACGAAGATATGCCTCTGTCAAGTAACTTCAGGTGTTAAATTACTGTGAACCTGAGCGACTTATACCCTGCAGTATGGATCGCTATGGAGTGACGCACTTTATGGTGGACCTGTCTTAAGACTACTCTTCCATTATGTTGTGAAGTATTTGTTCGAACACAAAGCTAGAGTTCCTGACTTCTGGTTCATGTTAAATATATGATGTGGTGACTGTTTTGCAGCGTGGTCTAGCACTGGTGACTATTTTTCGTGTTGAAATGTCACAGATAAGGAGGGAAAAGACTATTATTCTCGTAAGACGTCATTGTTTCGACAAATACGTTCACCACCCATGACGATCATTTTATAGGGGATGATGTGAACTTGCCACAATGTGAGAACTGTAATCAGATATGAATTTCTAACAAGTAGCTGTTTTCCACCTTCAGGAGCCTATAAACATGTTGTGTCAGACATAATCAATGTTATATTTGGTGTCCAAGGTAGTAATTCACCGTCCTAAATAATGCGACCGTAGTGTGAGCAAGCTGATAGCTGAATTTATGTTTAATGCCAGCTGAATGTTGTTAAATTACCATCAGCATTTTCGAATTATGTGGTTCCCGCATTCCCACCTTTTGTGCATACGTCTCATTCAAAAGGAAGTTTAAAACATGGACTACCGGTCCTAAAATTGCTCAGTTTGTCAAAAATGGAAAATTCAGCTTCCAAGTTGTGATGGTTTTGGGTTTGTGGTAGAGATGCGAATGACTTATCGTGATAATTCAATGGATAGGACTTCTGCGTGTTAGAATTTCACTTGTTCTGTAAGTTTGAAGTTATAGTAGAAATGCATGATGTAATGTGTGAAGTACCTCTTGATTCATACAACCAAAGGTCTGCATCGCTAGCGCTAGTCGTTCAGTTTTGGAGAACGTCTTATGCCCTTTCTATATATAGAAAAACAACAACATGTATTCCTTTAGTTTCATTCTGATAATAACGCGTTTAAAACATGTAATACAGAATCTGGACACCGAAAAGAGGTGGACCAACATAGCAAAATTCAGTGCTGAGTCCAGAGACGTTACAACATGAGAAAAATACGGAATGTTTATACGTGAATTACGAATGAAGTTATGAGGTCCTAGTATATGCCATGTTGTTCTTAAAGGTGAGGGCTCACTTTCTTCATTCGCGATCCTGGATAGGGTATCTTTCGATAAGTTATTCATTGATTTCATCATAAAATTGATATAATTCAATGACTGGCCTTAAGTATGATGCCTGTCCTCATTTATTAATTCTACGGAAGTAACAGATAAGTGTGCACCGTAATAGTTCTGTGACAGCGTCATCTAGGTGTGAGTGGCTGGTTGGGCACGAGTGCTGACCATCAGTGCTTTCATTGCCCGGAGATGGAGCACAGCCAGTGGGGACAAACCATGCACGACGCCGTACAGTAGGTAGATGCTTTCTTACACTCTGCTCGCATCCTCGAGTAGAGTTCATAGAGTTCATACTCCTCCCACCACATGAAGCTAGGAATATGTGCCGTGTCGCTGGGCAAGGCTACTGTCACACATTAGTCCTGCATGCTGTTGAAGTTGACAGTACAGTTTTTCGTCTTGAAATGTGTTGTACGATTATGGTGTGGACCATTACTGCCATAAAAAATGTCATACCTTCCAGTCATATGTATTTGTCACTTTTTGATGAGTACATTTCAGCTTGTAAATATGTATAAGCGTGTTACATTCCCAAATGTCAATGCTACAGAACTTCCACGTTTAAATTCATGTGTGTGACAGGTTTGTGTTATTTTTGGTAAACAACCACAGTCAACTCCGCAACAATTTATATCTGTGGTAAAATTTAGAATTAGCACACGAATTTCATTTTTTTTTCTTCTTCTTCTTTTTCTGGGTTCAGCATTTGCGCACAAGTGTCCTCTGTCTAGAGGACGGATGTGCATCTCTAGAATTTCAGTTTCCATCCAGAACATATATACATATGTATCGGTTATAGTTTACTGGTGCTTCTCACTAGCTGTCCCGGCATTATTCTCTCATTCCCTACTGAGTAGAATTTGTTTGGAGCAACTCTGTTTATTTACTTAGTTATTTATTTATTAACGCGTTAAGTTCCGCAGGATCAAATTGGGGAACAAATCACCAAGGTGATGGAACGTGTCAGTCATGAAATTACAACAAAAAACTAACAGACAAAAATAAAATGTTTATGAACCCGAATAAAGGTAGTCCATAAGTTTAAGTAAACGCAATCAACAATACAAGAACCACCTTAATTTTTCAAGGAACTCCTCAAAAGAATAGAAGGAGTGACTCACGCGGGAACACTTCAGTTTCAATTTGAAAACGCGTCTATTAGTGCTAAGATTTTTGAATTCTTCTGGTAGCTTATTGTAAATGGTTGCAACAGTATACTGCACACCTTAACGGACAATACAATCCAAATGCAGGCTGGATTTCTGCCGAGTATTAACTGAGTCAAAGCTGCTTATTCTTGGGAATAATCTGATATTGTTAACAATAAACGGCAGTAAAGAAAATATATATTTGGAGGTCAATGACAAAATACCAAGACTAGTGAACACGGTTAGACAAGAGGTTCGTGAACTTACACCACTTATTGCCCGAACCGTCCGTTTCTGAACCAAACATATCCTTTTGGAATGGGAAGAGTTACCCCAAAATATAATACCATACGGCATAAGCGAATGAAAATAAACAAAGTAGACTATTTTCTGTGTTGAACGATCACTTCCTTCAGATACCATTCGAAGAGTAAAAATGGCAGCATTAAATACTTGAAGCAGATCCTTAACATGGGCTTTCCACAACAGTGTACTATCTATCTGAACACCTAGAAATTTGCACTGTTCAGTTCCACCAATAATATTCCCATTCTGTGAAATGAAAACTGCGGGTTTTGTTGAATTGTGTGTTAGAAACCGTAAAAACTTGCTCTTACTGTGATTTAGCGTTAGTTTATTTTCTACAAGCCATGAACCTTTGTCATGAACTGCAGTGTTTGAAACCGAGCCAATTTCGAACACAACATGTTTTACTACCAAGCTGGTGTCATTAGCAAAAATAAGTATTTTAGAGTTACCAGTAACACTAGAGAACATATCATTTATGTAAATAAGGAACAGGAGTGGCCCCAACACTGATCCCTGGGGCACTCCCCCAATCCCCCCCCCCCTCTCCATTTGACCGTACCCCACTCAGACCCCACATCACAGCCATTCTCAACTTAACACTGTGAATAATGACCTCTTGCTGTCTGTTGTTAAAGTAAAAGGTGAACCAATTGTGAGTTACTCCCCGTATTCTATAATGGTCCAACATCTGGAACAATATTTCGTGATCAACACAATCAAACGCCTTAGTAAAATTAAAAAATAAGCCTAGTGTTCGAAACCTTTTGTTTAACCCCTCCAGTACCTCACAGACAAAAGAGAATATGACATTTTCAGTTGTTAAACGACTTCTAAAGCCGAACTGTACATTTGATAGCAAATTATGTGATTTAAAATGATCAATTATCCTTACTTACTCAGCCTTCACAATAGCATTAGCAAACACTGATGGCATAGAAATAGGTCTAAAATTGTCTACATTATCCCTTTCTTCCTTTTTATGAAGCGGCTTTACTGCTGAGTACTTTAATCGTTCAGGAAACTGACCATTCCTAAAGGAAAAATTACAAATATGGATAAGTACAAGCCTAACATGTGCAGCACAGTACTTTAATATTCGGCTAGACACTCCATCCTATCCATGCATCCTTAATCTTAAGTGATTTCATTATTGACTCAGTCTCCCAGTTGTCAGTATCACAAAGGTGTATTTCAGACATTAGTCTCAGAAAGACATTTTCCTAGAGAGTTACATTAGTCTGTGTTGAAACTAAATTTTTATTTAATTCACCAGCAATGCTAAGAAAACGATTGTTGAATACGGCACATATGTCGGATTTATCAGTAAAGGAAATACAGGGCTATTACAAATGATTGAAGCGATTTCATAAATTCACTGTAGCTCCATTCATTGAGATATGGTCACGACACACCACAGATACGTAGAAAAACTCAAAGTTTTGTTCGGCTGAAGCCGCACTTCAAGTTTCTGCCGCCAGAGCGCTCTAGAGTGCAGGGAGACAAAATGGCGACAGGAGCCGAGAAAGCGTATGTCGTGCTTGAAATGCACTCACATCAGTCAGTCATAACAGTGCAACGACACTTCAGGACGAAGTTCAACAAAGATCCACCAACTGCTAACTCCATTCGGCGATGGTATGCGCAGTTTAAAGCTTCTGGTTGCCACTGTAAGGGGAAATCAACGGGTCGGCCTACAGTGAGCGAAGAAACGGTTGAACGCGTGCGGGCAAGTTTCACGCATAGCCCGCGGAATTCGACGAATAAAGCAAGCAGGGAGCTAAACGTACCACAGCCGACGGTTTGGAAAATCTTACGGAAAAGGCTAAAGCAGAAGCCTTACCGTTTACAATTGCTACAAGCCCTGACACCCAATGACAAAGTCAAACGCTTTGAATTTTCGGCGCGGTTGCAGCAGCTCATGGAAGAGGATGCGTTCAGTGCGAAACTTGTTTTCAGTGATGAAGCAACATTTCTTCTTAATGGTGAAGTGAACAGACACAATGTGCGAATCTGGTCAGTAGAGAATCCTCACGCATTCGTGCAGCAAATTCGCAATTCACCAAAAGTTAACGTGTTTTGTGCAAATTCACGGTTTAAAGTTTACGGACCCTTTTTCTTCTGCGAAAAAAACGTTACAGGACACGTGTATCTGGACATGCTGGAAAATTGGCTCATGCCACAACTGGAGACCGACAGCGCCGACTTCATCTTTCAACAGGATGGTGCTCCACCACACTTCCATCATGATGTTCGGCATTTCTTAAACAGGAGATTGGAAAACCGATGGATTGGTCGTGGTGGAGATCATGATCAGCAATTCATGTCATGGCCTCTACGCTTCCCGACTTAACCCCATGCGATTTCTTTCTGCGGGGTTATGTGAAAGATTCAGTGTTTAAACCTCCTCTACCAAGAAACGTGCCAGAACTGCGAGTTCGCATCAACGATGCTTTCGAACTCGTTGATGGGGACATGCTGCGCCGAGTGTGGGAGGAACTTGATTATCGGCTTGATGTCTGCCGAATCACTAAAGGGGCACATATCGAACTTTTGTGAATGCCTAAAAAACTTGGAGTTTTTGTATGTGTGTGCAAAGCATTGTGAAAATATCTCAAATAATAAAGTTATTGTAGAGCTGTGAAATCGCTTCAATCATTTGTAATAACCCTGTATTTTTACCACGAACTGGCTTTATAACATCGACCTTGTGCTGCTGAGCAGACACTTCCTACACAACTGACCGCATAGTTTTCATTTTATTCTGTGATTTATCTATTCCATTTGTGCGCCACATACTCTTTGCCTTCCTAATAACAATTTCAAGCACTTTACAATACTGTTAGTAATGGGCAACTGTAGCTTGATTCTGACTGCTTCTAACATTTTCATATAATTCCCGCTTTACTCTACATGATGTCCTTATCCCATTAGTCAGCCACCCAGGCCGCCTTTTACTGCTAGTACCCTATTTAGAACGCTCTATTGGAAAGCAACTCTCAAAGAGCATGAGAAATATGTTAAAGAAAGCATTATATTTGTCATCTATGTTATCAGCACTACAAATTTGCAGCCACTCCTGTTCCTTGATGAGTTTTAAAAACCTCTCTATTGCTGTTCTATTAACTTTCCTACATAGTTTGTGATTATATGTGCCATTTGATGAGTACAAAAGGCTTTTAGTGTTAAATGTGCATCATGATCTGAAAGGCCAATCACCCTTTTAGTAACACAACGGCTATCTAGTAATGAAGAATGCATAAAAATATTGTCTATGGCTGTGCTACTGTTCCCCTGCACCCTAGCTGGAAAAAATATAGTCTGCATCAGATCATATGAATTTAGGAGATCTACCAACATCCTTTTCCTAGCACAATCATATAGAAAATTAATATTGAAGTCACCACATATAACTAATGTCTGGTACTTCGTATAAAGTGAATCAAGAACCTTCTCTAGCTTGAGCAGAAGTGATCTGAAGTCAGAGTTAGCGGACATATAGACAATAAATATTAGAAGTTTTGTTTCAATAAGTTCAACTGCCCCTGCACAACATTCAGGTATCTGTTCTGTGCAGTGACGTGATACGTCTATGGACTCAAATGGAATATGGTTTTTTATGTACATAGCCACTCCCTCACCCCGCAACGAACTCCTTGAAAAACAGCCAGCTAATCTGTATCCTAGTACATGAAGCCTCTCAATTGTCAAATTATTGAAGTGGTGCTTTGATATACCAATAATTTTAGAGTCAACATCTATAAGCAGTGCACTAACTTTATCGCTAATACCTCTTATATTTTGATGAAATATGCTAATTCTTCTCTGCTTGGATACTTGACATCCTCTGAAGGTGATTCCTCAGTTGGAGGGACTTCCTTTAAGTGGGTAAACCTATCGGCTGACTTCAGTCTAAAAAGGGTGAAGCTCTAACACCAACTACAAAAGGAATTTTTCCATGAGTGATGCTACCACCCACCACTACACTGTCACCTACACGTTTTGCCAGCCTCCCCTTCCCATACCTATTGAGGTGCAGGCCATGCCTTGTGAAATCCGATCTACTGATAGACACAAATGTCACAGCTGCAAGGTGACCCATGCCCTCTGCCATTAGTAATCTCTCCATCCCCATGTTAACGCGCCTAACGGCCGCATTAAGATGAGGCCGATCAAGACGCCGAAACAGTTACATGAAATGCTACCAGTTTGAGTAGCTATCTTTATCAGGTCATCACCTACATCATATTCTCCGTCTCTATAAAGACTATTCCCTTCTCCACCCACTATTACTACCTGATCCTGCTCCGTAAAATTCCTACATAACTCACCTATGCTGCCTGTCACCTGAGCCAACCCGCACTAGGCTTCACAATGCTGGTGACCTGGTACTCACTTCAGGACACTCCCTGCAACTGCTGGCCCACACATCTACCATGTGAGCTACCTATCAGCAGAACCTTCTTCTTTCTGTTAGACTTTGCAACTGACTTAGGCCTCCTAACTGCTGAGGACTGTTGCATGTATCCTACACCTACAGCTACAAGAGGCTCCTCTCCACTCAACGCTGACAGTTGGTCAAATCTATTGCATATACGCCAAGTACAACTGCCTGAATACCTCCTCCTCGCAGATGCCTTCTTGCCAACTGGCAGTTCCCATTCCACAGCACCCTTCACTCTCATCAAGCCATCTAGTTCCTCCTTTGCGTGTTGTAACTGCATCTGAAGGGCACATAGCTTACTCTCCTGCTCCTCTAGCAACTTATTTCTGCTACAGATTCTGCATTTCTAGGAGAGGGTCTCACTAGAATGCCTACTGGCTTCCGCACTGCATTTGCCGCAATGAAAATACTCTGAACAAATCCCACAGCGTAGCCCACTACTGACAAACCTACGACAGAGCCCACGCTTCTCACTCATCGTAAAATTTTACAGTTACTGAAGAAAACTAAATGTCTATGTTACCTAAGTTCAGTTACACCAGTAGAACTGTTTATAAAACTAACAATAGCGGTCTCTAAATTCTCCCTCTACTAAGAAAGCAACCACTTTTTTAAACTACTAAACCACAGCTAATACCAATACCAACAAAACTTCCCAAACTGTATTACATAGCTAAAACCAAAAATTCAAGCAGTCACTGGAACACTTGAAAAAACTTAAAACAATGAATGAAAATCTTACAGAAATATTTCACTAGAAACAATGGGAAAGAAGAAACGTCAGCTGAAAACTAAAGCACGAATTTTCTAAACGACTTCATCGCACAGAAAACTCTGAAAAACACAGCGAGCGAACGTTTCCAAAAGTTTGTTAAATCGTTATTTCACCACAAACAGCACGAAACACCGCTGAAAACTATTAAATTTAATGACTGTATAACAGTGCACGAACAACTTTGTCAGCACTTAGCTTTATAACCGCTGCAGCTGCAACCGCACGCCGCGAAATGTAAACACACTACTGCGGCGTGAGACTTGGATGAACGACGTAAGCACACTCACGAATAACAAACCACTCGAGTCAATAACACAGACTTTTTTTTTTTTTTTTGTGATTTTAAACACCTTATACAAAAGCTGGCTGTCAGCAGCACAATACGCCGCTCTTCAGCCTCGACTTTGACAACAAGTAGCACATAAAGGTGGCACAGAGAAGACAGTCAAAATGGTGGGCAAAAAAATGAAGACGCTAAAAATCGAAAAAACATGGAGCCGTTCACGCTGGACGAGAAACAGCACTAACACTAGGCGACACGGTGCACAGAACATAGATGATGGCGACGGCATGTGAACGGTGGTGGCGTGACGGCGAACAACACTACACACAAACGAAGGCACACACACGAAACACTGACGGCGACGATCTCCGGCGCGCGAATGTTCACTGAGCGTGTACGAGTCCGGGGGCCTGCCAAGAGTGGAGGTGGAGGAGGAGGAGGAGGGGAAAGGGAGAGGGGAGAGCAGAGATGCCATGGGCAGAGGAGAGAGGGGGAGGGAGGAAGGGGGAGGGGGAACCTGGGGGAAGAGGGGAGGAGGAAGGGGGGAAAGGAAAGAGAAGGGAAGGGAAGGGAGGGAGGGAGGGTGCCTAAAGGAAAGGACACAGGTAGGGGGGAGGATTAAAGTTGATAGGAGGGGTAGATGGAGGGGAGGAGGACATCATCAGGGAGGGGGAGCTGGCAGAAGCCACCTTGGGATAGGGTAAGGAGGGTGGAGAGATGGAGACCGGGTGGGACATGGGAATACAAGTGCGGCAGCGGGCGGGGGTGGAGAGGATCGGGGAGACTAGCGGGTGAGGAGGATCGAGTTTACGGGAGGTGTACAGGATCCGTATCCTTTCAAGGAAAAGGAGGAGGTGGGGGAAGGGGATGAGATCGTACAGGATCCGCATGGGGGAGGGGAGACGGATGCGATAGGCGAGGCAGAGAGCATGGCGTTCAAGGATTTGGTGGGATTTGTAAAAGGGAGGAGGGGGGGGCAGAGATCCAAGCTGAATGGACATAACAAAGGATAGGGCGGATGAGGGATTTATAGGTGTGGAGGATGGTGGAGGGGTCAAGACCCCACATACGGCCGGAGAGGAACTTGAGGAGACTGAGTCGGGAGCGTGCCTTGGCTTGGATTGTCTGGAGGTGGGGAGTCCAGGAGAGGGTGACGCCAAGGTACTTAAGGGTGGGAGTGAGGGCGATAGGGTGGCCATAGACGGTGAGATAGAAATCAAGGAGGCGGAAGGAAGGTGTGATTTTGCCTACAATGATCGCCTGGGTTTTGGAGAGATTGACCTTGAGCAACCACTGGTTGCACCAAGTGGTGAACCGGTCAAGATGGGATTGGAGAAGGTGTTGGGAGCGCTGCTGGGTGGGGGCAAGGGCAAGGAAGGCGGTGTCATCGGCAAACTGGAGAAGGTGGACGGGGGTTGACGGTGGCGGCATGTCCGCCGTGTACAAAAGGTACGGAAGGGGGCACACCAGCGGAGGGGAAAAAGGTGTAGGAATCCGTGTTATGGATGGTGACATAGGAAGGACGGCGGGAGAGAAAGGAGCCGATCAGACGGACATAGTTAATGGGAAGGGCGAGGGTTTGGAGCTTGAAGAGGAGACCGTAATGCCATACGCGGTCATAAGCACGTTCGAGGTCCAGGGAGTGGAAGATTGCAGAGCGACGGGAATTAAGCTGTTCGGAAAGGAGATGAGTGAGGTGAAGGAGAAGGTCGTCAGAAGAGAAGGACGGCCGAAAGCCACACTGGGTAACGGGAAGGAGGCGGTGCTGGCGGAGATGCTGGTGGATGCGTCGGGTGAGGACAGATTCCAGGACCTTGCTGAAGACCGAGGTAAGGCTGATGGGATGGTAGGAGGAGATGCTGGATGGCGGTTTGCCAGGTTTAAGGAACATGAGGATACAGGAGGTTTTCCACAGGTCAGGGTAGTAACCGGTGGACAGGACTACATTGTAGAGCCTGGCCAGGGTGGAGAGGAAAGAGACAGGAGCTTCACGAAAGTGACGGTAGGTGACACGGTCGTGACCAGGAGCGGTGTTGCGTTTTATGCGGAGTGTAGCAATGAGATCCTGTGTAGTGATAGGGGCATTGAGTTCCGTGAGTACAATGTTGTCCAAGTACTGGAAACCAGGAGCGAGGGGAGGGACAGAGGTGTCAGTTCGATCGCGAATATCCGGGAAGAGGGAGTAATCGAACTGGGGATCATCGGGGATGGAAAACACATCAGACAGGTAGGAGGCAAAGTGATTGGCCTTACTAAGGGCATCAGGGAAGGGGTGATCATCATGGAGAAGAGGATAGTAGGGGGAGGGCTTAGTTCCAGTAAGGCGACGGAAGGCTGACCAGAATTTGGACGAGTTGATAGGTAGGGTAGCATTTAAATGGGTGCATGTCTGTCGCCAGTCCCGGCATTTCTTAGCCGCGCACAAATTACGAATGTGTCACCAGAGTTGCCGATGGCGTCGTAGGGTGTCCGGGTCACGCGCGCGGAGGAAGGCACGGTAGAGACGGCGGGATTCACGGAGGAGGAGGACGGCCTGTGCGGGTAAGGTAGGACGGTGGGGGTGGATGGCGACAGTAGGGATGTGGGCTTCCACGGCCTCAGACAAGGTCTGCTGGAGAAAGGAGGCGGCATGAGTGACATCATCTGGGTGATGGTAGGTGAGAGGGTGGCTATCGACCTGGGTGGAGAGGGTATCCTGGTAGGCATTCCAGTTGGCACGGGAATGGTCATGGACGTACTTAGGGGGAGGGTCATAACGAGGGTCGGGGCGGGGGCGACGACCGTCTGAAACTGTGAGGACGACAGGGAGATGGTCACTACCAATAGGCTCCAGGACATCCACCGTTTTGCGGCCAAGGAGAGTGGGGGAGGAGAGGATATCATCGGGAGTGGAGTTGGATTCAGGACGGGTGTGCTGGGGGATGGGAATGAGGTCGCCTTGAAGGGACGAGAGGAACCGATGCCACCGCCATAACTGGGCAGCAGAACGACTATGGATGTTGAGGTCGGCGGCGATCACGTAGGAGGAGAAGGTACGGTCGATGTGGAAGAGGAAGTCGAAGGGAATAGGGGCGTTGGGGCAGACATAGATGGTGGCGCAGGTAACGGTAAGGCCGGGGAAGAAGAGACTAAGGATCAGGTGTTCGGTGGGGTCGGGGAAGGAGAGGTTGGAGCCGAACCGGGATCTGGTGGTGGTGCCCAATGGCAACTCCGCCATGCGCAATCGGGAGGGGATTATCGGAGCATTGGAGGAGGTAGGGCGAAGTGTGGATGGTGTGGTGGGGTTGCATTGAGGAGGAAGGCATCCACGCCGTGGGTGGCAGGGGTGTGCAGGAAGAGGTTCTTGTTGGCAGGAAGGGAGCGGATGTTGTTGAAAAGGATACGGTGCCGCCTTGCCATGACAGGGATTTAAACGAGGGAGTCAAGACGGGAGAAGGTGAAATGGGCCTGGTTGTTGGAGTAGGTGGCGTACATTTTGAGTTGGAAAACGGAACGGGCGGCGAGGGAGATCTGTTGGAGGGTGTGCGGGCGCTGAAAAGGATGAACATTCTGAAGGACAATGGTGAGGAACCTGATGATGTCCTCAGCGGTAGGGGGTGGGCGAAGGGAGTTGCCAGGAGGGGTGGGGGCGTCCAGAGGGCGGACAGGAACGGTGAGTTCAGGAGTGGTAGGAGGGGGCCGGGCCTTACACTTCTGGGAGTAAGTAGGATGAGGGAGGTTACAGGTATTACAGGAGGGGGGGGGACTGGAGATTGGGGCACTGCCGTAAAAAGTGGGGTTGCCTACAGTGCGGGTAGGTGGGGGCCTCGCGGCACTCCGATGTTGGGTGCACATTATACCGCAAGCACCTTTGGCAGCGGAGGGATTGAGGAGGGGAACGGGATGGGTCAACCTTATATCACTGGTTAAAAAGGAGGGCACCCTCCTTCAGGAGATGGTCTATGGAGGGGGCGTGCTCAGAAAAATCCCGCATAAGGCAGGTGGGGCCAGCAGCGTTGTGGATGCGGCGAACCGCACGCACCTCCAGATGGGGATGGGCCTGAAGCTCCGCCAACACCTCCCCCTCGGTGATCACCGGACTGAGCCGAGTGATCACGGCGGTGAGGGTTGGCAGGTGACGTGGGGGTTGGGGTTGGTGGGAGGTAGGTGGAGAAGGAGCAGGGGTGAGGGAGGCATGAGGGCCGAAGCGGGTGACAGGGATGTGGGAAAGGAGGTCTGTGTGGAGGGTAGGGCTGGGGGAGGAGATGAGTACCGAATCACGGCGAGGAGTGAGGAGGGAGAAGGGGGCACTAGGACAATTCTGGCGAAGGAAGAGGGTGAGGTTCCGGGCTTCAATGAGGGAGGGATCAGGACGGGAGAGGAGGTAGCGGTAGGAGGAGGGGGTAGAGGAGGAGGAGGAGGGGGCAGGGACGGGCGGGGAGACATCCATGGCATCAGGGTTCGGGGAAGGGGGATGTGGCGGAGCCTTTTTGGGAGCAGAGGAGGCAGGGGTGTCACTGGGGCGCTTGACGGCAGTGGAGAAGGTGTGGGGGATGGGAACAACTGGAATGTGGTCGGGAGTGGCAGGTCCCGGGGCTGGAGTCGGCGCCGAAGATGGTGAGGGCGATGGCGAAGGCGATGGTGAAGACGATGACGATGACGAGGACGATGAAGGTGAAGGGGAGAATGTAGCGTGGGCCGTAGCCCGCCGGGCGACCACCCTGGCGGGGGCCGCAGAAATGGAAGGAGCAGGGGGAGGGAGCGGAGCGGTTGGGATCAGAGGAGGTGCGGGAGGGAGGGGCTGGGGATGGGGCGACAAATAGGGAGGGAGATGAGAGAGTGAGGAGTGGAGGGATGGACTGAGAGGGAAGTGAAGCGGCACACCACGTGATAGTGGTGGCAGCAGCGGAGGGGGAGGTGTATATAATGGCAGTGGTGGTGGCTGTAGAAGAGGTGGTGCAGGTTGACATTATGATAAGGGGGAAAAAAACACAGTACTAGACAAAGGAGCAAACGAGAGATGGCCAGGGCGACGTGAGACACAGAGGAGAAAGGGACAGATAATGACGAAGGAGACCGGGGCCGAAGCCCCACTCTGCTGCCGCTGGGGGGGGGGGGAGGCCAACCCGGCTGGCTGGCTGGCTGGTGGGGACGCCTCTGCTGCTGCTGCTGCTGCTGCTGGCGGCGGATGGTGGGGGCAGTGAGGACCACCGCTGGCTGCGACCGCTGGTGGCGAGTACTGCTGTTGGCTGCTGGCTGTTGGCTGGGGCTGACGCAGGCGAGGACCGCTGCGTGCTGCTGGCTGCTGGCGAGGACCGCCGCCGGCGAGGACCGCCGCTGGCGAGGACCGCCACTCACTGCTGGCTGCTGGCTGCTGGCTGGACCGCTGCACGCCGACGGGCTGGCTGGATGGCTGGCTGGCTGGCTGGCTGGCTGGCTGGAACCTGCAACACCTATCACTTCGATTGGTACCAGAACAGCACAAATCGAAGGGCGGTATTCAACCGAATTACCGCCGGAGATGAATAACACAGAAAGAAAGACTGAGATTAATGAAAATAGACCGATAAGTTACTTTTACAGCAACTATTAACACAAATAAACTTTAAAATAAGTAAATGAAGACTAAACCCTTATAAAATATTGACGAGTAATTTCAACAGCAGTCCAGCTTCTCAACCCCAGTATAACTCTCTCATTCCCACTGATATTATCATTTACCGGTCACTTAGGTTTAAGGTCAAATGTTTTCACGTTTTCCATCATTTCAACTGAAGATCCTCATGGCCTATGGGGCATAGTGAGCCATGCCGCCCTGTCTTGCAATGTCAGCAGCAATGCACATTGACATGGTTCTTAGCAGTCACGTGCGGACTTCTTGATCAGGAATTTCGCGGTTGTGGAAAGGGTACTTCTCTATAGTCTGGTTTTTGTATCTATAAACAAAGTTGAATTGTTACTGTTCTACTCCATGCAGTTGCTTTAATCGTATCACATGTGGACATAAACATGGGCCAAGGTGTATGGCCTCAGCGATCGCCTCCACTTCGTGTAAGGTAGATGAATCAGCAGTATGTACATAACATGTCTATGCACAGAACTGTCACCAGCGCGCATCCATGGGAAATTAGCGGAACCGGAGATAGGCGAAGCAGTGTGCAGGAATTCTATAAGTAACGATACATCTTTGAGTAAGAACCTCTCACATCCAGGGCGGCATTAAAGATATAAAATGGAAATAAACAAGCTTAGAGTTAGGGGAAGCAGTGACCATACACCTCTGAGTGAACAGCATCTGAGGGAAACAAGTCACAGGGCTGAACCTGCACAAACGTTTCTTTAGGACACCACAGTGGCAGTATTCTGGAATTTGTATTTTGACATCATAGAGCCTGTCGCTGTGTTTGGAGTCCTGAACTCTGGGATTTCCTCCCCCAGTAACGCAGGTCGGCCATCTTTTATCGCCATCTTGTATACTGAGATCATAACAAGACTCCACCAATATTCCAAGTATTGGGTTATGACGTTGCACTAAGACTGCACAAGAATTCCAGATCGGCCATATTTTATTCAGGTGAGCCATCTTGCTTTGATGTCTTCGATTCTGACATAATACTAATGTGCACCTGTATTACAAGTCTCGGATTGTGACATCATGTAGCCGGTATTCCTAGTCAGGCAGTATGACAGTGCACCATTTCGAATTCCCTGCCAATTTATACTTAGGACAACAGCCTACTGCCTCATGAAACACACCAGCGCAATTGGGCTAGTGGTCTAATTTCTCGCCAAAATTTGAATCTCCTGCCAACATTTAAATTCCTGCCTTCTTAAAATGGAAGTGTGTCGGGATAGGGGTTGATTTGAGGATGAGGGTTTGGCTGTAGGTGGGGAGGGGCGTGGAAAATCCCATGTCTCATTGATACGTCATCGGTGATACACTGAGCGCTCGTTTTCACCTAGAATAACTACTAGCGTATTCATTGCGTCTTTCCGCTAGTGTATTTAGCGTATGACCAGAATATCTTTGGGCTTTCTGACAGATTTCGAGGTCGAATTTCTTTGTAAGAACTATTAAAAACATCTCGCATTGAAAAGCGCGCTGCCTTTAGAGCTGCTGTAAAACTTTGCCATCCTTGGGAATATTTGAGTCTCTTAAATTTGACATGTTTTTGTCGTTGCTTCTGCAACAGTGGTCTGACCTGTGTTGTGTACCAGGGAGATCACTACCTTCTCTAATTAATTTATTTGGAATAAATCTCTCAATTGCCGTCGATATCATTGGTTTGAATTTAAACAATATGTGGTCTACGTTTACATAGCCGTATTAAAAGGTGTGGAGAGTGTCTCTTGGAAATATTTCAAGCGCATTTTTATCTACTTTTTTTTTAAATAAATACATTTTGTATTTATTTTTGGTGGATTTGGATGTTACAGTATTCAGTTTTGTTACAATGACATTTTCGTCACTAATCCCTGTACTCGTTACGATGCTGCCAATTTGCTGATGATTATTTATTACTAAGAGGTCAAATATGTTTTCACAAGCATTCACACTTCCAGTGCACTCCTGAACTAACTGTTCAAAATAATGTTCTGTGAGAGCATTCAGCACGATTTCGGATGACATTTTATGCCTACCACTGAGTTTAAAGACGTATTTTCACCTAGATATCGAGGGCAGATTGAAGTCATCACCAACCATAACTGTATGAGTGGAGTACCTATTTGAAATATGACGCAAGTCGTATTTGAACTGTTCAGCAACTGTATCGCCCGAGTCGGGAGGAGGGGGGAGGATCGATAAAAGGAACGAATTATTAAGTGGAACCAGAGAGCCCATCTCCCGATGCCACAAGTCGAGGGATCTGTACCCTACACGGTCGCAAAACTGCCTGAGCCTGTGATTTAAACCCTGCACTCGGATCTGTACAAAAGATTCGCAGTTTGTCATGTCATCGATGCCACAGATGGTGAGCTCCACCCTTATCTCGCAAGAACGACAAGGTCGTTAACATTTCAGCTACCCGCCAAAAACCAAAGCGACACACAGAATTAGTACCAATATGAGTCACCACCTGCAGCTGGCTGCACCTGTCTCTTTATGGCATCTGGAAGCAACCATTCCACACTTGGAATGACTCCTCCCAGTATGCACATAAAGTAAACACTGGATTCATTCCTCTCCTCGGAAGCAATATACGTAAAGGGCCCTATTACGCGCCTAGCCGTTGTGCTCCCCACTACCAGTAATACCATTATCTGTGACTGCTCAGATCTTGCAGGCCGAGATGCTTCCCATGAAACAGGGCTAACGACTGCATCTGGCTCAAGATCTTTATCAGACCCAGTCAGCGACTGAAACCAGTTTGTCAGACGAACCAGAGAGGCCCTCTAATCAGACCTCCAGAAAGACTTTCGCTGCCTGCCATACCTATGAACGACCTCTTACTCATAATAAACTCTAACATGTGACATTTTAAATGTCAGTTTGATCATAGCAATTTCAAGACATTTTTAACTTTTTAATTGAAATACCAGTACTGTTAATGTAAACGTGAACCCAATTCATAGGCCGTAGTGAAAAACTCGATATCGACCGACCGCTGTGTAATTCTCTACCAATCGAGTAATTTTATGCGGTATGGAGAGGCGTTGAGTCAGCACATGGCTCTGCTAGACGTTTTCAGTATTTTTTTTGGCTCGGAGCCGCTACTGCTAGGTCAAGTAGATCCTCAATTGACCTCACGGGGCTGAGTGCATCCATAGTTCTCCCACCAAGGGAGAAAACTGGCAGTACAAGGCATCGAACTCGGGTCCTCCACATGGCCGTCAGTAGCGCTGACCTCTTACCTACCAAGGCAGACATTAATTATCAAGGTTAACAGAAAAGCACAGAACTGTTAGTTAAAACCTGTCCCTTTTCTATACACTTTCGAGTGATAACAACACTGGCGAAGTCACCGAGACATCTACTGAGTACGAAACTGCCACAAAAAAAAAAAAAAAAAAAAAAATAATGTTTTGCTGTCTTCTAAAAGGCAGAACGATGGGTAAATGATATAACTTAAAAATCTCACATTATGTTTCTAGCGAAACAACCAGATGAATTCGAACGATTTGCAAAGTACGTGGCCTTGGAGCTTCATATTATGCTATTAGATGAATTAAGAAGGAAATTAAAATTAGAAATCCGAAAACAGATTTTTCGTGATACAGACGAGAATGGTGTTGAGACGAACAGGTATAAATGTAGGAATCAATAACTCTTCTACGTAAGTCGTTTATTCTCCCACAAACATACGTGTTAGTGTAACTGCTCCAAGTAAGTTCACCACAAACTTTTATTGGTGGCTCTTCAGAACTGTGGCGTGGCGACGGCCCACCTATGGCGAAACACACGTTAACTTAGAAAAATACATGCGCAGAAATATGAGATACGAAAATTTGCACTTATTTGGCCATTTTACCAGTCTGGCCTTGTAAAATATGAGCAGGATCGTCAATCTGTTTCTTATTCAAGACCTAATGTGAGAAGTGGTGGTGGCTATGAATAGACTGTTGTAGAAGTTCATTGTTTGTGAATATCTCGTGGTGTACCGTGACAGAAATTATTCTAATGTTTAGCTTTTAAGGAGATTGACAATATCATAGAAAAGCTTTTAGAAGGGGCATGCCTAGAGACGATTCTTTAGGGAGGGAAATCAATAGATGGCACCCAATATTTCGTTTAAAATGGCGTGCTCTCACTTGTCACGAGATTCTATTATACAGGTAAAAACTTCGAGGAAAATTTAGGCACTGAAAAACAATAAAATTGCAGATTTTCGTTTTTGTATCGGCTACTGATTTGTTTATTTGACAAGTAGTCGCTGGTATAATCGAAAGATACTTTTGGCTTTGTTGGCTGGGATTCATCAAGGTGCAAATTCGGTCGTGTAAATCTCTTGGAATGGCTTCCAGCCTTGTTATAGTGTTGGAGATGTGTGTTAAATACATGTGTTGGGTTTAGGTGAGTGTTCAAGAATGTGTTTATAGTGTAATGTTGGAATTGTGTTTTTATGATGGAAGAAGGAGGAGGATGAAACCCAGTGTTGACTCGTAGACTACTAATGTTGAACAGCATCAAAGGGCTTTGAATGAAATGATCCACAATGGCTGCAAAATACTTTTATTCAAAGTCACGACCGTTTTCGTGTCAATTGAAGACGCATTCTAAGATGATAGAGATTATATTTAACAATTCATAACGGAAATTTAACTGCCTTCGAGCCACTCCCCACTGTTCGCATAAGAAAATAAAAGATGTGGGAAATATCTTCTGCCCTGCAAAAAATTTATTTATTGGAAACGGACACATGCCGTGCAAAGGATTACATTCATATTACATTACATTCACATTACTTGTCTTTGTTATAAGCTATGGTGGATTTCTGTCTATTCCTGCGTTTGATAATATGGTGTCGGTCACAAAATTCGAAGCACAACTCACACACACACTCGTCATTTGGTTCGTAAAATAATTTGCTGCAACACACCATTTGCTGAAAACCATGGGTTTCCAGTCTCGTCGTCACGTGACGCATTTCATGGCTAGGTTCCATCCAGGTCCTGTCTTGCATAGTAGACGTTGCATAGACGTCCTCCGGTATGTAGTTTTTCTTCTCATGCAGATCTTGTAGAAGATGTTTGAAGTCGGCAGTAGCTGGGAATATGAGATCGCATCTTAGATCCTCTATCAGGATGTTCTCCCTGGTAAGCTCGTACACTAGCCTCGATCTTAAGTTCTGCGGGACTCCTAAAATTCTCTTCAGGTATCTAGTCTTTACTCGCTCCAATTCTTCCAGCTGTTTGTATGTGAGGTATTCTTCCACTGATTCTAGACCACACGTCGGAACAGGTAGTATCTTTTGCCTATCAGGTCCATAATTGTGCTGGTCGTTAGTCGTGTGATGTTCCTGATTTCATTCATACTTCTAATGGCCGCCACTGCTCTAAAAACGAATCAAATGGCTCTGAGCACTATTGGACTTAAATTCAGAGGCCATCAGTCCCCTAGAACTTAGAACTACTTAAACCTAACTAACCTAAGGACATCACACACATCCATACCCGAGGCAGGATTTGAACCTGCGACCATAGCGGTCGCGCGGTTCCAGACTTTAGCGCCTAGAACCGCCCGGCCATCCCGGCCGGCGCCACTGCTCTAAATCTTATATGTAGTCTGAAACTTTTTCCCGTTGTTTGGACAGTTGTAAGTAGGCTGTTTAGGTTTTATATTGGTAACGCCATGTAGCGCTCTATATGAAAATCATTGACTGTACTGTGTGCAGTCTGTGGCTGGTTTGCATTCTTGGAATATTTTCTATTGTAGTGTTGGGCAGTTGGATCTGAACAGCGCGTAGCGCTGCGCAGTTGGAGGTGAGCCGCCAGCAGTGGTGATGTGTGGAGAGAGATGGCAGAGTTTTGAGAGCGGATGATCTGGACGTGTGTCCCTCAGAGAGAGTAAATTTGTAAGACTGGATGTCATGTATGACTTTTGAACACTATTAAGGTAGATACATTGTTTGTTCTTTATCAAAATCTTTCATTTGCTAACTATGCCTATCAGTAGTTAGTGACTTCAGTAGTTGGAATCTTTTATTTAGCTGGCTGTATTGGCGCTCGTTGTATTGCAGTAGTTCGAGTAATGAAGATTTTTGTGAGGAAATTGATTCATGAAAGGTATAGGTTACTGTTAGTCAGGGTCATTCTTTTGCAGGGATTATTGAAAGTCAGATTGCGTTGCGCTAAAAATATTGGGTGTCAGTTTAGTGATGATCAGTATAAGTAAAGAGAGAAATGTCTGAGTACGTTCAGTTTTGCTCAGCTGTTTGAAAATGAAATAACGTAAAGGGTTTACCCGCACAGTAATTCATTAATTTTTCTAAGGGGACGTTTCTCAGTGATGCATAGATATTTCAAACTGTTAACTCTCTTGAGTGGTTTTCCATTGCATTTGACATTCTCTGCTTCAGTGTGTCTTCCTCCTTTCCTGAACACTACCAACTCCATCTTCTCTTCGTTTATCTTGATGTCGCTTCGCTCCGCCCATTCGCTTAGTGTGTTTAGCGCCACTTGTAGTTTGTCTGTGTATGTCGCTGCGATGGCCATGTCATCAGCGTACATGTACATGCTTGTTCCTGCCATTCCTTTCGGGACATCGCACGTCAGGACGTTAAACAGGTTAGGGCAGAGTGGATCGCCTTGGAGGACACCGTTCGTCTGTGGCAGCCACTCAGATATGCCTACTCCATCGTCTACCTGTATCTGGTTTTCTCCCAGTATATTCGATATCAGGGTCGTTGTACTCCTTCTTCCAATTAGTTCCTCTAGTTTGTCTATTAAAACGTTTCTGTTGACCAGGTTTAAGGCTTTTGAGTAGTCGACAAAAACCTCACATGGTTTTCCTTTGGGTCTTCGTACCGTCTGTTTTATTTGTTCCAGCAGGCTTTCTACTGCCAGTGCCGTGGACCGTCCCTTCGTAATACTGGACTGCTTCTCTGGTCGAAGGGGTTCGAGCTTCTCTGCCAGCTTTTGGCGAGAATTACTGTTAGGAGTTTCAGTGGCGTGTATTTCAATGCTATTCCTCTGTACTCGTGTGAGTTCTCTGTGTCTTCCTTCCCTTATGCAGGGTGATCCATTGATAGTGACCGGGCCAAATACTCACGAAATAAGCATCAAACGAAAAAATTACAAAGAACGAAACTCGTCTAGCTTGAAGGGGGAAACCAGATCGCGCAACGGTTGGACCGCTAGATGGCGCTGCCATAGGTCAAACGGATATGGTTCAATAGGCTCTGAGCACTATGGGACTTAACATCTGTGGTCATCAGTCCCCTAGAACTTAGAACTAATTAAACCTAACTAATCTAAGGACATCACACACATCCATGCCCGAGGCAGGATCCGAACCTGCGACCGTAGCAGTCGCGCGGTTCCGGACTGAGTGCCTAGAATCGCGAGACCACCGCGGCCGGCAAACGGATATCAACTGCGTTATTTTTAAATTGGAGCCGCCACTTTTTATTACATATTCGTGTACTACGTAAGGAAATATGTATGTTTTAGATGGACCACTTTTTTCGCTTTGTGATAGATGGTGCTGTAATAGTCACAAACGTATAAGTACGTGGTACCACGTAACATTCCGCCAGTGCGGACGGTATTTGCTTCGTGATACGTTACCCGTGTTAAAATGGCTCGTTTACCAATTGCGGAAAACGTCGATATCATGTTGATGTATGGCTATTGTGATCAAAATGCCCAACAGGCGTGTGCCATGAATGCTGCTCGGTATCCTGGACGACATCATCCAAGTGTCCGGACCGTTTGCCGGATAGTTACGCTATTTAAGGAAACAGGAAGTGTTCAGCCACATGTGAAACGTCAACCACGACCTGCAACAAATGATGATGCCCAAGTAGGTGTTTTAGCTGCTGTCGCGGCTAATCCGCGCATCAGTGGCAGACATATTTCGCGAGAATCGGGACTCTCAAAAACGTCGGTGTTGAGAATGCCACATCAACATCAACTGCACCCGTACCATATTTCTATGCACCAGGAATTGCATGGCGACGACTTTGAATGTCGTGTACAATTCTGCCACTGGGCACAACAGCAATTACGGGACGATGACACATTTTTTTCACGCGTGCTATTTAGCGACGAAGCGTCATTCACCAATAGCGGTAACGTAAACCGGCATAATATGCTCTATTGGGCAACGGAAAATCCACGATGGCTGCGACAAGTGGAACATCAGCGACCTTGGCGGGTTAATGTATGGTGCGGCATTATGGGAGGAAGGATAATTGGCCCCCATTTTATCGATGGCAATCTAAATGGAGCAATGTATGCTGATTCCCTACGTAATGTTCTACCGATATTACTACAAGATGTTTCACTGCATGACAGAATGCCGATGTACTTCCAACATGATGGATGTCCGGCACATATCTCGCGTGCGGTTGAAACGGTATTGAATAGCATATTCCATGACAGGGGGATTGGTCGTCGGAGCACCTTACCATGGCCCGCACGTTCACCAGATCTGACGTCCCCGGATTTCTTTCTGTAGGGAAAGTTGAAGGATATTTGCTATCGTGATCCACCGACTACGCCTCACAACATGCGTCAGCGCATTGTCAATGCATGTGCGAACATTGCGGAAGGTGAACTACTCGCTGTTGAGAGAAATGTCGTTGCACGCATTGCCAAATGCATTGAGGTTGTCGGACATCATTTTGAGCATTTATTGCATTAATGTGGTATTTACAGGTAATCACGCTGTAACAGCATGCGTTCTCAGAAATGATAAGTTCACAGAGGTACATGTATCACATTGGAACAACCAAAATAAAATGTTCAAACGTACCTACGTTCTGTATTTTAATTTAAATAACCTACCTGTTACCAACTGTTCGTCTAAAATTGTGAGCCGTATGTTTGTGATTATTACAGTGCCATCTATCACAAAGTTAAAAAAGTGGTCCAACTAATACATTCATATTTCTTTACGTACTACACGAATATGTAATAAAAAATTGTGGGTTCCTATTTAAAAAAAAAAACGCAGTCGATATCCCTTTCACCTATGCAGCGTCATCTAGCGGGCCAACCATAGTGTCTTCTGGTTTCCCCCTTCAACCTAGACAAGTTTCGTTCTTTGTAGTTTTTTTCGTTTGACTCTTATTTCGTGACTTATTTGGCCCGGTCACGATCAGTGGATCACCCTGTATAGTAGTTCGATTGTTGACTTTCTCCATTAGCCCGGTATGCTTCCTAGTCCTATACATTTATTTAGATGGAGTTTCCATATCTGCAGGTATTCTTGTGCTGTCTGTTTTAAGTGTTTGTTCCTTATTCCACCTGCTCCTAGGGCTCCGTTGTTCCTCATTTTCTGTATCACTCTCGCAATTTCATCTTTGGCGAGGACCTCATTAGTCTGCGGGGTCCTAAATATCCTCATAGTGGGTCTTGTTTCTTTTGAACAGATTACTTTTCTTATGTGTTCTTTCCATATTTCCAAGGGGATGCTGGGCTGTATTTTCTTCCTTTTCGGTCTCAGAGCTCTGTGTGGAACTTCTTCTGCCTCGTCTATCGTATTCTTTTGTTCTTCATCCAGGTCTTACTTTTTCTTTGTTCTTATCAGGTCCTTGTATTTCTTCCGTTCTCGTTGGTATTCTGCTGTGGTTGCGCTTGCCATTTGTCCTCAAGTTTAGCATAAGTTCTCCTTTCTCATAGCATTCTCTGTCGAATCACGGCCTCGCTCTTTTATTTCTGTCTTGTGTGGTGTCCCCGTCTATTATATTTTATTTCAGTCATGTGACAACCTCGTCAGTATTTCCTGTTCGTATTGCTCTTTCAACCTTATATTTCTCTGTCATTTTCCCAAAGATTATTTCCATGTCCGGGAACTTGCCATGTGTTACATTTCACCTTTCTTCTAATTTGATGGTTTTGTCGTTTTCTATATTTATTTGTACTAGAATGTGCTTACGAATGACTGCTTCTTCCTCTTTCACTGCAGTGGCAGGGAGGTTTGTTCTGATGCCCTTTGTGATTATTAGGTCTATTGTGCTAGCAGCATTGTGCCCTATGTAGGTCCAGTCCTCCCGTCTGTTGCATATTGTGAAGCCCTCGTTTACTAGATATTGCATTACTTCTTTACATTTTCTGTCTTGCCTATTTATCGCGCAATTCATGTCTCTCACAATGATTATCTTGGCCTTGCTTCTACTGTAATCCAAGGCAATCCCTAGTTTATCTATTATGTCTGTTGCGGTGTGATCTGGGTTAAAGTAGACTGCTACTATAGCTGCAATCCTTGTCCTAACAACCAACATGTCCTGCAAAAAGTCAGTACTATTTTGCCTGCTGCCGTTCAACCACCGTCTTGCTCATGGCACGGTTCTATGTGTTGTCCCCTTCATTGTAACTATGGCGTTCCTATTTTAACGCGATATGTGTTTATAACTTCAAGTGAACAATGGACAGTGGGCCTAAGGCAGTTACGTTTACGATGAACTGAATTTCGTTGGAACAGGCCTCGGAAGGACTAACGGTACGGACCGACTGCAGTGTCATCCTCAGCCGATAGGCGTCACAGGATGCGGAAATGCAGAGGCATGTGTTTAACACACCGCTCTCCCAGACACTGTCAGTTTTCGTGACCGAAATTGTTACTTTTCAATAAAGTAATTCCTAAATTGGCCTCAGAACGACTGAATGCATCCCGTTTGCCGACAGTGCTCAACAGACGCGAACGGTCAATCATCCAAGTGACAACCAAGCTCGACAGCACTTAACTTCGGTGAGCTGACGGGAAATGGTGTTATCACTACGGCAAGGCCGTTGCAGTCACCTTTCCGCTATGAATTGTTAAACAGAATGTCACCTAAGGATGCGCCTTCGATTGACGAGAAAACGGTCGTGATTTCGAATAAAAGTATATTGCAGCCACTGCGGATCACTTCATTGAAAATGTGGAAATATGGTTGTGGTTGCCCTCAATTTAAAATAGCCTCCAACAGGTTTCTGAGCTTAACGTCCTCATCAGAAGACTGTGTCATTATAAATGTTGTCCATGTGCCTGCACTCAGCGTCACACTGCATAGAGACCAGCTAATTAATCCAGGACATTTCCGAAAAATCTAGTGATATGGTTACTTCTTCTTCGCCTCCTCTTCGCAACCTAGTACTGGCGGTGAAAATTCCTTCCGCCTCCAGGATTCCAACACCTTGCTTTCGAATGGAATGCTAACTCTCGTTAGCGGTCTTGCCTGCCGAGGCGGGTATCTTTTCGCAATGATATGGTACTCGGGAGGGATTTAGGTTGGTCCGATTGTCGATTTACTGAACAATATACAAATTTACCTCATACCAGGTTGGATTTGTGACGGTACGATATGCACAGACCTAAAAATAATTTGGCGATTATCTAAAGGAAGTCTTACAGGGTCATTACTGTATGTATGTGTGTGTGTGTAATGATCGAGTGAGTGACATCGGTGGTCTATGAGGCTTTTCACAAAAATGCTAGTGCCTGCAGGTTGGTTGCAACGCCAGAGGACTCGCGAAAAGCAAGGAGACCTGCAGAGTATCGATGATTGGCGTGGAAACTTATATTTGAGAATGAACCTAAATAATGATAACGTATTGCCCATAAATAAATCAAGAGCTTCATTACGCTATTGACTATAAATCACTGGAGACTTTAACAGTCGTAAAATATCTAGGAATCACAGTCTGGGTCGATCTAAGCTAGAACTATCATGTTAAACGAATTGTAGAAAAAGCTGCTTACTTACTATCTGTGTCCGGGAGAAAGACGTCACACTGTTCCTCTCCTTAATTCCTTAAGGTGTCATTTAAAACATCTTCGAGAGTACATGATTCATCCATGTTTCGGCATACAAGTAGATGGTTGGGGGTCTGGACTGCACCGCAGCTGCAAGTAACGTCCTCTTTATACCCCCATGAGATCAGCTTCGTTCTGTACCTTGAGAGTCCTGTTCTTAATCTGTTAAGGGTTCTCCAAGCTGTGTAGGGTAGGTGGTAACCACAGATAATTTATTCCCTTGTAGTAAACCTGCCTGTTCAGGAACACTTTCTTCGTACAGTAAAACATATGTAACATCTGGCTTGATATCTAATGGTAATGTTCGCTGCTGAAACTTTTCCTGGACTTAAGGCGAAGTGCTGCAGGCGCATAATTGTACATAAAGTGTTTTGGGTTTTCATGCTTCTTATTTCATGCCGTTTTTCCCGTCATTCTGCGTCTTATGCGTGGAGGTACAATTCTGACCAAGGGGTACATCTTTCGCACTGGGTTTGGTCCAAGGCAATCCGTAAATGACTCGTTTAAATCTAGGTCCACATGCCTCGTGTGGACAGATGTTCCTAAAACTGGTGCTCCATGATCTCCCACAGGCAAACATTTGTAGTAGGGTTTTGGAACAGATACTGTATTCGAACATTATGAAGTACCCCGAAGAAAACGATTTATTGGCACATAGCATGGTTTCAGAAAATATCGTTCTTGTGAAACACTACTAGCTCTTTATACTCATGAAGTAGGAAGTGCTATCGACAGGGGATGTCAAATTGATTCCATATTTTTAGATTTCCAAAAGGCTTTCGACACCGTTCCTCCCAAGCGTCTTCTAACCAAACTGCGTGCCTATGAAGTATCGCCCAGTTGTGTGACTGGATTCGTGATTTCCTGTCAGGAAGGTCACAGTTCGTAGTAATAGACGGAAAGTCATCGAGTAAAACCGAAGTAATATCCGGCGTTCACCAGGGAAGTGTTATTGGCTGTCTATTGTTCCTAATTTTTATGAACGACATAGGAGACAATCTGAGTAACCGTCTTACATTGTTTGCACATAATGCTGTCATTTACCGTCTTGTAAGGTCATCAGATGATCAAAACGACTTGAAAAATTATTTGGATGAGATATCTGTTTGGTGCGAAAAGTGGCAATTGACCCTTAATATAGAAAAGTGTGAAGTTATTCACATGAGTACTAAAAGAAATCAAGTAAATTTCGATTACACGATAAGTCCCACAAATCTGAAGGCTGTAAATTCAGGTAAATACTTAGGGATTACAATAACAAATAACCTAAATTGGAACGATCACATATATAATATTAATAAGACTGCGATACATTGGCAGAACACTTAGAAGGTGCAACAGGTCTAATAAAGAAACTACTTACACCACTCTTGTCCGTCCTATTCTGGAGTATTGCTGTGCGGTGTGGGATCCGCATCAGGTGGGACTGATGGATGACATCGAAAATGTACAAAAGAGGGCAGCTCGTTTTGTATTATCACGAAAAAGGGGAGATAGTGTCACAGACATGATACGTGAATTGGAGTGGCAATCATTAAAACAAAGACGCTTTTCGTTGCGACTGATCTTCTTATGATATGTCAATCACCAGTTTTCTACTCCGATTGCGAAAACATTCTGTTGCCACCCACCTACACAGGGAGAAATGATCATCACGATAAAATAAGAGAAATCAGGGCTCACACAGAAAAATTTAAGTGCTTGTTTTCCCCGCGTGCCGTTCGAGAGTGGAACGGTAGAGAGACAATTTGAAGGTGTTTCATTGAACCCTCTGCCAGGCACTTTATTGTGAATAGCAAAGTAATCACGTAGGGGTAGATGTGGATTCTTCCAGTGTTGCTGGCCGGAGATTCTGGGGATTTTCTCGCCACGTATAACCTGTCAGTTTTTTCAAGATGTTGTTTTTGCTGCAGATTTTTCCTTTCAAACCCACACCGTGTATTCTAAGACATAAAGTTCACTCCAGATCGATTCATAGTTATTTTGGGGAAGTCATGCAACACAATTTCCAATCCTTTCTACATAATATGCAGTTTTTTTATGCACTTGGTACACCAGAGTAGCCTCACCGCAGACTGCTTGTAAATTAATCGGGAATCGGGCGTACCCTGGGTAGTGCCGCATGACAACGGCAAATCCTTCAACCACAGTGAGATATCACGGAGTAAACAAAAGGTTAGAAAAAGTTGATATCCGGCTAAGATTCATTGAAAAAATGTTAAGGAAATATAGTTCATCTACGAATGACGTCCCTTACAACACACGTGTAAGGCCGAATCATAAGTGTTGCTCATTAAAGTGGGGCCCTCACTTGGAGACGATCCAATGTGGAGAGGCCAGTTTCCGCACGGATTCCTGTTGCACCAAAGTTTGATAGTGTTACAGAGATCCTTAACCCGCCACAAGAGAGGTGTTGTGCATCACAGAGGCACTTACTAAGGAAATTCCGAGAGTATACGTTCAAACTAATCAGGAAGCATATTACATCCTCCCACTTACCTCTCGCGAAATGACCATGACGAGGAAAGAAATTAGAGCTCATGCGGAGGTTTATTCGACACTAAAATGAAGTGCTAAGTCGTAAAAAAATGCATTAATTAACTAATTTGATCTTTGACTTTGACACAGATAAGACAGGTACTGCATTTAAAGTCTCTTTTGATTTTTCTGCCTAGATGCATATATAAAAAATTTTTTTACCTGTCTAAGATAAAAACCTGTAAAAAAAAATTTCACTGTAGATGATAATGTTTTCTTCGTGGCTGCTGTAAGGAGAGAACGGGTTAGGCAGAGGATGAGCTGGCAGTCGGTTTCCGTTTCTCCGGTTCTCAGAGGACGCCAGGCAAAGTCGGAGAAAACTGCTACAACTCGCGACGAAGACTCCGTCTCTCTTGGCAGCTAAAGTACACACAGTCGCCGTAAGATTTTCTGGAGGCACTTTAAGAATGAGAAGATTGAACAACAGTGGCAGTGTAGTATCTTCTAACAAACTGGTCGCTTAGGGAACGTCTTGAACACAAGCTGACGGCGAAATATTGCGCGTCGTTAGTAGCAGATTCGCCCAGTATTGTTAATTCGTGAAGAAATAACTATGTACGGTATTGCTAAACACACTAATAGTTTTTACGAGGGTCCGGGGATCCTACAATGAATAGAAGTTCGTAGACGATATTTACCTATTTTTCCATAAGAGAAATATTTTATTCTTGATAATTGCGATTACAAGGTGTTTCTCCTCTCTGCACTTCAAATTACGTCTATATGCAAACTTATCTGGGCCCCCCCCCCACAAAAAAAAAACAATCCCCAATAGCCATACATTATCTCTAACAATTGCGAAAAAGACTAGCAAAGAACGTTGTCGTCACAGCAAAGAGCGTTGTCGTCTCAACTACGGTAGCGCATCATCGCTAGCACTCGCAGCCTACATTCCGTAGGGACGTATCACGACGCACCATTAGCGAATGGAACAGAGAAGATGGAAAAGATATTGGTACCCGAGGACACTCTGCCACCCATCATAAGGCGACTTGTGGAGTGGAGCTGTAGATTTTTTCGGGTGCGTAGATTGCAGGTCAAGCGCCATAGCAGTACATAATTCGAAGGCATAGCTGTCGCTTGAGGTATAGAGGATTATAACTCCAACCTACCGGTCTGTCCAGTTTTTTTTACTTTTCCTTGATGTGTTTCGTAATATCCGTATTCCATGGATGTCAAGTTGTTATATTACTGTACCTCTTTACAGGAAGAATGGCTCTAAATATAGTAGATACTTTCACTTAAAGTTGTTCTTGATTTAAATTCAGTAGATAGTTTTTTCCGAAATATTTTGTTTATGTGGATGTCTTGAACCGATTATAAATAATCTGTAATTTCTGATCAGCTGCTTTCAAATTGGAGTGCTAAATCCTAAATTAATCTGTAATTTAACTTCTCAACATAATGCTCTTCTTACGTTGGATACTAGATTTTGTGTGATGCTTACATATGATGATCTTGATACGTAGTATATATTAACTTACATCTTCGTTGTATTATATTTTATTTAATATGACGGACATCTTCCATGTTTCTGAACCAATAACGAAATTTTACTTGCTGTTAATCTACATTATATTAAGTTTATATGACTACAATTGTAGGTGATTTGGGGGTATACAGGGTGCTAAATGTATTGTTTATACTTATGTTTTGTTGTTATTGATAATGCCCCTTATCTGGTGCTGGAAGAGCAGCTGCAGCCTCCAGCAGTCCAGACTGAATTCAGAGGTAATAGAGAGACGTGAGCAGTAAACTGTATGCTATCAGATGTACGCAGTGCCATCTGATTGGTCACCATGCTCATCCATACAACCAAAATATACATGTGCGTTTGTGAAATATGGTGGGACACTGCCATAGTTGCGCATGGCTGTCTCACTGAAAAAAGAAGTAAAAGTTACAGAGAGTTTGTCATGTCCAGTTCAGATGATGTGCTCATACATACGTAAATAACATGTTCTATAAGAACTGTTTTTTTGTTATTATCAACTCTATCCGACAATTACAGCACACGAACTCGCAGTTTATATAGTGCCTGTGAAATGCGAACCTGTGTGCCAGCATTATTAGGTAGGTGAAATTCCAAAAAAATTTATAGACTATTCAAAACTAGAGTCTTGAAATTTTCAGTTTCTGGCGGTAGTATATTACAGTGGTTTGCAATCGTATCACGTTAATACAGGAGCAGCGCTTATAATTTTTAGATAGAGGTCATCAGCTGCGAATTCGTAAGTTACAGTCAGCAATATCCTGTGGCACCATAAATTTATTTCGAAGAACGTTCATAAAAAATGTTCTTTGTTTAGGATGGCTGCACTTAATTCGCAGAAAACTGGTAGAACAAATAAAGAAATACAAATATGTCTATTTCATTAACCGCCTGTCCTTAAGATACTGAATATGTTGTACTAGAGGCAAGCGGTGTGCAGAAGATTTCGGCAGAGTGACTTTTACTGTCGGAGACCTGCTGTATGTGTAACTCTGACGCTTCTTTAGAGAACTGAACGTCTAGAGTAGAGTCGTCAACATGCCACCTGAATGGTCGAACAGTGGGCAATGTTCTTTTCACAGATGAGTCCCAATTTGGTCTGGAGAGTCATTATGACGGATTCACATCTGGCGGGAAGGTGTCACATGATTTTGGGACTCAGACGTTGTGGAAAGAGACCGATATCGAGGAAGATCCCTAATGGTGTGGGCAGCCTTTATGTTGACCACTGAAACACCTCTTAAAGAATGTGTGCAGGTGGACTGGCAAGTTTTAACTGCTGTCAGACATCTTGACGAGATCTTGAGTCATCATATGTGGTTTTTGCGATGTTCTGTGGGCCGAAACTTCGTACTGATGGACAACAATGCTTGACCTCATAGATGACGGGTGGTTGATGTTTTCTTGGAAACGGAAGATACTGCATGCATGGCGTGGCCTGCTCGCTCTCCAGGTTTGAATTCCATGGAGCATATCTGGAATGCATTAGATAGACAGGTTGCATCACGTCAGCTTCCACCAACCATTCTTCAAGACTTGCGAGCAGCTCTGCAGGAAGAATGGGCGTTATTGCCTCAACATGAACTGATGACATAATTCACAGGGTGCCCCTTCGTTGTCAGGCCCATATCGTTGCCAGAGGCGATCACACGCCATACTGAGCACATTAACCAATTGTCGGAATGTATGTGCAAATCCGTTAAGTTGGAGAAAACGGAGTACTTTTTGTCTGCCTTTATGCATATTGTAATTGTTTATGTTCCGTATTTTTACGCTGTTTCTACTCAACTATCACCTGCTTATACTACCTCGTATCAAAATAAACGTAACCTTGCTAACTCTCCGTTTGTTGCTTTAATTTTGGACACCGGTGTACATCCTACTGACTCCTACCGTGAGTCAGTTTGAAAACGAAAATTCATCTGGCAATAGCGGCTAAAAGGAGACACACAGCTTCTCTTGACCAGTCATCATTTGCCATAAGTCGCTAACAGATACCGCCGCACAGTTAATGTCGAGCAGTGAAGGCACAGACAACGCACAATGTCGAAGATACGCTGACTGTTACAGTGTGCATTATTAACAGAGCGTAGAATTATACACTGTTTGTTCACATTAATGTGACCACCTGTCAGAAATCTGAATCACTGCCTTTTGCAGCGTGAACGTACAGGAAGAGAGGTAATGAGGTTCTGGAAGGTAACGACATAGATGTGGAGCAATGCTGACTGTAGTGCCGTGGCCAGCTGCTCTAGGTTTCTCAGGTGATGATTCCTGGCGCGACCTACTCGATCAAGGTGGTCCCACAGATTCTTGATTGGGTTAAAATCCGGGGATTCTGGTGGCCATGGGATTACGGTAAACTCACCCCGGTGCTCTTCGAAACATGAACGTACACTGTGAGCTGTACTAATCATTGCATTGTCCTGCTGGTGGAACCCATCCAGCTGAAGAAAAACAAACTGTATGCACGGGAGGAGATGATTTCTAAGAATAGATGAATACTTTCGTGTATCGATTATGCCTTCCAGAATGACGAGATCACCTAGAGAGTGCAGGCAAACATTCCCCAGCCCTTAACTTTCGATCTTCTGGCCTGCACCCTTCTGAAGATTGTTGCCGGGTGTTTGCTTTCAGACATTTCACATTGTACACTCCAACAGCCATCTGACCCATGGAGTATATAACGTGAATCATCTGAAAAAGCCACCTGTCACTATTCACTGGTCGCCCAGTTGCAATGTTGTCGTGTAAATTCCAACCTTCATCGCCTATGAACAGCACTCAGCATGGTTGCACGAACCAAGCACCTACAGCGAGGCCCATAACAGCAACTTTCGTTGCACATTCGTTGAGGAAACTCTGTTGGTAGCCTCTTAGTTCATGTGGGTGGTTAGTTGCTCAACAGATGGACGTCTATTCGCTCATACACTTCTCTACAGTCACCCCTATCATCTATGGGCCGTGATTCACCCTCGGTGCTGGTTTTGGATAGCGCAATTTTGCCAAGTGTGGTACACTTCAACCATGGTCACAGGCGACAGTTTAAGAACTTAGCGGTTTCGGAAATGTTTTGACCCTTGGCCTGAAAGGCCTACATGCATTATATAACCTCCATTGCTAAAGCTGCCACCTGTGGTCTGTGGGTGGTTATTGCAGGTTGACGTCAAAATAGGCGGTGGTCACATAAAAATAAATGACTTGATCGTGTATATTATCACAGCAAGCAGAGGTGGAATGAGCTTACTGTTAGATTAATTATTCATCATTCACTAAGTTTCGTTAGGATTACTCTTCAGAACTTTAATCTCAGAGCAACATCTCCTCCTAACCGTCACTTTAATGCTGATTATTTGCATATACAATATTTTAATAAATGACTGTTAATTGTTACTTATTATGTTGCAAATATTATTTTCATCTTACTAGGGTGAAGCTCCTCTTTCCGTTGGCTCAAATGGCTCTGAGCACTGTGGGACTTAACATCTATGGTCATCAGTCCCCTAGAACTTACAACTACTTAAACCTAACTAACCTAAGGACATCACACAACACCCTCTTTCCGTTCTTCCGTGATATAAACATAACATCATCAGCAACCCTAGTACCTTCTGACATCACATCCATGTACACAAATGTGCCAGTAGAAGAAACAATCAGCATTGTTAAGAAACACCTGCAGTATCGAGGGGACATCACAAGTACACACATAGATGAAATAGAAGCCACCATAAAGATTATAACAGAACAGAACTACTTCACTTTCAAGAAAGAGCTCTATTTGCAAAAAGATGGTCTACCAATGGGCTCACCCATCAGTGGTCTACTTGCAAACATATTTCTAAACCACACTGAAAACAAAATATTCAGTGAAATTATACATCCAAAACTGTACAAGCTTTTATACTGGTACCGATATGTAGATGACATCATTTGCTTGATTGATGAAACAGATACATTACACAGTGACATAAATGCAGTTCACCTAAAAATAAAATTCACCATTGAGACAGAAGAGGAAATGAACCTTAATTTCTTAGACATTACCATACACAGGATCAACAACAAACATAATTTTGGAATTTTCAGGAAACCTACAGCCACAAGTATCACCATTCACATTAACTCCAACCACCCACAAGCACACAGACTCTCAAGTTTCAGACACATCTACACAGGCTCAACAGCACTCTACTGGACAAACTCAACTACACACAGGAACTAAATACAACACTGCCTAATTACTTTTGACTCGGATTCTTCGGCCGACGTTCGTCTGATGATTATACTGACGTTTCGCCAGCACGAGTGGCTGGCATTGTCAAAGCTTCACCCTCAATTTCGGTAGTGAACTGGAGCCGAGCTAGCGGCCGCAGACTATATGTACAGTCGTGGACAAAACGAGCGAGACCCCTCGCCTTTTCGTTATGCTGATCCGCACAGCTTTAAAGTCTGCTACACAGCATAACAGGCAAGGCGACGAAGTGCTACCAACATACCATGCACAGGTGTGAAATTGAAAAACTACCCGAAATTTGTCAGACTATTTTCAATTATGTGTAAGACTATATCAACGCTGATTAGTGTCTTAACCACAACACCTAAATATAAAATGTAAATGAAAGAAGAAACGCTAATTAGTATAAACTGTACTAATAAAAATGAATTTCAGCTTATCGAGATAACATAACTGTTTTAGTAAGACAAAGTATCCCAGATCGTTACGAATTAGCAAAATATTATGCGCATTCGGCCGCGAAGTGGTCTGCGTCAACGTTCAGACCAGTCATACTGGATACCGTCGCTGACCTACCATGAAAGTGTGCAAATTCAGCAATGCGTGAAGATTCATATCGAAATTCAGTTAAAAATCATTCAGTGCCACACTTAAGTCAACTCAATTATTGACGGAAGCGGAAAAAGTAGGCAGTAACAAGTATGAAATTCTACAAGGGTTTCATATCGCCATCGATGGGGGGCCGGTACAGAATAAAGGTAGCAATAAAACGTATTGGGGGTCCGAGAATTTCTTAAAATATTCCATTACTGATAGTCTGTCAGCCTCCATCGAGATTAGAACCGAAAACAAACCAGACCTCCCTTGCAGAAGCAAACACCTTTCACTACGCTAGCAGACAACCCAGGCAAACATCCCTCTATTATTACCTCAGAGATGAATAAACCGCCAATTTCACAATGAAAGTGGCAAAATTATCTGTAGTTTCTGTTGCACAGAAACTACAAAAACATGAATTGTCTACCTTTATGTCACCGCTTATGTGACAATCATTCTGGCTGTTTATCGAAATTACAAAAAACTGTTATTAGCGAGTAAATTTTGTAGGATAATTCTGCACCACCCCAGGAAATAAACGGCGACATAGCTGCCAAACGTATTCTACAATGTTTCGAATTCTCCATTAGACGTGCCACAGCCGAAGTGTTCCTTAAGGTAGCTAGCAATGGGAATGGTCGCACATCTAAAATGCGGTGGCATTAATAGTGGGATCTGAATTATCACGTGTATAGGCAAATCGATTTTATTTGCATTCCTGTAAACGTGATTTGAATCGAAAGCGTAGCTACGGTTAATATGCTGATGTATCGACTGCAACTGGAACATTTCGAATAAAGAGTAGGGGAAATTACTATGCGGCCCTCATCTTCAGTAGCTGTGGTAGCTATTTACGTTGTTAGGATTTCGTTACGTAAATCGGTAAAAATGGAACCGTACTAGTCCCACTTTCTTGACCGTCTATCTGTCTACCAAACCCTTAAAACACGTTTACCTCGAGTACGGGTGGACATAATAAGCGGAAATGTATCGCACTTCCTGCGGTATACGGTCCCTTGGTGGTGTAAAAATGTGAGCTATGTCAACGCAATCTAAAGATACGGCCGTTTATGTAAAGAAAATTTACGCGAAAGGCCAAAAAATGACTCTAAGAACTATGCCACCAAACTGCTTAGGTCATAAGTCCCCTAGACCTAGAACTACTTCAACCTACAGAACGTAACATACATCCATGCCCGGGGAAGGATTCGGACTGACGGCGCAAGGAGCCGCGCGGTCCGCGATATGACGTCGTTGAGCGCACGCCTAACCCGCGCCGGCAAGCTGTTAATATCATCTAGTGTTACTAAAAAGTTATTCACTTCTGGTGAATGATTTTCTGCGCAGTTCATGTAAGAAAGAATAAGTAAAATATATTTGATGTTACGGAAGAGGAAGGACGCCTAATTCATTTCCCCTTGTCTTTATTCATGATGTTAGATTCGCAATCTGAGCATACGTACTATCCATAATCACACTTTAGATCCAAGTGACAGTCGCAGACATGCGAATACAACACATTGGCTTATACTTGAGATATTTCGTTTCCCACGAAGTGGTGGTAAACGATGCTGTGGCGTCCTCTTATCTCAGCACATCAGTTGAGCGAACTTGCACAGTATGTTGGTAGCACTTCGTTGCTTTTCCTGTTATGCTGTGTAGCAGACTTTAAAGCTGTGCGGATCAGCATAACGAAAAGGCGAGGGGTCTCGCTCGTTTTCTCCACGACTGTACCTGGCGCGCCAACGTCCGCGGGCTTCTCCGCGGTCATTTCCGGTGCGGTTCTCCTCTTGCTACCTGCGACGGTCGTTCGCTGCAGTACGGAAAGCCAGGATCCGTTTACCTTAAGGATTTCCTCTTTCTTGTTGAATCTGTTCCCGTGTTTGTGTATTTCTACAGCTTCTCTAAACAAGCGCGTGTGATAGAGCTTCCCTACAGCCAGAACTTCCGTATCGGAGAATTTTATTACATGGTCGGTCTCACTCAGCGCGTGCTCTCCCACGGCCGGTTTCTCCACCTGCCCCAACCTGCAATGTCGCTTATGTTCTTTGATCCTGGTGTTGATTAATCGTCCAGTCATTCCGACATAAACTTTTCCGCTTGTGCATGGTAAGCGGTATGTTCCCGACATTGTAAGTGGGTCCCTCTTATCCTTTGCCGATCTAAGACATTCTTTGATCTTCCTTGTCGGTTTGAAAATTGTCTTAACGCCGTGTTTGTGCAATATACGGCCGATTCTGTCCGTCACTCTGGGAATGTATGGCAGAAAGGCCTAACCGACATTTCTTTTCCTGATTTCTTACTTCGCCGAGTATTTGGCTCTGTTACACTTCTAATATAATTTGTGGAGTACCCATTGTTCCTCAGAACACTTTCCAGATGTTGCATTTCGCGTTTGAGGTGCTGCGGCTCACATATTCGTCCTGCTCGCGTTACGAGCGTATGAATCATGCCTCTTTTCTGGCTCGGGTGGTGATTTGATAGTTTATGCAGGTATCGGTCCGTGTGTGTCGGCCGTATATTGCATAAACACGGCGTAAAGACAATTTTCTAACCAACAAGGAAGATCAAAGAATGTCTTAGATCGGCAAAGGATAAGAGGGACCCACTTACAATGTGTGGAATATACCGCTTACCATGCACATTCGGAAAAGTTGAAGTCGGAATGACTGGACACCAGGATCAAAGAACATAAGCGACATTGCAGGTTGGGGCAGGTGGAGAAATCGGCCGTGGGAGAGCACGCGCTGAGTGAGACCGACCATGTAATAAAATTCTCCGATACGGAAGTTCTGGCTGTAGAGAAGCACTATCACACCCGCTTGTTTAGAGAATCTGTAGAAATACACAAACATGGGAACAGCTTCAACAAGAAAGAGGAAAGCCTTAAGCCGCCGGCACACGGACCGTGCATCCGAACGTTGAGCGTGCCGAGTTTCTGACGATATAGCGTGCAACAGCACGCTCGGGAGTCTTTCCGAACGTGCAGAGCAGTATCTGGCATGTCAGATATTCTGAGCGTGCGTCAGAACGTTGACCAATGAGATGGCACAACGCCACCTATGTCACACGGACGCCCTCTCCCTTCAGTACAGAGTTGTGAGGCGCCATATTGGCATTCATTTCAAGCCTATATGCTGTTTCTGAGCACCAGCAAATTGTGAATCACTGGAAAACCCGTTGATAACTGTGTGATTTGTTTCAATAAAATTATGGAAAACATCGTTTTCGTGGCAAAAGAATTATTGTAACTTGCGTATTATGAGAGTCAGGCTAGTTGAAGGCAGCGACACACTGATGATCCACCCAAAACGCATTGTTCTTGGTACAATTTGTTATAATTAAATTTCAATTAGTAACATATGTACGATTAAGGTTTTCAGCAAGGGGTAACATAATATGGTTAAATACAAGTGGTTTGTTGTTCGTTTACCGTAATGAGTAGCGTCACTGTCATATATTGAGTTATTTGTTGGGGCTGTGGTTCGCGTTTTCACATTTCCAAGTTTTTTTTCCCTAACATTCGAGTTTTTATTAGGTTCTGATACTTTATTATTAGTTTAATACAAGAATATACCATAATATTTGATGTTATGTAAATATAAGTTCACATTTTTTGAGGCGTGACTTCGTTCGATTGGCTTCATCTACAGGACACCTTGCGCTACTTGTATAAAGACGTTTTGCTCCTATTGCTTTTACGCTTCGTAATTCACATGTTGCTAAGATTCTGCTACTGCGTAGGAACAGTGATCAAGTAAGTCTGACCTTGGGGTTTTACTAAAATTTGGGAATGATGAAATAATGTTTATCTTATTCGGAGAAGTATTCCAAATTTGTAACGCACAGTTGGTAATGGAACTTTTATAAGCCTGTGTCCCTATTGGTTGGAAATGGCAGTTTCCTTTTCGTGGACTAAAGAGGAAATGTTCGTTTTAATAGAGCAAACGTGGGAATTTTACGCGTGCCCATTGAGTAAACAGTGTGATTTACCAACTAGAAACATCCCTCAACTGCCGCTGGAGAGCGTTGCGATCGCGTATACCACCTTGTGATGGGGAGCTTGTGAATGAGTCGTTCAAATGAACGCTTCCGTCCAGTGAAGTGTGAACTAACCACTCAAATTCAATGAACTGGTACTTCAAACTCTTCAGAGGTAGCACACACTACACTTTTTTCTAGTTCACTCACTCTCTTCCCCTCTCCCTCTCCCATTACATCGGCGCTACATCACTCATTCTCCCTTCACTTCAGTCATTCCTCTACTACCTGTCAACGAATCGCACGGTGTTTGTGGGGAACGACAGGTTTAGGAGGGGTTGGGGAGGTGAGGGGAGAGGGGAAGGTAGCGTCAGCAGTGCTGACATCATTACCCGTGACTATTTGTGCAGTTATACTTCGTGTCTACGGGTAGCCCACCGTTGGCAGCGCTAGCAGACAAATGAATATTAAAGATACAAACGAAGAGGCTGACTGTGTGAGCACGCACAGCCAACATGAAAATAAAATGCTTACCTTGCGAGTCTGGAACTGAAGCATGCGTGGAATCCACGCTTGAAAGATAATCGTTCATGTAGGAATGTTTATCTCGTACACCTTATTGAAATAATTACACTAAATGTCAATTTGAGGATTGTCCTGATTAAATTTAAAGAAAATACATATATATTTATGAATAAACATCAACGGATTTGGCGAATGTTCTGAGATTTCCGTTTAAAAACATGATTTGTTCCACTATTTTCCTGTCGGGTGATTTCTTCTGTCAGTTATAAGGTGTCCTGCCTTCGAGAACACTCTTTCACACGGCGTGGAGGTTGCAACAATACACAGTCGTATTTCTGTAGCGAGGGGTATACTGACAGCCGTTGAGACCACCACTGAAGTGGATTGTCTTGTCTCTGTAGCATGGGCTCTTGTAAATATTTGTCCACTTCCACTATTGCAGCAGCTCTCGGGTGTGGATTACTCTGCAGCTTGGAAACCACTTCATCAAATTCGAGCCAGGGACTAGAAGTAGATTCGGTGGTTGGAACTGAGATTATTGCAGTAGCAGTGGATGTGTTCGTCACAAATTTCTCACAGTGCCTGATCAGGTTTAATTTCACCTTCTCAGCAGAATTTTTATCAGAAAAACCATGTAATTTGAACCGGGGATCCAATGAAGCTGCTTCTGTGAAAATGGAATTTTCCTCTGTATTTCGAAATCGCCGTTTTAGGTCTTCAGCCAACTTTTCGGCCATCTGTTGCAAGTCTACATGGATTTCAGTGTTATTAAAAAACCTGCAACACCATTTTTTCAACGAGCGACTAAGGAGTATAACTTAAGAAGCAGTGACAACATTTTCACTTGACATTTCCTCAGTGCAGTCTTTGAAAACTTTCAACAGGTCACAGAGTTGTGTTACACTTGCAATGTCCTCTGCACTGAGATTTGGAAGATCCGGATGATTCAGAGTGATAACTTTCATTAGGGAATTCTTAACCTCGATTATTCTTCACAGCATATCTTAGGTTGAATTCCATCTTGTAACAGTGTCCTGTTTTAGTGTCAGAACTGGCTCTTTTAACTGTTCCTGCGTCTTTTTCAATTTCGTGCAGGTCTGCGAACTTCTTTTAAAAAATTCAACATTTTTTTTTTACTTTATTCAGAATGGGTTGAATGTGCGGAAGCCCATTCTGAACAATTAAATTGAGTGTGTGTGCAAAGCAGGGGATGTGTGTCCAGGCTGTGAGTCTTATAGCTGCCACAATATTAGCAGCAATGTCGCTAACAACACACATGACTTTTTCTTGAAAGTCCCATTCCCTTGTGACACGTCGCAGTTCTACGGAGAGTTTTTCTGACGCGTGCCTTCCGTCGTATTTAAAGCACTCTAGGAGGGAAGACGCCAGCTCCAGGTCTTTAACGTAGTGTGCTGTCACCGAGAAATAACTCTCATTTGTGGTTGAGGTCCACCCATCCATTGTCAGCACAACCGCTTCCGCAGAATTAATTTTGACTCTCACAATTTCTTTCATCATGGCGTGCTGTTGTTGTAATAGTGTATTGGAAATGGTCTTCCGAGCTCGAATTCTGTAAGCACCATTCAGTTTGCCTACAAAACTTTGGAAATATTTGCTTTCCACTATGTTGAAGGGCAAATAATCCTTTACAACAGTCTCCAGAAGTGCGAAATCTATCTCCTGATTTCTTTTGTTCGATAGAGGTTTCGGAAAATACATAAGTAATGTTCCGTGATATTGATGTCTGCTGTCTGATAATGAAGTGATACTGTTATTTTCTGGCACCGACTGCTATTCGCTTCTGGCAACTGCTGATGCTGGTTCTGGATTGTCCGGGTTATTTGTCCAAGAAATATCGGAAGATGCAAGAGCAGGGGGCGCTAAGCGCCTGACTGTCAATGACACTGTTGGATGCAGCACTCGAATATGACGCATTAGATTAAATGTATTTCCTCCTTTACATGAAATACACTTGCACTTTGCTTTCCCATCACCTAAATCGGCGAAGAAACCGCAAATTTCACTACTTTTACGCGATCGCGACTTGCTAATCGTTGTATAAGAGTGAACAGACACAAAAACTACTTTCCGGATAAAATAAAGAGGAATTTTACCTGAAATCGTGCCAATGAGTACAGGTGACAGTTTACGTTTTGAATTTGGAGGGTTATTATTTTCAACAAAAATAAATTCTACAGAAAAACTTCTGAGTAATTACGTAACGTAGATATATAGACTTTGTGACAGTGGTAAACATACTCTATTTTGGATTAAATTTTAAAAGGAACATAAAATTTGACTGCATTTGGTTGGTAGCCCTAGTTTTCAGTCCATGAATACAACAAATAAGGTTTCACTTGGCAGATAAAGACTTTTTTGGGCGCTTCATGAGAAAATGTCGAGCAAGATTAAATGTAGTACCTTCTTTATATGTGACAGGCTTCTCTGTTAATCTTTCCTTTGTCCCCTTCGACCATGCTCTATTTAACTCAGACACTGTAAGAGCGTAAAACGTTGTGTGCACGTTACTACATAGTTTGGCCATCTACTGCCAAAATTACGAAGTATTACGAAGCTTTATTGTACGAGCGAGGCGAAGCGAGCGTAGCCGCGGCTGAGCGGCGAACCGGGCAACTTCGCCAGGCTTCCGTACTTCATGAATGAAGCAAAGAGTGAAATGAATGAAGTAGTTCACGGGAATGAACGAGTTCGACCCATCTCTACACGTACCGTAAGCACAAGTCGCATCGTTCCTGAGCGTTCAGCAGCACGTTGAACTTGGCACGCTCAACGTTAACGTTCGACAGCACGGTCTGCGTGCCGACGGCTTTAAGGTAAACGGATCCTGGCTTCCCGTACTGCAGCGAACGACCGTCACAGGTAGCAAGAGGAGATCTGCCCCGGAAATGACCGCGGAGAAGCCCTCGGACGTTGGCGCGACAGGTACATATAGTCTGCGGGTCTCAGCCGAGGATGGCCGGTGCAACGGTAGTTATTGGGGTTTAGGCCTCGTTGACCGCTCTGCTCTACAGATAGTTCCCTTTCGAGGCGCCAGTAGCGCTCGGTGGATCGGCGGAAGGTTGAGCTTTGCTCCCTTTCGTCGAAAAGCCGAGTAGCTCGCGGAGAAGCTAATTGTCACAAGAGTCACTGACTCACAGCAACCCGTAACTTCGGTTACAAACTCCCTTAGCGAGACTATCTCGTTCTGTGTTAGGGTTGAGCAGTGCCAGGGGCCCGTTCACGTCGGACCAACCCGCGTACTGTAGGCCACTTTTCTTCCGCCGCACCTCCTTTAGGTGCCGCGCCACTGCACCAACGGCGCACGCTAGGCCGTAGGGCATTCCCCCTCTTCAGCAGGACCTATTTGATAGCTCTTTCTTTTCAGAAAAAGCAAAATTGTCGTGCCCACCCGTACCTAATAAAGCTCCTGACAGCACCAAGATGGCAGATTCCGCCGGTGTTTCCCCCGCCCTAACCCGCAGCAAGGCTGCAGCGAAGGAGGCGCGAGAGTCGGCTGTTCCCGTCGTCAACGTCCCGCTTGCCGCCGTTGAGGAGGTGTTGGTCGACAAGAATCGGCAGATCGCTGCGCAAGCGCAAGAACTGCTGAACCAGCGTCGATTAATAACCGACCTCTGTGGCCCAAGTGACTCCTCCACGCGGACAGCTACCCTCCACATCACGCTACATTCACTTGCAACTGGTGACTCATGCACTACCGTCCCACTGCGGCAGCTGACTCCAACGGCGGAACCAGCGGCTGCAGATGCGGACACAGAACACCACTACACTGGGCCCTGGCAGGTGGAGGGCCCACGACGCAAACCGAGAAACAGCACGCAAACAAGCGAGCAACCACACTCGCTAGGTAGCCGAAAGGCGCTGCTGCCTACACCGAAACCCACACTTCCGGTTAGGAACACTACCACAACAAACACCACCCGACCTGCGGTCAGCAACACCACATAAACACCAACCGCAGCTACGCCCGCACAACAGAAGACTGGTTTTCCCCCAGTCGTAATACAAAACTACGGGGACCTTAGTGTCCTCAACACAACATTCACGGAAAGGCACACACCTTGCACGCTACACACGAAGTACTCTGGGGATAGGGCCTCACTGTACGTGTCAACTAACAACGAATGTAAAGATCTCCTTATCTTCCTCAAAGAAAAGGGGATGGAACATTGTTCATACAGGACTGCTGAAGAACGAACACAGCAGTACGTGGTGAAGGGACTGGACCCTAATATCCCAAACACTACAGTACAAGCGGCGCTCAACTTCCTAGGATTCGACTGTAAAAGTGCTTCCAGGATGAAGGGCTTCCGCTCCCACCATCGTCTACCACACTACCTGGTCGAGATGGCCGACACGGCCGCCTCCCGCGGCCTTTGGCAGATAAAAAGCCTTCTTCGGATGGATGTAAGGGTAGAGATATACGAACCACCACAAGTCCCCCAACAATGTTACAGCTGCCAGCGGTTTGGTCATTCGGCCCTTCGCTGCGGCCTGGCACCCCGTTGCCGCGGATGCGCTGGCAAACACGCATCCAACGCCAGCACACTAATCCACGAAAACATACGCCGTTGCGCCAACTGTGGCCAAGGCCATGCAGCCAACTACAGCGGTTGTGACGAGTACAAAGAGGCGCGGAGGCGCACAAATCAAAAGTCGAAGCCAACCAACGCCATAACACGTCCAAGGCCAGCACCAAACCCTGTTAAGAACGGAGTATCGTTCGCCATGTCTACACGCCCTGGAGGAGCGGAGCAGGCCGCGGAACCTCTGCGCCCAGCACACGCACCTAACACAACCGGTGCGACAACACAACCGTCTCAGCCAACATGCAACACTACAACCACAACGGTACCAACACCAGTCCCCAAAAAGAACACAACCCCTGAAGCCACTGCCTGCGAACCCACACATGACACACAGGAAGACACACCTACACAAGGACCCCTAGAACCAAAAACCCAGAGAAGGCGTAGGCGACCACGAGGTAACAGGAGTGGGAACACACATGAGCCACAACAGTGTACCCAACAACAACAAAACACTGACACGCAGACACACAGTCAGCAAGCCAGTGATACCAGCACACACACTACTCCACCCCTCACCGCAGCTGAAACACAGGTACCGCACAATGCTCCACACAACAACACAAGCGCCAGCCCACACATAACGCCAACACCCGCACCAGCGGCCGCCAACACTACAACCGAGCCACAGGCCGACACACACAACACCAACACAACACTTGAGGGTTTATTGGCAGCAATATTCCCCCATCACACGACCGCTCAGATCTTTAACAAGTTCGCGGCGGCCATCACCACACTCGTCACACGGCTCATGACTGCTCAACCTGGGCAGTACTGGGCCGCCATACAAACAGCGCTCACCACACTGTTTACACCCATACATGGATAACACGCCACACCCGGCCCCCATCGCAAACAACCAGATACTGACACAGATCCTGTTCTGGAATGCAGACGGGATCAACAACAAAAGGGCGGTATTTGCCGCGCTCATGGAGCGTAAGGGTATCCTTATCGCACTACTGAGCGAAACTAAGCTCAAACCACGCAACCAACTAAACTTCACCGGTTACTGCGTCCATCGTACCGACCGACCGGACGGCTCCGGTCATGGCGGAACAGCCATCATCATACACAAAGGCATAGAACACACAAACATAGTGCTCCCTGAACTTGAAAAACTAGAGACAACTGCCATCAGAGTCATGTTCAACGGAACCGACACTACACTGGTGTCAGTATACAACAGCCCTAAAAACATCAAAACACGCGACATCAGCACAATACTCAACATATCACCGCGCGTAATCGCCGCTGGAGATCTTAACGCAAAATACCTGGACTGGAACTCACGAATACGAAACTTCAACGGCAAGAAACTGTACAAACACGCACTAGGACGAAACTACACCACAATAACGCCAACCGAATCGACGCACATTCCCTACCGGAGGGGACACAGGCCAGACGTGTTAGACATGACCCTCATCGAGGGCATAACAACGACACTCAACGTTGCCGTTGGAAACGATCTGCCCTCAAATCACCAACCCGTTATACTGTACATTGAAGAAACACTGCAGCACATGGAACAACGCAGGATGTTAGGCTACAGGCGCGCGAATTGGACCCAGTTCAAGGAAACGCTTGACAGTCGCATCCCACCCACACACGCGATTAACGAGACAGCCCAAATTGATGAGGCAGTTGAAACCCTCACCAGCGCCGTCCAAGACGCAATAGCCGACATCATACCGATCCGCACGCTGAAACAACACAGTGCTGCCCTGCCCCAGGAAATCCTGGGCCTAATCTCAATGAGGAACCGCCTCAGGAGACATTGGCAGCGTACCACGCGCCAGCACTTCAAACAGCACATGAACAGGCTCCAGGGTATAAGCCGGGAAAAAATACAAACATTTAAGACACAAGAGTGGGACCAGAAAGTCGAAGGGCTGGACACCATGCGACATGGCGTGTGGCAGCTGGCCCGACACTTCACCAGGGAGAAACTGTATACCCCAAAGTTACAAGGGCCCGACGGACCAGCATATTCTGCGGAAGAAAAAGCGGAACTGATGGCCCTCACAAACCAGCGTCATTCACACCGAATCTGGATACCTCAGACACAGCGTTCACACTTGCTACGGACCAGGAGGTCACACGCATCTTGGCCCAACCAGTGCGCAACATCATCCGACAAGCCAGCACAGCTGAAGTCAAATGGGCCATCATCATGCATACCACCGCTAGGAAGGCCCCTGGTCACGATGGCATTCAAAACCATGTCCTCCAGGAGTTCACGGACAAAGTTGTAGACTACCTAACACACATCACGAATGCCATACTCAAGCACCAACACTTCCCCGCCTTTTGGAGGACAGCCAAGGTTCTGATGTTCAGGACGCCGGGGAAAGACCACTCCCTCCCACAAAATTACCGACCCATCAGTCTGCTGAGCGCGCTCAGCAAGATCTTTGAGAAGGTAATATTAAAACGACTCACCAGGCACTGTATCACAAACGACGCCCTGAAAGCGGAGCAATTCGGTTTCAGGAATCACCACTCAACAACACAACAACTCCTCCGCGTCGTTGAATACATAAGACACGGATACAACACAAAAAAAGCGACTGGGGTGGTGTTCCTGGACATCGAAAAGGCCTTCGATTGTCTATGGCACAACGGCCTAATACGCAAACTTAGCGACGCAGGGTTCCCCGACGGGCTCGTACGTCTGATACACTCATATCTCACGGACAGGAGTTTCAACACCGACGTGCAGGGCAAACAATCGACACGACATGGTATCCGGGTAGGAGTACCTCAAGGAAGCATCCTAGGGCCCTTACTGTTTAACCTCTACATTAACGACCTCCCAGCTACACACAACACGACGGTGGCAATCTACGCAGATGACACCACCATCCTTGCGCAAGATTGGAAGCCGTCTAACATTAATTCACGACTACAGACTGCACTCAGAACGGCGGGGCCTTGGCTGGTGAAATGGCGTGTTAGAGTAAACGTCGACAAGTGCGAGGCCGTTCTGTTCACTAGAAGACCGAAGCAACTGCGCAAACATCAGCACTGCAACCCAATAACACTACACACACGGTAATACGTTTCCGCGAGAAGGTCAAATACCTCGGTGTCTGGCTGGACTGGAAACTACTCTGGGGGAACCACATTCAACACGTGACCAACAAAGCAAACGCGAGGCTCGAACAACTCCACCCTATGCTTGACAGGCGTAGCACACTGAATAGGAGGGTGTCTAGGTACATGTACATGACACTTATTCAACCCCTGATGACGTACGCAGCCCCTGTCTGGGGATACGCTGCGCCAACTCGCCTGCACCGTCTGCAGCTCATACAGAACAAAGTACTCAAAATCATAAGCAACGCTCCGCGCTACACACGCATCGCGGACCTTCACCGGGAATAGCAGCTAGATACTATCTTGCAGGTATTCCAGAAACTCTCCACACGACTGTACAATAACACGAGATACTCGCGTAACCCGTTTATCCTTTCTCTGGATAACTACGACCACAACCATAGATGGAAGCATAACAGACCAAAGACACTACTGGCTAGGAACTAAACATCTATGGTCCATAGCACGCTAACACGACAGTACTGGCGAGCCCCTGCAACACAGCTACTACTGGTAACCCCAGATGTTCGACCAGCCGAAAAACAGGCAACCGCAGGGAAACCGAACTGTACACAGCACGCAAGCCACCCACACACACCCCCTACACTGTGAGCCGATCTATGACCGATCGCCCACTAATGTATAACGACCTTGAACTGTTGCAGGGACGCAGCAACTGCAGCAAGCCCCGCAACGAGCTCCAACAACGACAAAGGTAACGATGCACGATACCTCGCACTAACATAACTACACCTTGCATGCACTGTCGCAGATGGCAAGCCGCTACTGCCCTTACTACCCGTCCTACTGTCGCAGAGGTTTTTTTTCCCTTGGAGCTTGCCTTGGCACTTTTTTTCCTCTGCCCTTACAACCGCTACCCTTCGATCGCTTTCGTCCGCATTCTATCTCCTGATGGACCATGTTATTGAGTAATCTTACCCAGAAGCATGGATAACATCACAGCCCGCATCCTGTGACTCCTGACTCAAAAACTAACATGTTATACGGAGGTGACAGTAGATCTTTTGGTTTGGTCACCACGTTGGTGTGGGCGTGGAGGGGCCCCATCCTGCGCCAAAAGAGCTCGGCTCCAGTTCACTACCGGCAATGGAGGGTGAAGCTTTGAAAATGCCAGCCACTCGTGCTGGCGAAACGTCAGTAGAATAATCAGACGAACGTCGGCCAAAGAACCCGAGATAGAAGCAAATAGACAGTTTGTCAACAACTGGCCACGAAAACCTTAACAATTTTGTAAATACAATACACCAAATAGCCAGAGAGAATGTGTACAACACACAAATGATAAACAAACTGAACAACAAAATTAAAAAACATATTAAAAGAGAACAAGCCATCAACAAATTACCAGCCATAACAGAGTACCAAGAACACAAGTACCAGGCAAACACAGAATACCAGGAGCACTCTACAAAGAGTAGAGCATGGCACACACTAACACAAAAACGTACACAGGATGGGAAACATACTGAAGAAACAAGGGCTAGAAATATCATTCTGCACAAATAACACAGTAGAGAAGAATCTAAGATCTAAGAACACCTCTGCAGACAACTTCTCCAGAGCTGGAATATATCAGTTAACCTGCAATTCATGCTAGTCGGTCTACATAGGCCGTTTCAAAACGAGGTACTCCGAACTCCTCAGAGCCCTAAGAAGTGATAGTACACACTCCACTTTTCCAGACCATCTGATACAAGGAAACCACCACCCAAAAAACATGGAGACCGTCCTTAAGATCCTCAGCGAAAGCAACAGACTCCATCAAAAACTCACAATAAATGGAGAACTTCCACATACGAAAAGCGATAATACAGGGAAAGAGAGTCCTGAATGAAAATACAACACTGTGCATCAAAACACAGTTTGGAACACTCAATGGACTATACAATGGTGACTCCGACAAAAAAGGTAAAAAAAGAAAAAAAAATCTGTTTTCATGGTTCTTTCCGCACCCCTCTTTCCATCTCTCTCTCTCTCTCTCTCTCCCTCTCTCTACCTCACACACACACACACACACACATACACACACACACATTCAAAATCAGCGCCATAACAAACACAAGACCAACGATGAACAAGTGAACAACGACAATAAAATGGCACCTCTCACTGAATGTGTTTTCAGAAGTGCCTGCGCAGATCACATTTCGCCACATTTTGTGTAAGTGCATGTGAGGTGGAGTAGTGAGCAGGAATTTGTGAGAAACTGAGTGAAAGCAATGCATTAAATTGCAGCTGATTGAGACACCAACCAGGGACACGAAACAGAACGGAAAATGTGAGTATAGAATCGTACATAGCCTCTACCCTCGAAATAGTTCTCCACAAATACACAATAATGTTCTTCATGGCTAGTTTGCAGATGACATGCTGTCGAAAAAGAAAAAACGTCGAAAACTTTCACTTAAATGGATGTATAATAATACAGTACAGTTAGCGATGAAATTTTAACGTGAGTATCCAAACAAAACGAAGCAAATTGCAAATATTGTGTTTCTTAGGCCTACAGAAGTTAAATTATTACAAATGTGATATTGTACTTTACAGAAATAAAAATTTGGCCCACATAAGATAACACATAGGTGTCGAAATATGTCTGGGTAAATATAAAATTAAACTAATTGTGTTTGCATAAGGATAATTTCCAAAACAACCCAATTATTTTCATCGTAGTTTCTTTTTGGCCTATGACCAGACTAACTGCAGCTTGAAAGAACGCCACCTCATAAATAGCAACTTCATTCTGTCGTGAGGCGTTCGCTTACTGCTGCCTTTATGTTGATGCAAATCTTAATTCTTGAGTACAACATAAATTAGAAAATTGAATCAAGGAGAATGGGCACCATAAGTTGGTGATAAAGATTCGGAAACCATGAGTTGGTAATGAGGATCTACAAGTAATGAAACGTTGCCACTACAACATAAATTGGCGATAAAAGCGAAAGACAACATACTAGCAAGTACTAGTGAAAGTTTTTGTGGCAAACTAAACTGTATGATCAAAAGTATTCGAGCACCTATTTCCAGAAACTGATTTGAGGTATGTCCACGTTCCTCCTTTATAATGGCTTAAACTCTGCTGGGACGCTTTCAATCAGGTGTGTTAGAGTATGGAGGAGTATGTCCATTCTTCTTCAAGAGGAGAAGGCAGAGAAGATACTGATGTGAGACGCTGGGGTGACTCGAGCTTTCTAACTCATTCCAACGGAGTTTCTTCGCAATCAAGTCGAGCATCTGGGCAGGCCTGTCCATTTCAGAAATGTTATTGTTAACAATTCATTCCCTCACATATACTGCATTATGATACAGTGCTGTGTCATGTTGATATAGTCGTCATCTCCGATCTGTTCCTCTACTGAATGCAGTACACAGTGGTTTAAACTGTGTTTATATCCTTCAGCATTTTCTTCAGCTCAATAAAGAGACCACACCCTATCCTCGAAAAGCAGCGGTATACTATAACACTATATTCTCCATACATCACAGTTGGCACTATGTATGATAGGACGTAATTTTCTCCTGACATATGATAAACGCAAACCCTTCCGTCAGACTGCCCCAAGGTATAGTGTGATTCATCTCTAAAAACTACTTGTTGCCAGTCATCCACTTCTAAGTGACGTTGGCCCTTATACTTACTTAAGTGACGCATAGCACTGGGTACAGAAATGTGTGGATTATGAAGAGCTGCTACACCATTGTACCCTTATCATTTTAACTCCCTATGCATAGTCATTGTGATAGCTGGATTGCTGGTAGAACTTCGGAACTAATGAGTGATTCCTTTTCCTGATTTCATGAGTTCTACAGCCACATGCTCCAATGATCGATTGTCCCTGTCCCTAAGTACATGAAGTCTACTCGGTCTTGTTTTATCGGTGGATTTTTCTTCTCAGTTCCATTTCACAGTCACTTCACGCGTAGTCGACTTGCGCAGCCTTGGAGAGGTTTGAACTCTCCCTCATTGATTTCTTATTGAGATGACATCCAGTGACCAGTCCACGTCCACAGTCACTCAGTCCTCCTGACTGGCAAATTCTGCTGTCACTGCATTTTAACTGACAACGCAGCAGTCACTACATCCTTTTATCTATGTGAGCTCACCTCTCGTGATATCTAGTGTTCTCGTATGCATTTCAGAGGGATGCCCAAGCAGTGAATCCATTTAGAGCTTGAGGTGACAAAATCCAAGGTACCTCCTAATATCATTTCGGATCTCCTATTTGCAGGCGTAGTGCAGCAACTCGCGTGGCATGGACTCAACGAGAGGCTGGAAGCCCCTTCAGAAATACTGAGCCATGTTGTCTTTGTAGCTGTCCATAACTGCGAAAGTGTTGCTGGTGCAGGAATTTGTGCACGAATGCTCTCTCGATTATGTTCCATAAATGTTCGATGGGTTCATACCGGGCTATCAGGGTGGCCAAATAATTCGCTCGAGTTGTCCAGAATGTTCTTCAAACCAACAGCGAACAGTTGTGGCTCGGTGAAACGCTACATCGTCATCCACAGTAATCACATCGTTGTTTAGAAGCATGAAGTCCCTGAATAGCTGCAGGTGGTCTCCATGAAACTGAACATAACCGTTTTCAGTCAGTGGTCGGTTCAGTTGGGCCAGAGGACCCAGTCCATTCCACGTAAACACAGCCCACACCATTATGGAGCTACCACCAGCTTGCACAGTGCCTTGTTGACGACTTGGCCTCATGGCTTCGTGGGGTATGCACCACACTCGAACCTACCGTCAGCTGTTACCAACTGAAATCGGGACTCATCTGACCTGGTCAGGGTTTTCCAATCGTCTGGGGTCCAACCGATATAGTCACGACGCCAGGATAGGCGCTGCAGGCGATGCCGTGCTGTTAGCAAAGATACTTGCGTCATTCGTCTGCTGCCATAGACCATTAACGTCAAATTTCACCGCACTGTCCTAACGGATACGTTCATCGAGCGTCCCACACTGATTTTTGCGGTTATTTTACGCAGTGTTGGTAGTCTGTTATCACTGTCAACTCTACGCAAACTCCACTGCTCTCGGTTGTCTGAAATTTGCTATTCTCGGCACACTCTTGACGCTGTGGATCTCGGAATACTGAATTCACTAATAATTTCCGAAAGGAATATCCCATGGGTCCAGCTCCAACAACCTTTCCGTGTAAAAAGTCTGTTAATTCTGTCGTGCCGGTGTAATCACGTCGGAAACCTCTTCATAAGAATCACCTGGTTATCAGTGACAGCCACATCAATGTACTGATATTTTATACCTCGAGTATGTGACACTACTGCCATCTGTTTATGTGCATATCGCTATCCTATGACCTACGTGACCTCAGTATATAAGTACGAGGGCCATTCAATAATTAACGAGCCAAATTGGTCTAGGGAAAAGCTGTTAGTAGGGAAAGTTTGGTACTTTTATGACTGTAAGTTGGCATCACTGGAATGAGCCCTGATCAGCTGATGTATCAACACTGTTTTGTTTATAACCTCAAAATACATTTCAAGATGGCGAGTCCACTTGCAACATCCACGTTAGTTGAACAACGTTTTGTTATTCGTTTTTAATTTGCTGAAGTCGAGAAACAAGTGAATATATACTGTTGAATATCTAAAGTTTATGGTGTAGGCTGTATGATTCGCGCAAATTTTTACAAGTAGGTAGAGCAGTTCAAAAATGGTCGAGGCTCAATGACTGGCCGACCAGTTGCAGTTTCAACTCCCCCACTTGAAAGTCGAATTTATGATATTATTCGTGCTGACCGCAGTGTGACTGTGGAAATGGTAGCTGATAAAATATTATCTGTAACAAGTTGAAGTACCGCAAAATATGTGCCAGATGGGTCCCAAAGGAGTCGTTGCGGCTACATAAGGAAACAAGGTTGAGAGTGTGCACAGAGCTAAAGGAACGTTATGAAAGAGAAGGTGAGCACACTTCCTCAACAAAATTTTAACTTGTGATGAAACTCTGGTTCACTATTACGAGCCAGAATAAAAAAAAAATAAAAAAAACAAGGCATGGAGTGGAATCACAGCAACTCACCTGTCAAAAAAAATTCAAAACCCAAGCACCAGCAAAGAAAAAGGTCATCTTGACAGTGTTTTGAGATGCTGAATGTCAAGATTTTGTGATTATCACCAAGAACAGCGTAAAATCAACAGCCAATACTACCCGCATTTATTTTTAAACAAGTTGAAGCCAGCTATGAGAGAGAGACGTCGTGGATCTCAGAGGAGAGATGTGATGCTCCAGCAAGACAACGAACGTCCTCATATTGCTCAACCAACCTGCGAAACCATCAACAGAATGGGTTGGGAAGTACTGCCTCATCCCCCTTAAAGTCCTAATTTAACACCTAGTGATTCCCACTTGTTTGGTGCACTGAAGGAGGCATTACGTGGGAAGAGGTTCCAGGACAACTAGAATGTGAAAAAGTTTGTGGGAAATTGGTTCAAACATCAAGTTAAATAGTTATTTGCAACCAGAACAAAGAAAGCTTGTAGCCAGTTGGAACAAGTGCATATATGTTCAAGGGGATTATGTTGAAAAGTAAAAAAAAGTATTGTTTTGCAAAAATAAACGCGCTTTCCTCCAGACCAATTTGCATCTTGTATTACACTAGTCAACAGGCATTTTGCATCTGTGATGTGATACATCAACTAGTATGTATTTTGGTGTGTAGAACCCGAATATACCTTTCAAAATGTTCTAGCACGTACCGTTTTTGGGTTTTTAAAGGTTTTTTTATTTTTCGTATTAATTATTTCGGTTTTTGCTGTTCTTCGGTTTTGACGTTTAATTGTTTGTTTCTGATTTGCACAGGAGAGCTAGAAGATCTACAAAACGTCGGTAAATGGTTGTTGTGGTAATATATTGTTGTAAAACAGATCCTCAGTGCAAACATTTTGTGTTTAAAATTTACACTAAGAAAAATGGGAACTGGTAAAACTCGTTGCTGTCTGAACCAACCCGACAACTTTTGTTATGTGTGTGGGAAATTCACTGCGAAACCCAAAGAAAACCAATCACTGATTTCTTCGTACATCCATACTTGAAATGGTGGACAGTGGGACGTCAGCTGGTATAAATTTATATTAAAAATGAAGAAATTCCTCCAGCTGTATTTAAGCTGTCGATTTTATTTTAGCAACTAGTTTCAACGTTGTAACAACGTCATCTTCAGGCACATACACTTGTTGACATCAACTGCAAGCGGCTGATACTAGAAGTCAGTGGTGAGATGCGGACGGGCTCCGTGTGGAAGGTGTTAGTAACTCAAACCACCTTGCACACGGAGTCCGTCCGTATCTCACCACTGACTTCTAGTATCAGCCGCACGCAGTTGACGTCAACAGGTGTCTGTGCCCGAAGATGACGTTGTTACAACGTTCAAACTAGTTGCCAAAATAAAATCGACACCTTAAATACAGCCGGAGGAATTTCTTTATTTTTAATATAAATCACTGATTTGGTTAAGAAGGCATATAAATTGTAGTTTGATTGTCCTGATGCTGATCAAGATAAAAATTTTGCACCTCATATTGCCTGCATGACCTGCACTACAACCTTAACCGAGGGGTTGAAAGGAAAACGCCGCGCCATCCCATTCGCTATTCCGATGGTGTGGTGTGAGCCTAATGACCATTATTCCGACTGTTACTTCTGTCTTACAGGTATTTCGGGACATTCAAGCAAAACTAGACATATAATAAAGTATCCAAATATATCTTCAGTGCATTTGCCTGTGCCCCATGATGAGGGATTGCCTGTTCTCTCTGTTACTTGAAAGCTGCGGAACCAGACACGAGGTCAAGTGAATCAGAAAGTATTGAACAAATAGAAGAGTACTGCCCTCAGTATCGTGACACTTCGCTCAACTCTTTAATCAAAAGGAACTGAACGATTGTGTTCGCGATTTAAAACTATCGAAACAGCAAGCTGAACTCTTGGGGTCGAGCCTGCAACAACGGAACATTCTAGTTCCAGGAACAAAAATTTCCAGTTTCTGATCAAGAGGTGCTTCCTTCGCTCAGTATTTCGATATGCAGAATTCAATATATGTATGTAGAGATGTCAATGGTCTGATGATGCAGCTAGGTGAACAACATAATCCACGGGAGTGGCGACTATTTATTGACTCCAGTAATACCAGTTTGAAAGCAGTACTACTGCGTAATGGCAATGCATTTAGATCTGTACCTTTGGCTTACACAGTAGACATGAAAGAAACTTATGAAACAATGGCTTTCCTGCTAGAGACAATCAAATATAAGGATCATGAATGGCAGCTTTGTTGTGATTTAGAAGTTGTTGCACTCCTTGCTGCTGCTTTTTGTGCCTTTGGGACAGCTGTGGCACCAAGAACCGCTATACAGTCAAGGAATGGCCTATGAGGAATTCATATGTTCTTGGAAACGTAAATGTGAACAATACCCCATTGGTTGAGCCCAATAAAATCTTTTTGCCTCCCCTTCATATCAAATTGGACCTTACCAAGAACTTTATAAAAGCTCTGGATAAAGAAGGTGAGGCCTTTAATCGCTTAAAAGAAAAGTTTCCCAAATTAAGTGAGGCAAAGCTGAAAGAGGGTATATTTGTTGGACCACAAATAAGAAAAAATGCTGAAAGATCCAACCTTTGATACCAAACTTACAGATATCCAATTAGCTACTTGGTCTTCTTTTAAAGCAATTCTGAAGGGCTTTTTGGGGAACAGAAAAGACAAAATCTATGCTACTGTTGTGAATGATCTGTTGGACAACTATAAGAACATGGGGTGTAGAATGTCGCTTAAAATTCACCTTTTACATTCTCACCTTGATTTCTTTCCTGAAAAATTGTGAGCCGTGATCGATGAGCATAGTGAACGCTTTCACCAAGACATTCTTACCGTGGAACACCGCTACCAAGACCATTGGAACCCTTCGATGATGGGCGACTACTGTTGGGTGGTGTTAGGGAGAGTGATGAAACGACAAACAAAAGAAGAGCTCTGTCGTCGCATTTTTCAAAAACAAAATGTGATTAAAGGTGAAAATATCGTCTGAACTAATTTGGACCTGTTATTGGCATAATGTCCACTATACATACAAAATTGTGTTGATTTCGAACGTTTTGTATCTGTATTTTTGTTTGATTTAATTGTTTCAATTTTGGCTATTACCATTTTATATTCTGCTGTGTATCTAGGAAATGTGACGTCTTCGAGAAAAACTGATTTTTTACCAGTGTATTCAGCACCCCAAAATTAGGTAAACTCAACCATTTACAAACCATATGCAGAAAAAAGTTTAAATTTGTTAAGTAGTGTTATTGAATGTCCCTCGCTTATATTAACGAACGTGACAATTCCTCGCAATGTATGGAAATTAGATGTAAATCATAAACTCCTTCCAGCCCACTTGCCTCTGCCCATCTTCTCTTCCCCATCTCTTTGTCCATCTCCTCCACTTCCCCTCTCTCTCTGTACATCACTTCTTCCCTCTTCTCCCTGTCCATCTCCTCCTACTTCCTATCTATGTCCATTTCCGCCCACCCTCCCCCGATGTCCTACTAACTCCCTCTCACTGACCTTGAGCCTTGTTTATTGTCAGGTCCAACAAAACCTAGATTGCGAACTGAAGTGTCTTAATGTGAATGGATAGTCCCTTAGGTACCTTTGGTATACAGAGTATGAGAGACACTTCTTCAGCTGCTGGAACTGTGAGGATAGTTGCTTGTATTACATTATTTCGCATGGTTTTAATCTGTGAAGGAGTAGCATTACAAAGCTTCAGACGATTCAGATAACGTGGTAGTATTCTAATCAAAAGATGCTAAGCCATAAATTCAACATTCCTCTCTTCTGTGAAGCTCGCAGCGAGGAAGGAAACAGGGAGCTCATTGTTGTGTATACAATTTATGTCTGAATATATAAGAGGAATATGGGAGTAACATATTTTCCAATCGTTTACATGTCCTACTATCGCAGTTGAAATTGACTGAAAGCAATAAATAGAAAGCATACATTTTCACAGCAGAGCACAGAATTTTCTTTCTCTTAGTCGATTTTAACAGAAAACCTGTCACAATCTTTTGAAAAAATGTTGACTGTTTCCGTCTAAGTTTGTATTAGAGTATCTGAAACGATTCTCCTCCTGCGTCGTCCGATGACCATAGATGTTAAGTCCCATAGTGCTCAGAGCCATTGGAACAATTTGAATCCTCCTGCGTCTGCGGCGGGGCGGGGTCGGTCGGTCGCGTTTTTGTTAACGCTATCTTTCAGTCCATCTACCTCGATTGGACTCTTGCCGATGTCCCTTCACTCTGTGGTAGCAGATACGTGCTAGGCAATTGATGAAACCACCACCTAATACCTACCACACACAGGCCGCGTAACTCCAGTTGAATGTCAGTTCCTGAAAGTTCATGATTAAAAAAATCGGGCGTTCGGGATATTCAGTCTACTTGCAGAAAAGCGTTTAACATTAGATTAACTCTACTTTTTATTCATTACGAAACACATGCAACGGCCATCAAGTCCGTATTTAATACGGTAAAACGTTATCATTCAAAGTTCACCGTCTGTATAACACATATTCAAAGCAGCCAGAATTTGAGTAAGTCCGACCCGACTAATTTTCACGTTCTACCAGTCACAGACTCACAACTATTCGCGAGTTAAACATTCGGTCGTTTCAGTGGTCTTCTTCGTAAAAGGTGCTCGCCAAAATATTCCGAACAAATACTTCCGCACTCCCTGATGAATCAACCTGCCGTCGCTATTGACACATCTCAGCAAAGCTCCCTTGATTTTCATAACGTTCACAAGCTTTGTCCACAGCTTGATGGTGTTATACATATATACAGCTTATTATTTAAAACTGACGTCATTGAAGTTTAGTCCTCCATTTTTTTGCCGAAAGAGAGAGGCTGTCTAATTCCACTTTCAAAATATGGCCACGGCTTATTTAGTATTCTAATGCGGACATTATTCTCGTGACTATGTCATTAGGTATTACTAACACGTGGGACGAAAGTTGAATTTGGATATTATGTGTGTGTTTCCAAGTTCTGTTTTCTAAACTTCGTTCACCTTCATCGTGCTGTGTGCTTGAACTGCAACGCGTATGCTTGTTACGGTTTTCTTGTAGTTGGCAGTGATGGTGTGCTTTATGTTGTAACTATACTCGATGTCTAAGGCATGCATGTGGGAGATTACTTTTATTTCCCCTGTGTTTTGTGCAGCAAGTCCTCGTCCTCATCTGCGTATAATTTGTAGCGGGATTTGTATGTTATTTTCATTTGTTACCACAAGACCTACATCGTCGGCGTATGCCTTGCAGACAATGTCGTGGCCATGTGCATGTAATCCTCGACGCTTTTGCTGCAGAGTGACGAGTGAAGGTCCAATAGCAATGGGAAACAAGGCCATAGATATTGGGCAGCCAAGCCTCACTGAACAACTGAAATCAAAACTCTTCGATAATTGAGCGTTGATCTAAACCTTTCTCTAATATTCTGTGCATCACGTTGAGAGACCGTAGTATAAAGCCAATTGCACTCATTGACTCTAGGAGGTTGGAGTGGCTGTTCTTGGAGAGTATATTTGTTTATTTACTTATATTTCTCTCATTTGTTCGATGTCTAAAAACAAACGTTAAAATCACTGTGTGGTCCAACATGCAAAAATTGTTGAATGATTTTTGCTTGAAATCTATCATTTTAACAGACTTAAATATACATTTTGATTTTTGACTTTTGAGTCATTGCACTATTTTAGAAAATTAGTTCAAAATTGTTTTTACTTTTACGTAACTCATAACTGAGCAATAAAAACATGAAACATAATGGACTGACTTACTTCAAAAAATGGCTCTGAGCACTATGGGACTTAACAGCTATGGTCATCAGTCACCTAGAACTCAGAACTACTTAAACCTAACTAACCTAAGGACATCAGACAACACCCAGTCATCACGAGGCAGAGAAAATCCCTGACCCCGCCGGGAATCGAACCCGGGAACCCGGGCGCGACTGACTTACTTTCAAGAATATTACTTGAAAATGAAAATACAACAGTATTATTATTAGCCTCGGCGTATTTGCACCTCAAGAACATGGACTCAAATATTTAAATTATTGTGGTCTCACACAGTACTCGAAGAATAATCCTCTTACCAACATATTCAGGCTGTGGTAGTCGAAATCTGGCTATCGGCGTAAGCCGAAAAGTAGTCTTAAAACTAATGTCGCTCTCCGCTGCGGTTGATTGTTGTGAAAAAAAAGTTTGTTGAATGTTAAAGCGGACGATCTCAGTGCTTCCGCTAGGATATAGCTTTTTAGGTCGACGCGTAATGGCGTCCGTTGAAGCAGCGGCCGCTAAAATTGTAGAGTTGTAAACGTTTTAAGAAAAATTAATTCAGTGCAAGGAACATGACAGAGTGCTCACTGTATATCGAAATAACTCACATATAAACTTTAACGTACTATATTAACAAGGTTAACAGCATAAATGCTTACATTATTTTCCTGGTGCATGATGTCCGCTTCTTAATACTAGAAACAAGGGAAGAGGAGAGAAAGAGAAGAACAATCTACGAGCGTTCTTTTCCCTTATTAATAGCATATAAGTTATTACATTTAAAGAGTTTATTCCTGGATACTAAGATTAAATTTAATATTTACTATAAAACAGGAAAATTTTACGCCGCCTATGCAGTTGGTGAGACACATAAGGTTCGTGTACATTTATTTCGTCGCGCGATAGACTTTTCGTTCCAAGCATTTTTCTTTAAATGTCTTTACGACAGAACTGTCACTGGGACGGCACAACCCCCCCTCCCCCTCCCCCAAATGTTCGTGGCACATCATTTTTTAAATTGTTTGTCACTAACATTTCCTTCCGTTTGTCCACAGCGCTCGCACACATTGTAAAGTCCTTACTGTTCACACTTTAGTAACACTTCCAATATCTTGTCGATTTACAAGTTCCTTTGGTTTTTATTTTCATCTGTAGTCATTTAGACAAAACATGAAATTGAATAGTATTTAAATAAGACAAACATTACATACACAGGGAGTGATATTACGGTGAAATAAATCTCTCTGAGATTGGTTTTGTAGAACGATGTATCTGTATTACAATACCAAGGTCGTATCTTACTTTGGCCGCTTTGACTTCGGCTGTTGCAGCTCAGATTGTGCTCACAGGCACTCATATTGGGAAAGTCCAAGATTTTGCAAATTCCCAGGGATTGTGACTATTTGCTCCTCATTTGGCAAGGCCTGAGGGAAAACCCGAGTGAAAACCTAGGCGAAGCGATAAACTGACCCATTTTCATAGTTATTGAACTATGACTTCTTGCAAGATCTTGGTAGTACAGTAGGATGTGTTTGATTTTTGCCATGATATTGGTGAATGTGAAGTTATGTATGACAAATCGTTCATTCGTTGCAGAGAAAACTGTTATGCTTCGTGTTGTTGAGGCTGGTTCCTGGCGCCGCTGGTAGGCCCTGTGCGGTAACCGTTGGAGACGGAGAGGTCGACGCCCGGTTCGTGCAGGCGCAGTACCCGTTGGCGCGTCGGTTGTGGCCACCTGATGCAGTTGGGCGGGTTGGAGTGGAGTGAGGTCCGCTACCGCCTCCCCCCCCTCTCCCCCCTCCACCCATTCACCACCCAACACGATCCCTGGCAAGACGCCGAAGGCGTAGAATCTCGCCTTCGTGAGTGTACGTGGAAAAACATACATACAACGTAACACTCTCTTCCCGCTACAGACGTTATAACTAGTGGGAAAAGGACGAATAATTGATTTGGTAGCTAATGTGAAGCTTTCCCAGTTCCTGGAGTCACAAGCTAGTACATTGCGTCAGAACTCATTACTTGTTTGTATTGACACGCTGTTCACACGCTTTATTACTTTCGCGAATACGTCTCACTTTAGTTTCGTGAATGACACTTTATTGCACACGTTGCACTCGCAGGCACATTTTGGCGTCCAATGACGAGTACGCTACTATTTACCAGGCATGCATTGCGTCCCTGCTTTCGCTGTATTCGTAACAGTCCACAGAGCAAATGCGTATTGTTAATCTAAACGAAAGTATAGTCCGTCCCAAAGACATTAGCCTTGTGTTCGTTTTGTGATAAAGTTTCGCCGGCCGCCGGTGGCCGAGCGGTTCTAGGCGCTTCAGTCCGGAACCGCGCGACCGCTACGGTCGCAGGTTCGAATCCTGCCTCGGGCATGGATGTGTGTGATGTCCTTAAGTTAGTTAGGTTTAAGTAGTTCTAAGTTCTAGGGGACTGATGACCTCAGATGTTAAGTCCCATAGTGCTAAGAGCCATTTTTTTGTTAAAGTTTCCACACTTTTAGAGAACACACACACAGTTTTTCGCGCACGATATTGTCACCTTCCGTGTCTTTTCGCTATATAACGTTAAATATCGGCATTTCAGTGCCTATAATGAAAAGTTTAACTTTCACAGTTTCACGTAGTTCAAGATTAATTGGTGCGGCTAGCAAATTCAGCACCGACGTTTTTAAATTCAAATCACACTGTTTTTCAGTTCACTCAGGGCTCTACAGTTCTTTCTTTTACAAATTACAGTTCATAATTATGTTTGAATAAATAGAAAATGTGTCCAACAGATTTTAGACTATACTATTGTATTTTCGTCCTATCTGTGGTGAGTCCCATGTCATGTCTGCACTTCTTGTCTCCCTGAGCCAGGCTCAACTTTACAGAAACTTTGCCCATACTGTTATCATTTATTTTTGACGTCTAAGACATTCATATACGCTCAAAGCGCAAGCTCCTATATTTATGGCTGCCTAACGAATTGCAAATCAGTCATAATTATTTAAAGAAAAAATCCCAGTATTTTCAATCAAGGTTGCACTTTACAAGTGCCTATCTTTAGAGGCGTATGTTAGTTACGTGATTTCCTGCACACACGACATATGAGGTATCTTTGGTGTTAGCCGACCCTACTCTCATGTTCACCCTTAAAATCAGTGCTCACACATCTCCCATTTTTTTCACCGTATGTCCTAAGGGCTTAATATACAACATATATATCTACATACTTCATTAATAACAAGAAATAGCACTTTTTCTGGACACTAACGGCAAGTTCAAACTGAAATTCTTTCAGCATTCTGTGCTGTCATTTACGCTTGAATAATTCTTTAGGATATACACAAACGTATGTCATACATCATATTTTTCAACATTTGAAATGATTTCAACAGCAGTAGAGCTCTGTACTTGGTACAGTTACTCACATAAACTAACTTCTAATGCATGGTTTTCTCAACATTCAGGTATTAAGATATTCTGTCTTCACAGTAGAAAATATATCGCAAGTTTTCAACTACTGCTTACTAATTTATTTACTGTTCTACTGAACAAATCTTTTTAAATCTTTATACGTGTTTATGCTACTGCAACAAGCGGGCTGTTATACGAAGTAAAGGATGGTTCAATTACGCATATTGCATCATCTTTCGTATCTCTTTCGTTCCTACCTCCTTTTTGGAGTCATGGGACGGTGTAGTTAGCATGGCAATACGTGCTATGAGGCGCTACTCCTATATTGTAGGTATATCCCTTGATAGTACCCGTCCTCTCTGAAAACACATGCACATATTGTATAAGCAACTGAGTCAGTTCCTTATGTTGTGCAGGAGACAAATATTCCGATTCTAACACTTTACTATTTATGAACTCCCTTTTTTCTTCGACGTTCTCGTTTATAAATTCATTGTAATATTCTTTTGGTTCATATAAGCCAGCGTCTGAATGGATAGCCAGTAGACTTCCATAATTTACTCGAAAGCTTCGGCAGTATTTGCCGTGGTTTTTTTGCGTGCGTGGCAATGGCAATAGAATTCGCTTACCCTTGTTTACAAGACTTAGTTCTCCACACAAGAGGTCGATTATTGCGTCCCTCTGGCGTAGGAGCTCGGTTCCCAGGATGCAAGCAACCATCAACCCTTTGACTAATAGAAACGAGCTCTTTGTGGCTTCATTTCCTACTCCGAACTCAACTTGCACATCGTGCCTTATCTCTTGAGACTCTGCGCCTATTGCGCCTGTCAATCGGCAATTTTTAACCGGTAAGAATGGCTCTGAGCGCTATGGGACTTACCATCTGAGGTCATCAGTTCCTTAGAACTTAGAACTGCTGAAACCTAACTAACCTAAGGACATCACACACATGCATGCCATAGGCAGGATTCGAACCTGCGACCGTAGCGGTCGCGCTGTTCGAGACTGAAGCGCCTAGAACCGCTCGGCCACAGCGGCAGGCTTAACCGCTAAGACAGGTAGACTGTTATTTCGACTTATGTGCTTATACAATTATACACTCAGGACGTTTGCCGACGCACCTGTGTCCACTACCACCTGGATCGGAACGCCATAGATTTCTGCTTGTAATACTGCCTGCACAACATCTTTATCAGTTTGTTGACACTTCTGAGGTACGTTCATTAATTCATTCTCAATGTTAACTCTCACAGCCAGCAATTGAGAGAAGATTGTGGCTGGTTTTAGTCTGACACGTCGATTATAGTGGCTTGACAGTTGTCGCTCACCTCCACTATCTTCACGTTATGATTTCGATTATTATTATGGTTTTTGGGTCGGCTGTTTTGCCTCCCCAGTAGTGTAGATTGAAAAGCCGTATTATTTTGATATTGTTGCTGGTTGCTGTAACCACCCGTCATATTTGGAGGTTGGTTGGAATTCTGTGCCCATCGTGGCGACGTATTTGGTCGCCACTGCGCTGGTTGTTCATTGTACTCGCGTCCTTGGTTACGGTTACTTCGCCACTGCGGGTTACCGTGACCATTGTATCAGTTGTTCATGCGCTCGTCGTGACGCTTTTTCCTACTTTGATTCGGATACCTATTACCATTATTCGGCCCCCGATTTGGTTGCCTCCATTACGTATACCATTACCGTTAGGTGTTTGGTTAATACTGTTGCAGTTGTTTTCAGCTTCTTGCTGGCTACAACCTGCGTGATTAAGTTTACTTTCACTTTTCATGTCTTCGATAAGCAAATCTACAGAGTCAACAACCTCCGTAAACTGTTCAATGTCATACTCCGGTAAATTGATAAAGTATTTTTTATATCACCAGGTAATTTCATTTTAGTTAGCCTTATTGTGTCCCAGCCAGGTTCATTCAAGTATCTAGTCTTATAGATACACTTTTCGAAATACTTACGGAGAGTTCCCAGTCTGGGATTGAACATCTCAGAACTGTGAAACACTTTCCTTAGTCTTTCCTGTATACAACTGGACCAGAACTTTTGTAAAAATGCGTACTCAGACTGCTGTATGGTATGGCATCTCTCGGACGCGTCCGTTGCCCAGAGTGCCACTTCACCTATTACTGACACAATAAATTGAATTCTTTGCCTTTCTGTCCATCCCCGTGAAGAAACATTACGAAAACTTTTAATGAACACGACGGGGTATACGGTACGCTTTTCATTGTTGATCGGTTGAAACTGCCTATGTTTAATAACATTATCCTCTTTATGGTACAGTGAATTACCACTGTCCTTTTCCATTCTTATATCCGGCGGTGAACAGTAAGGCATTCCGCACTGTGAACTGCTGTTGTCAACCAGTGGTGCATGTGCGTAAGCGCTCTACGCATTGTTCATGTTGTTGCTCGTTTCCAACCCAGGAACCTGGCTGGCTACCGGTCTTCAACTGTCAGCTTGCTATTCCGGTTTGGTTAGTCTCCGAGCGACATCTCTTTGCCAAACGGGGAACTCCGCTGGTGTACGTGACTCCATCTGAAATACGCGTAATTCTGCTTGAATTGCGACAGCGCTGGTGTCGGTTTTCGCGCTCAGATCCGGTGTCGCTTGTTCACAGCTCATTTTATGCTTCGATCTTTTATGAGATTTCACGATCCTTTACAGATAGCCACTCATCAAACTCTTTTTAGACCTTTAGTACTTGGGCGACTAGATTTTTGTTTATGTTCTGACTTGCCTCAAACTCTACATTTTCGACACGACTTGCCAAGTTTTGAACCTCGTCTTTAAGGCTAGTGTCAGCTATTTGTAACTTTCGCGTCTCACTGGTTAAGTGAGATCCGGCATTTCTCTGTATACAACAAGTTCGGAATGTATGCTACTCAATTTTTTCTCTAAAATTTGTTCTCTTTGTTCAAGTTTCCTATCACGCTCTTGTTGTTATTTCTCTAAAATTTGTTCTCTTTGTTCAAGTTTCCTATCACGCTCTTGTTCACGCTCATTGAGCATTTTAAATAAGCGCCCTTTCTGATCGAGTCGTTGCAAAAATTCTGCGAAGGAGTCGGCAATAGGTGAACACATAGGTGTTCCATCTGTCGTACCACTTGACTCGCCTCCCTCCAAATGCAGTGGAGTTATAGGTCATACATGTTTATTATTGTGTGGTGCATCATTTGGTATCCACAGAGCTTCGTGCCCCACTTCGGAAGAGATGTTTTCCGATGCGGTGGCATGGGATTCATTTCCATTCCGAACATTGTTTTCTACTTCCATATCGAGCAAATGGTGCTCGTCAGATACAGGTGCTTTTCCCTGACCTACTTTACCCATCATGGATTTAATTTGGCACAACTAAAAGTTCAAATACTAACAAAAATGTACATACGAGGGTTGGAACTTAAGTAGTGGCAACTAATTATTCACAACCGATGCAAAAGAGTTAAATGTTTGCACCTGTTACTGACCTTCAAAGTAGTCACCAGTGTTGTGTAGAACCAGTTGCCTGTGATGTGGAAGGCAGAGCCTGTACTGTTGATGGTGCGAATGCAGCGGTCTACTGCCTGTCGAATCTCTGGAACAGTTCTGAAGCGAATGACACGAAGTGGTTCCTTCATCTTCGGAATCAAATCAAAGTCAGAAGGAGTTAAGTTGAGGAAGTATGCTGGATGGTACAGTACCTCCCAGTGCCATCGACCAAACAGATCAGACAGCTTGCACTGTATCCGCACGCTCATTGTCGTACAAAACGATGGGTGGGTTGCACATAAAGTGTCGCCGCTTCTTTCGCAAAGCTGGTCACAAGTGATGCTACAAAAAGGAAGAGATCAGCTGTTTATAATTTTATTTCGTGTATATTTATTTCGTCGCGCGATACACTTCTTTTTCCAAGCCTGTCTTTTGTAATGTCTTTTACGACAAAACTGTCACTGGGACGGCACAAGGTACTGATGGATGACCATGTCAATAGGCTTTACTGAATTTACTGATTGCATCGCTCATATAATGTTAAGGACTCCTGCTGTAACTATAATGTCCCTGTAATCACACACGGTGTCGAGTATTGATCTGTCCTTGACAGGTTCCGGTGGTCTCAAGTATTATCCTCTTGTGCCTTTGTGCAAGAATGCGGACCATTATTCTGTAGTTACTGTTAAGCAGTGTCATAGGTCGGAGGCTTGCGAGAGACACATTACGTAGATTTTTCGGAATGAGCACAACCGTTCCTTCCATGGTATCTTTCGGGATTGCGAAGGCAGGTGTCAAAAGTTCGCTATATATTTGTAATAATTTAGCTGTCAATTGGTAAAACTCTGCAGGTATGCCATCTGGCCCAAGGGATTATTTTTTCGGAGTAAGTGCTACTGCAGCATGTATATGATGTTCACCGATCTCCTCTGTAAGATTCTGATATGCTATAATTCTAAGTTTCCCTTGAAGATTTCGTAACATTTATGCCCGTGTGTTGTTACCAACAGCACTGCGGGACATACTCGTAAGTTGTGCAAAATGTCTGCATATTTCTTCTTTAATTTCCTATAGGGTGGTTCAAACTGTTCTGTCATTGGTTTTGACTTCTGCAAAAATTTTCGCTTGCCCATCTTTTTTTCGCGTGCAACATGAAAAACTCATGTTTCTTCGAGGACGACCGTGTCCTGCCTTCACGACGGAACTTCGTGTCCTAATTGTTTGCGCTTCAGACCTAAAATTTTTTATTTTATTTTCTTAATCTGGGTACTGTTCCTAATTTCCTGCGCATTTTGTTTGTGGAGATCCCCACAAACGCTGGTAATAAAATTCAACTGTTTTCTTATACCTGAACTTTTTCTGCGCGAGGAATCCATTAACGCTTTCCGTAGTCTCCGCTTGGCATATTGAAGCCACCGTGCCAAAGGAGAGCTATGAGAAAGAAACTTCCTCCCAAATTCTTCCCATGTGGTGCTAAAACGCTCGCTACATGCTGCATCTAGCAGATGCTCGACATTTAATTTCCGGTATTTCCGTGCTCGATGGGATTTTGAAGTTCCATATTTAATGTGGTTATATATGCTGCATGGTCGGAAAAGCTTGTAGGCCACACTTTCATCTGCAGTACAGCAAGGCGCGTCACTGTTTTTAGCTAACACGTTTCAGATAGTCTTTAACTCTTCCACTATGTACGCTAACTTTGTGGACGCGTTAAAACTGTGTACTTGAACTTCGGGATTTACAACACAGCTAAAGTCACCCGCAATGACAATATTGGTATGGAGCGTACCAAACAGGGGAGCGATTTCACGTTTGAAAAATTCTTCTCTATTGCATCGATTGCTGCTTCCTGACGTGAGTATATATTGATGATCCTCTTGTTATACAATTTGCAAGCAATGCCTCTGCTATTAGGAAGAGTTTCAACGTCGTTAACGACAATTCCTTCTTCCGTTTGCATCACTGTCCCTAGTTCGCTTCCATGTTCAGAGTTAAGAAATAGCATATACCCAATTATGTCATTTAAATCATTGCCTTTAACTTGAAGTATGGCAAAGTCGATGTCAGCGGCACATAAAAAATTTTTCAGGTTTCTCAACTTAAGTGAACTTCGTGTACTGTGGTGGTGGTCTTGAACGGTGAGTCATAATTTTTTGAGCATTTAAGAGCTCTCATAACTGTCAACCACGCTTTGGCCGTTTTAATCTCTATCTGACACATAACAACATACTGTTATCTGACTCTCTACGTTCGCGGTTTTACTGCCTAACAGATCCCTCGCAGAGTCAGTCTTTGCCTCGTCAGTAGATGCCGGTATTTCGTTCATCTCTGCATCCTCAGTTGGTTGGTCTGCTCAGTTCCCTTGGGTTGTAAGATTATTTACATTTGCTCCTAAGTCGCAAGAGGTCTGTTTTGTCTCACAGTTATTTGTTTCACCTGCAATGTGGCTCAGTTTAGAAGGGATGCGGGAACTTGTGATGGATGGTACTAGTAGACTGTGCACAGAGGTTCGCACAGATCCTTCGCTGATTTTGCTAGCCCTTGCACGTATTATCGGAACAATTTGCTCGAGGCCTTCGTACGCAAGCCTTCACTCATTGCTTTTTTCTATAGGAACGACTTTCTAGTTTAGGCTCCGAAGACTACGCTGCAGTTTCCTGGTCCTGATCAGAAAAGTTATCGTTAGCAAATACTACTTCAGAAACTTTCAAGTCATTTGGGATGTTGGTGACTGGGGCTTTCGTCACAGGTTCCGTGACCTAAGGTTTGGTCAAGGACGGCCCCGCAATTTCGGTGGTCTCCATCGGAATGTCACTTGCACTAGCATTCGTGAGTGTTTTCATAATCGGGATGGGTTGGTCAGGGACACCTTCACAATATCTGTGGTCTCATTTGGAACGACTCTTCCACTTACATTGTCATTCAGGATCGTTGCTGTAATTGGGGTGTGTGGTTTCTGTCCCGTAGCAGCCACCACTAAAGTTTGCGGTAAAGTGCGTCCGTACCCGCAGCTCTTGCTGCTTCGCCGACCGGCAGCCCGGCCATGCGACTCTGTACACATTGGGCACGCACGTGACCTGATTCACTGCATCCAGCGCAAGTTCTGGGCTGCCCATTATAGATAGCCATGGCTCAGTATCCGCAAACATTAATGTAGGACGGAATATGACGTTGCACATCGACTTCAATACAGGGAACTTGGGGGCAATGGACCACCTCTCGGCAATATTACTTAAGATTACCCATAACTCGAGACTATTATATTAATATATTCAGCAGGCACTTCCGACAGTGTCTAAAAATTCTGACAGTGCTGATACGCAGTCTGGTAAGTGAAAAACTAAGACCACTTATCTTGCCATCACAACGTTTAAATATGAAACTGATTCCACACGATTCTATTACTTTCTCAAAACATTCTACATTCGTCAGTTTCACAAAACAGACACAGTGACAGTCGACATACGGATTATCATATAACCTACGAAATTCATTTTCAGTTTTACTTCTAGGAACTTTTCAGCCTTGAAGGAAGCCAATATAATTCAATTTCAATCGAAAGGAAACTTCAAAGAGCCTTTCCTACTTAGCTCAAACATCACGGCATTTTCTAGTTATCTGACGACCGCTCGACAATAAGCAGATGTTTCCTTAAGAGCTCGAGAAGACTGACAGACCTTCATACCTTCCTACATTGTTCCAGTCACATTTGAGAAATGATTCAGTCATGTCACATAGTAATCTATATATATATATATATATATATATATATATATATATATATATATATATATATATATATACAACGAAGATGTATCTCTTCTGATGCAGATACAAAACGATAGTTATTAAGAAGGTTGCATTCAGTATGGATTTCACCTCCAGATTGACCTCAGTGTGTATATTGCTTGTTTGTCTCAGGCAATGATACCCTACATGCAACCAAACCATAAATTACTGTCATTAATAGTCTTCTTGTGCCTTTTCTGAGCCTTTCTTTTGAAGCAACTCAGTTTTTCCCAGACAGACGCTTGTGCTCATTTCTAGAACGTATTGATTGGAGGTTCTGAGATGGCTTATGATACAGAGCTTCTCGTATGATTTAGTCACTGAATTTCGTTCTGACAGTTAGAAGATCGAATAAAGAAAACGAGAGAAAACTTCCAAACCGCAGCGTTTCGCCAGTGAGACCCGAACGGACTTGCTTATCGACCAGCGCATTGGCAATCGATCGTGTCACTGCTATGCCAACAATACACTGCACTTTTATTATTATGTCAATGTATTCTAATGTAGATTACTCGGAACGTGACATTAGACAGCAATCGCAGCTTAGGTGCCAAAAGTCAAATCTAGCATCAAACAATGAATTTTACTTACTCAGCGTCACATGTTAAATGGAAGCCATTTAGAATATTTCATCGAGATGACATGAAAGTAAAATATTAGGCACAAAACTTGGCCTGGCCGACTGCCGCAGAGAGGAAGTCTGAGCTGTTTACTTAAGAACGTCAAATTCCCGAACAGCTCTCACAATTGTGATCTGGCAACACTGTGGGTTGAGAAAGTAAGGCTATGTGACATGACTGAATCATTTCTCAAATGTGACTGGAACAAACAGCTTTACCTGTCCCCTTATATATATATATATATATATATATATATATATATATATATATATATATATATGTATATGTGTATATATATATATATATATATATATATATATATATATATATATATATATTGCAAGGTAGCAGTATTTTGCACCTTACTGTAATATAATAATTGTTGCAAAGACGAGTTAGATATCGGTTATTACGTTATTTGTCAGGCAATCAGCCTATTGAAATTAATATAGGGAGTATCAGACGGCATAAGACGCGTATTAACTTTAAGAAATTCGCATGTTGCATGAAGTCGGGGTTCAGGTGATATTTTCACGGAGTTTGGCTGGAGAGGACGAGCGGCACTGCTCAAAGGCACATGTCTTGTGCCTTTACCTTTTGAGATAAAGTTACCTGACCGATGGCAGCCATAATAATGTGTGGAACTAGTAGACCCATGCGTTTTAATAAACTTTGAATGTGTCGTGCGTTCAGTGTCTTCTTTCCACTGCAAAAACTCGTCTTCATTTGAGAACTGCAGATCTTCGGAATTAAGTTGAATTTGATGAGCAGTCTGTAAATGATCTATCCAACCCTGTTTTGAACTACTTTGAAATGGGCACAATGTACACTTGAAGAACAACCCCCCTTCCTGCAAACCATGAATATTTCTTTGGTGGCGATACAAATTATTTTTAAGAGAAAAAATTTTGTCACACACATAGCACTGATAAGAAGCTACAGTAGTTGTAGTGGCAACAGGCAGCTCTTGTTGACGGTTTTTGCAAACATGCTGACTGAGATTCTTTCTGTAATTACACACTTGCCCACACACTTCGCATTTAAAAGGACTCATTTTAGTAACACAAACGCTATTCTCTAATCACAATGAGGAAAAAAAAGACGCACAAAAAAAAAAACTACGCGTATCCGCACTCACAATAATTTAAGACACACGGAAATATCACGCGCTCTCCGCACTCACAAAGCGACGCACAAAGCAGCAACACCACCCGGGCTCCAAACCGCAAATGCAGGTAGTCAGGTACTCTTTCCGGTCTTCCGTTGTGAGGGGACTATAGGGGGTGGGGTGAGGTCCCATTCGTGAGCGAGGTATGGGGGTGGGGTGAGGACCCGTCGTGGGCGAGCTGGCGTGCGGGGAGGAATCGTTAGCGCCAGGATTTCACCCGGAACAAGTCCCGCCCACTCACCCCCGGTTTTCCCGGTCTTTGTTCGGCGCCTGGGCATCGTTTCAGTTGACCCACGTGGCTTACCACGTTCGGCTGCACTTGGAGTGAATGTTACATTAATATCTTGCTATGTCTTAAATTTTCCCAGGTAGTTAAAAGACACATTACAAGAAACGTGCACAATTGGCGTCAGCTGTGCCAGGTACTTCCACAGCAAACATAACAGAAAACAATGTAACACTGAATTCTTTAAATACGAGAACTCAGTATCCAGATGAATAGCCTATGAAGAAAGATACTTCTATGTGAGGAAAAGCACCCAAAGCTAAAACAGGATAAACCTACCCTCAAAGAATAATTTGTTTGGAGAAAGAGGAACCTCAGTATACTTGACACTTAAGTTTCAGAACTCAGACAGTATATGTGAAACAAGCACCAATGTTCACTATACTTCCAGAGGGCATCAAAATTTCTTTGTTGTTGCTAGATCGATCCAAGCTGATTTCGCGTGCTATTCACTCAATAGTTTTGCCGAAAATCTTAGGGATGAAAGAAGAACTAGCACAGCATGAAGGACGTTTTACAGCCATGAAACACCGCAGCATGTATTTCCTCCATAACTGCTCTGTGACAAATATAAACATCACATTATTATTTTTTTTGAAATGGTTTGAATGACATTTACAAAATTAATAAATCTTTTGGTTAAAAACAGACAGGACAATGAATAACGACACATTATTTTCCTGAGACGTTTGCAACAGCAAATAGGTCACTAATGACACAGAAACAGCTACAATTCTTTGTAACCTCGTTTATAATGCGCAGGTATGGTATTGGAAGAATTTACAAGTTAAAATTCACCCATTACCCATGCAAATACTAACGAAATATGTCATACATGCAAATATCTTACTGCTTTCATTAGGAATTTCTACTTTATGACATTCTTATATTCTTTAATTTTCGTGACCTATTGTGAGGGCCTACATAAACAAAACAACCTTCACTTATTTCTATATAACGGTGATTTTAGACAACAGAGTTATTCGAGTGCATCCGTGGCTTTACTGCCTACATGACAGATTCAAGACCATTGTTTTCGCATTGTATGTTTGCTCTGCTGTTTCCCTCAAATAAACGTATTATAGTAAGTGAATTAGTTAATGAAAATTTCTCCTTATTGCCCTTAAATAACATCACGTTATTTTTTGTTTTCTATTGCTGACGATGCTTTCAATTCTCTATAAATATTTTTATTTCTTTAATAATGCAGATTCATATTACATTACTATCCAGAAAAGCTTAAATTTCTTATCGTTACTGAATTTCATCACAGTATAACACGTGTTGGACTGCGACGATAACAACTTTGTTGTAGTTTCCAGTTTGCGGAACTGGCGGCCGTTTAGGGAGGGCCTTACACTATGGATAGGCGTGGAGGGGGGTGAATGGGCGGGACTTGTTCCGGGTGAAATCCTAGCGCTAAGGGCACGTAGTGCGGGGTGAGTGTCGCAGGGAGGTAGAGTGGGGGGGATCCTCGCTGGGATCTTCGCAGGTTTTAACGTTTGCTGCCCTTAGCGCTAGGATTTCACCCGGAACAAGTCCCGCCCATTCACCCCCCTCCACGCCTATCCATAGTGTAAGGCCCTCCCTAAACGGCCGCCAGTTCCGCAAACTGGAAACTACAACAAAGTTGTTATCGTCGCAGTCCAACACGTGTTATACTGTGATGAAATTCAGTAACGATAAGAAATTTAAGCTTTTCTGGATAGTAATGTAATATGAATCTGCATTATTAAAGAAATAAAAATATTTATAGAGAATTGAAAGCATCGTCAGCAATAGAAAACAAAAAATAACGTGATGTTATTTAAGGGCAATAAGGAGAAATTTTCATTAACTAATTCACTTACTATAATACGTTTATTTGAGGGAAACAGCAGAGCAAACATACAATGCGAAAACAATGGTCTTGAATCTGTCATGTAGGCAGTAAAGCCACGGATGCACTCGAATAACTCTGTTGTCTAAAATCACCGTTATATAGAAATAAGTGAAGGTTGTTTTGTTTATGTAGGCCCTCACAATAGGTCACGAAAATTAAAGAATATAAGAATGTCATAAAGTAGAAATTCCTAATGAAAGCAGTAAGATATTTGCATGTATGACATATTTCGTTAGTATTTGCATGGGTAATGGGTGAATTTTAACTTGTAAATTCTTCCAATACCATACCTGCGCATTATAAACGAGGTTACAAAGAATTGTAGCTGTTTCTGTGTCATTAGTGACCTATTTGCTGTTGCAAACGTCTCAGGAAAATAATGTGTCGTTATTCATTGTCCTGTCTGTTTTTAACCAAAAGATTTATTAATTTTGTAAATGTCATTCAAACCATTTCAAAAAAAATAATAATGTGATGTTTATATTTGTCACAGAGCAGTTATGGAGGAAATACATGCTGCGGTGTTTCATGGCTGTAAAACGTCCTTCATGCTGTGCTAGTTCTTCTTTCATCCCTAAGATTTTCGGCAAAACTATTGAGTGAATAGCACGCGAAATCAGCTTGGATCGATCTAGCAACAACAAAGAAATTTTGATGCCCTCTGGAAGTATAGTGAACATTGGTGCTTGTTTCACATATACTGTCTGAGTTCTGAAACTTAAGTGTCAAGTACACTGAGGTTCCTCTTTCTCCAAACAAATTATTCTTTGAGGGTAGGTTTATCCTGTTTTAGCTTTGGGTGCTTTTCCTCACATAGAAGTATCTTTCTTCATAGGCTATTCATCTGGATACTGAGTTCTCGTATTTAAAGAATTCAGTGTTACATTGTTTTCTGTTATGTTTGCTGTGGAAGTACCTGGCACAGCTGACGCCAATTGTGCACGTTTCTTGTAATGTGTCTTTTAACTACCTGGGAAAATTTAAGACATAGCAAGATATTAATGTAACATTCACTCCAAGTGCAGCCGAACGTGGTAAGCCACGTGGGTCAACTGAAACGATGCCCAGGCGCCGAACAAAGACCGGGAAAACCGGGGGTGAGTGGGCGGGACTTGTTCCGGGTGAAATCCTGGCGCTAACGATTCCTCCCCGCACGCCAGCTCGCCCACGACGGGTCCTCACCCCACCCCCATACCTCGCTCACGAATGGGACCTCACCCCACCCCCTATAGTCCCCTCACAACGGAAGACCGGAAAGAGTACCTGACTACCTGCATTTGCGGTTTGGAGCCCGGGTGGTGTTGCTGCTTTGTGCGTCGCTTTGTGAGTGCGGAGAGCGCGTGATATTTCCGTGTGTCTTAAATTATTGTGAGTGCGGATACGCGTAGTTTTTTTTTTTGTGCGTCTTTTTTTTCCTCATTGTGATTAGAGAATAGCGTTTGTGTTACTAAAATGAGTCCTTTTAAATGCGAAGTGTGTGGGCAAGTGTGTAATTACAGAAAGAATCTCAGTCAGCATGTTTGCAAAAACCGTCAACAAGAGCTGCCTGTTGCCACTACAACTACTGTAGCTTCTTATCAGTGCTATGTGTGTGACAAAATTTTTTCTCTTAAAAATAATTTGTATCGCCACCAAAGAAATATTCATGGTTTGCAGGAAGGGGGGTTGTTCTTCAAGTGTACATTGTGCCCATTTCAAAGTAGTTCAAAACAGGGTTGGATAGATCATTTACAGACTGCTCATCAAATTCAACTTAATTCCGAAGATCTGCAGTTCTCAAATGAAGACGAGTTTTTGCAGTGGAAAGAAGACACTGAACGCACGACACATTCAAAGTTTATTAAAACGCATGGGTCTACTAGTTCCACACATTATTATGGCTGCCATCGGTCAGGTAACTTTATCTCAAAAGGTAAAGGCACAAGACATCTTAAATTGACAGGCAGCAACAAAATGAATGGAAAGTGCCCTGCAGAGATGAAAGTAACTGTACACGAAGGTGGAACATACCAAGTACATTTTGTGTCGACCCACATTGGTCACAAACAAGATTTAACGCACCTGCCCCTGAGTCAAAAAGACCGGGAAACCATAGCAACAGATATTGCAATGGGACTTCCGTATGACAAAGTTCTAGATAACGTACGGACAAGTTTGCAGAATTCGGACTTGCAGAGAATCCATTTGACTACCAAGCAAGACTTATATAACATTGCAGCAAGCTATAACCTCTCCTCCAAGTCGGTCAGACATAAAAATGATGCAATCAGTGTCGAAGCTTGGGTAAAAGAAATGAACGAAAGTGAGAATCCGTCTGCGTTATTCTATAAACCACAAGACTCAACTAGTGAACATCAAGAACTGAGGAGTGAGGATTTTGTATTAGTGATAATGAACAGAGCACAACGCGAAATGTTATCAAAATATGGAGAAGACTGTATCTGTATTGATGGAACCCATGGGCTTAACGGGTATGATTTCGAAGTGACCACTCTCTTAGTACTGGATGATCTCAGGCAAGGATTCCCATGTGCATTTCTAATTTCGAACAGGAAGGAAGGAAGGACGCCGATGTTTTAAGTATATTTTTGCAGTACATAAAATCACAGGTTGGACCAATTTGCCCAAATGTATTCATGTCTGATTTGGCAGAGTCATACAGTATTGCATGGAACAGGACAATGTGTGCTCCTAAGATGAGACTCTATTGTACCTGGCATGTGGACAGAGCATGGAAAACTAATATCAAGCGGAAAATTTCAGATCTGGATAAAAGAAATGAGGTGTATCGGCTCATTAAATCAGTGTCAATGCTGAGAAATGTAAGTATGTTTCAGGAATCACTGCAAAAAGCACTGCAGAAGCTCAGTAGTGACCCTGACACATCAGAATTTGCTTCATACTTCAAGACACACTATGAGGGAAATGTGGAGTGTTGGGCCTACTGTCACAGAATGTATGCTGGGCTCAATACCAACATGCATGTGGAGAGTATGCATAGGACGTTAAAGGAAATACATGGTAATGCAAGACAGATAAAACGACTGGACAAAGGCATATCTACACTAATGTCCCTAGTTACAGCCAAGATGTTTGACTGGCTTATAGCAAATGTAAAAGGGAAGGTTACAAGCAAAGTTCAAGACATTCGTAATAAACACAAAACTAGTTTGTTAATGGACAAGGACCTCATCACTGAGGTAGATGGTGGTTGGGAAGTGCCATCCACATCATCTTCAGAGGTCTACATTGTTAAAGATAACAGAGTCAACTGTGAGTGCAAATCAAAATGTAGTGATTGCAATGTGTGCATACATAGGTATTACTGTACATGTATGGATTACAGTATTAGATTCAATATGTGTAAGCACATTCACACTGTTTGCCGAGATGACAGTGTCGGTGAAAATCCCCTGCAAAGTCCAGAGGTACTGGGTACTGATGTTGATGCCACCAGTGAGAGAGCAGCAATATTAGCTGAAGTAAGCACAAAACATGTTTCAAAAACACCAAAATCTTTGTTAGAAGGGAGACAGAAGCTTATTTCAGAGTTTTCCAATATTGTCAGTGGAATGACTGAGACTGAACTTCAGTTGGCCAAAAAAACTGTGTTATCCTTAAAGGCAAATGTAGGAGCTGTTCGAGCCCGAAATAGTAATTTCAAACAAACAGATAAGGGCCATAAAAGAAAGCTAATACCACAGAGGAGGCTGTTTTCTACCAAGAAGAAAACAGCACGTAATATTTCTCTGGCTGTTCCAAATGCTGAAGAAAGATGTGAAGTAGTAAAATCACTTCTGAATGAGGGTATGTATCAATTTTCAAGTTATTGAGTAGATACATTTATGTGTTGAACCTTGGCAGAGTAAAATGTAATTCATGGTTAATATACGAATTTGTGTTCAGTACCTGTCAACTTTGTGTGAATTATAATTTAAAATTTATATGCAGAGTTCGACATGAATCATGATGTTCCTGCAGAGCATAGTCGTGCCGTGCCAGATGTACAGCACAGCAAAACAGGTAAAACTTGATGGGATCCATCATTCTAAATATGTGTGGTACTACTATAATGTCCTCACACCAAATAAACATGTCACATTAAGTAAAATTTAGAATTTTGCTGTTCAGTAGCAATGCAGTGTGTTTGGAATCTGATGTAATAGTTACTTGCAGTACAGTATATGTATATACTATCTTTCAGTACCTTTCAATTTTGCCTCAATTGTGATATGAAATTTATTTGCAGGGCTTGACACCAAAAATCACTTGCATGTTGTAGAACAACCACACAGTATGTTATGGCAGTCAGGTATTCATCATGGTGCATCAGGTGTGTGTAAAGTAAATCTAATGGAGATAACATTTCTGAGTATGATAATAATCTGAATTCATATTAATGTATATTCATATCTTTAAATTCTATTTTACTGTGTCTGCATTATAATATAAAATTAATTTACAGGGCTGGACATGAACCAGTTTGTTGCTGTGCAGCATGGTTATGCCATACCAATTGTGCAGCACAGCACAACAGGTAACACTCAATCGGACCCATTATTCCGAATGTATCTCATACTGCTCTAATGTCCTCATATCAGCTAAGTGTATCAGATTAAGTAATATTCACAATGTTGTTGTTGAGTAGCAATGTAGTGTGTTAGTATTCTGATTTAAAAGTTACTTGCAGTGGAATATATTCCACTTTCTAGACCTATCAATTTTGTCTGTATAATAACCCAAAAATTATTTGCAGGGCTTGACACCCACAATCAGGTCAATGTTGAACAACCACACACTATGCCATGGCAGCCTGGTGTTCATCATGGTGCATCAGGTGTGTGTGAAGTAAATCTAATAGAGATAGCATTATTTGAGTATAATGAAATCTGATGTTATATATGTATATTGATACTTTTATATTTTATTTTACTGGCTGCAATATAATGTAAAATTAATTTACAGGGCTGGACATGAACCAGTTTGTTGCTGTGCAGCATGGTTATGCCACACCAAAAGTGCAACACAGCACAACAGGTAACACATTAATGGACCCATTATTCCCATTGTATCTCATGCTGCTCTAATGTCCTCATATGAACTAAAGATGGCAGATTAAGTGCTATTCACAATGTTGCAGTTCACTAGCAATGTAGTGTGTTTGGATTCTGATTTCAAAGTTACTTGCAGTGGAGTATATGCCACCTTCTAGACCTATCAATTTTGTCTGTATAACAACACAAAAATTATTTGCAGGGCTTGACACCCTCAATCAGGTCCATGTTGAACAACCACACGCTATGCCATGGCAGCCTGGTGTTCATCATGGTGCATCAGGTGTGTGTAAAGTAAATCTAATGGAGATAACGATATTTGAGTATAATGAAATCTGAAGTTATATATGTATATTGATACTTTTATATTCTATTCTACTGTCTGCAATATAATATAAAATTAATTTACAGGGCTGGACATGAACCAGTTTGTTGCTGTGCAGCACGGTTATGCCATACCAAATGTGCAACACAGCACAACAGGTAACACATTAATGGAGCCATTATTCCCAATGTATCTCATGCTGCTCTAATGTCCTCATATCAACAAAAGATGTCAGATTAAATAATATTTACAATGTTGCCATTCGGTAGCAATGTAGTGTGTTTGGATTCTGGATTTAAAAGTTACTTGCAGTGGAGCATAAGCCACCTTGTAGAACTATCAATTTTGTCTGAATAATAACACAAAAATTATTTGCAGGGCTTGATACCCACAATCTGGTCCATGTTGTGCAACAACCACACACTATGTAATGGCAGTAAGGTTATCATCATTGTGCATCAGGTGTGTGTAAAGTAAATCTAATGGAGATAACATTATTTGAGGATAATGAAGTTCTGATTTGATATCTGTATATTGATACTTTTGTATTCTGTTTTTCTGTCTGCAATATTATATAAAATTATTTTACAGTGCTGGACATGAACCACATTGTTGCTGTGCAGCATTGTTTGATCACATCAAATGTGCTGCACAGCACAGGTAACACCTGATTGAACCCATCATATCAAATGTCTGTGATACTGCTCCAATGACCTTATATTCTTTAACAATGATAAATTATATATAAGCAGCACATCAGGTATGTAACATTGTTTTTTTAATTAAGTAATCCTATTTATTAAAGTAATAGTGTTTCATCTGACGACTGCCTGTCTAATATATGAAGATACCATAATGCAAACTTTCTACTTTACTCGCCTTAGGCCTATACAGTGTCTAAAGTGGTAGTTGTGGAGAAGACAGAGTAGTAGTTGTAATTATATATAAGCAGCACATCAGGTATGTAACATTGTTTTTTTAATTAAGTAATCCTATTTATTAAAGTAATAGGATTTCATCTGATGACTGCCTGTCTAATATATGAAGATACCATAATGCAAACTTTCTACTTTACTCGCCTTAGGCCTATACAGTGTCTAAAGTGGTAGTTGTGGAGAAGACAGAGTAGTAGTTGTAATTATATTCTTTCTGAACAGTAGAACTTCAATGCAGTGTTTACTTGCAGTTTGGATTATGCCATGTCAAGGTGCAGTGAGGGAGGTCCCAAACATTTGGATCTTGACACCGATGTCAAGTCAGGCACCTTAGGATGCCACAAGAGCTGATGACGAGGACTGGGATACACTCAGCCTTATCTGGCCACCAGAAGGAGAGTGGAAAGAACCTTGGAATTCCATCACTTCAGAGGGGGCAATCTGGATCCATTCAGCTTCATCAAGCTTAGTGAATGGCCAGACAGGTATGTAATGGTATTGCAGTTAATAGGGCACAATATAAGGATGTTTTGATGCTGGTTTTTAGTCCAGTACATCATTATCCACCATGTAAATTGTTATCATTTGGGAGCAATGTGATATATCTGAATTCTGATTATATGCTTATTTGCAGTACGGACTATGCTGTTATGCCATCTTGAGGACTAATGAAAGAAGTCCCAAACATTTCGAGCTTGGCACTGATGTTGAGTCAGCCCCTCAGGTTGCCTCAAGAGTGAAGGACCTTATATCCACAACATCTGGACTTCAGAAGGCCAGGGCTAGGATCCACTCAGCTTTGCCTGGCTGCCAGAAGGAAAGTGGAAAGGAACTTGAGCGGGCCACTGTGGCTGAGCGGATCTAGGCACTTCAGTCCGGAACCGCATGACTGCTACGGTCGCAGGTTCGAATCCTGCCTCGGGCATGGATATGTGTGATGTCCTTTGGTTGGTTAGTTCCAGAGGACTGGTGACCTCTGATGTTAAGTCCCATAGTGCTCAGAGCCATTTCAACCATTTTGAAAGGACCTTGGTATTCCATCACTTCAGAGGTGGCGATCCGGTTCCTTTCAGCATCATCAGGCTTAGTGAATGGCAAATCAGGTATGTAATGGTATTGCAGTTAATAGGGCACAATATAAGAATGATTTGATACTGGTTTTCAGTCAAGTATATCATTAACCATTATGTAAATTGTTATTACTTGGGAGCAATGTGACATATCTGAATTCTGATTAAATGCTTACTTGCAGTCCAGACTATGCCATCTTGAGGACTAGAGGGAAGTCCCAAACATTTGGAGCTTCGCACTGATGTCGAGTCAGGCCCCATAGACTGTATCAAGAGTGGAGGACCTTATATCCCCAACATCTGGACTTCAGGAGGTCAGGACTGCGATGCACTCTGCCTTACCTGGCTGCCCGAAGGAGAGTGGAAATGTCCATGAAATATCAGCACTTCAGACGTCAGGACTGTGATTCACTCAGCCTCATCAGGCCTAGTGAGAGGCAAGTCAGGTGTGTAATGGTATTTCAGTTAATCCGAGAAACATAAGTATTTTTTGATACTGGTTTTCAAGCCAGTGTAATATTAATTATTATTCACACTTTTGTTATTTGATAGCAATATGGCATGGCTGAATTCTAATTAAATATGTATTTACAGTCCAGAGTGTGATGCATTGAAAGCAGATGGGAAGGACCTGAGATGTCTCCACCATTTGGAGTTCAGGATAGCATTCCACCCTGTCCTCTACAGCTGCATCAGGATCAGATTTTTGAGGAACTGCAATATCTGATCCCAGAACTAAAGACCACTCAGCATCTTCAGGAAGACTCGACTGTGTGGAGGTCATGCATCTATAATAAGTAGAATTAGGGACTGAAATGCTGTTGGCATGGCCGGGTCACTACAGTAGTGCATGAAGTAAGTAACAATAATTCATGTAGTAATACACCAGATAACACCGCTTTTATCAAATTCCTATAATTTCCTGTATAAAACACAAAAAGTCATGACAAGTAAACATTTGTTAAACTGATACATTCCACATAATTATAAAGTGTCATAATCATGATCTGTGAAACAAATATTAATTTAATATCTAATGCGATCTGATGAGAATTTTATTTGCAGGTCCAGTCATCAAGAACTGGATTTCTACAGCATCAACAACAGCCAGAGAAATACTACGTGCTCTTTTCTTCTTGGTAGAAAACAGACTCCTCTGAGGCATAGACTTCCTTTTATGACCCTTGTCTGTTTGTCTGAAATAACCATCTTGGGGTCAAACAGCTTCTACATTTGCCTTTAAGGATAACGTAGTTTTTTTGGCTAACTACAGTTCCATTATACATATATAAACTCAGAATTTCATTATAATCAAATAATGTTATCTCCATTGGATTTACTTTACACGCACATGACGCACCATGATGAACACCAGGCTGCCATGGCATAGTGTGTGGTTGTTCAACATGGACCTGATTGTGGGTGTCAAGCCCTGCAAATAATTTTTGGGTTATTATACAGACAAAATTGATGGGTCTAGAAGGTGGAATATATTCCACTGCAAGTAACTTTTAAATCAGAATACTAACACACTACATTGCTACTCAACAACAACATTGTGAATATTACTTAATCTGATACCCTTAGCTGATATGAGGACATTAGAGCAGTATGAGATACATTCGGAATAATGGGTCTGATTGAGTGTTACCTGTTGTGCTGTGCTGCGCAATTGGTATGGCATAACCATGCTGCACAGCAACAAACTGGTTCATGTCCAGCCCTGTAAATTAATTTTATATTATAATGCAGACACAGTAAAATAGAATTTAAAGATATGAATATACATTAATATGATTTCAGATTATTATCATACTCAGATATGTTATCTCCATTAGATTTACTTTACACACACCTAATGCACCATGATGAATACCTGACTGCCATAACATACTGTGTGGTTGTTCTACAACATGCAAGTGATTTTTGGTGTCAAGCCCTGCAAATAAATTTCATATCACAATTGAGGCAAAATTGAAAGGTACTGAAAGATAGTATATACATATACTGTACTGCAAGTAACTATTACATCAGATTCCAAACACACTGCATTGCTACTGAACAGCAAAATTCTAAATTTTACTTAATGTGACATGTTTATTTGGTGTGAGGACATTATAGTAGTACCACACATATTTAGAATGATGGATCCCATCAAGTTTTACCTGTTTTCCTGTGCTGTACATCTGGCACGGCACGACTATGCTCTGCAGGAACATCATGATTCATGTCGAACTCTGCATACAAAATTTCAAATTATAATTCACACAAAGTTGACAGGTACTGAACACAAATTCGTATATTAACCATGATTTACATTTTACTCTGCCAAGGTTCAACACATAAATGTATCTACTCTAACTTGAAAATTGATACATACCCTCATTCAGAAGTGATTTTACTACTTCACATCTTTCTTCAGCATTTGGAACAGCCAGAGAAATATTACGTGCTGTTTTCTTCTTGGTAGAAAACAGCCTCTTCTGTGGTATTAGCTTTCTTTATGGCCCTTATCTGTTTGTTTGAAATTACTGTTTCGGGCTCGAACAGCTCCTACAATTGCCTTATGGATAACACAGTTTTTTTGGCCAACTGAAGTTCAGTCTCAGTCATTCCACTGACAATATTGGAAAACTCTGAAATAAGCTTCTGTCTCCCTTCTAACAAAGATTTTGGTGTTTTTGAAACATATTTTGTGCTTACTTCAGCTAATATTGCTGCTCTCTCACTGGTGGCATCAACATCAGTACCCAGTACCTCTGGACTTTGCAGGGGATTTTCACCGACACTGTCATCTCGGCAAACAGTGTGAATGTGCTTACACATATTGAATCTAATACTGTAATCCATACATGTACAGTAATACCTGTGTATGCACACATTGCAATCACTACATTTTGATTTGCACTCACAGTTGACTCTGTTATCTTTAACAATGTAGACCTCTGAAGATGATGTGGATGGCACTTCCCAACCACCATCTACCTCAGTGATGAGGTCCTTGTCCATTAACAAACTAGTTTTGTGTTTATTACGAATGTCTTGAACTTTGCTTGTAACCTTCCCTTTTACATTTGCTATAAGCCAGTCAAACATCTTGGCTGTAACTAGGGACATTAGTGTAGATATGCCTTTGTCCAGTCGTTTTATCTGTCTTGCATTACCATGTATTTCCTTTAACGTCCTATGCATACTCTCCACATGCATGTTGGTATTGAGCCCAGCATACATTCTGTGACAGTAGGCCCAACACTCCACATTTCCCTCATAGTGTGTCTTGAAGTATGAAGCAAATTCTGATGTGTCAGGGTCACTACTGAGCTTCTGCAGTGCTTTTTGCAGTGATTCCTGAAACATACTTACATTTCTCAGCATTGACACTGATTTAATGAGCCGATACACCTCATTTCTTTTATCCAGATCTGAAATTTTCCGCTTGATATTAGTTTTCCATGCTCTGTCCACATGCCAGGTACAATAGAGTCTCATCTTAGGAGCACACATTGTCCTGTTCCATGCAATACTGTATGACTCTGCCAAATCAGACATGAATACATTCGGGCAAATTGGTCCAACCTGTGATTTTATGTACTGCAAAAATATACTTAAAACATCGGCGTCCTTCCTTCCTTCCTGTTCGAAATTAGAAATGCACATGGGAATCCTTGCCTGAGATCATCCAGTACTAAGAGAGTGGTCACTTCGAAATCATACCCGTTAAGCCCATGGGTTCCATCAATACAGATACAGTCTTCTCCATATTTTGATAACATTTCGCGTTGTGCTCTGTTCATTATCACTAATACAAAATCCTCACTCCTCAGTTCTTGATGTTCACTATTTGAGTCTTGTGGTTTATAGAATAACACAGACGGATTCCCACTTTCGTTCATTTCTTTTACCCAAGCTTCGACACTGATTGCATCATTTTTATGTCTGACCGACTTGGAGGAGAGGTTATAGCTTGCTGCAATGTTATATAAGTCTTGCTTGGTAGTCAAATGGATTCTCTGCAAGTCCGAATTCTGCAAACTTGTCCGTACGTTATCTAGAACTTTGTCATACGGAAGTCCCATTGCAATATCTGTTGCTATGGTTTCCCGGTCTTTTTGACTCAGGGGCAGGTGCGTTAAATCTTGTTTGTGACCAATGTGGGTCGACACAAAATGTACTTGGTATGTTCCACCTTCGTGTACAGTTACTTTCATCTCTGCAGGGCACTTTCCATTCATTTTGTTGCTGCCTGTCAATTTAAGATGTCTTGTGCCTTTACCTTTTGAGATAAAGTTACCTGACCGATGGCAGCCATAATAATGTGTGGAACTAGTAGACCCATGCGTTTTAATAAACTTTGAATGTGTCGTGCGTTCAGTGTCTTCTTTCCACTGCAAAAACTCGTCTTCATTTGAGAACTGCAGATCTTCGGAATTAAGTTGAATTTGATGAGCAGTTTGTAAATGATCTATCCAACCCTGTTTTGAACTACTTTGAAATGGGCACAATGTACACTTGAAGAACAACCCCCCTTCCTGCAAACCATGAATATTTCTTTGGTGGCGATACAAATTATTTTTAAGAGAAAAAATTTTGTCACACACATAGCACTGATAAGAAGCTACGGTAGTTGTAGTGGCAACAGGCAGCTCTTGTTGATGGTTTTTGCAAACATGCTGACTGAGATTCTTTCTGTAATTATAGACTTGCCCACACACTTCGCATTTAAAAGCACTCATTTGACTTACTACCTTTAATTGCTGGTTTAATTCAAGTACATGGAGCAAATATTGAAGACATGGGGGCTGGCCAGATTGGCCGAGCGGTTGTAGGTGCTTCAGTCTGGAACTGCGCGACAGCTATGGTAGCAGGTTCGAATCCTGCCTCGGGCATGGATGTGTGTGATGTCCTTAGGTTAGTTAGGTTTAAGTAGTTCTAGGGGATTGATGACCTCAGATGTTAAGTCCCATAATGCTCACAGCCATTTGAACCATTTTTGAAGACATGGTTGTAAGTGCTACTCTGAGATGAACAGACGGGAATTTGTGTCTGTCTTTCTGACAATTTTAATAAAAATGATGGATACATCATAATTGCGCAAGATTTCTTGTAGCATAATTCACACAATGTATGCGTCCTCTGAAACATTATGATGTAATATAACACAGCTGGAAATGTTATTAATTTTAGCTTTTTGAAATAGTTAGGTATTTCCCATATTACTGCAGAAGTTGTGTTCTAATGCATGACGATTGGCATAAACATAAGAAAGTCCCAATTGGACACTGCTGGTAGATACTCGTGATGTTTTCCATGTCTCTACTACTGCATTTGTAACCTACACAAGCATGTTTTTATAGGTTTGAAAACTACATCAAAATTGCTGGAGGTAAAGACAAATAGGTACTTTCAACTCTTAAGATTTATGTCTGTCATTTATAGTGCTGTAAGATTGATTGTTCACTGTCATCATGGTACAAGCAGTATTTCTCCTTAAGTGCCCAATGTAATTATGTTTTTTGTATGTATACTTGTAATCTGTTTCTGTAATACTTTATTATTCATAACACTTCTTTTTGTACTAATGTATCTGCAATTAAATGATTGGTTGTATATTGTCAGAGTACTCAGTAAACTTTTATTTTGTACAACGTACAATGTATGTATCATGTTGTAATTTCATTGTACTTTTGGTACTGTATGTATGGAATTATTTCATAATGTTCTAAATTGTACAACTTTTGAATGTTAATGTGGTGTACTATCCTAAGAAACAATTGAAATTGTGGCATGTAGTGTAACACAGATTGTGTTTTCAAATATAGTTATCTGAATAATCAAATATAGTTTGCTACACCATTTGTATGACCAGTGAGAGAATTTAACCATCTATGATTGAGACTGTAGTTTGCAAAGTGCTGTAGTTTGCAAAGTGAAAGGAATTCATTTGTGACCTTTGAGATTTTTTTAATGATTACTGTTGATATTACTACACTCCCAAAGATAATGGTATCCTCTTGGAACATCAGATATTGAGTCCCAGGCTAAATTCACCTTGTTCCCCACATTTGGTTTACTCTGTTGTGTTAGTAATTTATAGAAAGTTAATGATTCAATAAAATTGTATCACTGAAGAATTTTCATTTTCATTATTGCACTGCCTGTCCTACATAATTAAATACCATTCTCTGTGCTGCAGTGTCAAGAAAGTAGTCATCCTAAATATGTTATGTAACATGAATGTACTGAAGGCATAAACAAATTGAGCCTCTGAAGCAAATCTCATAGGTGGTTCACGATTTTATCCCCAGCACCTCCCTGCATATCTTTCTACATTTAACAGAAAATCAGCCCCTAGCCTGAGAGTAAGAATTCTTCTGTATCATTTCAGTCAATAAAGGTCTGCCTGGAAGGTCTTGGAGAGAGCCACTGGTTTGTTTGGAAAGATATGGAAAGAGGTAGTAGATTATCAAAGTTTGATGACTGGCTCAATTGGCAAGAGAGCTACTCTACAAAAACCAGTGTGGTATCTGGATTCAGATTTAGGCTGGTTCACAAATTTCATGTTTCATTAATGTTTCAAAAACAGTACACTCCACTGCACTGTAAAAGATTTCATTTTTGCGGTGTATACATCACAAATGGTTCTAATTGTTACATCACTTCCCATGAAGCTAGGTTATTGTTCATGTCTAATAGTGGAAAAACTGGGATGTGACAAACAAATTAAGTCACCATTAATCTCATTATCTTGCAGTTCCTTGGAAAATATTTCTGACCAGTTTCCTGTTGTTTTTTTTTATGAAATGCAAGTGCTGCCACCATGCGCCACAGTACTGACGCTTGCTTGAGTTGAGAACTGGTAACACCTAATATCATGACAATACACATGATGTATTGAACAATTAGTCAGGATATTTTAATAACACGGGACATTGAGCCAGAATGGAGTCTGGTCCCTTTTTTCTCGCCAGGGTATATCACCCGTGCAAGAATCTTTTCCATGTTCTGTGTGTTTACACATAATCCCTGGGGTTCTTGTTATGCATCCAATAGCCAAGATGGTGACTGCATAAAGATGCAATTAATGAAACTTGTACTTCTGTGCAGAACACTTTTAAAATAAAAATATTAGGTCTCACACTATAGATAATTGATAATATTTGAAGTCTTGTGGTGATATACAAAACTTTTCAGAGGATAATAGAATATCTACATTTTCAGTTGTGATCAGTAACTTAATACCAAGAATGATCTCAAGAAAGAGATGTAAGCTAACTACTGAGAAATTAACTGTCAAGAGTCATGAGATATACAGGATCTATTGTTATAATGAGACTGATGAATTCTTTTCATGGGAGGAAATTTGCATTACTGTGATAAATGTCAATTTCACAGCAAATTCAATTATATAATCACTTTAATTACCTCCAGAATTTCTATGTCTACCTAATCTTATTATGATCTGAGGTATGTTGGTAGTTGTCTTTGTAGGATTTTGTTGTGAAATGATGTTTGGTGAAATGTAGGATGCATAACACTTAAACAAGTATACTGCAGCTAAATATATTATGAACTGATATAAATAACATTCTGATTTACAGTGTTATGCATTGTTATGTTTTCAGTGTGTGTTGTATCTGATGTACAACTATATTATGAGTAGTAATATAAGTCAGAAATGGAATCAGACATTTTAACTTTAGAGCGAGGGTTTTCAAAATAATACTCAATAAAAAATAATTATGTATAAAGGAAACTTACGTTAAAGTGACATGTTCCACATCATTAGGAAATATCGTATTCATAATCTATGGAACAAGTATTTATGTATGTATGTATAATAGAGATGGTACAATAATACTATTATACAAAATAAAAAAGTAATATGTAATACTTATGTATGGTTAGTTTTCACCCACCCCAATATGTGGTTGGGGGATTTGGATTTTTAAAAAAAGTTCAGAGAAAGAAAATTTAAACAACAACATTGAGTCATTAGATAAACTCTTGTGAAGAAGGGGAAAATAATTAAAAATATAACAGAATAATTTTGCTGCTTAGTAAATGTGGAACATATTTGGCCAACCACAGCCACCCTCTGGACACACTAAAATCTCCCATGAAAAAAAACGACAGAGGGTCTTTAAGACAAACTTAATGAGATAATCAGACACAAACAAGAGTAGTGTCACTGATTAATCACCAGACTGATGTGAATTATCCATCATCTTTAGAAAAACAATTCTGTTAATCATTTTCAAGTAACAATCAAAATTTAGTAACAAATATTTGCAAAAGTTGACTTGTTGAAGGAACTCAAAAATTCTACTTAATCTCTAATTATTTTCCTTCAAGTCAGCAGACGTTTCTTTGCTAATCAAAGTTTGTGAGGATGAATGTGTGAGTAGCTTGGTGGAACATGGAAGTAATGAAATGCTTTCATAATGCTTAAAGACAGCCAACTGGCTGGCTACTGCCCAGTTAGCCATTTTGGGCACTCCCTCTGTCAGGTCTACTTTATCTGGTGCGTGGGTTCAGATGGGGAAGAAGTAACATATACAAAGGTTGACAGCCACGTCCCAATGTGCAGTTTCTGTCAAGATGAACAAGCAGGGTGAGAACAGATCTATGGTAGTAGGTGACCCTGTAGCAGTGCTGAAGCAGGTAGCATGCATTGCATAGCATAGAATGATATCTTCAGTCTGTGTGAGACCCTCAGTTTCTCAAAACCTCAACCAGGTGCCACTCCCCTCATATTACACTGTATGCAGGAGAATTATCAGTGAAAACTGAGCAATAACCTCTTAGAGGGTCTCACTGTCAAGGATCATGTGGTGGAAGACACTGACATTAAATAGGCATGTACCATCACAGCAACTGCCTGTGCTGATGTGATTAAGGGTGCTGTAAAGGCTGATATATGTCATTGACAAAAACAGCCAGCCCGCGTTTTGCACTGTCATTGGTACTGTCTTCTCTTCAGTGGAGGCTATTGTCTACCAACACAGGAGTGTCAATAGCTTCAAAAATGTTCCTTGCAAACAGAGACACAATTGTCTTTCCAGCACTATGAGCATCATTTCCTGTATGTGAATTCTGTAACCCATTACATGGGTGCAATTTTATCTACTTTGCTTCTTCTACCCTTCTATTGTGACAGTGGGGCCACACAGGATTAGCCAAGTGGTCTAAGGCACTGTAGTCATGGACTGCGTGGCTGATCCCAGTGGAGGTTCGAGTTCTCCCTCGGGCATGAGTGTGTGTCTTTGTCCTTAGGATAATTTAGGTTAAGTGGTGTGTAAGCTTAGGGACTGATGACCTTAGCAGTTGAGTCCCATAAGATTTCACACACATTTGAACCTTTTTTTTTTACAGTGGCAACTGATCTGTGGGGTAGGAAAAGCAGGATTTACAGACGCGAATGTGGAAGCATCGGTGTTGTGTGGGTTGGGGAGCATTTGGCTTTTGGGTAGCAAGCCTACCACTAGAGTTTGACACTGAAACATTTTCTTCCATAGTCTTCCAGTTGCCATGACCACTACTCTTATTTCCTTATGACAAGATCACCTGAAGGTGGAGGATTTTGATTGTTTTTGGAGAGTTGGCTCGTGCATATGTTTCTGTTGATGTTGCAGGCAGTGAGGAGCTGGTAATTATGATGATAAATAATCACTCAGCACTTGCTACAAATACTTTTATTCTTGCAGCATATACACAATGGATGTAGCATAGAATAAAAGTATTTGTAGCAAGTGCTGAGTGATTATTTATCATCATAATTACGAGCTCCTCACTGCCTGCAACATCAACAGAAACATATGCACGAGCCAACTCTCCAAAAACAATCAAAATCCTTCACCTTCAGGTGATCTTGTCATAAGGAAATAAGAGTAGTGGTCTTGGCAACTGGAAGATTATGGAAGAAAATGTTTCAGTGTCAAACTCTAGTGGTAGGCTTGCTACCCAAAAGCCAAATGCTCCCCAACCCACACAACACTGATGCTTCCACATTCGCGTCTGTAAATCCTGCTTTTCCTACCCCACAGATCAGTTGCCCACTGTCAAAAAAAAAAAAAAAAAAAAGGTTCAAATGTGTGTGAAATCTTATGGGACTCAACTGCTAAGGTCAGTTCTCTTCTCTTTAGAGAATTGATCTGGCAAAGAGACAGTTCTTCTTGCTGCCGTATAGGGCAGCAATATTATTGGGGGTTAGAGCCAGCGGTTTGACATCCCCACACTGTTTTCACCACTGTAACAGCATAGGCCAGAAATGCTGGGATTTGGTGACCTACAATTAATCTGAGAGTCCACTGAATGTGATTCCTTTCATTATTTTTACTTATTACAATCTTTCTCTGCTTGGAAAATAGGGTAATCACTTCTCAAATCTGAGAGGTATCTGAAGTAGTCAATGTGCACCAATGAGGTACATGCTGCCTGCTTCATGTGTGCCTCAACATATTTACTGTAAGATGTCTTACCCTTGCAAGTCATTACCATAAGACCCAACTAGTGAAATTTAAAACATCACATGGTGCTGATGATGAATGCCCTAACCACTGCACACATTACTACCTGTGTTTACATACTGTGGTAAATAGGAATGCCAAATCATAATAAATGTAACAGTTTTTCCAGGTCTTTATTGTTCCTACTAGTGACTTGTACTGCACCCATGATCCATTGATAAGCTGCTTCATATTTTAAAATCATGTCCATGAGGTCTCTACATATTACCCTATATACTATTTGGAGCATAGAAGCAAGCCTCACTGTTCCCTTTTCTATAAGTAGTATGCCATTAAACAGGCCCATTATTAAAGTATATTGTCAAAATTCAAACAACAGAAACTCCAGGGAAGGATATCAACAGTGTAGGAAAAGACACATTGCTGCTTACCATAAAGTTTATATGTTAAGTTAGAGACAGACACAATTAAAACACACTTAAACACAAGCTTTCAGCCACAGCCTTCATCAGATAAAGAGAAACACGTCATTCATTCACACAAGCAAGCACATCTCACGCACACATGACCACCACCTACAGCAGCTCAGCCAAAATGGGGGAGTTGGGGAAACCTTCTCAGAAGATCCCTCCCTTCTCCCATCATCAAAACGATATCCCTAGATACTGGAGCCCTGACAGTTTTATCATAGCTTTCAAATAATTATTTAAGAACTCTGAATCATTATAACTGTTTTTCATGGAAGTGAGGTATTTAATGGCTCACGAGGACTTTTTAATATCTGCTGTTTTCCACTTGTTTTGTGAGACATTGATATGATGTAGGTACCTCTGGAAATGTCTTTTCAAAATTCAATTTTAAAATGTTGAGAATTTAGAGATTTTCACATTTACATCAGTTTCTCCATATAATTCATCTCAACTTTGGTTTGCTTGTTATTTTGAAATATCTTCTATTTTTATTTCTGATAGTTGTCTTTCACAAACTTGCAGTTTCGGGGATTTTCTGATGCCAGATTTTACTGTTGTTATTTGCCAGAAATGGTCTGACAGCCAAAGATATTTTTCAGCTACATCACACTTTTCCCTGTCCATGTTTTTATTACACCATTGACCAACAGGGACATGCGAAAACTCTGAAGAATATTGATGAGGGTTTTGTTTTCATATTTGTGTTTATGTCTCCACAGATAGGTTTGTTTACTTTAGTGTCTGAGGCTTTTAGAACTTCTGTTAATTTATTGGAAAAAGTTCCCACACTACTACTAGGAATTTGATACACACACAATATGATTAATTTTCTGGTTGTATCAAGCCCTGTTAATTCAGTAGCTGATATTTCAAAATGTTTGTCTTCACTTATTATAGTAAGGACACACCTTGATTTGAGCCACATCTCTTTTCTTGTATAAATTCACAATCCTCAACCCTTTCGAAGTAGCCCTGCGGTAAGGGTCTGTCCTTACTTACAATGCTAATAATACATGTTTGATTTCTGTGTCTTTACACCAGTGCTCAGTGACAGAAACTACTGTGCAGTACAAGGACTGGATTTCACCTTCAGACTGTTGTATTTTATGTTTTATTGATTGTATGATTTGATGAAAAGTTGTTAAGTCTCTGGAATGTCCCATGATACTTCTTCCGATGGGTTCTTGTTTTCTTATGACATGTAAAAATATCCATATTGTAATCTATTGTATTAGATTTTTTTATCTGCTGCAGATACTCTTTAGTTGGGGAAATCTGTTATCTGGATTTATTATAAAAAGGATCTGATTCTCCTGTGTATGACAGCAAATATTTCATCATGCTTGGCCCGAGGTACACCCCATATACTATGGTGAATCTACTGTACCAATCTTCTCTTCCTCTTCCTGCTTAGGACTAGGCCATGTCTAGTGAGACACCATGATGGTATTGACTGGCATGACAGCAACATGTGTGAACCTGGCTTCCATCACTGCCTTCTGTAACCCCACATTAATCTGCCTCAAAGTTCCATAAAGGTGTGGCTGATCGTGACACTGGGACAACTCATCAAAGTGTGCATTTGTGCCATGTGTCAGGGAAACTGTCTTCTCCAGGTCACCACCTATGTCTTATGCCCCATTCCTGTCCAAACTGTTTCTGACCCCTACCCACAATCACCACATGGTCATCTTTTGTGAAATCAGTAACTAAAGACCTTAAATCCTCCATCATTTGACAAAGCCCTGAATTTACTTTGAATATACTCGTGACCTTGTATGCTACCCTAATTTTTCTGTAACTGAGGCCTACATCTTGCCCATGCCTACTACCTAGCAGCACCACATTTTTTCTTCCCAACTCGTTGTATACTCCTAGGTTTCCTGACATTGTTTGAAATGCATTGTACATTTCATGTTGCTAGTCCTACCCAAGGCTCTGCTCCACTGAACTCTGGCAGAAGTAAATACCTGTTTTTTGCGTTTTTTCTTCCTGCCCACTGCCAGTTCTTAACTACTGTCCTCCCCTTTATCTCTCTTGATCCTGATCAATTCCTACTTGCTTCCTTTTCTGTTCTTCAAACAAAATGTTCCTACTGCATACTCTGCATTTCCAGGAGTTTTCCCAGTGTTCTCCCCACAGCATCTCCTCCCCGCCCCGCCCCCTCCCACCTTAGTGAGAATATTTTCTACAAGACTGGCAACAAATCACCCTACTCGCTATTCTATAACAGCTCCTGCATCTCTCACTCATGATTGAATTCCACAGAAGAATTAGTTCAAATTTGTCAAGGACGTGAGATTGGCTGTAAGTACACACACACACACACACGCACACACGCGATGATAAATTGTTTTCTGTTGTTGCCGCTGTTTACGTTCTGTTTTAGAGGTACAGCGGCAGAAGAATTAATTACTAATTGCTTTGGTTTTGGAGAATCATGTTATAAAGAATGTCTAGATATGTTTTTAAACGTTAGCAACTCAGAAATTGTATGCCTACATCACGTCTGTCTAACCAGTAACAAATACGAACTGTGTTGATAAAAATGAATTAAAACGTTTAATTACTCTTTTCTGGTAAGAACAGACAGAATAGACACTACTGGAACTAACTGCTGCCTTGTTTTAACGAAATTTAAATTATTAAGAAAACTTAAGCAGATATTTTAATGTTTATGTAACACAATATTTCGGCCTACGTCGCGAGTATTGGGATTTCTATTAAACGAATTGCTTTTAAGAAAAAGTATTACTGAAAACGCTAAATATTTATTTCGTAACCAGAACGGACACTACAGCAAGTATACAAAATAAGAGCTCCTACTTCTTAAGGCACTCCTGCACCCACACAACATTTAAGTCATTACAGATAAACTGAAAGTAGATCAATAAATAGTACGTAATTTTTAAGTGAATTAGTCATTCCATTGAAGTATTTGGTAATTATAACAGTAATTCATAGGTTGCAATATACCTACTTCTAACTTTACATACAATTAAGGAAAAAAAAGAAAAAAAATATTTAAAAAAATAAAAAAATTAAAAAAAATAAAGTTGTTATATTAACTTAAGTATGTTGTTAAATTAACCTAATTATGTCATGTGTTGGAAAATTTGACTCGTTCCACATCATTACGAAATATCGTATTCATGATCCATGGAACTAGTATTAATCTAATCTAATCTAATCTAATCTAATCTAGACGCAAATACTATATTAATGAAATACCTCATGTGTCATGTATGGAAAATACGACTGTCTTCATAACGTTTTTGTTATCAGTATGATTTTTATATTCTTCACTTCTTTAGGTCTAATGAGTCAAGCTACATTTTATAAACATAAAAATATTGAGTCAAGTGAGGACATTGTAAACAAGTAGGCCTGTCTATTCTTATTAGATTATTGCTTCTATTCCGTAGCAGAATATTTTGGATGTTTGAGATACAGGGACTAGAAACAAGATAGTGAAGCTAATGAAAATAGTGCAAGCTGTTTGGTGGATAAAGCTTACATTTATGTCTCTACTGACATAATACAGTATTTTTACTGTGCTGTTTTGGTTTGTGTTTGTTCTGTGTCTTATAATCTGGAAAGATTTATTGGATGAATAAAAGAAATAAACTCTGTTGCCATCTGCGACATCGTAAGCTTTTATTACCGACATACGTAACATTTCCAATCACATTATTTGCGAAGTGTAGTTTTCCTGAAAGATCACGTTATATTAAGCGATTAATTTGATGCTAATTGGCTCACATTATAATTAACAGACAGCACGTTTGTATTTCGCTTTCATTTATTATTTTAAATCATTTGTGATTTTTTGTTCCGCTTGTTGTAAATACCATTAGGTACCGGAAATCCATTTTAAGTTATAGGCACTTCTACTTCGTCAATAACGTACAGTTATAATCGTAGTCGTGTCTGTAAACGTTTACATTAATACCTGAAACTTAAAGTCTTTGCATTATACGTTGGAAATTGTTCATTTTCTAGTTCTCGTTCTAGGAGTAACATATCTGCGACGATGTGTATCGTTTTGCTCCGGTTGGGCGGAGCATCTTGCTGATCAGGGGTGGAGCTTAAGTGGGGTGGGCGGGGACTGTGTCGGGATCTTCGCAGGTTTTAAGCTCATGTGCTAAGGGCACGTAGTGCGGGGTGAGTGTCGCAGGGAGGTAGAGTGGGGGGGATCCTCGCTGGGATCTTCGCAGGTTTTAACGTTTGCTCTCAAAGGCAGGGCAGAGGGGAGGCCGACCATTACGAGTCGGCATGCGAAAGCGTCCCACTGGGGGAGACGCGCCGCCGGAGCAGGTAGGCGGGGCCTTTGAGGGACGGCTCCTCGTTGGCGCTGAACGTTAGGTCGACGCCACTATGTCGAGATGAGCTGGGGCCTAAGGGAGCCTTCCCACGAATCTTAACGTTATCTGGGGCTTTCTAAGAAACGCGGTTAAGCTAGTGGTTCAAATGGCACTGAGCACTATGGGACGCAACTGCTGTGGTCATAAGTCCCCTGGAACTTAGAACTACTTAAACCTAACTAACCTAAGGACATCACACACATCCACGCCCGAGGCAGGATTCGAACCTGCGACCGTAGCGGTCGTGCGGTTCCAGACTGTAGCGCCTTTAACCGCTCGGCCACTTCGGCCGGCTGTTAAGCTAGTGCAATGACCTTTTCCCGCACGAGGGCGAACAGAGAGACACGATTAGTGGGTTCAATTTTGAACGGAGTTTCAGTTTATTCCACAGAACATTCTAGGCGCAGTAAGGCGCAGAATGTTTTAATTGGCTGGAAGAAGTCAGGAAATAATAGTGGGAGCGAAATGTGCTGGTCTAGAGCCACGGGATTAGGCAGCTCGACAAATAGCGTGGGGGTGCTGATTTTTGCAGAGGGAAGCTTTTGGAGCTGTTATCGAGGAGAAGCGTCTTAGCTCTTGTAGCAAGCGGACGTCTTGCTTTCGGCTCTGCTGTAGGAGAGTAAATTCTTTTCGGTGTGCTGTGCAGAACTTTGAATAAGTCTGCCAGCTGCAACTGAAACTAGTATTCAGCTAGGGACACTGTCACGTTTTACTGTTAGAGACAGGCTGATTCCGCTAATTACGTTTGGGAATACTGTCTCACAGGACGGAGACAGGAGCAGAGCAATTTCGTTGAGCCACACTTTATTGAAGACGTTATTGGATTCCGCCTTTGGGCTGGAGAGTCCCGTCTTAACGAGTGCGAGACGATTGGAAAGAAAGCAGAATTAGCTTTTGAACAGCAGTTTACGAACAGGAAGCCTGTTCGCGAAAATAAATTCATTTTTGCTGCAATTGAGGCTCCTCGACGACGCTGACGCCATCGGCAGCTTGCTGACCTGTCCACGATGCTGCATTTGGTAAAGTGATGCTCAGATTCGGCATTTAATCCGATATTACGCACGCCTGTGATTACCAGAGCTCAGTTTTCCAGCCACGCTCTTATTGTGAATATGTTAATTGCAGTAGGTTTGTCTGACGTATTTTATGCCGTCTGACACGGGGAGAGAGTAGAAAATAACATGTACAGATACGTTATCCGACCTTAAGAGTTAGTTTGGGAATTTAAGGGCCATTGCCATTACTAACTTAATTTTATCACTTAAAATGTATGTCATTGTTCTGTTTGATGTTAGGAAGATTGGTGTTCAATAAATGTGTTCAATGCTATCCTTGTTTGTTTAGTAGTAATAAGTTCCCTGAACACTATTTAGTTATTAAATATTAATCAAAATTAGTGAAGGGGCAGATTTAATTAACAGTTTGCGTCTCATAACAGGCCTTCAGCCAGAGCCAACGACCCGATCCAGTAAGCAAAGTGAACAAGTAAAAGTATTAGGGTCCCTAATCATCATTATATTGAAAGAAACCCCTTCCAATATAACAAGTGTATAATTTAGCTGCATTTTCTGAAGCAGTTCAATCATGGTGATAGAATACGTGCTTCAGCGGCTCTCAAGCCATTTTCTGCATGATCAGTTATCACATGAGTAGCTTTGCTATCATTGTGTCGAAATTTTATGACACTTGCGTTAGCAGCTATTAAGTTCTCACACTCCCCCGCACACCGCGTCTCCAAAACAACATAATCTAATGAAACCTAACAGAACACCTACTGCACCTCTTTCAATCAGCTTATATTCTTCATAACTCCGTCCATGGAATTCAAATTCAGATGAACTGTCTCCATTTTTCGAAGACTTAATGCGCCACTTCCACTCGGTATATCACATCTTTTTTATGGAAAAGGTATGACATCACAGACTGTATCATACCATTTCTTAAGTACTGCGTATATGACAGGTAGATTGGGGTAGTGGTTAAGGGGGTCAGTTTATAATCCGCAGGTAATTCTGCCACTTCCATGAATGTTCATTGGCGCTAAGCAGTATTAATTTAGTAGCACATCGAGCATTATTACAAATTCATAATTTAAAGAATTCATAAGTATATAACAGAGGATGTAGTGGACTCAGACGCTCGCCTGCATTTACAGTTTTTCTCTTTATGTACTACGATTTATGTTTAGCATTAAGAGAAAATGATACCTCATTTCTGCTTTCGGCAGTATTGCCGACCTGCCTGCTTGTAAATAAGGAGACCATAAATCAATTTGTTCCCGTCTCTCGACGTAAAAAAAAAATATATATATATTTTTTCTTTATTGCTTTCATCAGCATTGACGTCATGCACAAAGTCACCAAAAAGTATGTTTCATGTTTGTCTTAGTCTTTTAGGTCAATGGTTGTACAATAATTTAAAATCAAGGGTCTATGTAACGAGTTTTACGTATAATCTGCTCCACTTTTTATAGAGGAAGAAATAAGACGAACGAATTTTCATCCTCTTCGAGAGAATGCATAACGTTCATTAGTCATAGACAAAACGTTCTCCTTCACAAGAAAATAATTCAGTAACATGGCCAGTTTCTGTACTCTTCTACAACTGCATTTAGCCACCGGGGTACACAGGCCACGAGTTTCCGGATGAGTCAATTGTTCTGTGACAATTCTTCCCATTCTTCGTGAACTGCCAGTTTAACAGCTCACGTCGCTGATCATTTCAGACTACAGTTTTACATAGTTCGCTCTTTTTACAGGAGAACAGCCTGGATGAATATTTGGCCTACCGAAAGAATCAGACAAACAAAAGGATACATTACGCTGTCCAGAATTCGCTGTATTAAGGACTAGGAAACGGACAGTCCACTTGCCACAGTATGCCGCAACCGTCAGCTGAAATGTATCTCCAAATTGTGACAGCTCTTGATTCTCACTTTTGCTCTGATGTAGATATTTGCTGCCGTACCTCGCTTCACTTGGTCTATACACATAGACTGAGATATTTTGCGCTGAAGAAAACATTTTCTCGATCGTAGATATTGTAATGTTGATGCATTAATTTGTTCTGAAAGCGGTGCTGATATTCAAGACAATAAAAGCGGGTTAAATGCTGTGAGCTATCTGGGGAAGTTAACCTTGCGTTACTGAGCAACTGTTTCACCACGTATCCAATCTTCCTTACCAAATTCCCAACCAGACTAACATTAGATATTTTAGATGTTAACCTGTAATAAAGGTGATTAAATTTTCAGTTAGGCTGAACTCAAGAAACCCATTGTCCTACAGTCTTAGCAGAGACACGCTTAGCCGGAGATCTTACCACTTCAGACGCTCGCCCCGGACAGACTGCTGGGCCCCTCCTGAAGGTGCTTCACAGATACAAACGGAAGTGACCAGAGAGGCAACTTCCTATACCAACATGACAAGGGATGGACAGGACCATACCAAGAATAGAAACCTCTTTGCTTTTAGAAACCGTAGCTACCAGTTCCGACATTGGTCCTACTGTTCTCTAGCAGAAAGGCTTGTCTGCTACCATCAAGCATGCAACTGGAAATACATTTGCTCATTCATCCTTCCACACAGAAGGGAAGGGGGATGACAGTATCTTATCATATACAGTATATAAAAGAAAGCTGATGTAGGTTCCGTATGAGACTGTGTGACATGAATTAAGTATAAACTGTGTTTTAAAGTGTAGTGGTGTGACAGATCGTTCTTGATTATGTGTCAAAGTAGCGCGTTCCACTGCTCAGTCTACTCCCAGATGGAGTCAGAAACACCACAGTAAATTTAGAGGTGGAATGTATGCTGTAAATGACAACAGTTTTAAGAAATTAACATGAAAGGAATCTAACAGAAACAATTCATAACCCCAACGCTCCAGGAAAAGACTGTGCAGGAAATTTTCTGGCCATGCTAGGACATTCCCAAGCAGGCTTCTCACACCCAACTTAAACCAAAAATCTAAAGAAAGGGCAAAAGGTCACCAGCTACTTGTTAAAACACAACAATTTCAACACATCTTTAGAATCTACCAGTTTCAGAGAAAAAAAAAATCTGTGACACTCATTTAAAAGATAGTGTAGACCTCATTCGGTCAGCAAGTAAAAACAATGGTCCCTGTATCATTAATATGAAAACAATTTCTGGCTGTTACCCTTATGGAGTTCACCAATATTTGCTCATTGCAAGAGCCAGCGGATCACAGGAAAATTTATGACTGTTTATTAACGAGAAAAAATTTATGAAAATAGCAAAGGTGCCACAGCAATTAAAAAAACCATGAAAATAACATCAGTATTATGAAGCAGAACATTACAATGCACAATCTGAGAAAGCAAAAAAAAAAAAAAAAAAAAAAAAAAAAAAAAAAAGGGATGATAAGAGAAAAAATATGTTTTACAAAGTGGTTATCGCAAAAAAAATTCTATATCTTATAAAACTAATAATTTGTAGAATTAAAATAACTTTGTGGCACTAATTTAATCACTCTACTATATTTCAGTTAGTTAGCAAACAATGATCACTGTGTCGTTATACTGAAACTACAATTAATTGATTGTTACCCTTATGGGGTTCCTCACAATAAATATGCCCCATGCAAAGGCTAATCGATCACAGTCCAATGAGAATGAACAGCTATCTGACTGATAAACAAAGCAATGCCACAGGAACGAATTTACGAATCAAGATATCACAAATCTAATACATCACACAAAACAAACATTGATAAATAAAACAGCTCTGAAAGTACAATATTCAACGTCTAAAAGAACAATAACTAAAACACCTGCAAAATACAAGAGTCTAGGTCTAAAAAAAATAAATAAAACACCTGCAAAATACAAGAGTCAGACTAATAAAAAAACACCAATAAATAGAACCCCTGCAAAATATATGAGTCAAAGTTTCTCTGAAAGAAACACATGTATATGCATTGGGCTAAGAACCGTATAATCACTGTTCACTGGCACACTCAGTAGTTCCACTGTTCCGAGGCATAATATAAATGGGGGTGGGTTCGTCGCCGCAGCTGTCAGTGGGGATTTTTGTCCATCTGTTGCGTGCAATCCCGCCGGCTCTGCCCTCTCGTGAAGTTTCTCTTAGTGGCCCGTGTCACGTACATCTAGATTCGGTTCCATGTTTGTGTTGTCAAATTCGTGCGGTATCCTCGTTTGACTCGCCAGGTTGATATTACTGGGCAAGGATGAAACTTAATGGCTCTTCTCTGTGCCACCCTTAGCGACCAGAGAACGTCGAACCATGGTTTACTGTCGCTTTACAGTGGGCATCTGCCAGGAAACGTTAATAGGCGTCGTTGAAGTCTGCCAGTTTCTCTGGACAGTAAGTGTCAAAAGGCTGAAAGGCTCCACGCCCCTTGTGTTGTTAAATTCTTGAGTTATACTCAATTGGCTCGCCGGTTTGATATTCCTGGGCAAGGATGAGACTTAGTGGCTCTTCTATGTGCCACCCTTAGCAACCAGAGAACACCGAACCATGATTTAATGTCGCTTGACAATGGACTTCCGCCAGGAAATGTTGACAGGCGTCGTAGAAGCCTCCAAGTTTCTCTGGTCAGTACCTGTCAAAAGGCTCCATGCCTCTTTATCCCCTGTGTTCTGTCGATTCACCGTGGCCGTCTCGTCACGGTCGCGTGGTGTGGTGCGTTGCCAGCAGATGGATTTCCGCGCAGGGGACCGCTTGGCCATCTCAGGTCATCGCCTCCACGAAGGGTCGCACTGGTGCGGCCGGCCATTAGTTCCGGGTGCAAGGGAAAGTGTTTGCCCCACACTCTTCTTTTGTTGTCGTGCACGCTCCAGAAGTGGCCTGGCTCACAGTGTGAGACTTCATTTTTTTAAAATAAAAAAGTTACATGAATCGACAGTATAAAAATAAAAGTTAAATGACTTGACAAAATAAAAAAATTAAAAGTGAAATGACTTGACAGTATAAAAATAAAAATTAAATGAACTGACAATATAATATCTAAATCCACATCACTAATGTGGTATGCTTCAAATTTAAACAATTTACTTGCGTTTTAATAAATCAAACGCTACTTATTAATTCACTAAAATGAATAGGATTATGCCTTGTGCAAGTATAGGTCAGGACAGCATAGGTTTCACATGTTGTTTACACATACACACATGCATACCTGTTGTATATTCTACAAACTAACTACCCATAAACATGAATTACTCAAAATTTTACTTCAATCCACTACAATGTAATCCAGCAAGCTACTTCAATGCTACTTCAACACAGTGTTTATACCACTACAACATAGTTCTGATTCGTTCTGATAAGAGACTAGCAATTATACATTTATCATACTCATATGTCTATACATGAAACAGGAAGACAATTTCACATCCATACCCGAGGCAGGATTGGAACCTGCGACAGTAGCGGTCGCGCGGTTCCAGACTGTAGCGCCTAGAACCGCTCGGCCACTGCTGCCGGCAGTCTCCATGGTTTCCCTTAACATCTGAGCTTCATGATGAACTCAGCCTTCGGTTGTTTATCGCCTTGTATTTTGAGCAGTACCATATCCTAAGGTGTCAAAATCTGTTTCAACTAATAACCTCCACAGCTAAAGGAACACAACGTGTTATACGACTTAAGCAAAGTATGATACAGTGGTATCGGACGCGAAGGTCGTCCTGGCTCGGACTGTGCCGAGTTTGGTTTTTAACCTTTACCTACCTGGATAATAAGCTTTTCTCATTCGGCAAATATGTGAACGTTGCTGCTTAAGATGGTTTATGATTAAGCTAAATCCCTTCACCTACAACTTCGTAAAAAGAAATCGTATTAACTGCACTGACCAGCGGTTTGTGGAGTGATTACTGCCGATATTTTGCCGCATGTCGCTGGTTAGAAGCATAAGCTTACTGAGCAGACAACTGATCTCCCGGAAGGAAAGGAGGAATGAAGTAAGACCTCTCAAGTCGAAGGGTGGTTCAAAAATGGCCCTGAGAACTATGGGACTTAACATCTATGGTCATCAGTCCCCTAGAACTTAGAACTACTTAAACCTCACTAACCTAAGGACGTCACACAACACCCAGTCATCACGAGGCAGAGAAAATCCCTGACCCCGCCGGGAATCGAACCCGGGAACCCGGGCGCGGGAAGCGAGAACGCTACCGCACGACCACGAGCTGCGGACTCGAAAGGTGGTGTGACTTATTTCAGTACTAATAAAATCAAATGAAATGAACAGGGACGTTGGCAGTAGGAGGTCACTGTTGGTCCAGTAGGACCGTTGCAGTACATGGTTCTCGAAATGATGCAGAGCCAGTTTATGTTGAGAATATACAGAAATGGAAGTCACAGGGCTATTAAATTCTGCAATTCGTATTCATTGCTTACACATGAACTTACTGTTGCAGTATACTTATAGAGCTCAATAAGTCAACTGCATATTATCCAGTGAGAATGATCAGTGGTAAAGAGTCTTCGCTACTTCAGATTACTGAAACTGGTGTTCCACAGAGTTAAAATTTCTGATAGGCTACTATGAAAGGGTACAGTACCGCCCGACATTGAAAATAGGTACAACATTCTTCGTTATTCTTGTCAGTACAACATATTTTTTGTAAAAATAACTCAATTTCAATTAATACAGCGAAGCCGGATACCACTGTCGGAAAGAATGACAATTTATTTATTTAATTGATCACATGTGCACTCCCACAAAATAAATCCCTACATCCAGTTTGGTAAGATCTGTGAAATGAATGAGTGTATGGTCGTCTGCTAACTGCAGATAGTGAATGTGAATATATGATCATCTTTGAGACGATCCCTTGGCCACCTTTGGTGGAACCAAAGAGTTGAAACTTACCGGAGCTTTGAGCGCCTGAAATGTGGCTGACCAATACGGTAGCATGGTCTTCCCCCACCTCGACAGAGGTGCGAGATGACCTGAAGAACGGCTATGTTTCAGCACCCTACCGCTGGATCTAGTGTTGGTAAGACCTGTCTTAGGTGTGCTCCGTAAGGACAAAAGAGTGGAGACATGGTATGCATGTGAAATACTTAAGAGTAGTTTAGAATAATAATTTCTCTATTTCAGGAACTTTTGTGGGGAGAATTAAATGTCAGGCAGGTAATATTAATGGGATCGTAGTAATCTTCGGAAGTGACCAACGGTCACAATGAAACCACGTGTAGCAATAAGTTGAAATACTTCCGAGTGCTTAAGTTAATCTGAATTACTGGCGTGTGTACTATAAGTTGGAAATATTTAAGAAATGGCGTGTGCAGGACTTGAAATTAGAGACGAGTACTTCCACGTGGTGAGTACTGTGTGAGTCTCAATCTGTGTATGAGACAAAGGATAAAGAGAAGTACTCGTCCATGGTATCAGTTGAGGACTCGCGTGTGTGATGAATATGTTCTTAATATTACTTTGCGTGTTATGTTTCCGTGTGACGCTTGATTCAAACTATAATACTCTGAGAGAGAAGCAAGGCGAGTCAGCCGTCTATCCAGCAACGCCACTTGGCTTGCATTGCACAGGAAGACGTGCATATAACGTCCAGAGTTCGTAGTAGGATAGAAAAGTTACGAAGTGGGGCAGTGTCGTATGGCACTGGGATGAATACTAATTGAAGTGGGGAAGCTGAAAGTGATGTGATTATAATGTTGTGACTATTCCTTATGTTGTATTCCATGTTGCATGTAATTTAAGTATGTGTGGTTTGCATGGGAGAGTAGCAAGGTAGTTTCAGAGGTAGTGGGTTATGCATGTTCCTTTTGTACCGCTCGGTCTGGAGGAAAGTTTCGTGATGATGGTTGTGAGGGTCGAAGTGTGAGATATAGCAAAAGATCCACCATCCTATCCAGAAAGTGCACTGTAGCGTTAAAGAATTACGAGACCATAAGATAGAGAATCACTAATGCAAAGCCATGCCCTCTGGCCGGAATTTCTCATGTGTTATTGTTGTAGGTTACAGAATTTGTGTGTTTAGGTTATAGAATTTATCAGAATAAATAAGATAGTGAAAAGAAAAAGATTGGTGGCCTTTTCCTTCGAATTGTATGTTGTCATGATATCCAGAATTTATAATGTGTGCGCCATTCATATTCAGTGCGATGGCCACGTGTTGATAAAAGCCGTTAAATAAGAAAGAAAATGTGGTATTGCCAGTGCGTAGTGAACAGTCAGTGTTGTGTAAATCACTAATAGTCAGATGTGCATTTCCGTTGCGTAATATCCAAGCAGGAGAATAAATTTTAACTTAACTGTGAGTACTAGAATTCATGTTACTTGATCAATAAAAAATGAATCCACTCGCTTGGCAGACCACTCATCTTGCAGGCCTGACTGCTTGATGCCACAGTATGAGCAAGGCATGTGGGTGCCTCTCAACTAAGTGTAAGCCTCTGAGTCGGATGTCTGCTTTGCAACGTTGAAACTACAGTTAGATTATTTCTGCGAAAATATAAACTCGGACCACGTAAAATGAGTTTACTGCGACGAAAACACTTGATCTTCTGCGGTATTGTCTTCCTTGCGCTAAATGAAATAGGTGACGTCGACCAAGTCATCTAGAGAGAATGGTTCTGATATATAACAGAAAACATTAACATTCACTGGCAGTGTAAGTGGTGTTTACTGCCAGTTGTAGCATTTTACTAGCGTCATTGCTAAGCGCAGGTAAATGATGTAGACTAACCCAATTCCTATTATGAAGTAACGTCTTCATCAGTTCATTTAGTTTCATTGCAATCTACGAATAATTGGAGATGTCGCACAATTACTTAATAAGTATTCCGTAGATGTGGAAGGAACTAAATAACTAATTGTGACCGTCCACTTGCCACAGAACGCCGCTACCGTTCTCTAAGGACTAAAAAAATATCGGTTTTGGTCAACCTATTCTAAAAGTGACCAACAAGCATTAAAATATTCCTCCAAACACGTGTACGGCAGCAGCAGAACGAAGAAGTTAATAGCGGTAATGACAGTATTAATCTAAGTATTTGGTATCTTCATACTTTGCAATCATATTTCTCAGTCTAAGAAATTTTTTGAAATAGGAAACATTTCAAAATGGCTTCGAATAGATGCTATAGATTCTAAAAGCGTCCTTACATCGTGTTAACATGAGATCTGCATTATTTGCCTATCAGAAACCTGCAGATAATTAACCAGTTAATAGAGAACTAAATTTTTTCACCGTATCTAATCTGTACTCTAATCACATTATACGTTACGACACACTCAGGAACTTAGCCAATGTGGTCTTCGGTGGTCTCTTGGACTGATCCTAGGGTCTTAGTTGCGAGGTGTGGGTTTGAATCCCACTTCCATCATGTATTTTAAGCACACACGAACAGATCTCCTTCACGTTTAGTAATACTAAATGAAGAACGTTAGGTTGCACCATAGGTTAGAATACAGAATAAAAATATCGTATCCCTTCGCTACCAACTGGGCCAGAGTCGATTTTGTGTGGGCTGCAGCAGAAGCGGAAGTTGCGGCAAGCAGGAATTGTGTCGCCAGTGAACTTCCTTACACTAGAATCTTCATTGTATTAGGTAAACCACGGGTCACTTCAGCTCACAGAGCTCTTATTTTTGAACTCGAGCCATTGTAATATTTGGTGCTGGACTGGGATTCGAATCGAGTCTCCTCGTACATGGTATCTGATCCGCACGAGACAATATAGTTCAATAATTTCGTTGTTTTCCGCAGAGTTGCAAACTACTCTGTGTCTCCACGAAAGGCGCGTATGTGGGTTTGAATACTGGTCCAGTACAAAAATATTAATTATTTCATTCCAAGCCCCAGCATATGCACACCGAAGTACTAAAGACAAATAATTTTCATTTTTAGTTTTTCTACATGTGCTCTCAACAGTAACGATAGGTGCCGTTATTTCTAGTCAAATATGTATGCTTCTCACTACTGGTGAGCGAACAGTTTGTGGATAGAGAAAACGGCGGTAGGTGCCAGGTTCGATTCTCAGTCAGGCAAAGGAATTGTATCCTCATTTGAAATTCTAATATCTCGCTGCTGGTGAAAAAAATCGATACCTAACTTCTGATTTTACTTAGTTAACACTCTGATGGGTTCGATTCCCTGTCACAAAATCTTAAATCATGCTACTTCGTTTTAAACACATGCAAACTTTGTTACTTGATTTTATATTAAATGTTTTTCGTAGTTAGTTAACAGAGAGATAATGGTCTTGAAAGGATTCCAGGCAGAACATAAAAATATTCAGGTTCAGATTTTCTAATTGGCACTGGTAAAAACTTCTGTAAAGGACGAGCCAGTCGGTAGGAAAAGGATTTTTTCCATTACGGCCAAGCCACGGCCAGCAGTGCTTGCTGCCTGTAAATTCTTTCGTCCGACGGTCTAGCAACAGGAAGTCAGCACCAAGGAAGGGCACCTTGAACACGTGCCTCCCTTGCGTGCTGACCAGGTAACGCCGCCCCAGGCGTCGCTCTGGACTTAGTTTTCGCAGACACCAACCTTCGCCATACTTTACCTTCTGTCTCACCCTCACCTCCCTTGGCCCGACAAGTATAGCTTTTGCCAATAAATGGCCTGACAGAAGAAACTTTGTCCTCGTCTTTCCAAAACGCCCACAGCTGTCCCATCCACTCATCCTGTACACTTCGATACTTCAATATTCGGTTTGCCTAGTCATCAATGACGAACGTTGCTGTGATCGAGTCTCGATCAGGCACAACAGTTTTGCTTCATTGAAATGGCTATAGGTGCTTGGTTTCAATCCAGATACAGAACAAAAACTTTGTCATGTCGTTAAAAGTTCACACATGTGGATAAATAACTGCTCAACCTTGAGTACAGATATTTTGTTGGTGATACAATGTTAATGTTGAGAATTCCATAGAGTGCTTGCCACTGTTAATTGAGTTGCGTTTATCTGGTTAGTTTACCATCCTGTTTATGACAAACCACTTGTATCAGTAAAGACATTTCACATGGGTAGGAAAACTTTTAAAGACCAAAAATTGTCAGAGAAAATCTTAGGAGTCCAGATATGATCTCAAAATATCTTGCTAACAAAAATATATATTTTTGTGTAAAGACTGCTGGAATGACTTACGTGACCGAGTTAGTTAACTCAAACTCGAATTAATGTTTAGTGATTGTGAAATGTGAGCTACTGTCATAAAATAGACACATATTCTAGTATTTGCAATATCATGGTGTTGATCTATGTTTGGAATGTTTACCTTAAAGAACAGTGTTCTCTAGCGATGTTTTGTGGTATCCATTTTGTATAGTCATACGTCTGTACTGCAAAGACAATAGATGACCTGCAAGACAACTATGTTATGTGGGCAGTACGCAAAACAGGGGAAATGTAGTTCAGGTTGTTCGGATGCTTTTGGCTGTGATAGTGCATAGGAAAAGAGAGCGAACCTATCGCAGTTTCAAGCGTCACTCTGTACTATACTCGTGTCTCTGTGATAAACACTCGTCATCCCACACGCCTTACTTCATTGCTGAAGACGTCTCAAAGCCATTCATATACCTGAGTACCTATTATGTATGTTATGACATTCATTAGCAGTATACAGCGGGGCACTGTGTCTAATGCTTTCCGGAATCTAGGTATATGGAATATACCTGTTGCTCTTCATCCTTGATTTGCAGTATATCATGTTAAGAAAATGGGAAGCTGCCTTTCGTTCGAGATACACTTTCTATATCCGTGCTGTTTTGTTTACAGAAGCTTTTCTGTCTCAAGGAGATTTATTCTGTTCGAAATTACATCGTGATCAATAATTCTGCAGCAAACGTATGTTACTGATACTGTTCTATGATTTTTCAGACCCTGTCTTCTAACCTTTAGGAGTCACCTGCCATGTTCTCTAGTCGCTTGGGAGTTAGCGCTGGGCGAGATATGGGCGATAAAGGAAAGCTAAGTTACCAGTCAGTGCCGAAGAGTACTCTCTGTAAAAGCACACTGGGATTCCATCCGGACCTAGCAACTTAATTGTTTTCGTCTCTCTCAGATGCTTCTTAACACCAGGGATGCTAATTTCTACGAGGGCTATTCGGAAAATAAGTTACGATCGATCGCGAAATGGAAACGACTGGGAAAATTAAAAATGTTTCATTTGCATTAGTTAGCTACATCTTTCAGCTACTTCTCTACGTAGTCGCCGCTCCGACTTAGGCATTTCTCGTAGCCTTGTGCCAACTTTCCAATACTTTCGTCATAGAAGGCAGCTGCCTATGCTTTCCACCAGTGCTCTATGCTGGTCTACAGCTCGTTGACTGTACCAAAACTTTGTCCTCAAAGCCCGCGGTTCGAGTAGATTTCCCCACCATGTTATAGTTCTGGGTGGAGATTTTAATTTGCCGGATATAGACTGGGAGACTCAAACGTTCATAGCGGGTGGCAGGGACAAAGAATCCAGTGAAATTTTTTTTTTAAACTACCTTGAGCAGTTAAACAGAGAACCGACTAGTGGCGATAACATATTAGACCTTCTGGTGACAAACAGACCCGAACTATTTGAAACAGTTAACGCAGAACAGGGAATCAGCGATCATAAAGCGGTTACGGCATCGATGATTTCAGCCGTAAATAGAAATATTAAGAAAGGTAGGAAGATTTTTCTGTTTAGCAAAAGTGACAAAAAGCAGATTACAGAGTACCTGACGGCTCAACACAAAAGTTTTGTCTCAAATACAGATAGTGTTGAGGATCAGTGGACAAAGTTCAAAACCATCGTACAATATGCGTTAGATGAGTATGTGCCAAGCAAGATTGTGAGAGATGGAAAAGAGCCACCGTGGTACAACAACCGAGTTAGAAAACTGCTGCGGAAGCAAAGGGAACTTCACAGCAAACATAAACATAGCCAAAGCCTTGCAGACAAGCAAAAATTACGCGAAGCGAAATCTTGTGTGAAAAGGGCTATGCGAGAGGCGTTCAATGAATTCGAAAGTAAAGTTCTATGTACTGACTTGGCAGAAAATCCTAAGACATTTTGGTCTTATGTCAAAGCGGTAGGTGGATCAAAACAAAATGTCCAGACACTCTGTGACCAAAATGGTACTGAAACAGAGGATGACTGACTAAAGGCCGAAATACTAAATGTCTTTTTCCAAAGCTGTTTCACAGAGGAAGACTGCACTGTAGTTCCTTCTCTAGATTGTCGCACAGATGACAAATTGGTAGATATCGAAATAGACGACAGAGGGATAGAGAAACAATTAAAATCGCTCAAAAGAGGAAAGGCCGCTGAACCTGATGGGATACCAGTTCGATTTTACACAGAGTACGCGAAGGAACTTGCCCCCCTTCTTGCAGCGGTGTACCGTAGGTCTCTAGAAGAGCGTAGCGTTCCAAAAGATTGGAAAAGGGCACAGGTCATCCACGTTTTCAAGAAGGGACGCCGAGCAGATGTGCAGAACTATAGACCTATATCTCTAACGTCGATCAGTTGTAGAATTTTGGAACACGTATTATGTTCGAGTATAATGACTCTTCTGAAGACTAGAAATCTACTCTGTAGGAATCAGCATGGGTTTCGAAAAAGACGGTCGTGTGAAAGCCAGCTCGCGCTATTCGTCCACGAGACTCACGAAGGCCATAGACACGGGTTCACAGGTAGATGCCGTGTTTCTTGACTTCCGCAAGGCGTTCGATACAGTTCCCTACAGTCGTTTAATGAACTATCAGACCAATTGTTTGATTGGATTGAAGAGTTCCTAGATAACAGAACGCAGCATGTCATTCTCAATGGAGAGAAGTCTTCCGAAGTAAGAGTGATTTCAGGTGTGCCGCAGGGGAGTGTCGTAGGACAGTTGCTATTCACAATATATATAAATGACCTTGTGGATGACATCGGAAATTCACTGAGGCCTTTTGCAGATGATGCTGTGGTGTATCGAGAGGTTGTAACAACGGAAAATTGTACTTAAATGCAGGAGGATCTGCAGCGAATTGACGCATGGTGCAGGGAATGGCAATTCAATCTCAATGTAGAAAAGTGTAATGTGCTACGAATACATAGAAAGATAGATCCCTTATCATTTAGCTACAAAATAGCAGGTCAGCAACTGGACGCAGTTAATTCCATAAATTATCTGGGAGTACGCATTAGGAGTGATTAAAATGGAATGATCATATAAAGTTGGTCGTCGGTAATGCAGATGCCAGACTGAGATTCATTGGAAGAATCCTAAGGAAATGCAATCCGAAAACAAAGGGAGTAGGTTACAGTACGCTTGTTCGCCCACTGCTTGAATACTGCTCAGCAGTGTGGGATCCATACCAGTTAGGGTTGATAGAAGAGATAGAGAAGATCCAACGGAGAGCAGCGCGCTTCGTTACAGGATCATTTAGTAATCGCGAAAGCATTACGGAGATGATAGATAAACTCCAGTGGAAGACCGCAGGAGAGACGCTCGGTAGCTCGGTATGGGCTTTTGTTAAAGTTTCGAGAACATACCTTCACCAAAGAGTCAAGCAGTGTAAGTTCACTGAGGCTTTTTGCAGATGATGCTGTGGTGTATCGTGAGGTCGTAACAATGGAAAATTGTACAGAAATGCAGGAGGATCTGCAGCGAATTGCCGCATGGTGCAGGGATTGGCAATTCAATCTCAATGTAGGCAAGTGTAATGTGCTGCCAATACGTAGAAAGATAGATCCCATATCATTTAGCTACAAAATAGCAGGTCAGCAACTGGAAGCAGTTAATTCCATAAATTATCTGGGAGTACGCATTAGGAGTGATTTAAAATGGAATGATCATATAAAGTTGATCGTCGGTAAAGCAGATGCCATACTGAGATTCATTGGAAGAATCCTAAGGAAATGCAATCCGAAAACAAAGGAAGTAGGTTATAGTACGCTTGTTCGCTCACTGCTTGAATATTGCTCAGCAGTGTGGGATCCATACCAGATAGGGTTGATAGAAGAGATAGAGAAGATCCAACGGAGAGCAGCGCGCTTCGTTACAGGATCATTTAGTAATCGCGAAAGCATTACGGAGATGATCGATAAACTCCAGTGGAAGACTGCAGGAGAGACGCTCAGTAGCTCGGTACGGGCTTTTGTTAAAGTTTCGAGAACATACCTTCACCGAAGAGTCAAGCAGTTTATTGCTCCCTCCTACGTATATCTCGCGAAGAGACCATGAGGATAAAATCAGAGAGATTAGAGCCCACACAGAAGCATACCGACAATCCTTCTTTCCACGAACAATACGAGACTGGAATAGAAGGGAGAACCGGTAGAGGTACTCAGGGTATCCTCCGCCACATACCGTCAGGTGTGCCCTTGTCCCTGTCCTAGAGTTTACTTACCGCGCGTATTTTGGAATATTACATATATCCTGTCCGAATTATTCAGTTGTGTCTGTGGTTTGTGATTTCATGTTAAGTGCGTAAGGGTGTAGTGTGGCCCTCAGTGAGGCGGTTTCTCCAAACCGTGGTTCAGCTTTAAATGCAACCGTGATATTCAGATTTACTCTTTTACTTAATCATTTTTCAACACAATGGCACAAACCTCCTAGCTAAGTTGCGTGTTGGTATTGAGGCCGTCCTTGCTGTTCTTTGAGTGAATGTGGGTCTGAATGCGAGTATTGAACCTTTCCCGTCCCCCTGGAATTGCGACCGCGATTCTAAATTTGGAGATTCTGTTGCGAATCGTACAGTGATTCACAAGCAATCGTACGTAGTTACCAGGCCACAGCAGTTATATAGATGTCTTATATCAGTGTCTTAAGAAATAAATAATTTCGTTTCAAGTCCTATCCAGTGTGCCAATGTCACGTCACCTTTAACTACGCCATTTACCTTGTAGTTTCCTTGATAGCCCATCTATAGCGCTTCGATGCGCACAAGTTAAATAATTAGTGTTCCCTTCTCATTTAAATCAAATTCTTTAGAACAGATCTTGTTTTCAGGAATGTTGCTGCAAGCTACTCTTATTCACAATGTGCACACACTTTTACTTAATTTTAATATCTGATTCATGTGAACAATCCCTGGATCATGTTAATAATTACATCCAATTTCTTATGACTGCCATTACAATGAATGTTCTTTTATGAGTTTTTTCTTATAACTAGGTTAATTAGTTTTCCTACTCAGTAGAACCTCTTTTTTGTGTGGCTAGAGTTGGTGGCGACCCAATCTTTCACTTTTATTTTAATGTCAGATGGCATTTCCATTTGCGTGTGGCTCTTTTAGCCATCAGGGTGTAGCTTAGGGTTCCACTCATTTCATAAAAACCACTTAAGTGCACGTCACTTACAGGTTCATCTGGATAGGGACGCTCTTCCGTGAGCTGGAGACCAGTTAACAAAACCGGCAAATGAAGGTGGATTAGGCCTAATAGACTGTAAGGAAAAAATGCACCGCCCTCAAAGTTAAAAATCTTATAAAATCCTTGAAATAACCAGCAAGTCAGTCGGATTTATTGAAGGCCGAGTGGGGAAGGTAATATTTATCTGCCGTCCCATTACAATAAATATAATCATCCTTGGAGAATGATATTCATCTGACCTCCCATAAAAATACGAATAATCTTTCTTGGAGGGTGATATTCATCTGACCACCCATAAAAATACAAATAAGATAATAACAAGTAGATTTGTATTTTGAAATTAATATTGTTGGCCTAATCTCTAAGTAGGCCTTTTACAGAAAAATAAAATAAAGTAAAATGAAGAGTACGCTACGTATAGCTTCAATATTTTGCCCACATGCCACTGGCATCAAGAACAGCTTGGATCCTTCGGGGCATAGAGTTGACAAGTTTATGGAGAAAGTCCTCATCCATGGAAATTCTCTCCTATCAGGAATGAACCAAATCCCATAGATTCCCTGATGAGGGTCTGGCCCATTGTTCCGCAGAGTCTTCTTAAGTTGAGTCCATACGTACTCTATGTGATTGAGATCAGGTGACTTTGGAGGTCACGGAAGGCGTTGAATAATATCCTCCCTCCTTTGAAAGCAGCTCTGAATCCTAATGCTAGTGTGCAATGGGTGATTATCATGTAAGTTAATGAGACGTCCTTCAGGGTACCAAAGCCGAGTTTTAAGAATGATTACATTTTGGAAAATGTTCATAGCATGCTGAACTGAACCTGCTTTTGGTTAGTTCTAAAGTTCCTGCACCCATGCGAGACGGTCAAACCCAAAATTTCACGCCAAAGCATCCGGTTCTGGCGCGAGTGGCCACGAAGCGCGTGTCATATCGTTGTCCATCCGGCGGGTAAACAAGAGTATGACATCGGCTTGTGGACTCAATTGTGCTCTCGTCGTAGAAAGTAACTTTCCTCCAATTGACATCTTCTCAGGATCTCCCAAATGCTAGTTTGTCCACGGCTCGTTGGCCAGAGAACGGTTCTTTGATAAGAGCATGACGGTACCTGATTCCATGGCCCTTCAATCTTCTGAAAGCAGTTCTCGAGGAGACCAGGGAATGTGAAGCTCTGCTTCGTTCCCAGATGAGTGACAAAGGAGCATTCTGAGCCTCCCTGACCAATTCTTCATCCTGCGTCCGTGTAGAGACTCATGGTCCTCCAGGTGTTGGACATCTCCCTATCTCACCATTATGTCTAAATCGTCTAATCCATCTGTTTGCTGTGGAATCAACACCATAACAACGTCGTGCCTCAGATGCACTACGATCGTTTTCAACGAAAGAAATTAATCGCTCGTGAACATTCACGTCATCCATTTTGAATCAGACCTATGACATATACCAATCAACTGATACGTTTCTCTTAGCTGAAAACACATCAGGTGGTGGTGGAAGTAATTACAAATAAATTTTCCCATTTTTAATATTTTTACTGAGACCATTTGACTGTTTGTTTAAAGATTAGACTATTATAAAATGGAATGTTTTTAAAGAATTTGAAACCTACAAAATCCTATAACTGCATAATTTGTGGTGAATTAAGGTTTAAAATATTATCTACAAATGTCTAAATTTTAAAAAATAATAATAAACTCCAATGAGCTTATTCTTTTATTGTGTTAATCTCATTTTGTTCGTTATTGGTGGTTGTATTTGTTTTGGGGCGGACGTCCCATGACACCTGTTCAAGTTTATCGTTCATTCATCCACGCAGTTATTCTATTACAGAGGAAAGCTAGTCCTCCGACCGAACACGGTGAGCTACCGTGCCGGCTGTACTCAGCCTTTGAGACAGATGTGAAACGCTCGTCATTGTACTAATTCTACCTACGTGCAGTTCATATATTTCAACCATTTTTACGTGCTCGAATAATGTTTTTCAAAAGAAATAATACGATGACTTTACTTGCAATGAATCTCGTCATATACTGTATCCTACCTATTATATTGCTTGTATTTGACGATATAAACACCAAGCTGACGCTCCACGACAACTGGAATTGTGAACACTGGCACTCCTGAACTTGGGCGTGTGCAATGCTCTCTTCTTGGATTCTTAAATTATTCTGGCCGGGCAATCTTTTGCCTCTCATTGTACATTGTCCTCACAGTCTAGCGTGTACGACACCACACATTCTACTGAGTCATCTTCCAGAAACGATAATGTTTCATTTGCCACTTCTTTCTCATTCTTTGAAATTCCTTTGATTCCTTTCTGTTGAAGAGTCAATTTCGGCATCCGTTCTTGGGGATATAATGCAATGTGTGCTTCGCTTCTCGTTGCCATTGTTCCCTCTTTGTATCACCGCCACAAGCACTGTTGCGAGTTACTCGTCCTCTAAGCAGTTGAACTGCCCCCCGTAGCTTCATGCTAAGCTCACCATTGGATGCCATTAGCTACCAATATTGAGGTTGCATGGTAGACAATATGTGGGTCGTCGGATGCCGTAAACATCTTTAGCCTTTTGCGACTTCGCACTCAAGGAGTTCCTTGTAAGAAAGAGTCGGGGGCGTGGCGATCGTGGAAGCTTAAGATCGTGTAGATGCGAGACGCCAGATGCGAGACTGCAGACTCTCGGTCGAATGCCCACTACAAAGCAGTTAATCCGGTTGACTGAATTTGTAGTCAGAAGAGGAGTTACAATTTGTTCTAGAAGTGTCTACGAAAATGAGTATGAGCTGGAGACGGTTATCAGACAGCTTCATGACTCATAGAGTGAGACGTATTCCGTTTGAAACGAACGTGGTGACTGAGTGCAAGATGACGAGGCGAATTTTGCTCTAAACTGGGCTCCGCCTGGCGAAGGACACTCTGCAGAGAGTTGAGAGGACGCACATCGCTGGACAGCGTTGCGAAACATTGCTTGCAAGGTTCGAGTGAACACTTTCACTACTAGATGTGATAAAGTGCTGATTTCACCGCTAAGAATAGTGTAGAGAAACGAATCGGTGCTTCTTTGTGGAGACCAAGGCATTACAAAGTGCTTGTTTATTGACACACGCTTGAGACAAATTTTTGCTCCTGGTTTATGACCAGGAAGATTCGTGTCCGGCATTGTACTAAAGTAATTTCGACGCGAGGAGTTTGCGGACGCCACTTGACGTCCACTGTGCATTCAGAATTTTCTGCTACGGAATGCACTTCGTCTGGGTGACGACCAGCAGCACTGCGCAGATCACTGCTGCATAGTAGCCCTTCCCAACACTGACTTTGGTGATATACGCACCCCGTTTCAGTAGATACGTTGTCTTTAACAGTAAATGTGCTACGTTCAATTAATTTGATCATAGAGCTCTGTATTGAGAGTGCGAGTCATGGTGGAGGTTTCCGCAACTTTGATGTTAATCAGTATCAGTCATTTTGTGGTACCGTCGAAAAGACGGTGGCGCGATTTCGATTCAGCTCACAAATGTTTTGCCCATCACAAAGTTAGATTAATGAATAAAAACTAACATTCTGGGTCAATACTTATCAAATTTACATATTTTTCTTTGAATTTTGTTTTTACAATAAATACCTTGTCAGTATCCAGTTTTTGTGCTGTTCCTAGGATTTGATTCCTAATACCTATCATGATTAAGTTAGATTAGAGTACCATCACAACATGGTGAACTAATTCACATGGAACCCCCGGTATCAGGTTGACAATGAGAGGGCGAATCTGATGGACCTTAGGCGTGACTACTCCATTACAAACACAACACTGACAGCCAGCACACGTACCCATACCGTACGCTACGAATATGTCGCACTGCACTGCGGGGTGGTACTGAAATTTTAGAATTAAAACAAATTTTGCTGAAAGAAAGACATTCATACGTTTACAAGGATGCACGAGGATCGAGATCTGTGTTTCATTATATATAATTAATTATAAAATGAAAAATCTCATGCGGGATGTGCGTGTTTATATACGAAGGGATATAGGAAGTGACCAGTGCCTCCTGGAGATTAAGATAAGACTACTATCAAAGTAGGAGAAAAATAAGAAACTCCATAGGAGGCCACAACATGAGATGTTAAAAATCGACATAGAATGGAATGATATTAAGACCTGCGACATTGACCCAGACTCAGAGGCACTAGGTAAAAGGAGGAAAACAGAAGCGAAAAGCTACTCAGAATTTGGCACACATATAGTAAAGAAGCCATTAAAGATATACAAGTAGCCTGTCTGAAGTTTCTACAGACAAACACATTTGAGAGTTGGGAACACAAAAAATGACACTGAATGCTGCAAAACAAATAGTGCGCAAAGCACACCAAGAATCGTGAAACTCTTAGAACTTGACGTACACGATAGACATCAATGTACATACGAAGTTAAGAAAGCCCGAAACAGGGGAGAATCACTATATTGTCTTATGGAGTACTCGGAAGACCGAAAGTGGCACGGAGAAAGTGAAACAATATATCTAATTACTATAGACGCGATGAGAGGCTTTGAAAGGCATGAGAAACAGAAAAGCTACAGTAATAGATAGAATAAACACAGAACTAATTGAATGTCCAGGCTCATCACTAGATAAAAGAACTTTGCAACTATCAAATGAATGTTGGTGGAACTGCACGATTCCAGACTCTTGGTATAATGCAGAAGTAAACGCTCTTTTCAAGAAACGGAAAATCAATGAATGTAAATAATTATTTTGGCATCTATATTCTAATCACTGGTTACAAAATACACTCAAAGATTATCAATAACAGCAGGAAGATAATCATAGAAGCTATTATTTCTGAAGAGCAAAAGTGGTTTAGACCAGGTTGTTCACGCGCACACACTGTGTCCTTAATTAAAAACACTACAGAAAAACACATAGAATTAAATACACAAACCATTTATGGCCTTGATTGACCTTGAGAATGCCTTTGTCCTTGTGAAGCATGATAACCTATTGAAGATTGTGTCTGAGTGTGGATACCCTTTTCACCCAATAGAGGCAGTGAAATGTCTCCACAAAAATACATGTATAGTAATGAAGACAGGTAGGAATCAATTAGAGGAAATAAGTATTAACCAGGGCGTAAGACGAGAGGGTGAAGTATCACCTACCCTTTTTAATGTTTACATAGATTTCATTCTACGTCAGTTCAAATGTAGGGTAGAAAAAGGAATTAACAAACCGAATGACGAAGACCTAAATGTGCTTCTTTTTGAAGATGATATCGTTATGGGTAAAAGAAATGAAGATGGCCTTCAAAGAACAGTGCAGAAGCTGAATGAAATATACAAGAAATGAAACTTCCAAATTTCAAGTACTAAAACGAAAATAATGGAATTCCGAAGAATACATCGCGCCCGGCCATAAACTGTTTTGGGTTATTCACTTTTAGAAAAAAATCTCTCAAATCTCTGATTTTGACTCTTGACACTTAAAATGAATAAAGTGCTGCCGGTCCCTGTGTTACCCTATGCAATCTAAGGCTCTGATACCACGAGGAGGATGAAGGGCTGCACAGTGAGAGGCGTTATTGGAAATGAACATATTAGAAAATAGTAAAATATTTTCAACGTTTTCATAATTGAAAAGTGTCTTTGAGATTTGATACAACACCTCATTAGCGTGCCAAGGCACAGAATTCCACACAAGGTCCTGAATTAGAAGCTGCGTGGGAAACGATATACTGGAAGAACTCGAAGAAGATAGCAATGATTTTCTTTGTGAGTTCGGTACAGGCAACAGCCTAAGTCCTGAGAGGGAAGTGACTACGATAATGATGATGATGATGATGATTATGATGGTAAGATTCTTCCCATGACTCCGAGTCTGGTATCTAGCTCTCGTACTGTTTTGTTTTATATGGTCACTCCTCTAAAATTCGCTCTGAATGGCTACTCCTGTATGATTTAGGTAGTTACGCTTTCCAGCAGTCTGCCGTCAATTGCGTAATTATGTACTAGTAGATCTCTCCTGTGCATTCGCAACATGCTTCATTTCTTTGTATTCAGGGTCAACTGCCAGTCCCTGCATCATTCATGAATTCGCGGCAAGTCTTCCTGCATACCGCTACAGTATTCAGGTGTTGCCTTCTTACAGACAACTGCATTGTTTTATGAAGCTTCCAACAACATCTGCTACATCATTCACATGTACTCTAAACACTAATGGCCCTATCCCACTTCCTTGGGATACTCCTGAAATTATGTTTACATCTGCCGATTTTGTTCCAATGTGTTGAGTTCTATGTGTTAGGAAGTTCTGAATCTAGTGCAATACTCGAGACGCTTATATTTTTGCTCACTATATGACAGTGCAGAACTGTGTTAAATGCCTTCTCGAAGAGAAGGAACATAGTATCAACTTGAGGGATGTATTGATTAATAATTGAAACAATGCCTTTATCTACGAAACTAATTAAAACTGAATAGATTGAAAAATCAGCCAACCAGTTGCAAATAAAGGCTTGTTATCCCTTGACCATGGTTTTGATATTTGTAAAAATACCTTGTTCTGAAGTAATGGTCTTATTGCATCACGTAGTAGCACAATAGATTAGATGAAGCCTAGCGGCTCTTGTCATAAACGAAATTGATGAAACAAGAGTTACTGCAAGCCATGGCTTTAGATAGTGCCAGATTACACATACCGTACTTCAGAAAGACTACTAATTAGTAAATACCCACAGGTAGAGGCTCTAGTCACCGTATAAATGTAATAGGCGCCACGAGATAAAATATTTGAATAAGTTACATGTACCTTATACCAGAGACTTAGGTCTTAGTACACTCAGGTTTTTATAAACCAAAATGCATTAACTACGAGAATATTTACATTTGACAAACTGGGCGAAATTTCGATGGAAGATTTAAAGAACGTCTGAACCTAACTGGCACGAAAGCCTCTTTTTATTTTAATACAAACTTAAAAGAACAAATCCTCACAGACAGTGACATGAATGAATTAGGTACTATAGTAGCAGAGTTAGATGTTGGCGCAGGAAGTATTAGATTTCCTGCCAGTGTTTGTGTCAGAGGAGGTCGTAGGTGTTCATAAAGAGCCTGTAGCTCAAACTGTAGTCAACATTGCTCAGTTCAGGCAAGAATTGCAGACTGAATCTGCATCACACTCCACTGCAGAAGACGAAATGGAGGTTATTAAATAGCAGAGCATAATAAACTCAAGAAGGCAATGAGTGATCGGCTGAGCTTGGAAAACCAAAATGTATTAAGAGAGAGACAAGTGAACCATGAGTGGAAGTGGTAAAATGTAATACATAATCGTTCTTATGGGTGCTGAAGGTTCAAACATGATGCCAGAAGAAGTAGGAGGCAATGAGCCATTTGTTCTAAATTTGGAAGCACAGTCAACAGGAAACATGCACACCACCAAAGAGGAGTTGGTCACAAGTATGGGAGTAGTGGACCAGATAATAAATGGGAGGGATAAATTCGCAACTGATAAGACTCAGTTTATAGAAAATAGTGAGTTTAACGCAGTTAGTACAACACTAATAAGGTTTGTAGTGTCAAGACGGGCCATATCAGTACTAAGCTCTTATGCAAATCTGTTTCTGTTGCCTTGTAGCTGTGGAGCTGTGAATAAATTTATCTGTTGGGAAGGTACAGATAACAATGGAGTTCTAGTGCACTTGAGAGCTGGTGCGTTAAGGGTGAATGTCCTTCCACGTATGTTGTATTCATTCTTCATTCTATCTTTCCACTTGGATTACGTAGACCAAAACTGGAGGAAGATTAGACGTAAAGTTAGTATTTTTCACACTAAGGAAAGGGTAGGCCACAGCGCAGAAGAGTTTGGCAGCACCATAATTCTGAGACTGTTGTACTTGGTGGGAAGTACCCATTGTTCTATTTTCTATCTTTAATTAGTAGTTTTTATGTGTGAAATCAGGTAGTTCACAGATTCCTATTGTTGTACATTTTCTCTTGTGATAAGATGTTTTGGGATGATGGGGCACTTACGGACTGTCTGATGTTAACTTTTTCCTCTGTGGATGGCATATATGAGGTGAAGGTGAGGTGTGGTAGTTAGGCTTTGCTTTCCATGTCTTCCTGTGTATTTTTCTTGAACTTATGATTTGTTTCTTCGATAAGGTAATTTGCTGTGTATTTAATGACCATTTTTCCTGTCTATGTGTCTGACATGTAGTATGAGGATTGTGTAATATTGGTCATATAGTACTTTTAAAATGGTAGTTTGATATAGATGCGATTCTCTATGTGCTTTAGCTTACTAATATTTTTGATGTCATGACGGTAATGTTGTCTCCGTGATATTCGAGTTTTGTGATATGAGCCAGGAAAGTTACTGTAATACGTGTTCACTGAAGTTATATATCTGACCAAATATATTTCATTATACAGAAGCTTGGATTGTGACGATATAGAGTAATAAATAGGACGCTCTCCACACCACATTTTACACTCCTGGAAATTGAAATAAGAACACCGTGAATTCATTGTCCCAGGAAGGGGAAACTTTATTGACACATTCCTGGGGTCAGATACATCACATGATCACACTGACAGAACCACTGGCACATAGACACAAGCAACAGAGCATGCACAATGTCGGCACTAGTACAGTGTATATCCACCTTTCGCAGCAATGCAGGCTGCTATTCTCCCGTGGAGACGATCGTAGAGATGCTGGATGTAGTCCTGTGGAACGGCTTGCCATGCCATTTCCACCTGGCGCCTCAGTTGGACCAGCGTTCGTGCTGGACGTGCAGACCGCGTGAGACGACGCTTCATCCAGTCCCAAACATGCTCAATGGGGGACAGATCCGTAGATCTTGCTGGCCAGGGTAGTTGACTTACACCTTCTAGAGCACGTTGGGTGGCACGGGATACATGCGGACGTGCATTGTCCTGTTGGAACAGCAAGTTCCCTTGCCAGTCTAGGAATGGTAGAACGATGGGTTCGATGACGGTTTGGATGTACCGTGCACTATTCAGTGTCCCCTCGACGATCACCAGTTGTGTACGGCCAGTGTAGGAGATCGCTCCCCACACCATGATGCCGGGTGTTGGCCCTGTGTGCCTCAGTCGTATGCAGTCCTGATTGTGGCGCTCACCTGCACGGCGCCAAACACGCATACGACCATCATTGGCACCAAGGCAGAAGCGACTTTCATCGCTGAAGACGACACGTCTCCATTCGTTCCTCCATTGACGCCTGTCGCGACACCACTGGAGGCGGGCTGCACGATGTTGGGGCGTGAGCGGAAGACGGCGTAACGGTGTGCGGGACCGTAGCCCAGCTTCATGGAGACGGTTGCGAATGGTCCTCGCCGATACCCCAGGAGCAACAGTGTCCCTAATTTGCTGGGAAGTGGCGGTGCGGTCCCCTACGGCACTGCGTAGGATCCTACGGTCTTGGCGTGCATCCGTGCGTCGCTGCGGTCCGCTCCCAGGTCGACGGGCACGTGCACCTTCCACCGACCACTGGCGACAACATCGATGTACTGTGGAGACCTCACGACACACGTGTTGAGCAATTCGGCGGTACGTCCACCCGGCCTCCCGCATGCCCACTATACGGCCTCGCTCAAAGTCCGTCAACTGCACATACGGTTCACGTCCACGCTGTCGCGGCATGCTACCAGTGTTAAAGACTGCGATGGAGCTCCGTATGCCACGGCAAACTGGCTGACACTGACGGCGGCGGTGCACAAATGCTGCGCAGCTAGCGCCATTCGACGGCCAACACCGCGGTTCCTGGTGTGTCCGCTGTGCCGTGCGTGTGATCATTGCTTGTACAGCCCTCTCGCAGTGTCCGGAGCAAGTATGGTGGGTCTGACACACCGGTGTCAATGTGTTCTTTTTTGCATTTCCCGGAGTGTACATACACTCCTGGAAATGGAAAAAAGAACACATTGACACCGGTGTGTCAGACCCACCATACTTACTCCGGACACTGCGAGAGGGCTGTACAAGCAATGATCACACGCACGGCACAGCGGACACACCAGGAACCGCGGTGTTGGCCGTCGAATGGCGCTAGCTGCCCAGCATTTGTGCACCGCCGCCGTCAGTGTCAGCCAGTTTGCCGTGGCATACGGAGCTCCATCGCAGTCTTTAACACTGGTAGCATGCCGCGACAGCGTGGACGTGAACCGTATGTGCAGTTGACGGACTTTGAGCAAGGGCGTATAGTGGGCATGCGGGAGGCCGAGTGGACGTACCGCCGAATTGCTCAACACGTGGGGCGTGAGGTCTCCACAGTACATCGATGTTGTCGCCAGTGGTCGGCGGAAGGTGCACGTGCCCGTCGACTGGGACCGGACCGCAGCGACGCACGGATGCACGCCAAGACCGTAGGATCCTACGCAGTGCCGTAGGGGACCGCACCGCCACTTCCCAGCAAAGTAGGGACACTGTTGCTCCTGGGGTATCGGCGAGGACCATTCGCAACCGTCTCCATGAAGCTGGGCTACGGTCCCGCACACCGTTAGGCCGTCTTCCGCTCACGCCCCAACATCGTGCAGCCCGCCTCCAGTGGTGTCGCGACAGGCGTGAATGGAGGGACGAATGGAGACGTGTCGTCTTCAGCGATGAGAGTCGCTTCTGCCTTGGTGCCAATGATGGTCGTATGCGTGTTTGGCGCCGTGCAGGTGAGCGCCACAATCAGGACTGCATACGACCGAGGCACACAGGGCCAACACCCGGCATCATGGTGTGGGGAGCGATCTCCTACACTGGCCGTACACCACTGGTGATCGTCGAGGGGACACTGAATAGTGCACAGTACATCCAAACCGTCATCGAACCCATCGTTCTACCATTCCTAGACCGGCAAGGGAACTTGCTGTTCCAACAGGACAATGCACGTCCGCATGTATCCCGTGCCACCCAACGTGCTCTAGAAGGTGTAAGTCAACTACCCTGGCCAGCAAGATCTCCGGATCTGTCCCCCATTGAGCATGTTTGGGACTGGATGAAGCGTCGTCTCACGCGGTCTGCACGTCCAGCACGAACGCTGGTCCAACTGAGGCGCCAGGTGGAAATGGCATGGCAAGCCGTTCCACAGGACTACACCCAGCATCTCTACGATCGTCTCCATGGGAGAATAGCAGCCTGCATTGCTGCGAAAGGTGGATATACACTGTACTAGTGCCGACATTGTGCATGCTCTGTTGCCTGTGTCTATGTGCCTGTGGTTCTGTCAGTGTGATCATGTGATGTATCTGACCCCAGGAATGTGTCAATAAAGTTTCCCCTTCCTGGGACAATGAATTCACGGTGTTCTTATTTCAATTTCCAGGAGTGTATTTTGGCTCTGTGTGTGTGAGTGTTAAGCATGATCTGACACTTCATTGAGTAAAGCGGGTAGTGGGCGGGAACTGCTTGTTCTATCTCATTATAATTAGCTTGTTCCGTCCCATTATATTGAATACTATAGATGTTTGAGATACGTTCATCATCTTTACAAATTTAAGAAATGTTATAACTCAAGTGAAGAAATGGACTACCTGTTTATTTAATTTATAATTACATAAATGCACTTCCTTTCCTTAATCAATCTACGTTGCCTTGGGTTAAATAACTTCTAGATTGTATCAAGAGTTCGTCTGCTGGTGTTGGCAAGGCAGAGAAGTGGTCACTCTGTAGGTTGGTTAGTACCAACATAAATTTGGGTTAAAGGCATCGATGATGCACCTGCTTGCCAGGGGTAGTTCGGGGGTAGTAACAGTTTCCCTCCCCTCCAGGGCGGAAGAGAACGGCCGGTGAGGGTCGCCATGACAGGATCACTCTGGGGGATGCTGTCGTGCTTAGTGGATGTAATCGAGGGCGATCTCCGTCTTTGCCGCCAAATTCTTTGTGGGATGAGGTATAATTTATTATATTTTTATTAATCTGCTCTTTTTCAGGATGGAAGTATTTAGCATGTCGTTACGACCATTCTTTTTTCATTTTTTCTTTTTTTTGAGAAATTTTACCTGTAAAAATTATAATTTTCAGTTACGGTTTCTGTTCCAGAGGTGAGCAATTGGGGGAGGCTCAAGTTATCCATTTGTAGTAATGCAACCAGTTAGTGCCTTCAGCACACGAAAGCAGCAATAGTATCAAAAATCATATAGCTCTACTTCTAGTAATAGCGTTTTGTAATTTTAAATTTCTTACTGGTCTTGCTAAAGTAACATGGGGCCTCACCCCGCCCACTTAGCTTAACTAGTGGTCTTAACTGCTGATGAGAAATTTAGACAATGACTCCGTGTGAAATCTGGTAGGATACGCGTGTTTCTTGTGTGAGTTACTTAAGGTTCTAAGCATGTGCCGTAATTTTTTGGCTAATTGATAAATTTTGTGCTCGGATCTTTTGATTCGTGGTTAACCCCATTTCCAAACAGGAACCTAGACGAAGCTCCATGTCCTAACCAATTGGTAAAAAATAAGTTTGCGTCTGAATATTTGTATGGATTAAAAACAAGAATGGACCGTGGGGTGAGTACAAAAAGTTAGCCGTTGGTGGCGATCGCCCACGTGGTGTCGAATTGCACCGACAGCCAGCTACCAGCTCGTTCTTGAAAATAGTTAAGGTGAGGATGCTTGCGTTTCTGATAATAAGCGCGCCTCCAGTGCGAGAGAGTGTTCAGTAGACTTCTGATAATTTGGGCCTCTTCAGTGCTAAATAAGATACCATTTATTCTCCTTGTCTTTGTTATTTGCTATTATGAGATCGATTACGTAGCGAGTAAAAGAAATGATTATGATATTTGTAAAGTTTCGTGGTAAGTAATAAAATGTCGTTTGAATTTTATTTCATGGATTCAGTGACTGATCATAACAGACCCATCCAGTGTAGAGAATAATGTTAGTACTAAACTGAAGTCATCTGGTTGGAATGAAAATTAACAAGGTTAGAGAATATAGATCATATTAGAGCGTGGTAATTAGTTATTTCCCCACTTTGTTGGCCAGCCGTAGTGGCCGAGCGGTTCTAGGAGCTACAGTGTGGAACCGCGCAACCGCTACGGTCGCAGGTTCGAATCCTGCCTCGGGCATGGATATGTGTGATGTACTTAGGTTAGTTAGGTTTCAAATGGTTCAAATGGCTCTGAGCACTATGGGACTTAACTTCAGAGGTCATCAGTCCCCTACAACTTAGAACTACTTAAACCTAACTAACCTAAGGACATCACACACATCCATGCCCGAGGCAGGACTCGAACCTGCGACCGTAGCGGTCGCGCGGTTCCAGGCTGAAGCGCCCAGAACCGCCCGGCCACACTGGCCGGCAGTTAGGTTTAAGTAGTTCTAAGTTCTAGGGGACTGATGACCTCAGAAGTTAAGTCCCATAGTGCTCAGATCCATTTGAATCACCTGGTTGCTTGAACTCTCCCCAGCGTTATCCGTTGCGCTGGGGAGGACATTGAGCACTGTAGTCTAATTCCTGAATCATTGCAGAAGATGATAATACTTTATGTCGACGACATATTGATTGCCGAACGGACGTGACAAGATCACAACAAAGTCCTGAATCAGGTACTACAAGCGTTTGGTAGGTACGGTGTTAGAATCAATATCGAAACGTCCGAACTCGGCAGGAGGGAGATCAAATTTCCAGCACATCTGGTGACAATGGAAGGTGTACGCTTCGATTATGAGAAATTAAGTATAGTTAGCGAATATACCATGCCAGAGAGATAAAAAAGGCGGCGAGCCTATTTGGGGTAAATTAACTTTTACAAGAGGTTCGTTAAGATTAAGGAGATTGGCACTCCATAGTTGTATGTCCTAATCGGAAAGAAGAGTTTGTGGAGATGGGATGAGTTTGCGCAAAGAGAGTTTGACAGTTTCAAGGAGGCATTATTGTATGCTCCTCTACTTGTACACCCCGATCTTAATAAGTCCTTTTGCATGTCTTCAGACAGTTACCGAAGCGGTCTGGGAGTGGCTTTTTTCCAAGAATGGGATGAAAATGGCGAAATAGTACCTAAAGCGATATCTTTCGCGAGTAGGGTGCGTAATAAAGCCCGACAAAATTATACAGTCACGAACTGAAAGCATTATCGATCGTATAAGGTTTCGATAGATTCCGGTAGTATCTGTTTTGAAGAGTTGCAAAAGTATCTAGGGACTGCAGGGCATTGCAATTCCTTATGACAGCTAAGTTGACCCACAAGAGATTAATGAGGTGGGTCATGTTCCTTCAGGAATTTAATTTTCAGGTAATCTATGTGTCAGGCCCCCAAAATGTGGTGCAGACGCTCTAGCCAGAGGTCCCACTGGAGTCACACAGAATGGTGATGCTGAACCAGATAAGAATATTTATGAACTACTGTATATGCGAGGTGTGGCCTTCGAAAATTTTGTAGGGAATGCCATGACTAAGATAGGAGGTGAATATGACAAAGATCCCAATTGGCGAATAATTAAAGAAAGGCTGAATGATCAGGGTGAGAGGAGGTTCCTAAAATTCTATAAAATGAAAGATGGAATCCTGTTCTACAGAAAAGAATCGGATACAGTAGACTGGATGGTATGTGTACCAAAAGAAACGGTTAACAAATTGATTTGGTACTACAACCTAAGCTATGGTCACTTCGGAGCCCGAAAGTGCAGAAGGATATTGGGGGAATCGGTGTACTTTATTAGCATGGAGTGGAGAGTAGAAAGGGTGCTACGTACGTGTGCAGTGTGCTGGAAAGCGTGGTCCTCTGGTGTCTCGTGTAAAGCTCCACTCTTTGCGATTGTACAGGCCAGGTTAAGGGAATTTGCGGACATCGGATCTGTTCGTGTCTTTTCCACGAACAATTAACGGATATCAATACGTTTTTGTAGCGGTAGAACTAGAGCCCAAATATGTGACCTTTGTTCCCCTAAGGAAAGCTACAGCGAGGACCGTAGCTGCCCTTTTGTTAAACAATTCCTGAAAGAACTAGGACACAAAGAGGAAGTGATTGCTGATAATGGACCACAATACATTTCTAAACTGTGGCATTCGACATTGAAGAGAAAACGTATTAGGACGGTATTTATATCCAAATTCAACCCGGCCTCGAACCCGACTGCAATGGTTATTGAGGAACTGGATAAACTCTGTCGGATTTACTGCAATCGACATCACAGAATCTGGAATGCTTTTCTGGGTGACTTCCAGGATATCATTAATGAGTTGCCACATGAAGGTACAGGCCTGTGTCCCATTGTGGTGCTGCAGAATCGAGCACCACCTGACGGAATTAGAGAGTCGGTGGATTTTCCTCCAAGAGAAAAGCGAGGACATAGTGAAATTGTCAACTTAGCAATTAAAGCGATTCAGAAAGAGGCTCTAAGTCGGCAGAGGAGACAAAAGGAAAAGATACGCCACTTAATATGGAAAACTGGAGACCAAGTGTTAATTAAAGGTCATCGTTTATCTAAGAAACAAAGGTTTCTTGGTAGCAAGTTTTTAATGTGTTTGTGAGGCCATTCTGTGTGAGGAGAATGGTTCAGGGGATGCCGTCAAAGTCGAAACTATTCGCGGTCGAAGGTCACGAAGTCTGCACCATGTTTCAGACATAAATGTATTACGAGAATGAGAGAAAAAATTCTTATTGGGCAATTTCTAGCCACATGGTTGGTATAAGGATCATCGAAGTATTAATTTTCAGTGTTCAGTGGGTGTAGAAAGATTAATTGAGGGGTGGTGGTTAAATTTTGAGTACTGTTGGACTACTTTGAGTATATCAGGAGTATGTGAATAAAGGAGAATCTATTGATGAGGATATGTGCTAGTTGCGCCCTAAGTGAGCGAGCATGTTTTTTTCTTAGTTTTTTTTAGAGAGTTAGAGAGGATGGTGATTGCGCCGATAGGAGCGCAGATTAAAGGATCACGGATCCCAGAGCATCTAGTGGAGAGGAAATGAGAGGTTTTTGTGAGATTGTTAGGGAGTTTCAGGAATAGAGTTTGCTTTGGAATTTGTTCCAGATAAAGTAAGTGTGTGTGTCAGATGCTGCAAAAGCATGGATTAGAGAAGAACCACTGGAGCGAAGTAGAACTGAACAAATGATAAAACACTGTAAAAGGAATGGTAAGATCCTAGCATCATGCCACAGTGATCAGGTAACCGGAACTGGTAATGTATAAAATTAATTTCTAATGCCCCATAAGTAAGATTTACATCAGATGTGCTAAGGCATTCTTGATTATTTGTATGTGGTGTGTGAATTTATGTGTGCACTCTTTGTTATCAGGCTCCCGTAAACTTTAAATAATAGGTGATGGAGGCGATGGCAAGTTGTTAATAACTTGGATGTAACATGATGACAATAACTGCTAGTGAAGTGATCAGAAAATAAAGATATACAATGGATTTCAATGTTAATCAGTATCCTGAGAAGAATATTCAGAGGAAGTAGTCTCAGTGCATGAGTAAAGTTGGAAAAATCATGCTAACAAAATCATTCTAATTAAGTACTTCATCGCAAGCTCTAATTCAACAGATCTGCCTATTTCTGTGCCTTCGGATGTGTCATCAAGAGAAATTCTTAGTGGACATTTCCATGTACAAGATTTGGGAAGTTCAAAAGATGTCTTTGTGAGTGTTTAAATTAGTGTAATTGTAAATCCTAGGAAGAAGGGAGCAATCAGTCTTTGAAGGATCTAGTGCTTGGAATTATAATTGTTTTAATATAGCCTAGTATGGAAAGATTAGTCCATGTCAAGAGAGAAGGTCTAATGGCCTGTAAAGTAGAGATTTTTTGATGGTTAATTAAAGGGATTTCCTTTTAGATATAGAACCAATCCGAAATTTCAACTTTACCTGAACCTAATGCATGATATGATCCGTGGAAGGATGTCAACAATATGTTTTTCCTTTTTCCAGCGTCTTGTGCGTCATCTCTCTGCAACTGGTAGAATAATGTGTTAACGATATTAGATGTAAACAAGCTCTTGAATTTTGTTTTGTGTGTGTTTCATTTCTTATTAATCGATAGGAATTTAGAGAGAAAATAAATAAAGACGGGTTATGTATCTCCTATGTTTGATAGTCAGGATGTGATAATCGGAAGGTGTTAAAATGTTTTTGGTGGATTACAATGTTAGTTTTAGTGTAACTGTTCTAAATATGACTCCTTAACGTGAAAGCAAACATTGAGTCGCTGAATTTATGATTTTTAAATAGTATAATCCTTAATTTTAGTAAACATTTTGAAGGTAATTGCTTTTAAATGTCCAACTGTCAAGTTGCTAAGGATCAACTCGAACGAACTACTTATTACTGGGAAGTCAGGTTTCTTCATTCATAAGTTAACCAGAAAATCTAGTGAGATAGGAAAAAGGAACAGTGGCCGAGATGTTACACCAATTCTCTCTGTTCCGCATTGCAACATCTGTGTCTGTCTGAATGGGGAGAGCAGAGTGGGGGTGTCCCATCATGCCAGCCCCGGGGCCACTGTGCTCCCCTCCATTGCCGGCTCTGTCACCTGGTACCACTGTGCCGCGGCTGGTGTCAAGGCGGGTTCCCACTAGGGAAGCTGCATGTCAAAATAGTGCGGCAGTGCCGTGGTTACCATGGAAACGCCATCAGAGGCGCGGCGCGGCGGTCTCTGCGTCGCGGTTTGACCATGTCGAACCGCTTCCGCTGCCGCATGCCGCGCTCCAGGTCCGCACCGCCAATCAGAGAACGCGCTGAGCGTGACGTCAGGTACGGAACCCCGGGCCCCGCGAACTTTCGCCGAACCGCTGGTGCGGACACGGTGGCAGCTATGAAATACTTATCATCCGATTTCAAGGAGACTATTCGGTAGAAAAATTTGATTCTTGCACATGTTAGAGACTGATAACTTCTCTCGATAAAGGGCCGAATTTCTTTTCGTTGTTCGTCGTGGTTGCTTGCTATATCGCATTTACGTAAGCCTTTACACGAAATTTTAATGAGTGTGCAGAGGTACATCTACATCTACATCTACATGAGTACTCTGCAGTTCACATTTAAGTGCTTGGCAGAGGGTTCATTGAACCACAATCATACTATCTCTCTACCATTCCTGTCCCGAACAGCGCGCGGGAAAAACGAACATCTAAACCTTTCTGTTCGAGCTCTGATTTTTCTTATTTTATTTTGATGATCATTCCTACCTATGTAGCTTGGGCTCAACAAAATATTTTCGCATTCGGAAGAGAAAGTTGCTGACTGAAATTTCGTAAATAGATCTCGCCGCGACGAAAAACGCATTCGCTTTAATGACTTCCATCCCAATTCGTGTATCATATCTGCCACACTCTCTCCCCTATTACGTGATAATACAAAACGAGCTGCCCTTTTTTGCACCCTTTCGATGTCCTCCGTCAATCCCACCCGGTAAGGATCCCACGCCGCGCAGCAGTATTCTAACAGAGGACGAACGAGTGTAGTGTAACCTGTCTCTTTAGTGGACTTGTTGCATCTTCTAAGTGTCCTGCCAATGAAACGCAACCTTTGGCTCGCCTTCCCCACAATATTATCTATGTGGTCTTTCCAGCTGAAGTTGTTCGTAATTTTAACACCAAGGTACTTAGTTGAATTGACAGCCTTGAGAATTGTACTATTTATCGAGTAATCGAATTCCAACGGATTTCTTTTGGAACTCATGTGGATCACCTCACACTTTTCGTTATTTAGCGTCAACTGCCACCTGCCACACCATACAGCAATGTTTTCTAAATCGCTTTGCAACTGATACTGGTCTTCGGATGACCTTACTAGACGGTAAATCACAGCATCATCAGCGAACAACCTAAGAGAACTGCTCAGATTGTCACCCAGGTCATTTATATAGATCAGGAACAGCAGAGGTCCCAGGACGCTTCCCTGGGGAACACCTGACATCACTTCAGTTTTACTCGATGATTTGCCGTCTATTACTACGAACTGCGACCTTCCTGACAGGAAATCATGAATCCAGTCGCACAACTGAGATGATACCCCACAGGCCCGTAGCTTGATTAGAAGTCGCTTGTAAGGAATGGTGTCAAAAGCTTTCCGGAAATCTAGAAATACGGAATGAACTTGAGATCCCCTGTCGATAGCGGCCATTACTTCGTGCAAATAAAGTGCTAGCTGCGTTGCACAAGAACGATGTTTTCTGAAACCATGTTGATTGCGTATCAATAGATCGTTCCCTTCGAGGTGATTCATAATGTTTGAATACAGTGTATGCTCCAAAACCCTACTGCAAACCGACGTCAATGATATAGGTCTGTAGGTAAAAACGCATTGCTTGGACTTTGCGTACAGTTCATTTTAGGTAATACATTATTGCGTATGAAATTTAGTCAACATATCGAAATTGTTTTTAAAGCTGAGAGCAGAACGATAGCTATCATCGTTCTCGAGATATTGAGTGATACGTTGGCGGACGGGCTGTGCAGTAATCACGCGCGGATCGCTCGCGACACGACCGATACATCGTCCTGCTCGTCGTAAACCATGTGGTTGTATCAACCGCAAATTTCGTAAACGTTTCAAGAAATCGTAACCTTTTTTTTTTGCTGTAAACGATAACATGTAACAAGTCATGTATTTCGTCGCATGATAAATATTCAAAATCTGTTTATTTACTGAGATATGAAAGTAACTACAGTTTTTCAGAAGGGATAGATGAATTTTGTTAAACGGCATTTTATAACATGTGAAATGAGAAGTTAAACCGAAACTAATTTGCTGGTATGTCATAAGATGTAATTTGCTAATTATCTACAACTAATGATTATTTCCTTAGGTAAGTAACAAACGTTTTTTTACTTTATCCAGTGTACTTTATTGGTTCAAGACGCGTTTCACCTTTTACTTTAAGGCATCTTCCGTGGAAACTAGAATGATTCAGTTATGTTTTGATATGTGATACTTGCAGATTATAAAACAGTTCACGTATTTTTTTACGTGAATAACTGATTACTTACAGTGAAACGAGTTTTTGGTGGACATCTGCGTTTCCCCTCACCTGGTCACATGCTGGAGGTTGAACTAAAACTTTGATTATGGAACGTAAGCACATTTTCATGTTCGGTCTTTTTTCTTCTGTCACTAGCTGTAGACATTTCACCGAAAACACTGATGTGAAGTCGTAACTACAGTGTGTTCACCTCATGTTCCTTTCTATTTGGTTTTTTTATGTACATGTTGCCAACCTAAAGAATTATATGCTGAAAACTATTGTTTGTTTATTTCTGTTCTCCTTATATCTGTATGTGTGTGTGGCTAGCGAGTGGTAGTTATAGAAAGTTGAAAGTGAATGCAAAAGTTGTCAGACAGTGGTGGAAAAATTTTGTGTTCAACTGATTTCAGTTTTGGTTTAAATGTTTTGTGGAGGGGTGCATGGAAGAGTAAATTCACTGCTTACATTAATAGATAAAATAGTAGAATAGCATTTCAACAGATGATTATTATCAGAATACTATCAGCCAACCCCTTTGTCCCCACTCTTTGACGCCTCATAATATGTCCTGTCAACTTACCCCTCTTGTAGTCAAAATTGTGCTGTAATTTCCTCTTCCTCTTCTATTTAATTCCAGACCTCTTCTTTAGTTATACGATCCTCATATCTAATCTTCGGCATTCTTATTGATCACCACGTTTTGAAAGCGTCCATTGTGTTCTTGACAGAACTGTTCATCGCCCACGTTTCACTTACATACAAGGCTGCACTCCACACAAATACCACACACCACACAAATACCGCACTCCACACAAATACCTTTGTAAAATAGTATCCAATCATTAGAATTTATAATCGATGTTAACAAAATTTCTTATTCAGAACGCATTTCTTGATATTCACAGTCTTCATTTTATATTCTCAGTTACTGCTTCCCTTTCAAGTCATTGAATACTTCGAAATGCAGTTTGGTTTCTGTACAAGTTGTAGATAATCTTGTGGCCCTGTGTTATATCGATGACATCTCCAGAGCTTCAAAGAATGTTTTAATTAAGATTGTCAAAACCTTTCTCTAAACATGCATATGCTATAAACACAGTTTCGCAGTTCTTCAGTGTGTCTACTTAGCTAAGTAGTAAGATCAGTATTGCCTTGCGTGTTCAGACGTCTCACAGGAATCTAACATTGAGCTTATGTTAGTTTGTACAACCCCTCCCTCTCTCCTCTCTACATATTCCTTCCCCTATCTAGCCTTCTCTTATTTGCTTAGTTCTGGCTTGCCAAATGAGTTCTTGACAGTTGCTTCTCCTTTGAGCAAAGTTTTCTTTGTTCTTTCTCATTTTCATTCCCATATGTTTACTAAGTGCAAAATCGCGTTGCAATTTTGGACTTTCTGTCAACGTCATGTTTAGACGTTTCTATTTCCCATGGCCTACTTTATTTACTGCATTTTTATGTTTTTCCCTCTTGTCAAATTTAATATATCACGTTTTATCTAACGATTTCTGCTGTACCTTCTTCCCGTTCACATACTCTGCTCCATTGACCACTTCTTCTCTCAAAGATATCCATTCGTATTCAAGCGGATTCCTTCCCCCTTTTCAGTCAGTCGTTGCATCACGGTAATTTTAAGATTATCGAAAAACTGTGGGTCTTGACTTATTCAAGTTCCGTTTCCTTAATTTACTACCGTTTACTGTCTCTTTAGTTGTAAACTGCAGCTCATAACCAATAAATTATTGTCGGTTTGCGTCTGCACCGAGAAATGTCTTACAATTTAAAATCTGGTTTCGAAAACTTTGTTCCAAATACGTATTATTCTTTCATGATTCTTAAGCAAGGTGCTGGCGATGATTACATTATGCTCTGTACGAAATTCTTTCAGGTGGCTTCCACTTTCATCCATTCCCCCAAGCCTTTGTGTTCTTCCTGTTTTCCTGTACCTGCTACCGTATCACATTTTAAATTTTTGTCTCGCTTAACTATCTGAATAATCTCGTTTGTCATACATTGTTTCAATGTGTTAGGAGATAGTGAACAATCATGAATGGTAGTCATGAAATCTGTTTATGGTGAAGTGAAAAAACATGAATAATTAAATATGTGAAAGAGTACATTGTACAGAAAATGAAAAGTTGGTATGTCTTCACCCTACTTCGTCTTTCCTTCATGTAGGTGTAAGATATAATTAATCAAACGCACCGGGCGTTTCAGTGGGTCCCGCCACATACCTCAGTGGCTGTCCATCATTGGCTACCGCTAGCGTCTGCCACTTCCAGATTAGAACACCTATTCCACAAGCCGCCGCGTCATAGCAGAAAACGCTTGCTTCTGCTGTTGCCGCATCACGCTCTGCCGCGCTCTAGTGGGAACCAGCCGTCACTGAGCCAGGCAGAACCCCAGGACACAGCGTCCACACGATAGCAGCGCGTCTGGGAAGAGGGCGAAGGGGGGGGGGGGGAGAGGAGGTGGGAGCCGGGGGCATGTCACTACACTAAGTGTCTGACGGCAGCCCGGATGTTCATTAGACTAGCAAGAAGTTTAAGCGTTGGTCACGGTTTGCAGAAATCGGGACAATGCTTAGAACGGTAGGTGGATAATGATTTCTGGAACTGTGGTAAAATGAGACCAGTAGATGACGAAGCGATGGAGACTCAGACATGGTAACGGGGGTCAGTAACTGATTAAATTCTTCGTTACTATGGTGAAAGGTTTTGCAACATGAAGATGGTGTTTCTCTAGAACTTAAAGAATTAATAGGCGGTGGGAATGAACTGTGTCAAGGTACGGAGATAAGGACAGTACTTCTGGTTAAATGAGAAAGTGTAGCTAATAAGAGAAAAACTCCGGGTAGGGCAGTAGGATAACATAAGCTTTGAAAACATTTGCATGAATAGTGCTGTGAATCAAGGGGGACATTAAAGGTGAAAAAAAACGTATCTGCTGCAAATAATAGCTAACGGATCCGTGTAGTAGCGATCAGAGGACCGATCTGGATTAATAAAGGACATGTTGACATGTTACGAGATACAGCAAGTGGGTGTTTATCAGATCAGAAATGACATTGGATATAGAAATGAGGGCTAATGACGAATGTGTAGGAACTCAGCGTATGTACGAGAACTCACTCGTTAACAGCGGAAGAGGCAAAAAGTACGACAAAGCTATGGTCCTTCTCACTGCGACGAAATTGTATAATGCGTGTGGTCGCTACTGGTTAATCCTCCAAGTGTCTGTGGAAGGAGGTCCCCCAATTGTCCTTAGATCATACCCTGTGTGTTAGTGAAGACGTTATATCAAGTATGTGTCAAAGTAAATGCTTCAAGTTGATGAGTTGGTGCATTGATAGTTTCTTTAACGTATTTTTGCAATATATTGCTTGTTCATCTGTTAAATGGTTTTAGTTTGGGTTGTAAAGAGAGTAATTATGATCTTTACATCATAGGTTAAATATTATTGGGATTAGCACTCTGAGTGTTGTGTTTTGTCTCTCTTTTGAAATAAATGATGATCATGGAATGTGTTGTAGCTGGAAGAGTAATTACTTTAAGATTTATTTTCTTCAGGTGTCATGAGAAGTCAATTTGCGCTTTACAAGCCACATCTGATGGTTACGAAAAATTCTTCGTGATCAGTTATGGTACAGCTCAAGTGGAAAGAAAGAATGGAGTAGAATGATTGGTCATAAAGATATGGGCATTTCATAACAATGATATATTCTTGTGACGTGATGCCGTTACGTTGCGAGTAAAGCAGTTCAAAGTGGTTCCTTGCGAACTTTCATGGACGATTAACCAGGACATTTGTGGCCTTTTTTTTAACATTATGTTATGTGTTTTTTTTTATAATTGTCTACTTTAAAGGATGATAAAGATGATGTTATCTGTAGTACATTACTTAACAGAGGTAGGGAATATGAAATAAAAATGATTTAGAATACAATTCTTGATAATATTTGATAGTTGTTATGTTGTATTTGACGAATTGCGGTAACCAACGTGGAAATACTATCCACAGAAGTTATGTTCATTTTAGGTGATGTTGAATGAGGGTGGAGGGAGGGGGGGGGGAAGAGGAGTGCACAGAGCACTGAATTGTTGTACCACAGGACTTATTTGTATTGCTTAAGTATACACAGTACAACAAGTTAATTGTTTTATGTACATTTTATAATTTCTACGTGACTGATGCAACTCGCTCAGTAGTCTAGATGCTTTCCTCTATTTCTGATGTGACACTGTTGTTAGCAAGTGAATATCGTCACCAATTGTTTTCTTTGTTCCAAAAGAAAGTTTGTCAAATAACTCAAGTTGTTAAACATAATGTGAAACATAATCTGACAAAGTCATAGACAGTATGGTTGATGTACGTCTGGTGATGTTTACAATGGCTTAGTAGATACATGATGCACAGACCTGACTGGGAGCTAGGGTCTCCTCATGGTCAAGGCTGAGTGATAATACAAATAAAAGAGTGATGAAAAACAAGTCCCAACACGTCCTTCCATGGCAAGGGCCCATTTAGTCCATTTTTTCACCATGGCAAGGAGACGATGAGAGGGAACAGCTTGTTCAATCTCATTACAATTAGCTTGTTCCGTTGCATTAGATGTTTGAGATACTTTCATCATTTTACCAAATTTAAGAAATGTTATAACTCGACTGAAGCAATGGACTACTTGTTTATTTAATTAATAATCACATAAATGCACTTCCTTTCCTTAATACATTTACGTTGCCTTGGGTTAAATAATTTTTGGTTCGTATTAAGAGTTCGTCTGCTGGTGGTGGCAAGGCAGAGAAGTGGTCACTCTGTAGGTTGGTTAGTACGAACATAAATTTGGGGTAAAGGCAGCGATGATGCACCTGTTTGCCAGGGGTGGTTCGGGGTTGGCAACAGGTTCTCCTCCCTTCCAGGGTGGAGCAGAACGGCCGGTGAGGGCCGCCGTGACAGGGTCACTCTGGGGGAAGCTGTCGAACTGAGTGGACGGAATCGAGGGCGATCTCCGTCTTTGCCGCCAAATTCTTTGTGAGATGGGGGATAATTTATTATACTGTTACTAATCTTCTCTTTTTCAGAATGGAAGTAGTAAGCATGTCGTTAGTAGCGTTTTGCAATTTTAAATTTCTTACTGCTCTTGCGAAACTGACATGGGGCCTCACTCCGCCGAGTTAGCTCAACACGTGGTCGTAACTGCTGATGACAAATTTAGACGACGACTCCATGTCAAATCTGGTAGGATATTCGTGTATTTTGTGTGAGTTACTTAAGACTCTAGGCGTGCGATGTAATTTTTTGGCAAATTCATAAATTTTGTGCGCGGATCTTTTGATACAACCGCGTCCTAATTGGTAAAAAATAAGTGGTCTGTGTGAACAATTGTATAAATACAAAAAGAGAATGAATAGTGAGGTGAGTACAAAAAGTTAGCCGTAGGTGTCGATCACCCACGTGGTGTCGAATTGCACCGACAGCGAGCTACCAGCTCGTTCTTGAAAATAGTGATGTTTGCGTGTGCCGTAATTTGTTAGTTTACCAAATTTTATAGGATGTTTTATCTTTAAAGAAATTTGTTTTTTTGTGTATATAGGAGATGTTTATGTCTGCTTTGCTGCCATCGTTTTCCCACCAAGAACCTTTGCTATAATTTTGATGAAGGGAACATTGTTGAGTAGTAATAGAGGGATTGGGCACTGAGGACCCGAAGCGTGGTTCATTAACTCATAACGATTCGGTCCACGTAATAACATGGGGTGTGAATTTCAATCACTGACCAATCAGACAGACTACAGATGCAGCATTGTGGCTGCCCCCCCTTTCCCAGTGCACAACATTAAAAAAGCGGGACCAGATTTCTGATAGTATAAGCACCTTCAGTGCAAGAGAGTGTTGAATAGATATGCGATAATATGGGCACCTTGGGCACCTTCATTGCTAAATAAGATACAATTTATTCGCCTTGACTTTGTTAATTGCAACTGTGAAATCGCTTAAGTAGCGAGTAAAAGAAATTGTTATAACATATGTAAAGTTTCTGGGTAAGTAATAACAATGTCATTTGAATTTAATTTCATGGATTCAGTGGCTGATCATAATACCCCCATCCGGTTTAGAGAACAGTATTAGTAGTTGTAAATTTGTGGTAAGTTCTATGGACCAAACTGCTGAGGTCATCGGTCCCTAAGCTTACACACTACTTAATCTAGGTTAAACTAACTTACACTAAGGACAACACACACACACATGCCCAAGGGAGGACTCGAAGTACCAACAACGGAGGGAACCGCTCGAACCGTGGCAAGGCACGTGAGACTGCACGGCTACCCCGCGAGGCAACACTGTTATTACTAAATTTAAGTCATCTGGCTTGAATGAAAATTGATAAGGATAGAGAATATAGATCATGTTGGAGCGTGGTAATTAGTTACTTGCCCGCTTGGTTGCTTGAGCACTCCCCAGCGTTATCCGTTGCGAAATCTTAATATGATAATTGCCTAATCAATCAGATACGAACTTCGGGCCGGTCCCATTTCAATGAATCCCATTTCATTGAACCTAGCGGGTAAGCAACATGTATATGAGAAGCCTTGGTACACACGTAACCGGCACTCTCTATCATAGATTGGGAGTCAGAGAAAAAAAATAACGGAGTAGGTAACCGTTCAGTGGGTTTGGATTTTTGGTCGTGGTGAGATATTTGTTCTGTTTTTGGCATCCTGTGTGTTTGTTTATTAGTGTCTTTGAGCAGAGCATGTGAGATGAAGAATACTGTTGGTTGTTCCACTATTAATTCAGGCTTATTCAATACTGAAGATGAGTTTTGTACATTTTCTGTGTACTTTAGATACCAAGTCGCACTCTCAAGAAGTCATTTTCCGGTGAGATTACCCTTACATGTAATAAGTGACCCTGTGCGACCCGTGGTCATACTGAAGATTTATTTAGAAGGTTTTTTTAGAGGTGTATTTTGTTTGATTTATTGATTCCGCAGGTGAGGATCAAATTGTGATTTTCTGTGGCTGTGTTACGATTAACGTGATTTTATGATGAGTTTCTTGATTTTTTTTCATAAAGATGATTTATGAGGTGATTTCTCTTACTGTGGTTGGAGAATATAGTTTTTCAGGACTTACATGTGTTCCTCAGGTTATTGTGAGCTAGAAATTGGTATTTCCTTTGCAGGAAATGAGAGAGCTGTGACTATAAGAGTGATGTTTGTGATGATGCAAGTTTGCTGACCTAATATAGCAGGACCATGCCCAATACTGACTGTTTTGTTCTTTATTTCCTGATGCAGGAAGCATTGTAGCTGATGCAGGATATGAGGAAGGAACAGATAGCCTCAAGATAACGAAGAAACCATTTTTATTATAATGATCTTGATGAAATTTTGATTTTTTGCACAATAGTAAATAAGAAGAGACTAATGAAACTTGATTTTCAGACTGAGACAAGCTTATAACGTTTTTATTGAATTATTGAGAAGCAATACATGAAGTTTATCATCCCTAGTTTTGTGTCTTGATTATTTTGGAGATAGGAGCATTATAATAAAAGTGGGAAATTAGAGTACACTTCCTCCTACTTAGTAATTTCGGACAATTGACCGAAATGATAACTTTTGAGGGAAAAATGATAAACCACGATGTGAAATCTTTGACATGTGGGTGAATGTAGAGTGTTTTGAGTATTCTCAGTAGTTGATGTGTCGTTGTAGGTGGTAACAGAAACTGTGGATGATTTTGGGTACTATGTTTTCGTTTTTATTGTTTTTTTCTTTTTTAATCCAGTGAAAGATTCGAATGTAATGTTGGACCATGAAGTACATTTGTGTGTCAGATAATGTATGTGAAGGTCTTGCTTTCAGTAATGAATGTGTCATTTGTCAAAACTGATGAGATGATGAATTTACTTGGTTCCCATTTGTCTAGCTGAGCTGCCTGGTTAACTTGTAGTGTTCCACATATTTCATGCTTAATGTTTACATTCCTTCCGAGTGTAGCTTGTTATAATGAGTGTTGTATGTTTAATGCAGATGGCACACTGTAAATTACAGACAGCACTTGGTAGGGTGAGTGGAGATGGTGATAGACCAGTGGGCCCTGAGACTCACTGATGACCGGTAGACATGTTTTATTAAGGTTTAAATACACATCATGTCGGTAGTAATGCGAGGCAGATGTGCCCCACTGCGACGACCCTGGCTGGCTACAGTTTACTAATGGCTACTGCTCTAGCAAAGAGATGCAATTGTAGGCACCCTGTGATGACATGAAGCCGAGCAGCTGCCAGATAGCAGACCCTTGATATCAGTGGCGTTCCTGTGTGGAATGGCTTCACTTGGCCATTCTGACCACACATGCCTCCACTGCAGAGGCGAGTGGAGGCCGCCGTCCATAGCACATGAGCCACTGCCCCCTGGTAAGAGACATGATGCCCAGCTAGCCCGATCTGGTTTTGATCCTGTAGCTGCAATTGGCAGTGGCTGATCTTCTTGTTGATTGGCGTGGAATGGCGTCATGTTGGTGCAGCTGACCTCAGAATAAATCTGTTTCAAAATTCACACCTGTTTATATGGCTCTGAGATGCATTTGTTGCGCTATTTCTCAGCCAATGGTCACATAACTCACACCTTAGATTTGGACTGGTGTGTTGACATTGCCTTGCCTACCTGAGCTGAGTACAGGTAGCCGGTCAGGTAATGTTAATCTAACCCACGTGTCGCCACACTGTACTTACCAACCCAGTTAGTACTGAAATATTTCCTGACAGCTTTCTTACAACTTCTTACTAACCTCACTAAAAACTGTGTAGCAACATCACCTCTCCTCCCTCTTCCCTCCAAGAGAGAGACGCAGTTCCTCAGGTCTTGCTGAGGACTGCTTCTCCACTATGACGACTTCTACCCTTGATATGTAAAATAAGTATATCCCCCCAAGTTTATACTAGACTGGCAGTTCTGAACACTATACATTTACTATGTTAGTTTTTTAGAGTCCTTCATATCTTCTTTAAGCCCTAAAATTTCAATTTTCTCTCTCACTCAGCGAATGCAGTCCACTGGAACCTGGACAACCCATGGATCGGGTTTCTGAATAACTCATCATCCCATACAAACTTAAGCTATGTAGAGCAATAGCAGAGTAGCAATGGTGCTAGGAATAGTGAAGATCCGGGTGACCATCACTCGATGTCAACTATCCTGTTACTGTTCCAAGTGCTGCATTAGTTTCTCTACCTTGACTGCTCCTCTTGTGCAGCTATCATCTGAAATAGTTAATGAACTAGGCTTCGTTCCCTGGAATGTTTAGGAAGGTAGGGCTGTGTTAAGACAGCATTTCTAAGTTATTGTCCAGCCAGTACAGCTGTGGCCGTGTTATATTTAAAAAAAGTAACTCCCACCATTGTAGCTGGCAAATGAAATGTCCATCTTGCTCGCATGAACTTCCTTTGTCCATAGTAAATTGCCGCTACTGTTACGTCGTCGTACACCAAGTATACTCAATGTAGAGCCACTTGGTGGAGGTATGGCTTTGGTTCCATCATCTCCTTTTGGCATAGGCGGCACTCTGCCTCACTCCTGAACAATTGCATGTGCTTCCTAAAGTCTGCATCTCACGTGCATGACTTACAGTTACCACCCGACTTTGGCGTTGTTGTAGCTCACCTGGTGTTATTACCACATGCCGATGGGTTTTCTGCCACCAATAACACACCATTCTCTTTTACTTGCACACATGTCTCCATTGTTTCAAGCCTTACTGGATAGTTGTGCACCATATAACATTTAAACTATGTGTGCTTGTCCGCCACTGGTACCATCAATGAAAAGTACAATCGTGTGTTATGTGTTTTCACCTCCAGAGTAGATCTGTGGTAGTAGAAAGCCAGGTTCTGGCTGCTGGGCTGTGCTACCAAGTGTAACTTTGTCCGATATTTCTCTTTAGACCTTCCTCAACCGCTTCAAATATTTCTCTCGGGACAGCAAGACTGGACTCAGTTGCTCATGTAGTGCCTGATGAATTGCTTCCTGAAAACTCCTGAAATTCACTCTTGCGTCCCAAATACTATCTCCTGGTGAATGCAAAATTTTCATCAGGGTTATTCATGCATTAATGCCTGCATTCGTGATTGAACTGCCTCTGAAACACGGTTTACAGTGATAGGTGACGTACTGGCATAATCCACTACCTCTCTAGTTAGCTGTCGAAGTATGCATGTGTTGTTCAACGTAGCGCTCTACAAACTTGCAGTCCTCTTGGAATGCCACGCTAAAGTCGCCCTGTTTTATTCTGCCAGTTCCCCTGTAGTTTCTGCTATCCTATTCAGGTCGCTAACTTCATTTCTATCCGCTGTCCCGAATATTGTCATGAGTATACCCCCAGCTAATCTTCATTCTTTTTATACCATTCGTAACTTGTGTTGTACTACTCCTACCACTTTCTGCACCTTTTCCTGCAACCGTGCATTCGCCACGAGGAATTTGTAGTGTTCTTCAGACACTTCCCTGAGTTCTACATTACTACTTGCTAAGTGTTGTCAACCCGGAAACATTTGTTCCAACCTCCTTAACTCGTTCCCCAGCTCCCACACATCGAATACTATACTCAGCGTCCAATTACGACAATATCATACCACATCTTCCTGCCTGGAAGACAAAACGCATCTCTCCAGCTAGTGATAACGCAGCGCGTCCACTCTGCCCCATACGAAAAAGTACAGCACCACCAAGACAAGCATTCTCTCTCCCTCTTATCTCGGAACGGCAACCTGAGAACTGGGACCATTATCACCTCCCCCCCCCCCCCTCTTCCAGCAGCCTGCTTGCTGCCTCCAAACAGCACCTGTTACCAAATTAATAAAGATGATGCTTACCATAACGCATGCAAACGATTCTATCCACAATTACGTTAATAATCTACAGGACATGCGAGAAGAAAATTACCAGAGTTACCAGACTCATTATAAAACACATAACATATTGAGTACCGCCGGCCGAAGTGGCCGTGCGGTTCTAGGCGCTGCAGTCTGGAACCGCGAGACCACTACGGTCGCAGGTTCGAATCCTGCCTCGGGCATGGAAGTGTGTGATGTCCTTAGGTTAGTTAGGTTTAACTAGTTCTAAGTTCTAGGGGACTAATGACCTCAGAAGTTGAGTCCCATAGTGATCAGAGCTATTTGAACCATTATATTGAGTACCTCCTCGGCCTTAACGCATATGGCGCACGAGGTATATGACGACCGACATGTACTATCGTTGATCTCGCTGGCTACTGTAGCTTCACATTTACAGATGACATTGCTTTAATCACTTGGATTGGACCCTGGTACCGTGTCACAAGCGTCCTTGTCCTCCCTTCGCCATATACGGACTTGATATCGCCCACAGGCCCACACTCCACTGATGTAAAGCTCATATGCACTCTGCTGTTTCCTCTTGGTTTGCCATTGCCTCAGTGTTCACTTGCTGGACCTTCTTCCACATCTCTCTCACCGTTCTCACCAATTCTCCAACTGACTCTCAGTTCCTCTTCCCTTTCTGCTTAATGATATCGAATGGTGATAGCATCTTGTTACCATACACTACCTGGAATGGCGACCACCCGGTGCTGGTGTGTAACTTTGAAGTACACTCTCTCCCCATTAAAGAAATGTACATGTCCCAATCTGTATGGTGGGAATTAACATGACAGCTAAGGATTCTCCCAACTGTCATCCGTTCTTCCCTTTGATTGAGGAAGAAGAGAGGTAATGACTGTTTGTTGGCATTAGTCAGCTTGTCAGGCAGCAGCAACTAGACAAGACACAAGTGGCCACAGGAGAGTGACCGATTTAGAGACATTTTACGAGTTCCTAACCAGTAGTGAATTGTGTGGTTTCATCTGTGTGCTTTGGTAGTTTAGTTTCTTGAGTTTCTGTGTGTTAATTTAATATTTAATAGACACAGTTCTCGCATTTTCGATTGATTCGGAATGTAAACAGATTCTGTGACATATTACGAGTTTATAATCAGGAGCGAATTATTGAGTTTCACTTAAGTACTTTAGTAGTTCAGTTTGTGAATCTCTTCGTATTAATCTAATTTATTGGAAACAGTTCTTGCCTTTTCCTCCGTGTCTGCAGCAGAGCTCCGTAGCATGTATCGATTGTCCTTGTTTGTCTGTGTAGTGTAGTTTTCCACAGTCTTTAGTGTGGATAGGGACTGTGACTGCTGTGTGCCGATGCGATCTGAGTTGGTGACACTTCATTTCAGCTCCAGAATGTGATGGCTTCAGTTTCACAGGTCGAAGCTGCAGTGGATGGGCGTCACTGTTGTGGGCTGGCCGTTCGGATCCAATGGACGTCCAGCACGTCTGAGTCTGCCAATCGGTCCACGCCAGTGACCAGCCCAGTCACAGCTAGCACTGAGGTTGACCACTCACCCATGTTCGAGGTGGGAGATCGCCTCGGAGAATGGCAGGTGTCGACTGACTTCCCAGAGGGCCGTATGTAAAAGCCTCCCCAGTTAGTCTGACAAGCAGATTCCCGGTGCTGCCTGTGGATGACACTGTACGTCGGCCGATGCAGTCACTTGCCCTGTTACAGAGGTAACCTCTCAGCCTGCAAGATCCAGGAAATCACAGAGGGTGGGATTATTGGTAGTTGTGAGCTCCAATGTTAGGTGCGTTATGGGGCCCCTTAGGGAGGGAGGGAAGAATGTCAATGGGCACTCGGTGTGCATATGAGATGGAGTCTTCCCAGATGTGGAAAGGATCCTTCTGGATGCCTTGAAGAGCAATTTGCAGCATAGTCGACAGGACCGATTGCAGACCTTTGGTACAGAGCTTAGTGGATGGTCTGAATCAGAGGCTCAGACGGCTCTCAGGCCGTGTATGCGGCAGATTCCTCGACTTGCACCAAAGTGTGGTCGGGTTTCGGTTTCCACTGAATAGGTCAGTTCACTACACGCAGGAGGCGCCTACATGGGTAGCAGGGTCTGTGTGGCGTGAACTGGCCGGTTTTTTGGGTTAGAGTGTCTCGGGGAAATACAAAAAAGAGTCCAGTCTCAACGGGTGCAGGTGAAACATAGAAAGAATATAGATACAGGAACCATGGGTGTAACGGTTGATAATTGTCGTAGCCGTGTTGGGAAAGTACCGCACATCCAGACGCTGATAGAAAGCAATGATGCTCAAATCGTTATAGGCACTGAAAGCCAGAGATAAGTTCAGCCGTAATTTATTCCAAGAACCTAACGGTGTTTAGAAAGGAGAGGCTAAACACAGTTTTCGGTGGCGTTTTTGTTGCTGTTATAACTAGTTTATCTTGTAGCGAAAGTGAAGTACATAGCTCCTGTGAGTTAGTATGCGTAGAGGTCATTTTTGGCAACCGGAATAAAATAATAATCGAATTCTTTTACCGATCTCCCAACTTAGGAAATACAATTCCTGAAAGGTTCAAAGAAAACTTGAGTTTAATTTCAAACACGTACCAGACTCTTACAATTATAGTTGGTGGTGATTTTAATTTACTCTTGATATGCTGGCGAAAATATATGTTTAAATCCGGAGGTACGCATAAAACATCATTGTGCTAAGCGCTTTCTCTGAATATTATTTCGAGCAGTTAGTTCATAAACCCACGCGAATAGTAAACCTCTTAGCAGCAGATAATTCTGAGCTACCAACGAGCATCAAAACCGATACAGGGATTAGCTAAAGCAGGATTGGCATGGCGAGATCTAAGATTGAAACCTCCAAATCCTCCAAAAATAAACGCAAAATATACTTATTCAAAAAACCAGATTAAAATTCACTTATCGCCCTTCTGAGAGACAATCTCCACTCCTTCCAAATTAACAATGTAAGTGTAGACCACATGTAGCTTGAATTCAAAGAAATAGTATCGACAGCAATTTAAAGATTTATTCCAAAGAAATTAACAAACGACGGAGCTGATCCTACTTGGTACACAAAACTGGTCAGAACACTGTTTAAGAAACAATGAAAAAAGGATGCCAAATTTAAACGATCGCAAAGTCCCCAAGACTGACGATCTTTCTCAGAAGCTCGAAATATAGCGAGGACTTGAATGCGAAATTCTTATAATAGTTTCCCCAACAAAACTTTGTATCGAAACGTGGCAGAAAATCCAAAGCGGTTACGGTCTTATGTAAAGTATGTTAGCGGCAAGACACAGTCAATGCATTCTATGCACGATAGCATTGGAAATTCAATGAACGACAGTGTTGCCAAAGCAGAGTTTCTAAACTCAGCCTTCCGAATTTCTTTCACCAAAGAAGACGAAGTAAATATTTCAGAATTCGAATCAAGAACAGCTGTAAACATGAGCAACTTAGAAGTAGACATCCTCAGAGTAGTGAAGCAGCTTAAATCACTTAATAAAAATAAGTCTTATTGGTCAGACTGTATACCAGTTAGGTTCCTTTTAGAGTATGCTGATGCATTATCTTCAAACTTAAGAATCTTATAGAACCGCTCACTCGACAAAAGATCCGTACCCAGACACAAGAAAGTTGCACAGATCACACCAATATTCAAGAAAGGTAGTAGGAGTAATCCACTAAATTACAGGGCCATATCATTGAGGTCAATATGCATCAGGATTTTTGAACATGTATTGTGTTCGAACTTTCTGAATTTTCTCGAAGAGGGCACACGGTCAACGCGAATCGTCCTCGTGAAACACAACTACCTCGTTACAGATACGAAGTGTTGTGTGCTACTACTGACAAGGGGCTTCAAATTGAGTCCCTGTTATCAGATTTCGAAAAGGCTCTTGACGCTGTACCACACAAGCGGCTTGTAGTGAAATTGCATGCTTATGAAATATGGGCTCAGTTATGTGACTGGATTCGTGATTTCTTGTCAGGTAGGTAACAGTTCATAATAACTGACGGAAAGTTATCGCGTAAAACAGAAGGGATTTCCGGTTTTCCCCAGAGGTAGTGTAACAGGCCCTCTACTGTTCCTTGCCTATAAAACGATTTACAAGACAATCTGAGTAGGCGTCTTAGGTTGTTTGCGAATGATGCTGTCGTTTATCTTCTAGTAAACTCATCAGAGGATCAAAACAAATTCCAAAACAAATTAGAAATGATATCTGAATGGTGTGTAAATTGGCAACTGACCTTAAATAATGGAAAAGTGTGAGGTCATCCATAAGAGTGCTAAAAGGACTTCGTTAAACTTCGCTTACCCGATAATTCATTCAAATCTAAAGGCCGTAAATTCAACTAAATACCAAGGAATTATTATTGCAAACCATTTAAATTGGAAAGAACACCTAGAAAATGTTCTGAGAAAGTCAAATCAAGGGCTGTTTTTTATTTGCAGAACACTTAGAAAATGTAACAGACTGCCTACACTACGCTTGTCCGTCCTCTCTTGGAGTACTGCTGTGCGGTCTGGGATGCTTATTAGATAGTATTAACGGAATATATGGAGAAAGTTCAAAGAAAAGCAGCAAGTTTTGTATTACCGCTAAATAGGGGAGGGATTGTCACTGACATGATACGGGATTTGGGCCGGACGTCATTTAAACAAAGGCGTTTTTCGTTGCGGTGGAAACTTGCCATGATGTTTCAATCACCAACTTCCTCCTCCAAATGGGAAAAAAATTTTTGGTGCCGTTCTACGTAGGGAGAAACGATCATCATAATAAAATAAGTGAAATCAGAGGTCGCACGGAGAGATATAGGTCTTCGTTTTGTCCGCGCGCTATTCAATATTGGAATAATAGAGAATTATTGTGAAGGTGGTTCGATTAAGTTTCTGTCAGGCACTTAAGTGTGATTTGCAGAGTATACATATAGATGTAGATGTAGAGGTAGTTCTTAATTTCTTCACACTCAATAACCGATTCAATTCCTTCATCGGTTCTGACATAAAGCGTCCCTTGGTGCGCCATTATTGTCTGTGTCATCCCAAACTTCAGTATCCATCTATTCACCAACATATGCACGACTGTGACCGCCTGCTTGTCTGATCCGGTATCAGCACCTTCTCGAATCTTCTCGAAAAAGTAATTTGTTATTCTCATCAAAAAACTATTACCTACGGGCGTCCAGCTGAATGGCCCTAACAATTCGTCCTATTACCGATATCACTATATACTATATTACTAATTACTATATTACTATTATCGATTCATTCGAATCTGCACACTGTGCATACCGTACACAATTTCTGGCGCACTATTCGACATCACTTTTTCTTCCTCTTCACCAGTAATTCTCTGTCATCCTTCAAGTCCTCGCTCGGCAACCTCCACGACCCGACGAAACGTGATCACGCATTTCTCTCAGCATCCCTTCTCTTAGCTTCACTGGTACAACCACTTGTGGCCCTAATACCGTTTGTCTACACAACAACCTATCACTCGTGCTGAATTGCCACTGATCATTGTACTGCTTACTCTCTCCATTAGCGTTCTGTACTGCGTGTCATTTAGCAAAATCTTGACGTAGCGTTTCTAACACACCTACCTTCCTGCTCAGTTCGTCCACATTGTGATGCTTCTTCTCTGGTTTGTGGAATACTTCGTACCGTACTCAAATTCATTGATTTTTAATACAAATCTTATCATTCTTCTGGATGGGTCCTTCAAACCCAGCTACCACTTCAAAGCAGCACAGACAGTCACTACCTTAAACTTCCTCCCGTACAGGTGACACTGGAAGTATATTACCCTGTATACCAGGCTAAGCATTTTCTTCTTCGAGGTAGAATAGTCTCTTTCCGTTCCATTTAATTGTCTCAACGTAAAACCTCCTGGATAAAACGCACCTGAGAACATGATTTGATGCATCACATGGTAATACAAATTCCATGTGAAAAAGTGGCTACACCGACGCTGTGCTCAACGTGAATACTTCTTTTAGCTCTACAAACGTTTTCTGGCACTCCTCAGACGACAAAGATGTGATGCCTTTCCTTAGTAATAGCATAAGCGTCGTGCTCTATCTGCAAACTACTGGTGAATTTTCTATAATATTTTTTAGTTCCCAGCAAAGTCCGTAACTCCTTACTTGTTAGCGTAACTGGGAAATCCCTCACTGTCTGTACCAATCTCGAATCAGTTCTTACACCATCCTTTCTAATTACATGACATAAGTAATTTACTTCTTCCAATGCAAAGTGATATTTTTCAGGACTCAGTATTAAATGAGCTGCCCGTAACCTCATGAATACAACCTTCTGTCATTGCGTATATTCTAGCATATCCCTGAATAAACATTTCTGTCATCCAGTTTTACTAAACAACGACCTATGCTTTCAACACGTCATTCTAAAGCTGCAATATTGCTGGCGCATTCTTCAAACCTAGTGACATACTTCTATACTGATACTGTCCCCACGGTCCTGAAAACATAGTCTTCGCTCTGCCCTCAGGGGTCATCTCTAATGAGTAATACAGTCTTAGACAAAAATGTTGATCGCCGGCAAGCCGCCGCAGAGGCTAAGTCCTAATATTTTCTTAACGTAAGTAAGTCGATCGCCCCTCAGAATTCTAAATCTGGCGGTATGCACGACCTGGAAACACTGTAGATTGCGGAAGTTTCTGGAGGAATTGTTGTTCTTTCCTCGACAGCCTTCACGCACGTAATGCCTCGTTTTCTAGTGGTTAACGTCGCGCAATGCTGCCAAAACGTCCTGAGACAGAATATACTCCAGTCCAACATTTTTAACGTATTTCGGTTGTCTGCGAAAGTAGTCAGTCTGATGGAGGTCAAAAATGATTCTCTTCGCTTTCAAATCCACCGTTAAAGCCAGAAATCTATACAAAAATTCCGCCTCACAGGTCGCGGCTGTGTGAAGACCAATTTTACGGCCGGCCGCGGTGGTCTAGCGGTTCTAGGCGCGCAGTCCGGAACCGCGCGACTGCTACGGTCACAGGTTCGAATCCTGCCTCGGGCATGGATGTTTGTGCTGTCTTTAGGTTAATTAGGTTTAGGTAGTTCTAAGTTCTAGGGGACTGATGACCACAGGTGTTAAGACCCATAGTGCTCAGAGCCATTTGAACCAATTTTACGCTCGGTAGTTTCCTCGCCTTACAGAGGCCCCCGGCAGCCGCCTACCAGCCGCACGCCACTCGCCGACTTCGTCAGGTGTCGTACGACCAGGTGAATGCGATGCTATGATTGTGTTTATCAACTGTCATTTCCTAAAGCGAAGGTCTTTTATATTTCAGTTCTTTTATCTTTTGGATGCTCGAAACTTATGAGCGTTGTTCAAGAGTTGTAAAATAAAGTAGCAAGTGGAAAAAGGTTTAACATTGCAAGACATTGGTTGCTCTGGGTATAAAAGAGGTGTTAAGGCAGCAAGGAAACTCGGAACACTTGTACTGTGTGTGTATTGAGTGCTTTTGGGCGAAACACGTCAGCAAAGGAAGCGTCGTTCGTTCTGACATGACTACGTTTCTTCATTCAGGAAGTCTCGAAAACTGACATATGTGGTAAATCGCGAGCATTTAAACGCAGTACGCTATTTACATTAAAAAGACAAGGTTCTGAAATCGGGTTTAGGACTACAACGGGCTCTAACTGAAAGCAACAAAAATCATACGGGTGACTGATACCGCATTTTAGCATCGACGTGATAATTTCGCTCATTGAGAACTCCTATGCAGTATTGTTACTGGTGTCTAGTTATGGCGTCCTTATCTTAACTTCTGAAGAGCAAACTGATGGCTGAGTCGTACGGAAAGACATCTCCTCGAGCAAAGGCCAATGTGAACACTACATTTTGCGGCTGGTGGCTCAATAACGATGTTGTGCATTACTAAACCTTCCCGAGGGTCGTGTCTGTCGCAGCTGGTATTTGTTTCCAACAACTAAGAACTGTAATTCAGCTTACCATGGAAACCTTACGACGAAAGTCCATTTAAATGAAACAAAGTATTGCAACATGAGCGACCCTGTAACAGCACCAATGAATAAGATACTATTCATTCTGGACTTCGAAACGATCTGAGTTTATTTGCTGTTCTCTGTCAAACTGAAACAATATGCAAATTTGGCATTTCATTTTTTTAATTTTTATTTTTTATTTTTATTTCTTGATTTTGGATGCGTTTCCCTGTAGCTCTGTCACGAAACTGTTAAAAAATCTGATCTTAGGCGCTACTGCAACCGCGACCCAAAAGATCGTTCACTTCAGAAGCAAAAACGTTATCTCAATGCCGCTGAAGGGCTTTAACAGTTTCTTCGCTATCGTCCCAGTGATGGCTAGAACTGATAAACCATTACGTAAAAATGTTTTATTTGCAATTTCCACGTTGTATTGTCTTCCTGGACTCAAAAGCATAAAGTTATATGCCGATGGCACACCAATTCAAGGAAGTAACTCTGATTATTCAATCAAACTGAAAAGGAAATCTCATGTGAATTTGTCAGCATATTTATGTCATCCAGAAAGTAACTCGGCACTCACAGTGTTGCCAGACATATTCTACGTTGTAGTCAAATTTCAGTTACACTACGAGCAGGAAGTATTCGTTTCACCAGACTATGTGAGGCCTGGCGCAGAACTGAGCACTCTTTGTCTGAAAGACACGGCGAATGCGGGCTTGAATTAAAAACGTATGTCAGTGGATATTATTCACGTTTCTGAACTACTGCGTAGTTACTAATAATACTCAAATGCTTCGGCTGCAGATTAAACATTATAAATCAGTACCTACACAAATTATTTCTGTTTTCCTGCCATGAACACACTGAAAAATCTAATACGTACTAATGAATTGAACGCGATTCACATGTCTGGAGCGTCTCGAGTAGTTATGCTGCATACATTGTGAGAAAGTAACACGTTGGCGGCAAGTCAGGAATGAATTGGTGCCTATGTTGTCGAGTAGAATATTAACGTCTTTCTCACTGGACACAATGACTTTGCGTGTGTATGATTAAAATTGAATTAAATATCACTGTGCACTGTTTTAATGCATCGCAAAGTTACAAAATTAATATTTACCCAACCCTGCCCTGTACATTGCGTTAACTAAATTCATGGGGAAAGTATTACGTCTGTGATATATTTAGCAAAGACAGTGCAATCTGGATGTAATGACTGGCGACAAGTGCAGGAATAAACGGTGCCCAATGTGTTTATGTTGGCTTACCGATGGACACTCCAGCTCGCGCTAAGATGTAAACTGGACGACATCTTCTTGGCTCTGAACCCAGTGTGCCGAAATAACTCTATGAATTCTTCATGTAGCCAAAGTGAAACTCTGTTCCTAGATATGATGGAGCATGTGGAACAATTATCATGCCATCAGCCATCAGAATATTAACTAATGATTGACGACTCTCTTCTTACCCCAGTAGGAAGAGAACCTACTCGCAAAGTAAGACGAGGTGACGTCAAAATTTACGCTCACAAACAAAACGAACTAAAGAGCTTGTCTCCACTGTATAGTAGTATACATGTAAATAGCTTTTCTGAGAAGCATGTAATTCGTTTCCTTCTCTCGTATCACAGCACATGTTTCAGTATGAAGCGAGAAAATAAATATTACAGGGCTGTGAAGTATAATATGGTAAGAGACTGTAAATGTAGTCCCGATCAGAAACATTATACAACCCAAGGGTCTCTTTTCTTTCATACATAACTACCGCTAGCAAATTCTTATTTATGGGTTTGCCGACATCGAATTTTTATTTCATGTAATACTTGTGTTAGTTTACTGATTGCGGTATGGGGACATGTAAGGATGGACACTGACCCTCCCTCTGCCTCGCCTCCACCATTCTGCAGTGAACATATCTGTGCATGTGTGTGCATTCAGCAGTGACTCACAGTTGCCACAACGCTTTACAGAATTCACACATGAGACAACACAACTGCCAGATCATTCAGACAGCACTGAGTAAGTCGACAGGCCATGGACAGATAATCAAATTAACGTCGCTTTCCGTGTCATATTCATCTAAAAATGGAGTTTTATTAAAAGCAGTCGAGTGTTCCAGAAAGCACGCTTAGATAATTCCCATACGAATAATTTGATAGCTGAAAGGGTCCGTTAGTGTGAAACTAATTTATTAAGATCAAATTCAAGAATCGAGGCATACTGATAATGTAAATTCTGATTTATCAGGCACTTTTCACGTTTCTTGAGAAAGCAACAGCAGCAGTTGTATTGTAACTACCGTTAATAGATGACAGTAACAACTGTATAATCAAAATGGTACGAGTCCTCAGAGACTTTGCATGACGTTAGTGTTTGTGCACTTAATCTACCGCTGACTACTTAATTGAAGGTAGCGTGATGTTGTGTCCCCTACTTAAAATCAGCAACTCTTATGAGACTCTGCCTGTATTATACTCCTCCACAAGCTATGCCCTGAAAAAATGGGAATGAGCGTACGGCATTGTGGGTCGGGACTCTCCCATTCGGGGAAGTTCGCCCACCGAGGGCTAATAATTACTTCGTGCGATGGCACATTGGGCGACTTGCGCGGCGAATATGGAGATGAAATGATGAGGAGGACAACACAAGATCCAGTCCCTGAGAGGATAAAATCTCCTCCCCATACGGGAATCGAGCCTGGGCCCTTGGCATCGCATGCTGCCGCGCTGACCACTCTGCTAACGCGAGCGTACCATTCGCTGCTGTGTGACTATGGACTCCTCATGTTCCCATCACAAACAAGCAGAGAGCTGAACAAAAATCCTTAATGTTTGAAGGAAAACACCCGTCAATCTGCTAAATCCTATGTAAGAAGCACGTATGTCATCACTACTAAGTGGCCACAGAAGTAATTCTTATGGTAAATATGTTAATGCTGCAGATAACTGTTCAGGCAAATTACCGTCTGCTACTCAACTGAAATGACAATCATTACACAGGTAGTTAAGTAATCAGTTTGGTACAGTACTGCCTCCGCTATTCCGAAATTTACTGCCCATTAGTTATTTGAATGAATAGAAGTTTCACTTGGGGTCAGAAGTATTTGACATGTTTTAGCCGTATCACAAGACAATGACTAAAGAAAATATGCTGTTAAAATCACACTACAAGTATTGTCTGAGAAACAGTTATACATAAAATCCCGTCGACGGTCTTTTAGTACTGGAACAGAATTACCGTAGTTCACTAGATATTTATTTGGAATTTCGATGGCTGAATAATTTGTGTATGATAAGCAATAGAGCGTTGGGAAATTAACGATCTCGCCTAGGGTACAAGGTGGTCATTTTACGAGTAAATTGCAATTTATTTCGTAATTTACAGCATGGACATCCTCCTTTTATGAATTACTGTGCTGGTAAACGCATTGCGTTATTTGATTTTCAAACAGCTGAGCAAAACTGAACGTATTCAGACATTTCTCTCTTTACTTATTCTGATCATCACTAAACTGACACACAATATTTTTAGCGCAACGCAATCTGACTTTCAATAACCCCTACAAAAGAATGGCCCTGACTAACAATAACCTATACCTTTCATAAATCACTTACCTCACAAAAATCTTCGTTACTCCATCTACTGCAATACAGCGAGCGCCAATACTGCCAGATAAATAAAAGATTCTAACTACTGAAGGCACTAACTACTGATAAGCATACTTAGCAAATGAAAGATTTTGATGAAGAACAAACAATGTATTTACCTTAATAATGTTCAAAAGTCATCATATATTCATCAGTTCATGACATCCAGTGGTACAAATTTACTCTTTCTGATGGACACACGCCCAGATCGTCCGCTCTCAAAATTCTGCCATCTCTTTCCCCACATCCACCACTGCTGTTGGCTCACCTCCACCTGCGCAACGCTACGCGCTGTTCACATCCAACTGCCCAACACTACAATAGCGAATATTTCAACAATGCCAACCAGCCACAGATTGAACACAGCACAGCCAGTGATTTTCATACAGAGCGATACGTGACGTTACCAGCACAAAAACCTAAACAGCCTACTTACAAATTATAGTCATGAAATGCCAAATTTTCGTGTTGTTTCAGTTTGAAGTAGTACAGCAAACAAACTCAGATCGTTTCGAAGTCCGGAATGAATAGCATTTTTTTCATTGATGCTGTTACAGGGACGCTCATGTTGCAATACTTTCTGTTTCATTTAAATAGACTTTCGGCGTAAGGTTACCTTGTTAAGATGAATTACAGTTCTTACGTGTTGGAAACAAATACCAGCGACGATAGACACGACCTTGGGGTAGGTTTCGTAATGCACAACATTGTTCTTGAGCCACCAGCTGCAAATTGTAATGTTCGCATTGGCCTTTGCTTGAGGAGATGTCTTTTCGTATGGCTCAGCCATCAACTTCCTCGTAAATAGTTATCATAAGGACGTCATAACTAGACACCAGTAACAATACTGCATAGGAATTTCCACTGAGCGGAATGATGACGTTCAAGCTAAAATTCAGTAATAGTCACCCGTTTGATTTTTGTCGCTTTGGGTTAATTCCTGTAGTACCCCTACCCCCGATTTCGGAGCCTTGTCTGTTCGATGCAAATGGTGTACTACACTTAAATGTTCGCGGTTCATCACCTATGTCAGTTTTCGAGAGTTCTGAACGTAGAAAATGAGTCTTGACAAACAGAACGATGTTTCTTGATACAGTAAAATTATTTGCTGACGTGGTTTGCTCAAACGCTCTCGCTGCAAACACAGTGCAAGTGTTTAGAGTAGCCTAGCTGCCGTCACACCTCTGTTAAACCCAGAACAAACAACGTGTAGCAATGTTAGACTTTTTTCGACTGGCGAGTTTATTTTACAACTCTTGAACAACGGTCTTAAGTTTCGAGCATTCAAAATCCTTTCGGTAACTGAAAGATAAAAGAACTTCTGATTAGAAAATGGCTGTTAATAAACACAACCATAGCCGTCACCTTCACCTGGTCGTACGACGCCTGACGAAGTTGGCGAGTGACTTGCGGCTGGTAGGGGCATCTGTAGAGCGAGGAAGCTACCGAATGTTCACTTGGTTTTGACACAGCCGCGACTTGTGAGGCGGAATTGTTGTGTAGATTTCTGGCAGTACAGGTGGGTTTGACAGTGAAGGGAATTATTTTTGAGCTCCATCACACTGACTACTTTCGGAGACAACGGAAATGCAATTAAAACAAACGGGGGAATGCTGTGTGTTCGCTCTCGTCTCTGTTTGGTTACATTGCACGACGTAAACCACTTCTTTCCTCTCATTTTGTTCCTTATTGTTCTTTGCACTTGATCAAGTTGGATGTCACATGACACTCAGTTAAGTTTATCGTTCATCCATTCACTCAGTTTTTCATTACTGTGGGCAACCAGTCATCTGACGAAACGTGCTGGGCTATCGTGCGTGAATTCACTAGACCAGAAGCAGTTACTGACTAGCAGGCTCTCGAGAAAATGACAACACTTCCTCCAGACACATCCGCATTCTACAGTGTTGCCAGATCGTGTATATTGCCGGTCTTAGAATTCTGAGGTGCGATCGAGTTTATTAGCCACCGTAAGTGAACGACTGGGACTTAGCCTTTGCGGGTACCGGCCATCGATCAATTTTTTGTCTAAGACTGTGCCTACTGCTCAAGTCCTTTGTCGAGAAATATAGGCACTGCTCCAGATTATCTATCATTTCTGTAATGTTTGGGTTGGGTAAGCGTCTGTGGTAGTCATACATTTCAAATGGCGGTAGTTACAGTAGAATCGATATTTCCTCGATCCGTCCGTAGACTTCCGTAGACGTTTAGGATAAAATTACAATTCCTGTCCAAAGGGCTACTAGTGTCTTCTAATACGTCGCTGACCTACTGCTGATTGCTAAACTCCTCCAAAATCGTCTCCAGAGACCATGGGATTCTGTATACCGGCCAGCAAACCGGCGCTTCGTTCCCCTTCTGAATACTGTGGTTCATCAGCGGTTTTACAGGCAACGGTCCTTACGAAAAGAACAAGTTTTATAATTCTAGCAACAGTTTTTCCATCTCTGCCTTCTCTTTTCCCTCCAAATGCAAAATAGCATTTTGCATACATTTTGTGTATGTTATCTTACTTTTAGTGATCGTTACATTGCCATGATGATTAAAAATGCCCAATCACTTTATCCGTTGTGGAAAAAGGAGATATAGCCCATAGGGTTTTATGATTTCAACTTAATGTATTCATCAAAGCTATGCTACACCTATTACTGTTATATTTAATGTACCTCACATGAGACAGGGGAGATGGCTAACGCTGACATTAAGATGCAGGAGGCACGGGGAACGATAGCCTGATCAATAGTGTGAAAAGATGACTGACATACTATCTGAAGATACACTGGTTTCGAGATATTGCCAAGCTTAATTGCACTCACTTAACACAAGCACTGAGAGCACTTACCACCAGAGGTGACGTGCTAGCTGCTTGAATGAGCAAAGCATTGCAAAATGTTAGGTGGGTTCCCTGGGCCCATACGTGCATGAGACACATGTCGGTTGTAGAATATCGCAGAGACTGCCACCACAGCCGTGACATGGTCAGCCAATTAGCCAATGCTGTCGTCCTATTACTCAAGTGTATCACCAATAGAATGTGTCCTCCCCATGTTGTTCCAAAAAGAAATTGTTTCGAACAAACCCATGTGTTTATCTGACAGCACAAACAGAAAATGAGCTTCACTCTTGCCATTTTACCTTTGATCCATTCTAAAAAAGGAAGATTTGTAATGCTACACTATTAGTGCAATGTGAAAACTTTGTGACAAAATAAGTGAAATGACACGAAATCCTGGACAGCAGGGACTTCCCATATGTTCAGGCATGACACATTGTAATGAATAAACTTTTTTATAATTTCTGTGTTACACTTAGTATATTCAGCTGGCTGCTAAGCACAGTTAACCTTTTGGCACGGTCAGTAATCTGTCTAACAGAAAAGTTTAGTACCTGTTGTTAATATTTTTTAGCTTCTTAGCGTAAATGATACTCATACTGTTCGTAAGTTTGAAGGCTACTAGGTGGTATTTAATAACATTTGTGATCTGTTTAACTCTTGTCTTACATATATTAATTACAATTTTCATGAATAACTAACTGAGCAAAGACTAATTTTAACGTTAGTTTTGCTATTAATAAGATTATCACTGGACATTACTTGTTTGCTGTTGTCATAATTATCTTTGCTGTGGTCAATGCATGTTTTCTGTAACGCCAAATTGCTGATCCTGTATGAATATTTTGTGTTGCGACATTCTGTAATAACCACTTTAAACATTAATTCTGTCTTGTTTTAAAATTAATTTTAATTAAAAACCCATTTTTTAAATAATTCATACCTTTCAATTGCGCCCTGTCAGACACTTAGTCTCATTCATAAAAGAAGTAAGTCATCTTTTCTACACTGAAGAGCCAAAGACTCCCGCGAGCGTGCACAAATGCCGCAGAACGACGTGGCATGGACTCGACTGATGTCTGAAGCAGTGCTGGAGGGTACTGGCACTCAGAATTCTGCAGGGCTGTCCATAAATCCGTACGAGTACGGGGAGTGGAGATCTCTTCTGAGAAGCACATTGCAAGACATCCCAGATATATGCTCAATAATGTTCATGCCTGGGGAGTCTGGTGGCCATCGGAAGTGTTTAAACTGAGAGGAGTGTTTCTGGATCCACTCTGTAGCAAATCTGAACGTGTGGGGTGTCGCATTGTCCTGCTGGAATTGCCCATATCCTTCGGAATGCACAATGGACATGAATGGTTGCAGGTGATCAGACAGGATGCTTAAGTAGATGTCACCTGTCAGAGTCGTATCTGGACATATCACGGGTCTCATATCACTCCAACTGCACACGCCCCACGCCATTAAGAACCCCCGCCAGCCTGAACAGTCCCCTGCTCACATGCAGGGTCCATGGATTCATGAGGTTTTCTCTATACCTCTACACGTCCATCCGCCCGATACAATTTGAAACGAAACTCGTCCGACCAGACATCATGTTTCCAGCCATCAACAGTATGTCGGTGTTGACGGGCCATGATGAGGCGTAGAGCTTTGTGTCGTGCAGTCATCAAGGATACACGAGTCAGACTTCGGCTACGAAAGCCCATATCGATGATCTTTACTTAACTGGTTCGCACGTTGACACTTGTTAATGGCCCAGCATTGAAATCTGGAGCAGTTTGCTGAAGGGTTGCACTTCTGTCACGTTGAACGATTCTCTTCAGTCGTCATTGGTGCCATTCTTGCAGGATCTTTTTCAGGCGGCAGAGATGTCGGAGATTTGATGTTTTACCGGATTCCTGATACTCACGGTACACTCGTGAAATGGTCGCACAGGAAAATCCCAAATTCATCGCTACCTCATAGATGCCGCGTCCCATCGCTCGTGCGCCGACTATAACACCACGCTCAAACTCACTTAAACCTTGATAATTTGCCATTGTAGCAGCAGTATCCGATCTAATAACTGCGCCAAACACTTGTCTTGTAATAGGCGTTTCCGACCGCAACGCCGTATTCTGCCCATTGACATATTTCTGTATTTGAATATGCATGGCTATACCGGTTTCTTTGGCGCTTCAGTGTAATATCATTTATAATGCATCAAGTTATCATTTTTGTATCTGAGTCTGCGTTTCTGTTGATAAGTACTCAGTAATGAGTTAATTAATTGATTTTATTTCATGGCACGACATTTCAAATGTTGTCCACCTATTATTCTGTAAAATAATTCAATGACTTTTACAGAGTATGAGAGATATCCAAGCTCCATTGTTGCGCACTGCAGGTCAGTGCACTTTGTCATGAGTATATCATTAGTTTCTTGATGTTGAGCTGGTCATTTTAAATTATATTTGGATGTTTAGGTCATATGTATTCTTCTATGTAGGGTATGTTCTGCTCAACTTGTAGTGAGGCCTGCTGTTTTCCTGATAAGGACATTAAAATTTTTCTTCATTTTCAGTATGGAGCGTGATAAAAAGTTCCTGTTAAATAACCACTTTCAATTTCACTAACATTCCTTTTTTAACTAGTGGATTAGTATCTGGAAATACTTCGCAAAGATTTTTCTATAATCAGCATCGATTTTACAAAATCATGGTCTTGGAGGCGTCTTTCTCTGTGATGCCTGAGGAAGCTTTGGTCACGCATTTCTGGGAAAGTGGACAATCAGTACTTACGTGATCGGGAGGCATGCTGCCGTGTTGCTTTCAAGTTCTTACTCGTTCAAGAGCCAGCAGCTTGAAGTTATACGTTATCGCCCTGACCTGGCTGTTTTATTGATGTGATTGTTCCACTTATTGCAATATTCGAAAAGATTGATATATGAAAAGCCATACAAAATCATTGAGAAGTCATTCAAATGCTACAGTTGTTTTCTCTCGTTAGTCTTGCTATTAACCAAAGAAGCGACTCATGTATTGGTATGCGGAATGTTGCCAACGTTTTCTGTATTGTGATGAAAGCGTAGTCAACGTTTGTCACTCAGTCCTACTTAATGTACCAACTTTTCAATTAGTCTTCCTCTTACTTTAGTTTAATTAGCTATTGCTTCTGAGCATCGTATAAAAGTGATTTCACGTGATGGTGTTACACCCGACTATCCGGATCACGTGGCTTTGTGACGTCAGATGCTTAAGTACTTCAATATTACTATGATTTTTGCTCAATTATAAAACTTAAATTATTTTTTAATATTTTATTTCACCTTTTATGAGTCACGGCCAGGCAGCAGATGCATCTCGAAACTTTTGTAATATGTATGCAGAGAGCGCATCGTGCCAAAATACGTCAGAAAAGTATTTTCTACATTAGCTGTCGTGTGGTAGTGGCATTTTATTCTTCTTCAAACCTTGCTTGACAGCTTTAACTCAGAACGAGTTTTCTACTTACGTGTAACCAATAAACTGCATGTGCATTGTCCAACTATTATAGATAACACCAGAGAATTCGCATGCTTCGTTGATGATTAATTTCTCTCTCATGATTACTATTGTTTAAACAACACTAAAAGAAACCCTACGAAAATTGTGCACTGTATTATAAGAAATGAAATAAAACTACCCACGATAACCTTCTGACGAAAGTCTGTTTTAATAAAGCTGAGTATCTGTACACAAGGGTGCCTCTATCGAAACGAATTAGTAAAATTCTACTCACTTAGATTTCGATTGGGTCTGTGGTTAATTGGTATGTTGTGTCATACTCAAGAGGTATGCAAATGTATCATTTCATAAATAAAGTTATGTATTCGTAGAAACCCAAAATTTGCTTGTCGGAAAGAGGCATTACCTGTTGTGCAGCACTGTAAGTTTTTCACCATTGCACTAAGAGCCGAAAGTATTTTCTTGCGGTTTCCTTATCGATGTTTGATCTGACTGCTTGTACCTCCTTCACAGAAGGGATGAAAACGTCACAGCCAGCGACACTGGAACCTAAATTAAGAACATACGCTTTTTTACAGGTCAAGAGGTATGTGTTGTGGATTCCTATTACGAGGCTAATAGTGGCTAGAACTCGTAAATCGCTATTTAAAGGGCAGGATTAGTTGCTATTTCCACGTGCAACGAGTTTCCTGGGCCGAAAACCGTAAATTCACAATCTTTTGTTACACATCAAGCGATAATAACTCAGATTATTCAATGGAAATGACAGGAGAAATCAAGTGAATTTTGAGGCTTAATTAAGTGCACACCAGAAAGTAACTCTTCGAGCAAAGAGCTGCCAAACATACCTTGCCTTGTTGCCAAATCTCAGTTACAGTATCGGCAAGAAGAAGACGACCCGATGTGTACCTTTAGAGGGCTGGAAAGTGAACATTGCTGCCATCTCAAAGCCGCGGCTGGCACGGCCTGGAAAACGTAATGCGTCTCATTCGCATTTCTGTAACTAGGTTTAGGGACAGAAGCGTAGTTACTGATAATACTCAGAACTGACCATTAAAATTGATACACCACGAAGATGACGTGCTACAGACGCGAAATTTAACCGAAAGGAAGAAGATGCTGTGATATGCAAATGATTAGCTTTTCAGAGTATTCACACAAGGTTGGCGCCGGTGGCGACACCTACAACGTGCTGACATGAGGAAAGTTTCCAACCGATTTCTCATACACAAACAGCAGTTGACGGGCGTGCCTGGTGAAACGTTGTTGTGATGCCTCGTGTAAGGAGGAGAAAGGCATACCATCACATTGCCGACTCTGATAAAGGTCGGATTGTAGCCTATCGCGATTGCAGTTTATCGTATCGCGACATTGCTGCTCGCGTTGGTCGAGATCCAATGACTGTTAGCAGAATATGGAATCGGTGGCTTCAGGAAGGTAATAAGGAAAGCCGTGCTGGATCCCAACGGCATTTTTTCTGCCTCGTGATGACTGGGTGTTGTGTTATGTCCTTAGGTTAGTTAGGTTTAAGTAGTTCTTAGTTCTAGGGGACTGATGACCATAGATGTTAAGTCCCATAGTGCTCAGAGCCGTTTGAACCATTTGAACCCAACGGCCCCGTATCACTAGCAGTCGAGATGACAGGCATCTTATCCGCATGGCTGTAACTGATCGTGCAGCCACGTCTCGATCCTTGAGTCAACACATGGGGACGTTTGCAAAACAGCAACCATCTGCACGAACAGTTCGACGACGTCTGGAGCAGCATGGACTATCAGCTCGGAGACCATGGCGGCGGTTTCCCTTGGCGCTGCATCACAGACAGGAGCGCGTCCGATGGTGTACTCAACGACGAAACTGGGTGCACGAATGGCAAAACGGAATTTTTCGGTTGAATCTATGTTCTGTTTACGGCATCATGATGGTCGCATCCGTGTTTGGTGACATCGAGGTGAACGCACATTGGAAGCGTGTATTCGTCATCGCCACACTGGCGTATCACCCGGCGTGATGGTATGGGTTGCCATTGGTTACACGTCTCGGTCACCTCTTGTTCGCATTGACGGCACTTTGAACAGTGGACGTTACATTTCAGATGTGTTACGACCCGTGGCTCTACCCTTTATTCGATCCCTGTGAAAACCTACATTTGATCAGGATAATGCACGACCGCATATTGCAGGTTCTGTACGGGCCTTTCTGAATACAGGAGACGTTCGACTGCTGCCCTGGCCAGCACATTCTCCAGATCTCTCACCAATTGAAAACGTCTGGTCAATGGTGGCCGAGCAACTGCCTCTTCACAATACGCCAGTCACTAATCTTGACGAACTGTGGTATCGTGTTGAAGCTGCATGGACAGCTGTACCTGTACACGCCATCCAAGCTCTGTTTGAATGAATGCCCAGGCGTATCAAGGCCGTTATTACGGCCGGAGCTGGTAGTTCTGGGTACTGATTTCTCAGGATCTATACACCCAAATTCCGTGAAAATGTAATGACATGTCAGTTCTAGTATAATATATTTGTCCAATGAATACCCGTTTATTAACTGCATTTCTTATTGGTGAAGGAATTTTAATGGCCTGTAGGGTAACAGCGATAGGTGGGTTGGATTCCTGTAAAGGAAAAAATTTATATTTCGTCTCGTCATTTCAATTAAAACATCTTGCTACTGCCGAGAAAATCAGATATGTCACAGCTGATTGTGCTTCGATAAAATCCCATTAGGTTCTAAGTTCGAATCCCTGTCCAACACAAAGCTTTACCTCACGGCATTTCAAATTAGTTACTTGTGCAGAAGCAATATTTAACATCTCTTCTAGTTTGTTAACAGAGACAATAGATGCTGGGTAGGAATCCGAGTCCGTTAACAATGTTTACAGCATGTAATTTAAAAAATGGTTCAGAGCACTATGGGACCTAACTTCTGAGGTCATCAGTCCCCTAGAACTTATAACTACTTAAACCTAACTAACCTAAGAACATCACACACATCCATGCCCGAGGCAGGATTCGAACCTGCGGCCGTAGAGGTCGCGCGGTTCCAGTCTGTAGCGCCTAGATCCGCTCGGCTCCATCAGCCGGCGCTGTAATTTAAAGCTGATATTTCGTAACTGATACTGTCTAAAATCGAGGTATATCACTCTCTGTACGCCTAGTCAGGAATGAATGTTAGTTTCCGTCAGTGAAGAAATCTTTGCTTAGTCTGCATGACCTGGGTTTGAATCCATATGCAGAACGAGACGGTTCGTCGTGTCATTTGAAGCTCATACATATTCTCAACTAGCAGCTCGTGAATAACTTAAAATTTTATTGTCATTTTGTGTTAAATAATAAGAACTGCATGTTACTTTGAAGAGGAAAATATGAATACGACGAACTTACTACGCTGGCCGAAGTGGCCGAGATGTTCTAGGCACTTCAGTCTGGAACCGCGCTACCGCTACGGTCGCAGGATCGTATCCTGCCTCGGGCATGGATGTGTGTGATGTCCTTAGGTTAGTTAGGTCTAAGTAGTTCTAAGTTCTAAGGGACTGATGACCTCAGAAATTAAGTCCCATAGTGCTCAGGGCCATTTGAACCATTTGAACTTATTACGTGCATTACCTATCTGACATAATAATGAGAGTGGTAACATTTCAGGTACCGGTATGTCATTTATTGTAATAAATGTGAGCTTACAAGCCTTAAGGACAGTCTTACCTGTGATAAGGTGTACCCTGATATTTGTAGTATCGTGGTATTACTTTACATCTTGAATTATTGCGATACAGAGCAATGTTTTCTAGTGGTGATTTGTTGGAACCGTTTTCAATAGTCAAACGACTGTACCGAGGAGTGATTAGAGGAGCCGCTAGACAGCTGCGTTATGAGGGTTGTATGCGAATTAGGCGAAATGCAATTCATGTCGTTCGGATACTTTTGAGCACGACAGTACATACATTGGTGTATGCAGATACTTTGTCTGCAAGGTGTGTTGCAAATAAAGTTAGTAGTAAAGAAGTAATAAATTAAAAGGTCATTACTGACGTTCAACTTATACCGCACGACATTTTAAAGGGAAGCTAATTTTTCAGGCATATAAAACTCTGTGACGTCATGTCATCTAAACTATGTGCCGTATAGTGATATATTTTTTCAAGTGTTATGTGTGGATATTGTTTGCTGACTTTTTTTGAATAAAGTTCATAGTAAAGAAGTAATATTTTAAAACGTCACATCTGATACTGAAGTCTTGCTGCATGAACGGCGAAAATGGAGTATACGATAAAGTTTTTTCCTTTCATCGTCTTGTGTGGAAGTGTTAGCGAGAAGAACTACCGTAGAGGTCGAAAATCGTGTGTAAACCTTCTTCAACTCACTGAGGGGTTTCATTTTGAAATACTGGATAAATGAAATCTGGGTATTTACGCGCCATCCCTTACGCTGCCTCAAGAGAAACATGCACGTTCCAACAATGATACTTGACGTATTGTGTTATATTTATAACATAATAACAAATTTCTTATTGACTAGATCTTGACAATAATTGTAAATGTTTAAATTCTGTCAATAAATATGTGAAATAGTGAAAATAAGTATTTTGTTAACTCTTGAAATCTTTAGTTAGTCAATTTGTTACTGATACGGCGTCCAAGAGAGTAATTCCGACCCCCCCCCCCTCGCCTCTCACCCCCCCGCCAGGAACATGGCTCCAGTCTCCAGCGTCCGTCAAAACTTGCCCTGTTGACAAACGAATTCATTACCTGCTGTAGTTACCGTCATACACCTACGTCACCATCGGTGACACCACATTGTACCAAGACTTATCTTTCATTAGGTGGCATTATCCTGCGAATGCATCTGAGCCAGTTTAAATTTCTACGCCCTGTGAAGTACCGGAAGGAGAGCTTCACTTGGGTACAGAAGCGTTTGAATAAAGTAAAGATGAGGTTGTTCTGGATGGCAGTGTGCTTCCTTCCTTTTGTTCGTCAGCTGAAACTGAGGAGTGACTTTCTGCGTTATGATCTGTCTATCCACTATAAGAAGCCGTAACAGCCGACAGCGGCCATGTTATGAACATGTATTCAATTCTGGCAACGACTGTTTTCACCGAATCGAAGAATTGACTTTTCACCTTTAATACAATGAATATGAAAACCTTAGCGCCTACAACATGTCAGACATGAGTCCCAAGCGCAAAGTACCCAGGATCAGGCTACGATAAAAAGCAATTTTATCGCGCTCTATTCCCGCATCTACTGCCAGTACAATCCTAACCACATCCTGATCACACGACAAGCCCAACCGTTCCGTTCTTCGTACCAATCCCCCGCCTCCGACACGTAACACGACCTCACTCCCAACCCTACCTCCAACAGTGCAGTAGTGTCTCGTCTTATTTCTCACCGCTTTAGTTCGTATTGTAGAAACGCTATGAAATCCCGAACTGTCCTCTCAGTTTAAATACAATGAGCAAAAAAATCAATCTTTTGTAATATAGGACGTGACCTTCCAGCCCTGTCAGTTAAATGAACAATGAGAAACAAATCAAATAACTTCACATCGCAATGCAATGTGAGCGTTACTGTAACGTATGTTTTCGATAAGAAGCAGAGCCAATGCGTTCAATATTATTCTCAGTATTTTGTAAACCTTTAGATAAGTCTTTTACATACACTGTCACAGGTGGTCTCACGTGTAATATTTGCCTCACTAATAGATAACTGTATATTATTCTTAATCTTACATATTAAACTTTTCTTGTTAATGTACCGCTTCTCTGAAAATTAGTGTATTATTAATTATTAATGATAAATTAATAATTAATTTGAGATAATTGTTTTATGCGAGATTGGTTGCAAATGTCAGTGATCGAGTCTAACTAATTTTGTTTAAAATCAGTCCTTGCCATACTGCTGATATTTAAGACCGACTGGAGAAACCTACTTGAAAATAACGATCTCAGTGGCTGCGAAACAGCAAATAGAATTGAAGGCAACGTAACAGCGCGTCGATAACGCAGCCGCTGGGATGACCTACCTCCTACGGCCTTCTGCTCCCTTGGCACCGGCGAGGCTGACGGACGGAGACGAGCGTCTCATCCAATGAGATGTCCTTATTCACCACTCTATATTGTGGCGGGACAGGGCGTGGTCTGGGCGGAGCTTACAGCTGTACACCATCTCTGATATTATGTTCTCCTAACACAGGGCCGCGCGATTGAGCTGCCCACGAGGCTACCCGAAAAAAACCGAAGACATCCGAAAACACACGATCGGCAGCTGACTCTCGCGTTTGAGACACGTTGGTATTCTTAGCGTTATTGTAATTCGTCAAGTACAATGCAATGACTACTTACGACACAATATAACACGTACATAGTATTTTCGAAAGTGTAGCCTCCCAGTCTTGTGTTGCACAAAAGTGCCATCGAATGAAAAATTAATGACGGTTAGCTCATAAAAACTCTGCAGGGAAGAGAAGCACTCGAAACTACGCTAGTGTGTGAGTTTTTGTGTGCCATCTCGTCATATAAGTCATTGCAAGAAAAACAGCCATATTGTTTTCCTGTCAGTGCCAGCAAGTGAAATTTCAGTTTTGATTTTTATATCCCCTGTGCGACCAGCTGGAACTTGGTGTGCCACTTTCTTCTGAGCCCTCATGTGTTGTTACAAGTAGCACAAATCGTTCCAGATTCTATCGTTCAGTTCAGAATAAAGTAATTTCCTACCTACAATAATAGCACAGACGTAATGTAATAAGGAAAAAACATAATTATCAATAAACATGTGTTAACAAAATACACGTAGGCTTACTGAGGAGAGTTAACTTCAGAGCTGGTCCACTATTTATGAAAAAGTAACAAATATTTTCATTACTCTATTACTGTCTTTAATTGTTTTTCCACTAGCATCTCCATGTTTGTTGTGAGATTACTGGTCATTAAATGCATTGCTCCGGCAGATGTAGGTCAAACTACTCCTAAGCTTCAATTCTGTTAATTTCATAATTGGCGAAAAACTTTCACAAAAATATTTGGTTCCACACATACTCCAGAGTTGAACAGCTATTCGAAACACCTGTGGAAACCGTTCTCAAGGGCGATTCTTGTAAATTATTTCAATATTTTTTGCAGGGCGAGACTATTGAAAGATATTTTACACGCAAAAGTAGTTTTCTTTTATAATCCAAAGCTGGTGTCCGAAACATCGGTAATGAATTTACATCTACCCCGCGAAGTTATACGCAATACATTCAGATGCTTCGTAACGTAGGTTAGGAAAGCAAGATCGAATATCCACTGGAAGTGATCAAACGCTTTCACTGGCGTTCGCATCATACCATGAATAATGCTACGTTCTTGTACATGTTGAAAACACGTTCTAGAGCAATGCGCTGTTTTCACTACTTCACGAGCTTTGTGATAGGTAACTCTCAATATACCATCATTGTGAATAACATGAGTCTCTTCCTCTTAATATGTGACAAGGAGGAGGTAAAACCGAGGGCAAAATCACATACGCCTATAATAATAGTAACATTTTCAAGTAATGAAATATATCAACATGGACGTTCTTCCTTCTCTCTTTCCAGTTTTAGCTCGAGAAGATTGGCCTTCCTTTACTCAATATCAAAAGTTATCAGATTTTTTCAAGAAGGAGCTGAAGATTTTCCTTCACATTGTACTTCTTCCACGTCGATTAAACAACATTACAAAACGGACACTAAGGGCCGGATTGCGTTACACGTTACAAAAAAAAAAAAAAAAAAAAAAAAAAAAAAAAAAAAAAAAAAAAAAAAACTATGCTGGCTTAAAGCACATGGATTCGTCCGATTTTCGTTTTGAGAGCCTTAATTCATCCTGAGCTATTACTCTCTTCTAAATTTTGTCCTACCGCGAACGCCAACAATACCGACACGCAGTAAACAGGCTGATCTTGCCGTGCGCGCATCAATAACAAGCGAGGGAAGATAACAGATAGGTGGAGGGGGAACTGCTGGCTGACAGTGCCAATGGACTAGCAGGGTACGCACTCACAGGAGCCCACGCCCACTAAAGCGCATTTGCCTAACCTTGCTAACAGCTTGTAGAGTCCCGGCCGCTTGGCGATTTGATGTGTCACCCGAGTTGCATATCTGCCAGTAGAAGCCATTAGTGATGTCAGTGCTTGTGAGCGCTTTGTGCTATCCCCTATGAGTTATTTCGTCTTGGTAGTTAGCTTGTGTTCCATTAAACAATGAAATTCTCTCAAACGGAGAAACTGCGAGATGATTACATCCATCAGATAGTTTTATTCAGTCTCTAACTTGAATAGATATCAAATGTTATTAAGTACTTCCTATTTTGTCAGTTCCTTTGGGCGTAACATGAACCGCATCTTTATGGCACTCTGCCAAATAACGACCAGCTTTTTGTAATAATGGTGATCAGTTTCTGTGTCTTTAAAAGTTAAAAGTAAATGATCGTCTGTCCTAGAACTGATATGTGCTAAAAATATCCCAAATATTCCTATTCCCTATGCACAAAAAACACGAAAAATGTGAGGCCAAATTCTGCTTAAACAACAGAAAAAAATTTATACACTTGGAAATATGACTTCAGTTCTGATCCGATGACTGTATATTCCACCTGCGGGAATTCAGAGGCACTGATAATGGTTTCAACGTCATCTGCGAACAGATAGCGTAGTGGAATAGCTATCAGAGCGTCATCTGTGTCTACCCTTTAAAGGGAATGCTCACAGCGAGAAGACTCAATGTGGTACAAACGTGTGAAGCAAGCCGGCATCCATGCCACAGTGAAGCACTCGTGGTTCGTATAGCGAATTGAGCGAGACTGAAAGGGTTCAAAGTGTGGCCTTCCGAGATGCGTGATGGGTCCTTGCGGAGCATTGCCACACAAGTCGGACGTGTTGTGTTAGCTGTGCAGCGATACTGCTATCTGTTGACTTGTGAAATTCTCATACCCGTAGACGAGGTTCTCGACGTCCATGCAGCACAGACGCTCCCCAGGACCGTCGTTTTGTAAGGGCAGCAGTGCCATACCATAAAGCTACCTCAGCACAGATAAGGAAGCTTGTGAGCCCATTTCTGTCAACACAAACTGCTTCGAACTGGTTACTGGCAGTGGGATTACTGGCACAGAGTCCTCTAGCCCATCTTCCACTCACGCCACAGCATCGACGTTCACGGCAGTACTCGTCCCATCAAAGGATCACGTGGCAGATGGAATCGCGCCAGGTCTTCAATGATGAAAGTACGTTCTGCCTGCACGCAGGTAATGCTCGTTTCTGCGTAGGACATAGCTCTACTGAGAGCTGTATCTTAGAGGGTTTTCGTCCATGACACACTGCCTCCACCATTCCCCCGCCCATGCCTCCTGATCTGGGGTATCATAAACCGCAACTGTCGTTCACCTTTGGTGTTTCTGGGGGAGACGCTAACCAGCGCTCGGTACATGCAGAATGTTATTAGACCAGTTCTGCTGCCGTTCTTGTGACAGGAAGATGATGTGTGGTTCCAACAGTGTAATGCTCACCCACACGCGGGCCGTGGAAGTCAACGTACTCCCCTAGACGTGCAGAAACTTCCCTGGCCAGCACGGTCTTTGGCTTTGCCTCCTGTCGAGCATGTTCGGGATACGATGAGACGAGAAGTAACTCGTGCGATTCGTCAACCAACAACTCTCACAGAACTGCGTGAATAGGTCGAGCAGGCGTGGCATAACGTATCCCAGGACAGTATTCGCCTTCTGTACGATAGACTGGAAACGTGTCAGCGGCTGCATTGACGCGAATGGAGGCTGCATCAGGTGCTAATATGGGTATCTCAGCATGCGTCGACAACTGGTTCTTCAGAACCGCTTGTATGTTGATCCGTAGCTGTAATATTTCCGTGTACTTCATATGCACTGTTGCAACAATAATTCTTGAGTGAATTGCTGACATCTAAAATGGTCTACTACTTTTTTTCCGGCAGTTTTATCCGTTTTAAATTCCGTCTACATCCCACATTATTCATAACACACCTAACCCTAAAAGCTGGTAAGAGCATCTTACTCCAACACGACATTTTTCCAGATAAGTCAGACATCTATCAAGTTTCTCCAGGGATTGCAGAGTCATCCTCATGTGTCTTCATGTTCTCACAGCCACTTCTAGAAACAGGACTGTTATTGTAAATTTTAAACCATCAGTTTGCATGACTTCATGTCGGTACAAGCTGTCATGGCTGGTTCAGTATTTCATCGTACTACGAGAAAAGTATCTTCGAAACATTTTTAAGTTGGTGCAAAATGGCATGTCCTTCAGTAGTTTTTCTCTTGAAAGAGGTACGAAACCTCAAAGAATTTGCTTTGGGTTATACGAATCTTAAGTCTTTCACTACTGTGACAAAGAAATTAAGTGCCTTAACCTGAGGTAGGGAATACAAACATTTCTTCTGCATTCTTCATGTTTGAGAAAGCGACTGTGGACATGACGAGGAACTGTTCTTCATTAGATCAGAAATATCCTAAAAATAAAAATCTGGCAGTGTCGCTTAAGCTTTCTTTTCTTTTATTACAGTAAATTTTACTGATATTTTGGTGTGAATTAACAAGGAGTACACGTGTGCAGTTTAGCACTCTTCTACGAATTAGGTGAAGCGTTTCAGCTTTATTTCCGATGATTTTGCCACGACCACATTACAAATACTTGTTTCACAGGAATATGAAATTATGTCAGCAGAAAGCGAAATGGGAGCACCGTCAACGCCGCCCCTAAAGCTCTAGGTAGCAAAAAATTGGAGAAATATAACAGACATCCGAAAACAGAGATCTACTAGTGATCTTCATTAGGTAGGTATTCAGCATGTAGCTGTTGGCTAATAAAGTGTAGTTATGTTAGTTTAAATAGAAACACGTTAAAGAGGTAACAAGTCGGAGTGGTGGGATTCTATTGACGGGGACTATCGGACCTGCTGTCCTAACAATAATTTCCTCCCGCTGTCTCTACCCCGATGGGTTTCACGACTTCTTATCTTAATAAAACCTTCCGGAAATTTGAGACTGCGTGTGGATTACAAGACCACAATAAAAGCACAAACTGTTATAGAAACATTTCCATTGCCACGCCCGGAAAACTTGCTTGATCGGTTGGGACCCGGTACATTTTTTGCCAAGATACACTACTGCCCATTAAAATTGCTACACCAAGAAGAAATCCAGATGATAAAGGGGTATTTATTGGACAAATATATTATACTAGAACTGACATGTCATTACATTTTCACGGAATTTGGGTGCATAGATCCTGAGAAATCAGTACCCAGAACTACCACCTCTGGTCGCAATAACGGCCTTGATACGACTGGGCATTGAGTGAGATAGAGCTTGGATGGCGTGTACACGTACAGCTACCCATGCAGCTTGAACACGATACCACAGTTCATCAAGAGGAGTGACTGGCGTATTGTGACGAGCCAGTTGCTCGGCCACCATTGACCAGACGTTTTCAATTGGTGAGAGATCTGGAGAATGTGCTGCCAGGGCAGCAGTTGAACATTTTCTGTTTCCAGAAAGGCCCGTACAGGACCTGCAACATGCGGTCGTGCATTATCCGGATCAAATGTAGGGTTTCGCAGGGATCGAATAAAGGGTTGAGCCACGGGTCGTAACACATCTGAAATATAACGTCCACTGTTCAAAGTGCCGTCAATGCGAACAAGAGGTGACCGAGACATGTAACCAATGACACCGCATACCATCACGCCGGGTGATACGCCAGTGTGGCGATGACGAATACACGCTTCCAATGTGCGTTCACCTCGTGGTCGCCAAACACGGATACGACCAGCATGATGCTGTAAACAGAACATAGATTCATCCGAAAAAATTCCGTTTTGCCATTCGTGCACCCAGTTTCGTCGTTGAGTACACCATCGCAGGCGCTCCTGTTTGTGATGCAGCGCCAAGGGTAACCGCAGTCATGGTCTCCGAGCTGATAGTCCATGCTGCTTCGAACGTCGTCGAACTGTTCGTGCAGATGGTTGTTGTCTTGCAAACGTCCCCATCTGTTGACACAGGGCTCGAGACGTGGCTGCACGATCCGTTACAGCCATGCGGATAAGATGCCTGTCAGCTCGACTGCTAGTGATACGAGGCCAATGGGATCCAGCACGGGGTTCGCTGTTAGCCTCGTGAACCCACCGATTCCATATTCTGCTAACAGTCATTGGATCTCGACCAATGCGAGCAGCAATGTCGCGATACGACGAACAGCAGTCGCGGTAGGCTACAATTCGAACTTTATCAAAGTCGGAAACGTGATGGTACGCCTTTCTCCTCCTTACACGAGGCATCACAACAACGTTTCACCAGGCAACGCCGGTCTACTGCTGTTAGTGTATGAGAAATCGGTTGGAAACTTTGCTCATGTCAGCACGTTGTAGGTGTCGCCACCGGCGCCAACCTTGTGTGAATGCTCTGAAAAGCTAATCATTTGCATATCACAGCATCTTCTTCCTTTCTGTTAAATTTCGCGTCTGTAGCACGTCATCTTCGTGGTGTAGCAGTTTTAGTGGCCAGTAATGTTGATTTGCAGGATACTAATCTTGAACTACCATTAGATGAAGAAACCCTAAAGTTCTTGGTAGTGAATACTCTCCTCAGGTTGTACAAATACAAGCGCCTTCCTTTCGGATGTGCTTCTGCCCCAGCCATCTTTCAAAGTTATCTACAAATCTACAAACCCTTTGGGCATCGGTACCCTCTCGCCTTAACTATTCAGATGACGTTGTCGTGTCTGGAATGGCACCGACGGAACATTTACAAAACTTGCGGCATCTCTTTCAAGTGCTTCGGGACTATGGACTGAAAATAAACAGAGACAAGTGCACCTTCTTCGCGAGTGAACTGGCTTGCCTTGGATATGTACCCAATTCTCAGGGCATACACCCTTCGCCGGAACATTTGCGAGCCATCATCGATTTTCCAGCTCCAACGACGGTGAAGGAATTGCAAGCGATGTTAGGCAAGATCAATTACTACCATCACTTTATACCCCATGCATCTTCAGTTACAGGTCATCTTCATCGTCTTCGACGGTAAAACGTTCCGTTTGTTTGGTCACCAAAATGTGACAAGCCTTTCCATAAGCTGAAATCAGTGTTGTTATCTAGTACTTGTGTAACAACCTTTGATCCTCAGAAACGATTATCTCTCATGGGGGATGCTTCTCATTTTGGGATCGGGGCGGTTCTTGCCCAAAGAACCGGTTCTCAAGATCGTCCAATTGCTTTTGCATATAAATTGCTCTCAGCTGCTCAGAAAAATTATTCGCAGATCGAGAAGGAAGCTTTAGCTGTCATTTTTGGTGTGACAAAATTCCATGATTTCTTTTATCTCCGGAAGTTTATTCTCATCATCGACCACAGACCACTGACTTCGTTGTTTCACGCATCGAAGACCGTACCTCCACGTACAGCGCAAAAATTGATTAGCTGGTCTTCGTTTCTTTCGCAGTACCATTACGACATACTCTATCGGTCTACTGCTCAGCATGGCTACGCTGGCGCGTTATCTCGTCTTCCCATTTCTGAAGACACAGCTTTTGATGAATCTGAACAGGCTTATATGTTTATTGATTAAGAAAACAATAGTGTGGTCACAGGTTTTCCGCTCGACTATCGTCGCGTAGTGGCCGCTACAGCTGCCGATTGTTCTCTTACACATGTTTTGCATTACATCGCTACGCAGTGCCCTTCTTCTAGTTCACGGATTTCCGATCCTGTTGCTCGCCGTTTCGTTGCACACCTACAGGCGTTATTTGCTCCGCATGGAGAATGATCAGTTCCGTGTTGTCCTTCCACGTTCATTGCAATCCGCTGTGTTGTGCTTGCTGCATCGAGGTCATTGGGGTCTTGTACGGATGAAACAGTTAGCTCGCCGTCATTGTACCTGGTTTGGTATCGATTCTGATATTAACAAGTTTTGATCTTCTTGCACGACGTGTACTGCCAATCAGTCTGCACCGCCACAGACATTTTTCTCTTGGCCCCGTTGCACCGCACCTTGGCAACGCTTGCATACGGATTTTTCTGGTCCATTTTAGAACGCACGATGGTTGATTGTCATCGATTGGTATGGCAGGCAATTTTCCCTTCTTTGTGCAGAAGCCATCAAGTACTTCATTCGCTGTTATTCCTGCCTTGACTTCAATTTTTGGCATTGTAGGTTTGCCTCAAGTTATCGTTACCGACGATGGACCCCAGTTTGTCTCTTCCGAGTTCACGAATTTTTGTGAATCGCAAGGTGTTCAGCATATGACTTTGCTCCGTTCTCGCCTCAGTCGAACATTTTGTTTGCACACTTAAGACGAAAATATTTAAGTTGCGCGAGTCGCATTCTCGGAAAGCAGCACTACTGTTTTTTATCTCTTATCGGTGACAGCCACGCTCCGGCTCGTCACCGGCTGAACTCTGACACGTTCGTCCGCATCGGACATTGATGCATTTGCTACATACACCGAACCGTGTGTCTGCGCCACGGCCGATTCCCAAGGTTTTACCCAACGACGTTGTACCTTTTCGCAGTTACCGCTGCACTTGCCGATGGTTACAAGGTCGGGTTCTTCGGCGCCTTGGCAACGCCTTTTACGTCGTTTCTGGCCATCTGGAGAGGTGCGCCGGCATCAGAACCAGATGCGCCTTGTACGCCGAGGAGTCTCTGCCGCTGCTCGTGTGATTTCAGACCCCGTGCCGCGAGTCGACGCGCCTGCGCCGTTTCCCAGTGACGCGCTGGAGCTGCCCGTAGTTGAGTCATCGCTACAGCGGTTGGATGATTCCTTGGGCCCATCGCGGATGACAGTGGGTGTGCCTCCAGATATTGACGCCATGGTGGCCTCCACCCCACTGTACGACCTAGCCCCATGGATTGTGATAAATATTTGCCCGTCGGGTGCACCGGCCTGATGGGGGTCGACTCGGCAGACCCTCCTATCGTAGTAGATGCGCACACATCCCATGTTGACGTGCATCCTGGAGGCAGTTTTCTAGCGTATCCCTGCTCCTCTCGGTCCGAATGGCGGGGTGCGGGTGGGCGAGCCTCGTCTGAAGTTCGAATCCCCACCCCCTCATCCTCGTCAGCACGGGATCCTATCCCTAGCAGGAAAAAGTCCTATTCCACGTCTGTTCGTAAATTTGCGGGAGCGGAATGTGGTGTCAAAGTTACAAACCACGCTAGAGGTTGCGATAATCGAAAGCATCCCAGCACTTGCAACCTCTCTGGAGTCTCTGGCGCATGCAGCGCCTCTGTAGAGCACGAACAGAGACTTGCAGATCGCACTGGCCTAGTCAGCTACAGGTAGTGAGCGAAGTCAGATTAGAATAGCCATCCGCTCCAGTTAATGTTTGTTAATGAGACATATGTATTCGAGAAAGATAGTTGTTATTAGTTATGTTCCTGGAGTGCAGTAGTAGGACAAAGGTATGTAATAGTTATTTACTAAATTATTCCAGTACTAATTATTGTAGGATGTTCCAGATTCCTACAACCGCCCCATTATTGCTAGCTTCTATCATCCCACTGCAAATCCCAGGGGTTCAGATCGAAAAGCATCATGCATTTGCGTGATGTCATGACATGCTGCCATCCACCTTCACATCACATCTTAAACAATACCTGTATTTAGGAATGAAAGTAAGAGAAATAGAGTTTTAACATTTAACCAGGCTGATTGAAGAAATATATGGATTTGTGTACTGAAATGAGAACTAAAGCCTAAAATGATTCTGAAAATGTTTTCCACAAGTTAGTGATTAATTAACTATTTGGTAAGACAATGGAAAATACCAGTAACAGAGTTAATATAAAATTAGTATTAGATGGAAAAATGTGATAAACTTATAGCAAAACCAAACTTTAAGGAAGAACTACTTTTACTGAAAATCTTGTTGCTATTCATATAAATAAAACTAAAATCACCATAAATAAACAAATCTACTCATATGTTGCAATCAGTATACTTCATTTTTCTAGAGAAATGATGTATGAATTTCACTATATATAATGAAACCAAATTATGGGGAAAATATTGAGTTTTGTGATCAAGATACAGACAGTTATATCTACAATAAAAAACTGAAAATGTCTATGAAGACATTAAGTCAATGATTGATTACTTTGATGCAAGTGACTATTCAGCAGATAATACTTATTGTATTCTACAAGTAAACAATAAGGTTTTAGGAAAGATGGAAGAGTTTTGTGGATTAAGGGCTAAAATGTATGCTAATAATGTTGGCAACTGAATAAAAAAGAAATCTGAAGATGTTTATAAGTATGTTCTTAAAAACTGAGTAAGTTTAGAAGAGTACAGAAGGTTGTTTATTCAACAATAGAGAACAACAGAGGACAATTAATATGACTCAAAGTGAGAAACATGAAATCTAAACAGCTCAATAAACAAGAAAGCCATGAGTACTCATGATGATAAAAGACGTGTTTTGGTAAATAAAATAGGTACACTACCACATGGACATTTAACACTGTAAGAGATATAATAAAATTTTTCTATATAAATAAAAATATTTCTCAAAAAGCTGAAAAATTTTAAGACCACTAAATTGCTTAGAAAGATTTGTGAGTTACAAGTAAATAATTACATAATTTTGTCAGCTGTGAACATTTACCTACCACATATGGAGAAAAAATATATTTGGAACTCGATAAGAAATTTAAATTATTTTATCCAATAGATATTTGAAAGTAATTAGTAACAGGATCTTCAAATTTTTGAAAATTGAAATATAAACAGATGAAGAAACTTAAAAATAACAAACTGCATGATTGGGAATTAATTCTGACTTTATTTTTAGAAATTCTTTCCCTGTTCAATTTTATAATCTTTAAATGGTCAACACCATACTCAGTGTATGCATTAAAAAATATTGAAGGATATTATAAAGATAAGTATCGAACAGATGGGTATCGTAATACACGTAAAGAATGTGTTAAGAAATACCAAAAAATAAAAGATACAAGTGTATGTAGTAGAATGCATTGTCTCAATAAGTTTTACAAGGAACTGTTCATAAAAAACGTATGGATGCTCAAGTAGAAAGATCAAGAAAAAGTTTAGAGAAATAATTGTTTTCCTTAATTCATTAAATTGGATTTTTGTTTTCTTACATTCACTTTCTTAATAGGAAATACCATTTTTTATGAGAAATGAACGTTATAACAGAAAATATTCTTCCTCTTCATTTTCTGTATATTTCATAATGAAATATAAGATTTTTTTATTGAAAGTAAGTGAGTTAAGCATGGAATTTAAATGATACTAGCAGGTATCAGCAGGTTCTAGGTAACGTTTGCAAAGAAAACGAGTGAGTGAGTGTGACAATGTTGAGCAACGTTCTTCCCAACAATTGTCTATGGTTGTTTGACATGGGGACACCGAATACCTCAAACATCAAGCTGATTGAAACGCTAGAAAACTGCTGCCTCCGCCTAACCCTAGGGGCAGTGAGATAGGCGGGAGTTCATGACGTTCATGACAAACTATATCAGCCAACGATTCTGGACTCGATCAATTGTTCCACGCATAGACTCGTCAATAGAAGAGATGCTTTACATCCCAAATTCTGTAATCTGGATTACATAAGCTCTGTCCATTCTGAACACTGGCTCTGTGTTCGAGTAACTTATTGTGTCATAGAATTTCCGCAATTACATGAGATCTAAAGATGTGCTAATATAGTATCAAGGGTCAAGGGCAAACAGTCCCTACGATAAGTAAATAAAGACAATATTACCCACCTATCTCTCACACGGAAGTCCACACTCAAAGTAGGTTGCACATCAAGACACTACAAAAATAAAAAAGGCAACATGCTGTAATCCTTACAGCCCGATGTTGCTGTGCTGCTGGTTTCCTCCCGTTATTTCTGCTCCTTGCTGGCAGTCGTCTTCTTCTCGCCAGCTGCTCCTATTGTATCTCCATGAAGGATTTGCACCACCTGCAGCTGGTCAGCACATAGAACTGGGGCAGGTGCCCGTACTTCTAGCAACTGAAACATGGTGGAGAGTTGTCGGATTTTGGTGGCATTGGTTGGAGCAGCAGAGCTGTGTCCAGAAATTCTTTGAGTCGGAATATATCGGCGTCCTTCTTGTGCCACCGTGGCCCCACGAATAACCACACTGGCGCCCTTTTCTGACTTGACCTTTGCCTCAGAGAGATATCGCCTCAGAAGTCTAGTCTTCTTTCTTAATTGACGATGGTTGTGATATCCACCATCCACGGGACCCTTCGGATGACAGATTTTAACATTCCCTTCCACTTTGGTTCGGCCTATGGATCCTTGGTGACCACGGAGGCGGCTTATGTTTGTGTGTTCGCCTTGTAGTCGTCTTCGTCATGGAAGGGTGTGGCAGCGCTCTACCACAAGTGCTGCATTTTAGAATACAGCCGTGCTTCGAGGTCTGGGTGATCTGTTACCTCATCGCGGCCCACTGCCCCTTTCAGTTGTCATAAATGACAAGGGCGAAACTGAATGGGTCGTCTTGGCGTGTCTGCTGGATTACTGGTCGACATCTCGTCACCGTTTCCCAAGATTTCATTCCCGCTTTCTCCGCTACGTCCACGGCTGTTTCTTGGTTTTCATCACCGCGACCTGCGGCATAGCAATGCTGCAGCTTATTGTTCTCTCGGCTGCCTGCTTTTCAAACGTCAGCCTCTTATTCCGAGGGATCTCCTGGGCCATCTCAGAATTTTCGGTAGATTCTCATTTGTAAGGCTCTCCTCACGATCTTCCTCTTGTCTCCTTGGCACTGAGGTCCTCAGTCAGAGGGCTCACTGAGCAGAATGTATGGCTGTAGAGCATGTTTACCTTGTGTATTTTGTTTCCTTTTTCCAAGCTCCTAATTATTTTGAAATAACTCCTTCAATCTCAGACCATTTTACTGTTACAAAAAGTTGTTTCACGTAAATTACTGCATTAATTTGTGTTCTTATTTACAGAGAGTGCAGGGCATTTTTCAGTCTAGTTATTATAAGACCAAATCCATTTTTCGGTTTGAAATATCTGACCTCTCCTGTGGATGAAAACTCAATGGAAAAGCTATCCAAGTTGTATTGAACATTTTTACTGGGTCACGAAATCAGCAGAGAATAACAAAATAAAGAAAAATACAAATTCCACAACGATAGTGGGAGTACGTGTGACGAAAACTGGTGAACTTCTTATACTAACAGAAGACGACGCCTTTCTCACAACAAATTTAACAGAAAAATTTTCTCCACAAGAACCCTTGATCTTGGCATCTCGTTCTGTTCCATTGTCAGCCTTTGTGAATGCTGCAATTTGAAATACACTGTGGAATATTGCATTATGTCAGATGCTAATTGATCTTTATATGGATTTTAAATTCCAGATTCAGGAAAGCAGTCATTATCAAACTGATAAAACATTGTACTAACTGATTCGCTTTATGTGGTGCTGTTCACGCCCACTTATGTCAGTGAGTGCTTGCAACCTCCGCTTTCTGACGTCAGTAAGAGGAAATTCACAGAAATGTGGAACCAATTACTATTTACTGTGACTGTTTACAAGAAGTAGTAAATATAAAACATAATAGAAGCATCAGGTGATTATTTTCTATTTGTTTTGGTCCAGGATATTAATACAAAAGAGAGAAATTGCTTTTGTGAGCCTACACAACACCTTTTGTCTACTGTATAACACTTTTACCTACTTGATATTATTTGCGATGCTGAACATGCATCACATGAAATGCTGTAGAATGTCGTTCATGAGACACATGAAAAAATGTTTCAGCTCACTTACGAAAAGTGAAGATTTGTATTTGAGCATATAGCAGCTTCCATTGTGAAGTTCATAATATTTATATCTTCTGAAAAAATGAAGGAGGCAAACTAATATTCACTATTAGAAGCATGTAAACAATGATGCTTCGTATGCTCCATCTCTTCGGCAGAATACCTATATGCATCAGGTTGAGTGGTTTTCACAACAAGTATGTATCTGCAACAGTTCACAGTGACCGCCCACGACTATGAAATATCTCAGGAGTCACTCGTTGCAGGAGGCAAAAATTTTTTCCCAACAAGTTTGGTCAGTCTGAGGGGAACGTACATTAGCTCGACAGTATTTTTTATTCTTATTTAGTAAGGAAGTCACAGGCGTTTCTTTAATAAATACGAAGGATAATCTAAAAGTTCTCTGTTTAAAAACAGGCTTCACAAGGTTTGAAACGTAAATATTTATTATTATTCAACATATTAACCTTGTAAATCAATAAGCATAGCCTGACTACAGAAGTGAGGCCCCCAGAGGTGGAGGAGAAAACGAAATGAAATTTCACTGTGCGACAGTACCTAACAATTACTGCTAGTGTAGTTACTCTACCTAAGCAGCTTCTGAATCGAGGAAAAACAGTTACGAATTTTCTCGATATTGCTCATACTTTAGGTACTAGAGCTCTGCACGGCTCTGTTCAAAAAGAATAACGCGATGTAGTCGTAGCGTCGAGCCGCGCATTTCTGCTTTCATGCCCAACAGCTAGTTCGCTGCAAATAATAACCCGTAGCTGTGATTCTGCAGTCCAATAATGTATGCATTAGCTAGAGTTGCTATTTAATAAAATATACAGAAATACAAAATAAAAGTTAAAATGATAGTTAAAAAACATGGGTTTCATTCGGAAGCGTGTAACTGATGTAGACGACAAACAATTACTTTGAATAAAACTTATTCAAGAGAGGACTTCTCAAATAAATGGGAAATGGTCTTACTATATTCAATGAAAATGAAAATAGAAAACTCCCTTATCAAACAAAGCAAAGTAACATGGAGAGTGTTACAAGACTGGTAGCATAATCCCCAAACAATATTGTCATCAAACATACACAAAAACTTTGTCATTTTACGATCACAATATGTGAACCATTCACCAGCTCAAATCATTTCAGAGTTCAGATTAAGAAATGTACACTTACGATACAAGTCTATCCTCAGTTCTGTAACACAAGCGAGAAAGTTAGAGTCCTACACTGGAGTACATTCAGACCGCTCGAAACATAAAGGCCCACTGGAAGTTAAAGAATGGTAGCGGCCGTTCACCGCCCAAAATCTGTCATACACTCCACGAGAAACCATATGCTATCATAGCCAGAACAAACTTCCAAGTGTCCAGAATAGCTCACTTTAGCCCTTCACTCGTCAAGTCCAAGGATTCGAATTGTTCTGGTACTGCCTACTTCTCCATTGACTGAAGCTCTATAGACATGATTTGACTCAACATCATCAATTCCCACACTAAACTAATATATTTCAACAATATATAAGTAAAGGGATGTTATTTACGTTCAGTCACACTGACACCAGCCACAATAAGTGTAAATAGAGGTGTGTCGTTCCTAAATAAATAAGCCAGGATTTTAGTGCAAGATTGCTAATGATAAATCACAGCAGATTGTCATTAAATGTTATTTAAACAGTTATTCAGCCTTGCTCATCAGAAGCGCTTTTGGCACATCGATTTGAAGGTATTGTCAGCTAACACATATGGTACGCCACTTATGAAATTACCATGATTCTGAATTTACAGTTGTATTTAATGTTTATTGAAGTTATGGACAAAACAGTGACTGTTTATTAAATAAATATAGAAGTATTACAATACATGAGGCATTCATGCTGAATTCATTTGCTGTGTAATCGTGGAAGGTAAGATATTGTGACAATCTGCATAATTAAAAGATGAGAAAGACATAATAAAACAAGAAATAACATAGATAGGCATATATAGCTTCTAGAGATGATAGCTATAGTGAAGGGTCATCATCTGAGGTGTTCTATGTTGAAATCGCATGAAACGTTTAAGAGCTGTTAATTCCGAGGTTCACTGTATAAAAGTTTCTAGCTGAGATATATTAAATTATATAGTTAGAAAGGTACCAAAATATTGTTGTGTCATTGGATGCATTTTCCTGAAATCATTGGTGTATTCGGATTTGCAGTAATACATAACTGTAAATATTTATATATTCTCAAAAAACTATAAGAAGCCATCAGTCCGCTTGTCTGACCCTCCAGAATTTCATGGAGCATTGGCTGCCCTCTTAAGCGACTATCGTTCATCATATTTGTCCAAACATGAATTTACCCATTTCCGGTGAAGCGGCTCGCCGATGTACCTGGACTCGCCATAGAATTTGCTCAGCCTGACCTGCTGTGGCGCCCCATAAGCCCTGGGCCCACTAGTGTTCAGTCATACAACGATTTGCCGGCCGAAGTGGCCGTACGGTTAAAGGCGCTGCAGTCTGGAACCGCAAGACCGCTACGGTCGCAGGTTCGAATCCTGCCTCGGGAATGGATGTTTGTGATGTCCTTAGGTTAGTTAGGTTTAACTTGTTCTAAGTTCTACGGGACTAATGACCTCAGCAGTTGAGTCCCATAGTGCTCAGAGCCATGTGAACCATACAACGATTTTCCGTCCCCACATACCAGCTCGAGACTGCCAAATCGCTGGCCTACATAACGTATAACGTTAGAACAACTTTTAAAGTTTTTTTGTCATTTAAGAGATTACAAAGTATAGTCAAATTTTCTAAAAATTTCTCTGTTTGAATCCACTTATCAGAAAAATTTTGCAACCCTCTAATCTAGATGCATGTATAATCACATGAGTTCTGATATCAGTTGGTAAGAGCTGAAGGTTGGTTTCGAGTGTGGCAAGACTACACGAGACCATGGACCCAGGTAGTCAACAAAGCACTGTGCAAGCTTGTGGAGGCTCCATAACGGTGAGAGCTTCTTTACAGGGAATGGACTGTGTCCTCTGCTCCAGCTGAACCGTTAGGTTCGGCTAGTAGGAGACCATTTTCAGCCATTCTTGGACTTCATATTTCCAAACAACGATGCAACTTTTGTGGATGTATAGAGGCAACCTAACTCATTTCTTCGGCAGGGGGCTTCCAACGAAGTAGTGCACGTTAGTACATCGCAGTGCGAGAGTTTAAGGTGAGTGCGAAACTATCTCGGCGGCAAGCGTCACGGTTTGCGGTCAACGTTATTAAATTTGTTGACAATGAGAAAGAAATCGGAAGTTCATGTAAGGTCTTATGGGCTCAAACTGCTGAGGTGTTCGGTCCCTAAGCTTACACAATACTTAACCTAACTTAAACAAACTTACGCTAAGGACAACACACACACTCATTCCCGAGGGTGAACTAGAACCACCGACGGTGGGAAATGAGAAACAGAAAGGATTTATCGAGGCAACTGAGCAGGCAACGGATCGTGCAGCAAGAATGATGAAGTCTAGTAACAGTACGTTTTGCTCAAACGGGTTATTCAGCAGAGAACCGAACTTCAAGGCTAGCAACGAAACTCTTAGAAAAATGTTTCAAAAGACGCCAAAATAAACGTGTTGCTCTGTGTGAAGGAGTAGACATAGTTGCAAAAACGTCATACCACATTCGGTTTTTATGGGAGAATGAAGCAGCACAATCAGTGCCGAAGTATTTTCTGTACTGACAAAAGAAAAGTAATTGGCGACAACCGTGTTGTCCTTTGTAGCAGTCTCGCTTACAGTCATTTTCTGGCGACCGGACATTCAGTACCTCACAAGGGGTTGGGTGGTATAGGCCTATTTAAACCACCCGTGTGGTTCACAAGCATCGATTTAAAAACCGCAAGGTTCTCTGGCTATCCAGGTGTGAAGTTCGATTATAGTGATTTCTGGTTCTGTATTTTGTGTACGATGACGAAAACGGCGCGCTTAAGTATTAGAAATAAAATAAATACATTTAATTGAATAAAAATAGTGAATAAAGTCAGTACGATGCACATTGAAGAAAAAAAGTTAAGCACTGGAAGAGATTCGAACATAGATGCCTTTGGTTGTCACGAAATATTTTAATCTCTTCGAGATGCCACTCCTCTGTTAAGTACCTCCCATTTTTGTGCTGTAGTGTATAGCGTCAATTTTTTTATTTTTTACTCGCAATATCTTTACTCATTCTAATATTTCTAGCTACTGTACGTTCCCAAAATATTTCATTACGTAAATACAAAACCAGTGATCACTTTGTAGTCGTTCTCCACAATGATCTGGCGGGAGTGACACAACAGTGTCATATGGGTAAGCTTCTCTTCTTAAAAAAACTAAAATACGAATGTGTGGAAAACCTCACTTCAGAGAACTGACAATCGGAAGAGCGGTTGTAGATAATTAATTCGTTAGAGACAATCGACGCTCGGAAACGGTATTTGATCCGATTCTAAAAATTGATTCAGGTCCAACATGTAAACATGGCAGGAGAAATTGCGTTATGATTCCAAAACTAGGATTTCATTTTCCGCAAATTGTATCAGAAGTAAAAATGGCGATAGACGATCTACGCGCGCGGCACTTTCGATATGTAGTGTCGCGGAATAGTAAAGAGTTGGAAACGTGGAATATTGTCGAAGTTTCGTTGCCTATACCGAGAGCCAGAGGCAGTAGGTTAGCCAAGAGCTAAGAGGATTGCACATATATCGGAATGTGTCGTCACGCAGGGGCAATTACCTGGCTACACACAGCAGGCGAGAGAGAATTGCATAGCACACGGGTTTGTGTCAGACGGAGACTTTCGTAGAGTGGAAGACGGAGGTATAGCGTCAGCTGTACTGCATTTCACAATTTCGCGTAAGTCTGCCGCAACAACACGTAACTCTGTCGCAACAACACCTAAGAGGCGAGTACGATAGATGAATCAGCAGTATAAGTGGAACGAATGCGATCATTACAAACGAGCATGACGTCAGGACGTCGCTCGTGCTTCCTTTAAATACTCCAACTTTGATAGCAACAAGGCACTCGCACTCGCAGTTAGACTTGCAGTTAGATGCGTACTGGGACGCTGCGAACTTAGATAGCAACAAGGCACTCGCACTCGCAGTTAGACTTGCAGTTAGATGCGTACTGGGACGCTGCGTAGCGCTCAGGTCGGTTATCGACATGTTAATCTTTATTAAGGAGATGTTGCAGTAAGGGCGGTCCATCCAGCAGCAGACGTGAGGGGACAGTGCCAGCTCTGGTCCTCTCTGCTGCCGCTGTCAATCATCAACCCAGGATTAGCAGACATCGCGGCAGACTCGCTCGCCGCCAATGCTGACCACATCAGTGAGCCGTCGTCGAGATCGTGCGGGGCCTAGGCCCTGTGCATCCGCCGTCACAACCGGGTGAGCCGACGACGCTGGGGAACTGCAGCCCGTTCCGCTCGTCCACCGCGGACGAGGCACCAGGAGGAGAAGGGAAGAAGACGGGGTGGGATAGAGTACACTCCGCACTACGAGAACGCCTCTCGTGCCGACAGCGCCGGGACTCCAACCCAGAGCCTCAACTCGGAGCTACCTGCTGTCTGCGTCGAGCTGGCCGGCTTGCCGGACGCCGCCAGCCACACGTGGCCGAAAGAAGGGCATTCCTCCGCTATGTCACAGCACGCGGCGCTGCGCTAGCAAGACTGTGCGGTGCGGATCTGGTGTCATCGCTACAAGTCAGCGAGGACTCGGGGAAGGTCGTTGATATCACCAAGCCACATTGTACTCGGCAGGAATAAAGGTGTTATGAATTAATAATGTTTCTTTGGCGTTTATGACGTTTCTACAGCCATTTCCTAGCATCCTGACAACTGGAGAGGTCACCGCTCGGCCATCCAATCCACCGTGGGCGAGCGGGACCACCGGGGTGCCTACCGATACAAGACCACAGGACTGTCGTCAGTACTACTTCCCCGTTCATGCTTCTCGGGCATCAACACAACAGTGCTGCCACCGTGGCCTGATTACCATTTTGCTTTATCGGGTGAAAACATGTTATGCCCGTTTGGTATTCGTAAATAGTCTCCGGAGGACGGGCACCTGCAAGCGACTGGTAGACAAGCCAGCATGGTGGATTCTACTGACAGCGTACGTTGTCGGTCCACGACAGATATACAAAGGGGGCTATTGGTTATACGAAACTATTAACTGTGGTTCCTAAGCTGGTAATTTGGACAAGCCTCAAATTTCCGTCATGTTAAGGCGGATGCCTACACTTTACCCTGAGATATCCAGTGATACTATCCGTCAATAACATAACGCAAGGTCACCTGTTGCCCATGCTGTCATGACCCGACTTCATACCGTGGACGTCTGACATTTACTCAGGCCGGCACGTACTACAGATTTCTCTGAGAACTGTTTCCAGCTGGATGGCCAACGCGCCTGATAGCGATCGACTAACAATCCATTTGAATGTAGATAACAACTGTTTAGGCTACTCTCAACGCCAATCCAGCAGGCTTTTACTGACTTTCCTACAAGCAGATGGCTGATACAGGGATCCGTCGTCATAAGCTAGAGCTGAAGAAGTTCTCTGCAACTTGTGAAGGTGGAGGTACTCTTCCCCTACGCCGTGGCCTGATGTACGTCAGAAATCGGTTCCTAAACCGTATATCTTGAGCTGTTAAGTGCATCCTTATCTACCGTATTCCCTGGATTCGCCTCCCAGTGTTTACATCTTGATCTCCGACCTGGAGATATTGCTCCATTCACGACTGTCATTAACTGATGAGGCAGAATCTGATTCAGATATATATTATCCGTAGCTGGAGAATTATTTTTCTAGCGATATATTGGAAACTTTGAATATCGGTGGACTAAGAACACTGCTCCCCCCATGAACCATGGACCTTGCCGTTGGTGGGGAGGCTTGCGTGCCTCAGCGATACAGATAGCCGTACCGTAGGTGCAACCACAACGGAGGGGTATCTGTTGAGAGGCCAGACAAACGTGTGGTTCCTGAAGAGGGGCAGCAGCCTTTTCAGTAGTTGCAAGGGCAACAGTCTGGATGATTGACTGATCTGGCCTTGTAACAATAACCAAAACGGCCTTGCTGTGCTGGTACTGCGAACGGCTGAAAGCAAGGGGAAACTACAGCCGTAATTTTTCCCGAGGGCATGCAGCTTTACTGTATGATTACATGATGATGGCGTCCTCTTGGGTAAAATATTTGGGGAGGTAAAATAGTCCCCCATTCGGATCTCCGGGCGGGGACTACTCAAGAGGATGTCGTTATCAGGAGAAAGAAAACTGGCGTTCTACGGATCGGAGCGTGGAATGTCAGATCCCTTAATCGGGCAGGTAGGCTAGAAAATTTAATAAGGGAAATGGATAGGTTGAAGTTAGATATAGTGGGAATTAGTGAAGTTCGGTGGCAGGAGGAACAAGACTTCTGGTCAGGTGACTACAGGGTTATAAACACAAAATCATATAGGGGTAATGCAGGAGTAGGTTTAATAATGAATAGGAAAATAGGAATGCGGGTAAGCTACTACAAACAGCATAGTGAACGCATTATTGTGGCCAAGATAGATACGAAGCCCACACCTACTACAGTAGTACAAGTTTATATGCCAACTAGCTCTGCAGATGACGAAGAAATTGAAGAAATGTATGATGAAATAAAAGAAATTATTCAGATTGTGAAGGGAGACGAAAATTTAATAGTCATGGGTGACTGGAATTCGAGTGTAGGAAAAGGGAGAGAAGGAAACATAGTAGGTGAATATGGAATGGGGGACAGAAATGAAAGAGGAAGCCGCCTGGTAGAATTTTGCACAGAGCAAAACATAATCATAGCTAACACTTGGTTTAAGAATCATGAAAGAAGGTTGTATACATGGAAGAACCCTGGAGATACTAAAAGGTATCAGATAGATTATATAATGGTAAGACAGAGATTTAGGAACCAGGTTTTAAATTGTAAGACATTTCCAGGTGCAGATGTGGACTCTGAACACAATCTATTGGTTATGACCTGTAGATTAAAACTGAAGAAACGGCAAAAAGGTGGGAATTTAAGGAGATGGGACCTGGATAAACTAAAAGAACCAGAGGTTGTACAGAGATTCAGGGAGAGCATAAGGGAGCAATTGACAGGAATGGGGGAAATAAATACAGTAGAAGAAGAATGGGTAGCTTTGAGGGATGAAGTAGTGAAGGCAGCAGAGGATCAAGTAGGTAAAAAGACGAGGGCTAGTAGAAATCCTTGGGTAACAGAAGAAAAATTGAATTTAATTGATGAAAGGAGAAAATATAAAAATGCAGTAAGTGAAACAGGCAAAAAGGAATACAAACGTCTCAAAAATGAGATCGACAGGAAGTGCAAAATGGCTAAGCAGGGATGGCTAGAGGACAAATGTAAGGATGTAGAGGCCTATCTCACTAGGGGTAAGATAGATACCGCCTACAGGAAAATTAAAGAGACCTTTGGAGATAAGAGAACGACTTGTATGAATATCAAGAGCTCAGATGGAAACCCAGTTCTAAGCAAAGAAGGGAAAGCAGAAAGATGGAAGGAGTATATAGAAGGTCTATACAAGGGCGATGTACTTGAGGACAATATTATGGAAATGGAAGAGGATGTAGATGAAGATGAAATGGGAGATATGATACTGCGTGAAGAGTTTGACAGAGCACTGAAAGACCTGAGTCGAAACAAGGCCCCCGGAGTAGACAATATTCCATTGGAATTACTGACGGCCGTGGGAGAGCCAGTCCTCACAAAACTCTACCATCTGGTGAGCAAGATGTATGAAACAGGCGAAATACCCTCAGACTTCAAGAAGAATATAATAATTCCAATCCCAAAGAAAGCAGGTGTTGACAGATGTGAAAATTACCGAACTATCAGCTCAATAAGTCATGGCTGCAAAATACTAACACGAATTCTTTACAGACGAATGGAAAAACTAGTAGAAGCCAACCTCGGGGAAGATCAGTTTGGATTCCGTAGAAACACTGGAACACGTGAGGCAATACTGACCTTACGACTTATCTTAGAAGAAAGATTAAGGAAAGGCAAACCTACGTTTCTAACATTTGTAGACTTAGAGAAAGCTTTTGACAATGTTGACTGGAATACTCTCTTTCAAATTCTAAAGGTGGCAGGGGTAAAATACAGGGAGCGAAAGGCTATTTACAATTTGTACAGAAACCAGATGGCAGTTATAAGAGTCGAGGGACATGAAAGGGAAGCAGTGGTTGGGAAGGGAGTAAGACAGGGTTGTAGCCTCTCCCCGATGTTGTTCAATCTGTATACTGAGCAAGCAGTAAAGGAAACAAAAGAAAAATTCGGAGTAGGTATTAAAATTCATGGAGAAGAAATAAAAACTTTGAGGTTCGCCGATGACATTGTAATTCTGTCAGAGACAGCAAAGGACTTGGAAGAGCAGTTGAATGGAATGGACAGTGTCTTGAAAGGAGGATATAAGATGAACATCAACAAAAGCAAAACAAGGATAATGGAATGTAGTCTAATTAAGTCGGGTGATGCTGAGGGAATTAGATTAGGAAATGAGGCACTTAAAGTAGTAAAGGAGTTTTGCTATTTGGGGAGCAAAATAACTGATGATGGTCGAAGTAGAGAGGATATAAAATGTAGACTGGCAATGGCAAGGAAAGCGTTTCTGAAGAAGAGAAATTTGTTAACATCCAGTATAGATTTAAGTGTCAGGAAGTCATTTCTGAAAGTATTTGTATGGAGTGTAGCCATGTATGGAAGTGAAACATGGACAATAAATAGTTTGGACAAGAAGAGAATAGAAGCTTTCGAAATGTGGTGCTACAGAAGAATGCTGAAGATTAGATGGGTAGATCACATAACTAATGGGGAAGTATTGAATAGGATTCGGGAGAAGAGAAGTTTGTGGCACAACTTGACTAGAAGAAGGGATCGGTTGGTAGGACATGTTCTGAGGCATCAAGGGATCACCAATTTAGTATTGGAGGGCAGCGTGGAGGGTAAAAATCGTAGAGGGAGACCAAGAGATGAATACACTAAGCAGATTCAGAAGGATGTAGGTTGCAGTAGGTACTGGGAGATGAAAAAGCTTGCACAGGATAGAGTAGCATGGAGAGCTGCATCAAACCAGTCTCAGGACTGAAGAGCACAACAACAACAACAACAAGAACACTGCTAGAAAAAAAAAGCGAAACACCCGGAAGACTTGGTCAAATATCAATGTACCTTCGTACACGTAGCTACAATCGTCTCGTCTGTAAATGGTTTTAGTTTCAATTCTCTATGAGAGATACAATGCCAACCATCGTATATTAATGTTTTTCGTTGGGTGGTGCTTTTACTAGACCTGATAGGCTATGCAAGGGACGTGAAAGGTGTCAGCTGTTGATTGGTCTCTGAATAGGATACAGAGATGTGGCCTCTTCATGTGAGACAGCGTTGAGAACACCGTACAGAATTTGAAAGCAGCCTCGTTGTAGGTCTCCATTTGGCCAGTTTGTCGAGTCATGCAGTATCCATATTTCCGGGGCATTCAGATGTGACAATGGCCAGATGTTGGACAACTTGAGACCATGATGGCAGGCATACTCATCGTCAAGATTGCTGTCGACTAGGTCTGACACTCACAGAGGAGGATCTCCATATTGTGAACCAAGGAGATCGTATCACTTCAAATCCGCGGAGAACAAGTAATGGCCTCCCTGCTACATTCTATGTCATCCTGCACCCTTGGTCAGAGATTAGCAGTAGCTATGCATAGCCTGTCAGTGACATTATAACTCAAAGGCTGCATTTGGAGTGGTGCCATGACTGGGAAGCATGCATCGTCGGCGAGTGTGGCAGTGGTCTGGGGAGAGAGCCCATTCTGATGTTTTGGACAAAACCAGCTGGTGTTTCTCCTTGGATCATGGTGTGGGGAGCGATCAGGTATGATTTCAGGTCACAGCGAGGTAATCGTGTGAACTCTGATGGCAGGAAAGTACATCATGTACATCCTGAATCTTATGTTCAAATCGTTCAAATGGCTCTAAGCACTATGGGACTTAACTTATTAGGTCATCAGTCCCCTAAACTCAGAACTACTTAAACCTAACTAACCTAAGGACATCACATACATCCATGCCCGAGACAGGGTTTGAACCTGCGACGGTAGCAGCAGCACTGTTCCGGACTAAAGCGCCTAGAACCGTTCGGCCACAGCGGCTGGCTACATCTTATGTATTACCTGTCATGCTGTAGTATCGTGATACCATTTTTCAGCAGGAAAAGGGTTGTCCGCACAGGGCACACACCTCTATGAACTGTCTGAGTGATTTTGGGGTATCCTCCCAGCCAGCTTGATTGCCAGACCATAGAACATTTGTGGGACCAGATCGGGCGTCAACTGTTTCTCAGCACAAGTATCCGGAACATCAAGGACTTGTCACAACTGTTGCGGTCATCTTACCTCAGAACAGGATGAAACTGTTTTATGGCACTTTTCTCAGTGGTACGTTCTCTAGTTGTCTAGGGTCCAACCGATATGGTCACGAGGCCAGTAGAGGCAAGGTAGGTAATGTCATGCTCATAGAAAAGACACTCGCGTCGGTCGTCTGCTTAAATAGACCCTTAACGCCAGTTTGCGCCCCACTATCCTAACGGATACGTTCGTTGTATGTCCCACATTGATTTCTAGGGCTACTTCACGCAGTGTTGTTCGTCTATTAGCACCGAAAATTCTATGCAAACGCCGCTCCTCTCAGTCGTTAAGCGAAAGATGTCGGCCACTGCGTTGTCCGATGTGAGAGATAATGCCTAAAATTTGGTGTTCTCGCCACACTGTTGACACTGAGGATCTCGGAATCTAGAATTGCCGTGCGGAGTGGCAGCGTGGTTTGAGGCACCATGTCACAGATGGCGCAGCCACTTCAGCCGGAAGTTCGAGTACTCCCTCGTGCATGGGTGTGTGTGTTGATCTTAGAATAAGTTCGTTTAAGTACTGTGTAAGTCTAGGGACCGATGGTCTCCGCAGTTTGGTCCGTTAGGAAGTCACACATTTGAACTTTTGAATATTGAAATCCCTGCGTGCCTCAGCGATACAGATGGCCGTACCGTAGGTGCAACCACAACGGAGGGGTATCTGTTGAGAGGCCAGACAAACATGTGGTTCCTGAAGAGGGGCAGCAGCCTTTTCAGTAGTTGCAGGGGCAACTGTCTGGATGATTGACTGATCTGGCCTTGTAACATTAACCAAAACGGCCTTGCTGTGCTGGTACTGCGAACGGCTGAAAGCAAGGGGAAACTACAGCCGTAATTTTTCCCGAGGACATGCAGCTTTACTGTATGATTAAATGATGATGGCGTCCTCTTGAGTAAAATATTCCGGAGGTAAAATAGTCCCCCATTCGGATCTCCGGGCGGGGACTACTCAAGAGGACGTCGTTATCAGGAGAAAGAAAACTGGCGTTCTACGGATCGGAGCGTGGAATGTCAGATCCCTTAGTCGGGCAGGTAGGTTAGAAAATTTAAAAAGGGAAATGGATAAGTTAAAGTTAGATATAGTGGGAATTAGTGAAGTTCGGTGGCAGGAGGAACAAGACTTTTGGTCAGGTGATTACAGGGTTATAAATACAAAATCAAATAGGGGTAATGCAGGAGTAGGTTTAATAATGAAAAAAAAATAGGAGTGCGGGTTAGCTACTACAAACAGCATAGTGAACGCATTATTGTGGCCAAGATAGACACAAAGCCCAGCCTACTACAGTAGTACAAGTTTATATGCCAACTAGATCTGCAGATGATGAAGAAATAGATGAAATGTATGACGAGATAAAAGAAATTATTCAGGTAGTGAAGGGAGATGAAAATTTAATAGTCATGGGTGACTGGAATTCGTCAGTAGGAAAAGGGAGAGAAGGAAACATAGTAGGTGAATATGGATTGGGGGGAAGAAATGAAAGAGGAAGCCGCCTTGTAGAATTTTGCACAGAGCATAACTTATTCATAGCTAACACATGGTTCAAGAATCATAAAAGAAGGTTGTATACCTGGAAGAATCCTGGCGATACTAAAAGGTATCAGATAGATTATATAATGGTAAGACAGAGATTTAGGAACCAGGTTTTAAACTGTAAGACATTTCCAGTGGCAGATGTGGATTCTCACCACAATCTATTGGTTATGAACTGCAGATTGAAACTGAAGAAACTGCAAACAGGTGGGAATCTAAGGAGATGGGACCTGGATAAACTAAAAGAACCAGAGGTTGTACAGAGTTTCAGGGAGAGCATAAGGGAACAATTGACAGGAATGGGGGAAAGAAATACAGTAGAAGAAGAATGGGTAGCTTTGAGGGATGAAGTAGTAAAGGCGGCAGAGAATCAAATAGGTAAAAAGTCGAGGGCTAGTAGAAATCCTTGGGTAACAGAAGAAATACTGAATTTAATTGATGAAAGGAGAAAATATAAAAATGCAGTAAATGAAGCAGGCAAAAAGGAATACAAACGTCTCAAAAATAAGATCGACAGGAAGTGCAAATTGGCTAAGCAGGGATGGCTGGAGGACAAATGTAAGGATGTAGAGGCTTGTCTCACTAGGGGTAAGATAGATACTGCCTACAGGAAAATTAAAGAGACCTTTGGAGAGAAGAGAACCACTTGTATGAATATCAAGAGCTCAGATGGCAACCTAGTTCTAAGCAAAGAAGTTAAGGCAGAAAGGTGGAAGGAGTATATAAAGGGTCTATACAAGGGCGATGTTCTTGAGGACAATATTATGAAAATGGAAGAGGATGTAGATGAAGATGAAATGGGAGATATGATACTGTGTGAAGAGTTTGACAGAGCACTGAAAGACCCGAGTCGAAACAAGGCCCCGGGAGTAGACAACATTCCATTAGAACTACTGATGGCCTTGGGAGAGCCAGTCATGACAAAACTCTACCATCTGGTGAGCAAGATGTATGAGACAGGCGAAATACCCTCAGACTTCAAGAAGATTATAATAATTCCAATCCCAAAGAAAGCAGGTGTTGACAGATGTGAAAATTACCGAACTATCAGTTTAATAAGTCACAGCTGCAAAATACTAACGCGAATTCTTTACAGACGAATGGAAAAACTGGTAGAAGCGGACCTCGGGGAAGATCAGTTTGGATTCCGTAGAAATGTTGGAACACGTGAGGCAATACTAACCTTACGACTTACCTTAGAAGAAAGATTAAGAAAAGGCAAACCTACGTTTCTAGCATTTGTAGACTTAGAGAAAGCTTTTGACAATGTTAACTGGAATACTCTCTTTCAAATTCTGAAGGTGGCAGGTATAAAATACAGGGAGTGAAAGTCTATTTACAATTTGTACAGAAATCAGATGGCAGTTATAAGAGTCGAGGGGCATGAAAGGGAAGCAGTGGTTGGGAAAGGAGTGAGACAGGGTTGTAGCCCCTCCCCGATGTTATTCAATCTGTATATTGAGCAAGCAGTAAAGGAAACAAAAGAAAAATTCGGAGTGGGTATAAAAATTCATGGAGAAGAAGTAAAAACTTTGAGGTTCGCCGATGACATTGTAATTCTGTCAGAGACAGCAAAGGACTTGGAAGAGCAGTTGAACGGAATGGACATTGTCTTGAAAGGAGGATATAAGATGACCATCAACAAAAGCAAAACGAGGATAATGGAATGTAGTCAAATTAAATCGGGTGATTCTGAGGGAATTAGATTAGGAAATGAGACACTTAAAGTAGTAAAGGAGTTTTGCTATTTATGGAGTAAAATAACTGATGATGGTCGAAGTAGAGAGGATATAAAATGTAGACTGGCAATGGCAAGGAAATCGTTTCTGAAGAAGAGAAATTTGTTAACATCGAGTATAGATTTAAGTGTCAGGAAGTCATTTCTGAAAGTATTTGTATGGAGGGTAGTCGTGTATGGAAGTGAAACATGGACGATAACTAGTTTGGACAAGAAGAGAATAGAAGCTTTCGAAATGTGGTGCTACAGAAGAATGCTGAAGATATGGTGGGTAGATCACGTAACTTAAGAGGAGGTATTGAATAGGATTGGGGAAAAGAGAAGTTTGTGGCACAACTTGACTAGAAGAAGGGATCGGTTGGTAGGGCATGTTTTGAGGCATCAAGGGATCACAAATTTAGCATTGGAGGGCAGCATGGAGGGTAAAAATCGTAGAGGGAGACCAAGAGATGAATACACTTAGCAGATTCTGAAGGATGTAGGTTGCAGTAGGTACTGCTAGATGAGGAAGCTTACGCAGGATAGAGTAGCATGGAGAGCTGCATCAAACCAGTCTCAGGACTGAAGACCACAACAACAACAACAACGATTTCCGCAGTGGTATGTCCCACGCTTCTAGCTCTAACTACCACTCCGCGTTCGAAGTCTGTTTATTCTCGTCGTCCGGTTATAATCACGTGCCTAGGGCACCAGCCACTGTTCCAAGCAGCGCGTGCACCAGGAAACCTGTGTCGCTGGTATCAATGAAACAAATACCGCACATCACGCGGTCGCCGACTTAATTCCGCCTCCTGGATACCTACGACTGAACACAACCTCCAGGATGTCTGTCAGCTCTGGGTCAGGAGCCAGCTACATTCGTAGCTTACAAGCCGGAATGCGCTGAAATCAGCCAGGACGCCCCGCTCTCTACAGCAACGTCTTCACACTGCTCCATGTTACCCAAGGACGCCGCTCTACACGCCACTCTGGAGCTGGCCTCCATCTGAAGTGGTGCACGCCCGTGAACTTTATTATCAGGTGTTCACGAACGATTTTTCTGTTGTTACTGGAACTGTCTTGTTTGTGAGTTTGTGCTGTGAATGAAAAGTTCTTTACCTAAAACTGGAAACTGTCATTTTTAACTGCATGCACCACAAAGCAATAGGATGAAACATAATCCATATTGTCAGGACAAGTTGTGAGCCCATATTAGGACGTCGAGTGCCATGTTGGAACATTCGTTCTCGTCGGTGCTTAGGAACAGTGCTACATTAATCGCATTGTGTAATTGGAACTGGGTCTCAGCTGCGAAGACGATGTAGTGCCACTCATGTGTCCAGTGTTTTAGGGCGGATCCCTGTCGGCTGCCTCCCTCTGCTGACTTAACAAAGAAAGCAATAGGAATGGTCATTGTGCTAAGAGTCTGTTGTGCTCCAAATGTCGCCGCACTGTCCATGTGGACACTTGCTTGTGCCAAACAATCCCATGCCCTTGCGGAAATGGCTCTACATTCCATCACGGCCAAGTGCACAGTATTATTCCTCTAGGGTGTCTGATGCGTCAGGATGTTTAGATACTGCATGACATACCGTGGGATACTGATAAACGGGACTGGGATTCCGCTGAACGATGAACTACAGCAACATTAGGGCCCTATATTGCCGTTACCGAACTCTGACGTGTGCTGGTAGGCGTTTCCCCGTCCGTATAACCATTTTCGTACAAACAAAAACGGTGAAATGGGTTTTCTGCATGGAACACGATGTGTAATCTTTCCTCATATACAGAATGGACACAGCGTTACTCCTGCACACTCCAGGTTCGAGTGATTGCGTTGAAATTCTAGAGATTTACGTATAGCATAGCTGCAGCAGCCTACATATCGTGGTTCGTTACTTCGCATGTACATTGTATTGCAGAATATTCATATCACTGGTAGCTGAAACTGGAACACGGTGTGACTCTGTTAAGCTGACCAGTATGAAAGGAGAAGAGGGAGTATTTTATTGGCAGTAGAGAAACAGTAACATCAGAATGGATTGATCAGGAGAGCTCAGTGGAGGAGGAGGAGGAGGAGGAGGAGGAGGAAGAGCAGGAGGAGATTAGTGTTTAACGTCCCGTCGACAACGAGGTCATTAGAGACAGAGATCAAGCTCGGAGTAGGGAAGGAAGGGGAAGGATATCAGCCATGCCCTTTGAAAGGAACCGTCCCATCATTGGCCTGAAACGATTTAGAGAAATCATGAAAAACTAAATCAGGAAGGCAGGAGACGAGTTTGAAACTTCAGGAGAGCTCACTCACTTTGAATGTGCTCTAATCATTGAATGTCACTTGACTAAGAAATCCATCAGCAGCTGTTCAATCCTTTCAAAGAGGCCGAAGTCCATTGTTGGTTACGTGCTTGTGATGTGGGACCGCAAAGAAATAACCATGCGCTAAACCAAGACCAGGAACTCCTCATGTACTGACAGACAGGGACCGTCGAAAATTGAGGTGCATGGTTGTAAAAATTTGCTTGAAATCAGCAGAAAATACCACTCATGTATTCTACAATACTTCCAGCAGTCTAGTAACACAATATTTGTATCCAGGGAGCTAAAAAGAATGGGTTTCAATGTTCGAGCAGCTCCTCGTAAAACACACATTCCTGTAGCCAGTCATAAGCAACGCTTGAGGTAGTGTAAAGACCGTGGACAGTTCATGACTGGAGACGAGTGATTTACACTGGTGAATAACGCTATACTCTGTGTGAATATGATTGAAGACTTGGGATTTGACGAATACCCGGAGAACGTTACCTGTCTCGATTGATATTTTGGGGTACGGGAGTGTTTTTCGTGACTAAGGCATAGTCCCCTTACGGCGCTTACGAAAACATCGAAATGTGTGAAGGTATGAACACAATTTACAGCATTCCTTACTGCTTAAAGTAGAGGCACAGTTCTGAGATGATGATTGTTTGTATCAGGATTACAATTCACTATCTAATAATCCATAATGTGTGACACAACGCGTTTTAGACAGTAACAGTCTTGATATCGACTGGCCTGGCCAACGTCCTGAACTGAATGCACTGCAAGATCCTCGCCATGAGTTCGAATGTCGACTTCGCTTCAGAACCCATCGCCCAACATCACTACCTATATTAGCCTCGGGGCTAGAGTAACTATACGCCGTCTTTCCACCACAAACATTGAGACACCTCATTCAAAGTGACCAAAATATTAGTGCCCACTAGCAGGTGTCCGAAAAATATTCATTAGGTAGTGTATGTGCAGTTTGAATACTAATTAAACACGGTTATTTAAGGTAATCATTAAGATCTTTTTCTTCTTGTGGTTATGAATTTCTGTTCTCGAGGAGACGCCACTTACCATAGCAATGACCATAAAGGTGGAACTGGAGAGATCGAAGTCGAAATGGACTACACACTGGAAAATCGGTTAAATGGGGACATAAAAGGATCAAACATAAGGCAAATGCTGAAACGAGCGAAGCCAGTACGACGAATTTAATGATGAAAACATTTATTATATTTTGCAGGTGATTCATTGCATACTTCGATTTTCGCCTATCTAAAATTTTGTTTGAGCCCTCGTGTGACAGAATAGTTTGATGCATCTCCCCATCCCTTTCTATACTGCGTAAGACTCTTCACGTCTGCGTAAATACCGCTACTTTCATCCGCTGGAACCTGCTTGCTGTAGGCTAGATCTTCGTCTCGCCCGCTTTGTAATCTACCGCACCCCATCCTAACCCGCCGCCACCACAGTTCTCACACATTTCCCTCGTTTACCCAGCTGACGATTCGTTGATGTCTCAGGATGTGTGCTATAAAGTGATTAATTCCCCACGTCATGCAGTGGCAAATTTTTTCCCCAAATCTATTCAATACCTCCTCATCAGTTGTTAGAAATCCAATCGTCAGAATTCTGTTATAGAACCATATTTCAAATACTTCTGTTCTCTTCTTTATTGACTGTTTACCGTCCAAGTTTAGTGCTACCAGCAGTCTCCCAGTACCATAGGGTTACGCAGGGAATTAAAAAAAAATGGATTTCAATGTTCAAGTAGCTTCTCGCGATTCGCTGTGCTCAACAACAACCCAGGGAATCACCGCGGTTTGGGGAATAGGCTTCAAAGACTAGCGGTACCATTCCGACAGACAGTTTGCCAGTACTATAATTTTACGCAGGTAATTAAAAAGAACGGATTTCAATGATCTAGCAGCTTCTCGCAATTCGCTGTGCTGCACAACACCCAAGGGAATCACAGTGGGTGCGGAATAGGCTTCAAAGACTAGCGGTGCGTTACCACAGATCTATAAATGCACACTTACATGCTTGATTCTATGAATCCGCTCCTGTCCCTTTTGGACAAGTGTTTCTTGGAGTCCTAATTGATGACCACCCAAGTTTTCCGTGTACCTGTGTTCTGCGTTTCCGTCGAGGCTAAATGATGGTTTTGCCGCTGAGACCAGGCAGCCACATACCTGTCCTTGTACATATTGAAGAAATATGGAAATAGAATTGTTAAGCGTCACATAACGACATGTAACGGAAACGTCACAGCATTTACGTATCAACGATAACTGTATAGTCTCCCTGTATTCACATAAAACATTTGTCATAGATCTTCCTAGGACAGAACTCATTTAATAAAGAGCAATTTCTTTCATAATTATCGTCTTCATGCTATTACTTATGGTTTGGGTGAAGAGTTTATGACATGTGTTCAAAAGAATTAAGGGTCGGAAATACTGCAGAGTTGAACTACGTAGTTTTGCTGAATCATGACAGCCAATCCTTCGATAGAGTGAGGTGACACCTCCACGTCCTCCAATAATTCATTGTAAATTGTCGTTAACTCCGTTCCTATGACGTTACAAGTGAGAGCATAAAATTTTCCGTTCAAGCCATTTAAACCAATTAACTGATTTGAAGTTAGTCTTTGTTTGTAGTATATGCACTGCGCAACAAAATTAAAGGATCACTATTTTGAAACCTCGTCACTGTCTCCCATACTGACGCAGAAGTTTGAAATTTGGCTCAACGGTGACAACAGCTTTCCTCTGTAGTGGTGCATAAATAATGTGTCCTGCGACCTCACACTCCAAATCGGTGACGCTTCTATCAGCGAAGTGTCGACACGTGCTAAGACATGGCCGGAGCTCAGAAGTTGACATGAGGTGTAAGCCAGTTTAAGAAATTGACACTGGCAGTAAATTTCATCAAAATCCTTCCCAATGCCATCGTGGACCTGTCACACGATGTTAAGGTCGTCACACTCCTTCTTATCCACTTTTCACACCTTCGTTTGACTCCTCAGTGATGGATGTGAGAACCGTGGTGCCTAGCGTTGAAATTACGTGGATTTCTTATGGGTGGCCTAAAGAAACATTTGGGGCACACCGCCTCTCAGAATCGACACTGAAATGCTGAGGGGTGGACTGAAGGGCGTCAATGAAACCACTTCTTCCCGTGGCACGTTGATTCCACGGATTTCACTGTCTAAAACGACAGAGACCTGTACTTGATGATTTTAGGCGTTACTGTGTCTGAGATTTTTTCCTCCGCCACCCAAAAAAATGAACTGGCTGATTTCCACGCTGGGCATCGTAGTTCTGCATTCCACAGCAAATGTGTCAAACTAAGGTGCTAAATGTGCGTAGGAGGGGTGTCTACACTTTTTTGTCGTCGTGTGCCACGTCTACGAAGGCGTTAGACAGAATTGTGGTGAAATCTGCCCCCAATGTGACATCATTAACACGCCCTAAACCTCACATAAATTTCTGAGCTCTGGGCTTTTTCGCATGTGTCGGCACCTTCGTGACTGATACGACGCTGAGGCCAAGTGTGACGTCACAAAGCACCACGCTCTTGCATCGTTACAGAGGAAGATCGTAGATATCTTTGAGCAAAATTTCAAACCTCTACCTTGTAGTGGGAGATAAATTTCTCAACAAAGTTAACCTTTAATTCCGTTGCGCAGTGCACTTCTTCTTCGGTGGTGTTCGTTATAAGGTCGGCGTTGTTATTCGGTTCGACTATTGGATGACTGTAGGATAAAAGCGACTCACCTGCCATCGAATCAGTTACTTACACGAAGTAAAAATCCATACAACATTACATCACACAGTTTCTGATAGCTTCTAGTTCATCATATTCCTTCCTCCATTCATCGTTTAGAGGGCAGAGAAATTTTATTTACCTCTCTTGGCTTCCCCGATGATATTGTATACTCGTGTAATTAACTGTATGAGTTCAATCGGAGACCACGCTCGAACCATATTTCCCTCTAAAGATCGTTGTACTAAAGCTTCAATTTGTGCTTTAGTATATTTTATACTGGAGGTGTTTGCAATTGATCCCACAGAGTCGCTGTAGCCGTTTTAACACTTTTTGGGTTACTTTCCGGTCTGTCTATCTGTTTAATAAAAATGTTTGCAACTGATATTAACCAGAGACTTGAAATTTTACGAGCAGTTTATAACTGTATGACAGTGCAATATTAACTCGGTTTCTTGTCGGTCTTTTTTTAGTGGTGGGTGTGGCGATGGAAATGAAAACGTTTGATAACAGCTGGTGCAGGGTGTCACGGGAATAACGCTCCAGTCGATGTCTTTCGCCACTGAGCATCCCTTCTCAAAATGCAGGTCCACCACTACTGTCCAGGTGTAGCTAAAGGAACTGTGTGCACGGATACGGAAGCAAAGTATTAGCCCCAACGAGTGCACTGTAGGTGTTTGCCCCGATCAAACATTAATAATTAGGACACATTGATGGTAACTATCAGCTGATGTAACGAAACAAGGTTCAAATGGTTCAAATGGCTCTGAGCACTATGGGACTTTACATCTTAGGTCATCAGTCCCCTAGAACTTAGAACAACTTAAACCTAACTAACCTAAGGACATCACACACATCCATGGCCGAGGCAGGATTCGAACCTGCGACCGTAGCAGTCCCGCGGTTTCTGGACTGCAGCGCCGAGAACCGTACGGCCACCGCGGCCGGCAACGAAACAAGGGTTACAAATAACGTACATCTATTGACAGGACTCCAATGATTGCACAGTACAAGAAGGGTCAAATACTCATCACGGGACAATGCGTGTGTATACATATATGAGAGTGTGATAATTATGAATCTTCGGAGGGAAGTGACTGGAAATGTTCTCGTATATTAGACCGAACAAAAATTAAATCATGTTACCTGACAGGTAATTGCGGAGCTGAAGTGTTGGCGATGATTTCATCGTAAGGTTGGCGAGTAAAGAGAAACAGAACCCCAGAGATGAAAATCATGGTCGAAAGGCCACCAGGGACTGACTGATCAATCTGAACCTACGTGCCTATCATCCCACACGAATTTCGAAAGACGCGGCTGCGACACTTATTTCATATGTATTAGTCCAGTTGTGGTTTCTTTTGATAGTGCACTGTGTTACGGTGATGTGGTGAAGAAGACCGTTCTCTGCGCCTCTCGATGAACAAGTCCGTCTACTATGGCTCTCAGCGAAGTAGTGCTTACTATGGCTCTCGGCAATCGGCAATAAAGTGTCTGATACTTCTCTCCGGCTCCTTCGCGGTGTGAGAGACCCAAAACTGCCATTTAGGCAATTCTGAGACCGTGTACTTGATGCGCCAATCCGAAACCTCGTAACAGTTCCGAACGCCAACCTATCCGATCTCCTCCCTCAACAATTTGCAGAGCCGCCCTGCGGCACATCACCGTTCTCAATGATTCTGAGTTCCGGTCTGTCAAACGCCGTCTTGCAAAAAATTTCCGTAACTTTTTCTTCACAACGTTTACGCTCAAGGCATCAGTGGCCAGTCGGCATTAGACAAAAGACTTTCCTTAGGAGGCGCACCATGTTTACTGCACAATAGTGCGGTGTTATTTCGTGGGACACGCCTTTTGGATGGGTGGTCTGTCGTTCAGAGAAACAGAGCGATATTGTGAACTCAACAGACAAATACCTTCTTTCCAGTGTGTGGCTAGTTCGGTCAAAGACGCACGCCACCGCCCTCTGCCACCGTGAATGTGACAGCGGGCGGCCGCTCACATGGCTCAGGTGGTTGTCGCTATTCTCCAGCGTGCGTCCAGTCAGCCGCCTCTTCTGCTGAATGCAGACCAAGACTAGCAGAAATTGTATGGACCGTGTTATTATGCTCCGCTAACCACCAGAATGAATTAAACAAACACCTTAGAATTAAGAGAAATTAAGGGAAATTACCTATAAACATCGTCAACTCTGGCGTGCAATACCGCTCTTTTGTACATACATCAAAACCTACTGATTAATTAAACTTACCTTTTCGTTGGGTTATGTGTGCTGAGTGAAAAGGACAGTGAAACACTAACTACAGCCTGACGTGTTCCATTGGCATCTGCCCTGCTCGATTGGTATGTTATTCAAGTAGAATACTGTTCAGGAGGATACCTGCAGATGGGTATGGTTGAGGAGAGTGAAGCGGAGGAGGAGGAAGGAGGAGACGAATTGTGAAAGGAGGTAATGAGATAGACAGAAACTTGGGAGGGAAGAAATACACATAGGAAACAGTGGGGAGTAATGCGCACTTAAGGTTTAATTAGCTATATACTGAAGGAAACTTCACAAATTACAATTATATTTCAACTGTCATTTCATCCGAATTTTTATTATTACACAACAGCGTCCGAAAGTCATATGTACACCTCAAACCGTAATTCGCTCTTAGTAAATAAATAAATAAATAAATAATAAGTAAATAAATAAAACAGAAAAGGTAATACAAATGAGCAGTCTTACCCGACCGTGGGGTAAGGGCGTGATTCCAGTGGGGTATATTTGCGCGTTATTATTAAAAGTGAAAAACATGTGTGTCATTCAGTTCTTCAAAAAATGGCTCTGAACACTATGGGACTTAACATCTAAGGTCGTCAGTCCCCTAGAACTTAGAACTACTTAAACCTAACTAACCTAAGGACATCACACACATCCATGCCCGAGGCAGGATTCGAACCTGCGACCGTAGCAGTCACGCGGCTCCGGACAGAGCGCCTAGAACCGCTAGACCACCGCGGCCGGCCATTCAGTTTTTCTTCTATATTTAATTTATAGAGTACATAAACAAAATATGGCTTGTTTCTCAGCATATAACAGGTACCTTTGATACAATTTTTTTTTGCAATGAGCAAATCTGGGGCCTCTGAGCAAAACCCTGCAAAAATATTCCAATTGAACGAAAAGCTGTTTCACAGAGACCACAAATAAAGTGTCGAGCACATTCATATCGGGAACAGGATTCATGCCAGGACTCCTCGCAGTTGAGACATGGAATCCAGTATTCTGTTGGTGAATGTCTGTACTTTTCAGTACAGCCTGGGCAGTGAAAAGATTGGGAATTTTTCTTCGACGTATTTAAGTAATGCTTTATTTTCTTTTCCTTTGCTTGATCTGAACTGAACAGTTTCCTCTTTGGTTTCTTCATTTCTTCTTCTGTTGATTGGGATTCCTGTTGCTTCTTGAATACTATTTCTGATTTCCTCCCCTTTCTTCTGCCTTTTACGGCAATCTTTTGTTCTTGGCACTGGAATTATTTCTTTTGGGATACGTAAGTACTTTTTCCGGGTTATGATTCATTTGTAGATGTCTGTGAACATTGGCTTCGGAAAGATCCAGATTCAACTTTGGAAGCAACATTAAATTTGTCACTTTTGTCTGTAACAATCGAAGACAGGAAGTCTTCCTCGTTGAATATGTTACGATCGATTTCATAAATGCCGCATATCTTGAACGCCTTTGCTGCCTTCATCATTGTGGCCGACCCTTCATAAGCATTTCCAAACAATTCTGCAATAAATTCTTGTGTAATTACATATGCAGGATGAGCCACTGCTCACATTCTTGTTAATAAAAGATCTTCAGCGGCTTGAAAAGCAGCGATCCACTTCCTGTATTTTGTGACTCCTGTTTGCAGGCATTTTGAGCACATGAATATTATGGTCCCTGCAATAACGGACAGCACTCAAACTCAAATGTGGCACGTGATCGTCCAAAAATTAACAATACTGGATTTCCTTCTGTTGACTGTATATGTTTCACAAAACGTTGTAGCCATGTGAGATATAGATCTGAGTTGATGTACCCAGTGTCCGAACGCATCATTAGTAACCCAGGAGTGGCACCATTCTTCAAACTCTCCTTCATCCTTTTCCGAGGCCACATTCCTGGAGGTATTGTAACCCATCCCCCCCCCCCCCGCCCCTCCCCACCCCCCGAAGCTAGGACACAACTTACAGCCGTTATCAGCTGACCTCTTTCCTCTTTATCCAGATACAATTTTACCCATATGCTTCTTGCCGCATATGGCAGTCACTAACGGAACTTTTTTAGAAAGTGTTTTAATCCCCGACTCATTCACGTTAATTACGCTTTGAGATTCAAATCTGTATCTTTCCCTTAGCGACAACAGATTGTCGAAGAAGATGCCTGTTGTCTGTTTGTTGAAAAGCATCACGAGGCCAAGGTTAGTTTTCTACGGGATCCGAAGACTAAGATTTCGCCTCTGCTTTAAATTATAAGCTCATTCTTTTCGGACCATCTTAGTGTTTTTGTCAATTTGTTTTGTTACATTATTCCTCTCAGAGTAGTCATGAACTAATCATCTGCAATCCTTCAGTGTCATACCATAATAACATGGGTTCTAAGATCTGTAGTGTTTGGCGAGTTCCAGTTCCTACTCATCATTAAGAGTTCTTCCGAATCCTATCAGTCTGTTTTCCCCAAAATCCTGAAAATGTTGGGGTACAGGTGTTACTTTTAAGCTTACCTTTACGTACGCTGCAGTATCCAAAAAAATAAAAAAATTAAGATAAAAGTACATTTGAAAGGGCCTCATACCTCTTGAATGCGATTTCTGAGGGCAACTTCACTTAGTCAAAGCCCCCTCGCGAGTACTGTTTGTATAAAGCGTTTTTGTACTTATTTGCTGCGCTTAGCTTTTAAATAGTTTTTCTGGGAAAACCTAGCGTAGTTTTCGCGTCTCGTATTTCAGTGAGTGTTTCTTGATTATCAGAGTAGCTCATCAGAAGATTATCTTGGGAATTTGTCACCGTATAGAGTAGGGTAAACATAGTCATGTGTAGGGACTGTGGTTGTTGTGAGCGGACGCAAGGAGAATTGGCCACTCTTCGGGGGCAGGTGGAGGCTTTGTCTGTTAGGCTCATCGAGCTCGAGGCGCAGGCGTCGGCTCGTAGTGGCGTTGGGGCAACTGTGGTGAGACCTATGCCTACTTCGGTGGCCTTGGAATCACATGGAACCCCTGATGTCGCTGCGTCTTCCGGCAGTGAGCATCTTACCGGTCAGCCATCACTCCAGGGTGAATGGCGGACAGTGGTGGGCTCGCGCGTGCCTGGCCGAAAGGCGAAGGTGGGATCTGGCCGCGTGGCAGCTGCCTTACCCCTTTCCAACAGGTACGGGGTGCTTCCTAGTGGTGATGACTCGTTTCCTAGCCACCACAGGATGCCTCGCCTGTTGGGCCAGTGGCCGATTCTCCGGCAAGGTCCCGACAGTCACAGAGGGCGGGCCTATTAGTTATTGGGAGCTCCAACGTTAGGCGGGTTATGGAGCCCCTCAGGAAAATAGCGGGTAGGTCGGGGAAGAATGCCAGTGTGCACTCGGTGTGCTTGCCGGGGGGTCTCGTCCGTAATGTGGAGGAGGCCCTTCCGGCAGCTATTGAACGCACTGGGTGTGACCGGCTGCAGATAGTAGCACATGTCGGAACGAATGACGCCTGCTGCTTGGGTTCTGAGGCCATCCTTGGTTCCTTCCGGCGGCTGGCTGATTTGGTGAAGACAACCAGCATCGCACGCGGAGTGCAAGCTGAGCTTAATATCTGCAGCATAGTGCCCAGAGTCGATCGCGGTCCTCTGGTTTGGAGCCGTGTGGAGGGTCTAAACCAGAGGCTCAGACGACTCTGCGACTATAATGGTTGCAAATTCATCGACCTCCGTTATTGGGTGGAGAACTATAGGGCCCCCCTAGACAGGTCAGGCGTGCACTACACACCGGAAGCAGCTACTAGGGTAGCAGAGTACGTGTGGCGTGCACACGGGGGTTTTTTAGGTTAGAGGGACCCCCCTTGGGCGGAACGATAAAATACCTGACGGCTTACCAAAGAGGACATTATCATCGTTGATAAAGAACGTCCGTCCTCAGAGACCAAAAACAGGAAAAGTTAACGTAATATTGGTAAACTGCAGGAGTATCCAGGGCAAGGTTCCTGAATTAGTATCTCTTATTGAAGGAAATAGTGCGCATATAGTATTAGGAACGGAAAGTTGGTTAAAACCGGAAGTGAACAGTAACGAAATCCTAGACACAGAATGGAATATATACCGCAAGGATAGGATAAACGCCAATGGTGGAGGAGTATTTATAGCAGTAAAGAATTCAATAATATCCAGTGAAGTTATTAGCGAATGCGAATGTGAAATAATCTGGGTTAAGTTAAGTATCAAAGGTGGGTCAGATATGATAGTCGGATGCTTCTATAGACCACCTGCATCAGCAACCGTAGTAGTTGAGCGCCTCAGAGAGAACCTGCAGAACGTCGTGAAGAAGTTTCGTGATCATTCTATTGTAATAGGGGGAGACTTCAATCTACCAGGTATAGAATGGGATAGTCACACAATCAGAACTGGAGCCAGGGACAGAGACTCTTGTGACATTATCCTGACTGCCTTGTCCGAGAATTACTTCGAGCAGATAGTTAGAGAACCAACTCGTGAAGCTAACGTTTTAGACCTCATAGCAACAAATAGAACGGAACTTTTCGACTCCGTGAATGTAGAAGAGGGTATCAGTGATCATAAGTCAGTGGTTGCATCAATGACTACAAGTGTAATAAGAAATGCCAAGAAAGGAAGGAAAATATATTTGCTTAACAAGAGTGATAGGGCACAAATCGCAGAATATCTGAGTGACCACCATCAAACTTTCATTTCTGAGGAAGAGGATGTGGAACAAAAATGGAAAAAATTCAGAAACATCGTCCAGTACGCCTTAGATAAGTTCGTACCGACTAAGGTCCAAAGCGAGGGGAAAGATCCACCGTGGTATAACAATCATGTACGAAAGGTACTACGGAAACAAAGAAAGCTTCATCATAGGTTTAAGAGTAGTCGAATCATAGCTGATAAGGAAAAGCTGAACGAAGCGAAAAAGAGCGTAAAGAGAGCAATGAGAGAAGCATTCAACGAATTCGAACATAAAACATTGGCAAACAATCTAAACAAGAACCCTAAAAAGTTTTGGTCATATGTAAAATCGGTAAGCGGATCTAAATCCCCTATTCAGTCACTCGTTGACCACGATGGCACCGAAACAGAGGACGACCGAAGAAAGGCAGAAATACTGAATTCAGTGTTCCGAAACTGTTTCACTGCGGAAAATCGTAACACGGTCCCTGACTTCAGCCGTCGCACGGACGCCAAAATGGAAAATATTGAAATAAACGATATCGGAATTGATAAACAACTGCTATCACTTAGTAGCGGAAAAGCATCCGGACCAGACGAGATACCCTTAAGATTCTACAGTGATTATGCTAAAGAACTTGCCCCCTTTCTATCAGCAATTTATCGTAGATCGCTGGAAGAACGTAAAGTACCTAGCGACTGGAAGAAAGCGCAGGTCGTTCCCATTTTCAAGAAGGGTCATAAATCAGATGCGAATAATTATAGGCCTATTTCGCTTACGTCAATCTGTTGTAGAATAATGGAACATGTTTTGTGTTCTCGTATTATGACGTTCTTAGATAATACAAATCTCCTTCATCATAACCAACATGGATTCCGCAAACAGAGATCATGTGAAACTCAGCTCGCCCTATTTGCCCAAGAAATTCACAGTGCCGTAGACACTGGCGAGCAGATTGATGCCGTATTCCTGGACTTCAGGAAGGCATTTGATACGGTTCCGCACTTACGTTTAGTGAAAAAAATACGAGCTTACGGAATATCGCACCAGGTTTGTGATTGGATTCAGGATTTCCTAGAAGAAAGAACACAACATGTCATTCTTAACGGTTCAAAATCTGCAGATGTAGAGGTAATTTCGGGAGTACCGCAGGGAAGCGTGATAGGACCTTTATTGTTTACAATATACATAAATGACTTAGTTGACAACATCGGTAGCTCCGTGAGGCTATTTGCAGATGACACGGTTGTCTACAAGAAAGTAGCAACATCAGAAGACTCGTACGTACTCCAGGAGGACCTGCAGAGGATTAATGCATGGTGCGACAGCTGGCAGCTTTCCCTAAACGTAGATAAATGTAATATAATGCGCATACATAGGGGCAGAAATCCATTCCAGTACGATTATGCCATAGGTGGTAAATCATTGGAAGCGGTAACGACCGTAAAATACTTAGGAGTTACTATCCGGAGCGATCTGAAGTGGAATGATCACATAAAACAAATAGTGGGAAAAGCAGGCGCCAGGTTGAGATTCATAGGAAGAATTCTAAGAAAATGTGACTCATCGACGAAAGAAGTAGCTTACAAAACACTTGTTCGTCCGATTCTTGAGTATTGCTCATCAGTATGGGACCCTTACCAGGTTGGATTAATAGAAGAGATAGACATGATCCAGCGAAAAGCAGCGCGATTCGTCATGGGGACATTTAGTCAGCGCGAGAGCGTTACAGAGATGCTGAACAAGCTCCAGTGGCGGACACTTCAAGAAAGGCGTTACGCAATACGGAGAGGTTTATTATCGAAATTACGAGAGAGCACATTCCGGGAAGAGATGGACAACATATTACTACCGCCCACATATATCTCGCGTAATGATCACAACGAAAAGATCCGAGAAATTAGAGCAAATACGGAGACTTACAAGCAGTCGTTCTTCCCACGCACAATTCGTGAATGGAACAGGGAAGGGGGGATCAGATAGTGGTACAATAAGTACCCTCCGCCACACACCGTAAGGTGGCTCGCGGAGTATAGATGTAGATGTAGATGTACCTGAAGTTTAGACTTCCCGTTTTTCAAACCCTCTTTTGCAGCTTAAAGCATTTCTTGACTGCATGACTTCCGTTCGGTTTTCCTTTTGTAGGCGCTAAAACAGGAGAAAATGACTCTTTGATTACTACAATCGGTGTACAATATCCACCCGTAATGTTGATCTACGTTTTTAGCTCCATATCAACGACAAGCTGACAATTATAGCGGATGGGGTAAGATTATGCACTGCGCTGTTTACCCAACCTGCGACGCGTAAACTTGTCCCATACATACTGCGAGACTATAGCTTTCGTCTGCACGTCGAAACGCATTGTGGGAACACCTATGTGTTAATATATCACAAGACTGACAATACATCGTAGTACACAATTGAATACATTTGCGACTCATAACCCCATTATTGCCTCAGTTACAGCTTATTTCCACAGCCGTTAACACCAGAACAGCCACCCATCTATGGAAACAGAGGGTCTGACACGGAGACTATTTCGTGCCCTGCCGAGAAGTCAACTGCTGACTTACCCCTTTGTACTCTATAAAGGTGGGAGGGAAGAACTGACAGAGAGAGAAGGGGAAGAGGGAATGGTCAAAGAGAGGGGGGAGTAAATGAACAGAGAGCCAGAATAGGCGAAGGTGGAATTGGACAGAGAGAGAGGGACAGAGGAAAATGACAGAGTAGCGTGCGGGAGGGGGGGGGGGTTGGTGTCTGTGGAGGTGGAAGAGGTTCCTTTTTATTTGTTTATTTATTGTTCCGTGGGACCAAATTAAGGAGAAATCTCCATGGTCATGGAACGAGTCAATACATTAAATTATAACATGCTAGTAGAAACAGATAAAATGAAATATAAAATGCATATTCAGGCGACAAGTCGTAAGTTTAAATAAAGAAAATCAACAATGTAACACTGGAATTTGCTTAATTTTTTAGCTCTTCCAGGAGCTCCTCGACAGAATAGAAGGAGTGAGCCATGAGGAAGCTCTTCAGTTTAGACTTAAAAGACTTTGGGCTGTTGCTAAGATTTTTGCATTCTTGTGGTAGCTTATTGAAAATGGATGCAGCAGAATACAGCACTCCTTTCTGCACAAGAGTCAAGGAAGTGCATTCCACATACAGATTTGATTTCTGCCTAGTATTAACTGAGTGAAAGCTACTAACTCTTGGGAATAGGCTAATATTGCTAACAACAAGCGACATTAAAGAAAATATATACTGTGAGGGCAATGTCAGAATTCCCAGACTATTGAATAGGGGTCGACAAGAGGTTCTCGAACTTACACCACATATTGCTCGAACAGCCCGTTCTTGAGCCAAAAACACCCTTTTTGAATCAGAAGAATTACCCCAAAAAATAATACCAAACGACATAAGTGTATAAAAATATGTGAAGTAGACTACTTTTCGTTTTGAACTGTCACTTATTTCAGATACTGTTCTAATGGTAAATAAAGCAGCATTTAGTTTCTGAACAAGATCCTGGACATGGGCTTTCCACAACAGCTTACTATCTATCTTAACGCCTAGGATCTTGAACTGTTCCGTCTCGCTTATAATATGCTCATTCTGTCTGATCAAAATATCGGTTCTTGTTGAATTGTGAATTAGAAACTGTAAACACTGAGTCTTACTGTGATTTAGCATCAACTTGTTTTCCACAAGCCACGAACTTATTTCATGAACTACATCATTTGATACTGCTTCAATATTACACACAAGATCCTTCACTACCAAGCTGGTGTCATCAGCAAACAGAAATATTTTTGAATCACCTGTAATACTAGAAGGCATATCATTTATATAAATAAGAAACAGCAGTGGCCCCAGCACCAACCCTTGGGGAACGCCCCACTTAACAGTGCCCCATTGTGACTGAACATCACTACCACTCTCAATATTGCGGAGAATTACCTTCTGCTTTCTGTTCTTGAAGTAAGAGGCGAACCAATTGTAAGCTACTCCTCTTACTCCATAATGGTCCTACTTCTGCAGTAATATTTTGTGGTCAACACAGTCAAAAGCCTTCGTTAAATCAAAGAAAACACCTAGCGTTCGCAACCTTTTATTTAATCCGTCCAAAACCTCACAGATAAAAGAGAATATAGTATTTTCAGTTGTTAAACCATTTTTAAAACCAAACTATACATTTGACAGCAAATTATGTGAATTTAAATGCTCCAGCAACCTTGTATATATAACCTTCTCGATAACTTTAGCAAACACCGATGGCATAGAAATAGGTCTAAAGTTGTCAACATTATCCCTGTCTCCAATTTTATAAAGTGGCTTCACTACAGAGTACCCTAATCGGTCAGGAAACCGACCACTCCTAAAGGAAAAGTTACAGATATGGCTAAGTACTGGGCTAACATATGCAGAACAATACTTCAGTATTCTGCTAGATACCCCGTCATATCCATGAGAGTACTTGGTCTTTAGTGATTTAAATGTTAAGTCAATCTCCCTCTTGTCAGTATCATGGAGGAGCATTTCAGGTAACAGTCTTGGAACACTTTTTCTAAGAGCGCTATATGATTCCCTGTTGGGACTAGGTTTCTATTTAGTTCACCTGCTATATTCAGAAAGTGATTATTAAGTACTGTACATATATGCGACTTATCAGTATCACGGACATTCCCACTACACACTGATTCTATATCCTCGACCTGTCTCTGCAGACCAGCCACTTCCTTTACGACTGACCATATGGTTTTAATTTTATCCTGAGACTTAGCTATTCTATCTGGATACCACTTACTTTTTGCCTTCCTAATAACATTTTTAAGCATCTTACAATACTGTTTGCAATGGGCTGCTGCATTTAGATTTTGACTGTTTCTAACGTTTTGATATAATTGCCACTTTGTTCTACGAGATATTCTTATCCCTCTAGTCAGCCACCCAGGCTGCCTGTTTGTGCTAGTATCATGTTTTACGCGTTCTAACGGAAAGCAACTTTCAAAGCGCACGAGAAAAGTCTTAAGAAAAGCATTATATTTATCGTCTACTGTATCAGCGCTATAAACATCTTGCCACTCTTGTTCCTTGATAAGGTTTACAAAGGTCTCTACAGCAACTGGATCAGCTTTCCTACACAGTTGATAACTATATTTAACATGTGTTGCAGCACAAAAACCTTTTAGAGCTAAAATTTGTGCATCACGATCTGAAAAGCCATTCACCTTTTTGCTAACGGAATGCCCTTCTAGTAATGAGGAATGAACAAAAATGTTGTCTATGGTTGTTCTACTGTTCCCTTGCACTCTCGTTGGAAAGAATACGGTTTGCATAAGATTATATGAATTAAGGAGGTCTACCAGCATCCTTTTCCTTGCACAATCACTTATACAATTAATATGGAAGTCACCCCATATTATAGGTATTCCTGAAAATTTGTTATTGTGAATTTATAATAGCTGTGAAAACACATGTACAATTTAAAACGAAAACGATGATTACATGAAGTACATAATTCATGCACGAATAGAACCCTTTCTCACTATTATCTATTGCCGGCGCATCACGTTCTATTTTAAAAACGTAAGAGTATTTTCAAGGCCACTAAAAATCCAGATCCTAAATTTCAGCACTATCTGTATAGGGTTAGTAGCCTTTATGACGCTCTGAAAAATTCTTTTATACATTTTAATCTGCTTTAAAAATGTTTTACAGTAAATTGATTTTTGGTTAAACAATTATTTTTACCTGCAGTTTTGAAAACTGTACCCACCACAATGTACATGTAGGATATCTAGACTCCAAACCAAGAATACCGTTGACCTTCTGTTGCAATTCTTCATCCGTTTAACTGCCACTCGCTGCGTCCCATGAATGTTTCTTGGTCATTATGCTGCGCAGTTATATGAAACGTGCAGTGACGCGAGAAGTTAATGGCGCATATTTCCCACCCAAGTAAGTCATAGATAAAGCCTTTTGTTACATAAACCCTGTTCGGTCTACCTATTAAACTACTGGATACGTATGTGTTTACTCGAACGTGCGGGTGGAGCACACTAACTGACACTAAACGCACCGTGCATTTGTGTGCTTAGCAGTCATTCCTCGACAGGTGACACTGCTATCGCCTGGACGGTCTTTTATGGATAGCTGGCAGGTGGTCATGATGTTCTGGCAGGTCAGTGTAGGCGTACGTTTACAAGAAGCAGGACATATAATTTTCCAGTTATTCCTTCTCCAGATTAAAGCATAGCTTCTGCTACATACGCAGAGAATAGTCTTGCATCACCCTGAAATTTATGCAGACCACTCCTCGTTACAAAAACAGTAAATGATCGCATAGACAGAATTACAGACCAATAACGCTACGATATGACTGATATAGGACCCTCAAGAACAGTTTAAGATTAAACAGTATGCCTATTACCTTCCTGGAGGAAAAGCATCTAATATCAGATGATTAACACACATTCAGGAAAAACGAATCATTTGAAACAAAGCTTGATTTACCCATACATGACATACAGTAAACAACAGATGCAGAGCAACAGGTTAATTCCCTCTTCCAAGGTCGAGGAGCACTGGCCAATGTTTAATGAAATGGAGTAGTATTATAAATACAAGATGAACTCAGTTATTATTTGACTTATATAGCTCGGAAATTTATTTTGGACAGAGAATGTCCTACAGTATGAAAGTAACAAATTGCATAAACGTGTTACCAGACTAGTTTCAGCAGCATTGCGCGATTGATATCTGACGACATTACTGTCTGCAGGGAAGAATTGTCTTTGTACAATCGTAATTAAATGCAGAAAGGCTTGACAAAAAAATCTGCTACACTCATTGAACAGGAGCTCTCCTTAAGAATGGATATGTTTACTATGATACCAATAACAAAGAGAGATACTTCCATAGTATCTGATTACAAGATCGGTGAAGAATACTCTCAGCATATCATATATTGTAACTATAACGTATTAGTAATAGTCGATGGGGATGACTTACATTTCTCAAAAGTTTTACTGGAAAGTACTAAGTGTCTATCTGATATAAACCACTATTGAGGCCAATTCTACAGTGTCAGAACGTCCCCGATCCTTTACAGATTCGAAGTTTTTCGTATAAAGCGGCTTCAAACATCTGATTACTTTAAATAAAAATTAATTTATGTGGTAAGATTATAATTCAGGTATTGTATGGATCTGGGGACCTAGAAATGCCGAAGAGGCTTCGTCCCTGCCATAGCCCTCACAACCCCACAACAGGCTATAGCAGTCTACTCACCCCACCGCCGCCCCTTACCCAACCCAGGATTATTGTGCGGTGTGGCCCCCATTGGACCCTCCCAGGAACGTCTCACACCAGACGAGTGTAACCCCAATGTTGGCGTGGTAGAGTAATTATGGTATACGCGTTCGTGGAGAAAGTGTTTACGCAGCAATCGGCGACATAGTGTAACTGAGGCAGAATAAGGGGAACCAGCCCGCATTCGCCGAGACAGATGGATAAGCGCCTTAAAAACCATCCACAGACTGCCCGGCACACCGGACCATGACACTAATCCACCAGATGGATTCGTGCCGCGGACTGACACGCCTTGCCGCAAGAAAGCAGTGCATCAGACCTCAAAGCTAACCGGGTGGTCTTTGAAAAGTATGGTGGAAGTTGTAAAGTGCTCTCATTATGAATCACTGGAGAAATATGGCCTGGGTAACTTTATCTACATTTTAAGCAAAGGCTTATAAACATACTTCATAGTAAAGAAGTAATATATTAAAATGTCATATCTGATACTAAAATCTTGGTGCAAGAATGGCGAAAATGCAGTATACGATAAACATTTTTACTTTCATCGTTTTGTGGAGGTGTCAGCGAGAAGAAGTACCGTAGAGGTCGAAACTCATGTGTAAACTTTCTTCGAACTCACTAAGGATGTTCATTCTGAAATACTGGATAAATGAAACCTGGGTATTTACGAGCCGTCCCTTACGCTGCCTCAAGACAAAAATGTAACTTCCAACAGTAATACTAGACTTATTGTGTTATATTTGTAACATAATAATATAAATCTTATTGACTAGATCGTGACAATAATTTTAAAAGTTTAAGTTCTGTCAATAAGTATGCAGAATAGTAAAAATAAAAATTTTATTCCCTCTGGAATTCTTTAGTTATGTAATTTGTTACTGTCACTTGGTTCCAGCATAGTCATTTCCCCCCACCTCACCAGGATCATGCCTCCAGCGTCTATCTACTTAAGCTGTTGACAAACGAATTCATTATCTGCTGTAGTTATTGTCATACACCTACCACACCATCGGTGACTCCACATTGTACCAGAACTTATCTTTCTTAGGTGACATTATCCTGCGAATGCATCTGAGCCTATTCTAATTCCTAAGGCCTGTGAAGTACCGTAAAGAGAGCTTCACTTGGCTACACTGGCGTTTGATAAAGTAAAGAGGAGGGTGTTCTGGATGGCAGTTTGCTTTGTGCCTGTTGTTCGTCAGCTTAAACTGAGGCGTGGCTTTCTGCGTTATGATCTGTCTATCCACTATAAGAAGCCGTAACAGGCGACAGCGACCATGTTGTGAACATGTTGTATTCAATTCTGGCAACGACTGTTTTCCCCGCAACGACAAACTAACAGTTCACCTTTAATACAACGAGTATGAAAACCTTAGCGCCTACAACAGTCCGACATGAGTCCCATGCGCAAAGTACCCAGGATCAGGCCACGATAAAAAGCAATTATATCGCGCTCGATTCCGACACCTACTGTCACTACAAGCCTAACCACATCTTGATCACACGACAAGCCCAATCATTCCGTTCTTCGCACCAATCCCCCGCCTCCGACACGTAACACGATCCCACTCCCAACCCAACCTCCAACAGTGTAGTAATGTCTCGTCTTATTTCTCATCGCCTTATTTCGAATTGTAGAAACGCTAGGAAATCCCGAATTGTGCTTTCAGTTGAAATATAATGAGCAATAAAATCAATCTTCTGTAATTTAAGACGGGACTCTTCAGCCCTTACAGTTACATGAACAATGAGAATCAAATGAAGTAACTTCACATCGCAATGCAATGTGAGCGTTATTGTAACGTATGTTTTCGATAAAAAAACAGAGGTCATGCTTTCAATTTTGTTCTCAGTATTTTTTAAACATATAGAGAAGTCTTTTACATACATTGCCAGATGTGGTCTCACGTGTAATATTTGTCTCACCAATACAAAAGCGTATATTATTCTTAATCTTAAATATTAAACTTTTCTTGTGAATGTACTGCTTCTCTGAAAATTAGTGAATTATTAATTATTAGTAATAAATTAATAATTAATTTGAGATATTTGTTTTATGCACGATTGGTTGCAATTATCACTGATTGAGCCTGACAAATCTTGTTTAAAATCAGTCCTTGCCTTAATGCAGATATGTAAGACTGACTGGAGAAACATGCTTACAAATAACGATCTCAGTGGCCGCGAAACATCAAATAGAATTGAAGGCAAAGTAACAGAGCGCCCATTAGGCAGCCGCTGGGTTAACCTACCTCCTACGGCCCTCTGCTCCTCTGGCACCGACTGGGCAAACGGATGGAGGCGTGTGTCTCAACCAATGACATGTCCCTATTCGCCACCCTATATTGCGGGCGGGACAGGGCGTGGTCTGGGCGGAGGTTACAGACGTAGACCTTCTCTGATATTATGTTCTCCTAACACAGGGCCGCGCGAGTGAGCTGCCCACGAGGCTGCCCGAAAAAGACCGAAGACATCCGAAAACACACGATCGACAGCTGACTCCCGCGTTTGAGACACGTTAGTATTCTTAGCGTTGTCGTAATTCGTCAAGTACAATGCAATGACTACCTACGACACTATATAACATGTGCATAGTATTTTCGAAAGTGTAGCCTCCAAATCTTGTGTTACACAAAAGTGCCATCGAAAGAAAAATTAATGACGGTTAGCTCATAAAAATAAGTCTTTGCAAGCAAAACAGCCATGTTGTTGTCCTATTAGTGTCAGCGAGTAAAATTTTAGTTTTGATTTTTATTTCCGCTGTGGGACCAGCTGGTACTTCGTGTCCCATCTTCTTCTGAGCCCTCATGTGTTGTTCCAGTTGCATTAGAGAAACTAAAGATGGGTACACACCAGCACGCGTAATGCCGTAATGAGTACTGTAGCGCCACAAATTAATATACTGCAAAGTCTGACATCAGTTACAAGCAGTACGAATCGTTCAAAATTCTGTCGTTCATTTCAGAATAAAATAAGTGGAGGGTGGAGGGGAGGGGTGGCAGTGCAGTAATCAAGAAAAAGTCAATAAAACCTCACTCTCGACGACGTAGTTTCCCACTTACAATTATAGCACACACATAATGTAATAAGGAAAAAATCAAATTTTTTACTAAATATCTGTTAACAAAATACATGTAGGCTTACTGAGGAGTGTTAACTTCGGAGCTGGTCTACTACATATGAAAAAGAAACATCTTTTTTCATACTCTATTATTGTCTTTAATTGTTTTTCCGCCAGCATCTCTATGTTTGTAGTGAGATTACTGGTCATTAAACGCATTGCTCCGGCAGATGAAGGTCAGTAGACTACTCCTAATCCTAAGCTTCGATTTTGTTAATTTCATCGTTGAAAAAATACCTTCACACAAATATTTGGTCCCAGACATAGTCAGACTTGAGCAGCTATTCGAAACAACAATGGGAACTGTTCTCAAGGGAGATTCTTGTAAATTATTTCAATATTTTTTGCAGTGTGAGTCCTTTCCATGAATACACGAGTGCACTGAGAGGCGTTCAGCTTGATCTGAACTTCAGAAGGTGCACTTTCAACGTTGATTGGAACAGGAGTTGCAAAAAGAGTAAAATAAAGATCAAATCTTGTAGTATCCTAACAAATTCATCAAAATCTTCTTTCATTGTATCTTTTCCTAGATTTATTTAATCTATAATTAGAGCAACGTTCGAAAGTTCACATATGACACTCCTTAAAGTTATTTTATCAGCAGAAGTAGTTTTCTTTTATAACCCAAAGCTGGCGTCGGAAACATCGGTAATGAATTTACATCTATCTTGCGAAGATGTACGCAATACATTCAGATGCTTCGTAACATAGGTTAGGAACACTAGGTCGAATATCCACTGGAGGTGATCAAACACTTTCACTGGCGTTCCATTCATGTCCATGAATAATGCTACGTACTTATACGTGTTGAAAACACGTTCAAGTGCAACACGGTGTTTTCGCTACTTCAAGAGCTCTGTGATAGGTAACTCTCAATGTACCATCATTGCGAATAACATGAGTCCTTTCTTCTTAATATGTTACAAGGAGGACGAAAACCCAAAGGAAAAATCACATACGGCTATAAATGGTAGTAACATCTTCAAGTAATTCATATATCAACATGGACGTTCTTCCTTCTCTATTTCCTGTTTTAGCTCGAGAAGGTTGGCCTTCCGTTACTCCATATTAAAGATTTCAGAAATTTCTCAAGAAGATGCTGAAGATTTTCCTTTACATTGTACTTCTTCCACGTCGATTAAACAGCATCACAAAACCGACACTAAATGCCGGTTTGTGATTCAATAGAAAAAAACATATTTCTACTATGCTGGATTGAAGCATATCGATTCGTCCGATTTTCCTCTTGAGGGTTTTAATTCATCCTGAGCTATTATCCTCTTCCTAATTTTGTCCAACCGCGAGAGCCAACACTACCGACACGAAGTGAACAGGGTAGTCTTGCCGTGCGCCCATCAATAAGAAGCGAGCGAAGACAACAGAGAGGTGGAGGGGGAATTGCTGCCTGACAGCGCCAGCGGACAAGCAGTGTCTGCACTCACATGCACCCACAAAAGCGCATTTGCCAAACTTTATCCTAACAGCTTATAGGTTCCCGGCCACTTGACGATATAATGTGTCACCCGAGTTGCATATCTGCAAGTAGAAGCCAATTGTGAAGTTACGTACTATCCGCTATGCGTTATTTCGTCTAGGTAGTTAGCTTGTGTTCTAGTGAACACTGAAATGCTCTCAGACAGAGAAACTGCGAGCTGATGACATCCATCAGATAGTTTTATTCAGTCTCTATTGTGAATAGATACCAAATGTTATTAAGTACTTCCTATTTTGTCTGTTCCGTTTTTCTAACATGAACTGCGTCTTTATGGCACTCTGCCAAATAACGACCAGTTTTTTGTAACCATGTTGATCAGTTTCTGTATCTTTATCAAGTTAAACGTGAATGATTGTCTGTCTGATAGCTAGTAGCAGTATTGATATGTATTAAAAATATCCGAAATATTCTTATTATCTATGTACTAAAAAGTGGAGAAATACGACGTTAAATTCTGCATAGACAAAAAAAAAGTTATACCTAGAAATATGACTTCAGTTTATATCCGATGACTGTATATTCCATCTGCGGGATAGTAGACGTACTGATAAAGGTTTCAACGTCGTCTGCGAACAGATAGCGTAGTGGAATAGCTATCAGAGCGCCATCTGTGTCTACCCTTTAACAGGGAATCATCACAGCGAGAAGCCGCACTGTGGTACAAACGTGTGAAACAAGCAGGCAACCATGCCACAGAGAAGCACTCTTGGTTCGTACAGCGAAATGAGCGTGATTGAAAGGGGCAGACTGTGGCCTTCCGAGATACGGGATGGTCCTTTCTGCGCATTGACACACGAGTCGGACGTGCTGTGTTAGCTGTACAGCGATGCTGGTACCAGTTGACACGTGAAATTCTCATACCCGTAGACGAGGTTCTGGACGTCCATGCAGCACAGACGCTCCCCAGGACCTCCGTTTTGTAAGATCTGCAGTGGCGTGCCGTAAAGCTACCACAGCTCAGATAAGGAAGCTTGTGAGTCCATTTCTGTTAACACAAACTGTTTCGAACTGGTTACTGGCAGTGAGATTACGGGCACAGAGTTCTCTAGCCCTTCTTCCACTCACGCCACAGTATCGACGTTCACGGCAGTACTCGTCCCATCAAAGGATCACGTGGCAGATGGAATGGCGCATGGTCTTAAGTGATGAAAGTAGATTCGGCCTCCACGCAGGTTTCTAAGAGCGGCAGAAACTTACTGAGAGCTGTCTCGTAGATGGGACACACTAGCCCCCCGCCCCCTGCCCCCGTCCCCCCGCCCATGCCTTATGATCTGGAGTGTGATAAACCGCAACTGTCGTTCACCCTTGGTGTTTCTGGGGGAGACGCTAACCAGCGCTCGGTACGTGCAGATCGTTATTAGACCAGATCTGTTGCCGTTCTTGCGACAGGAAGATGATGTGTGGTTCCACCAGTATAATGCTCACCCACACACTGGCCATGGAAGTGAACGTACTCTGCTAGACGGGCAGCAACTTCCCTGGCCAGCACGGTCTCCGGCTTTGGTGCCTGTCGATCATGTTTGGGATACGACAGGACGTGAAGTAACTCGTGCGACTCGCCAACCAACAACTCTCACAGAACTACGTGAATAGGTCGAGCAGGCGTGGCATAACGTATACCAGGACAGTATTCGCCATCTGTACGATAGACTGGATGCCAGAGTCAGCGCCTGCATTGACGCCATTGGAGGCCGCACCAGGTGCTAATGTGGGTGTATCGGCATGCGCCGACAACTAGTTCTTCAGAACCCTTTGTATGTTGAACCGTAACTGTAATACTTCCGTGTGCTTCATATGCACTGTAGCAACAATAAATCTTGAGTGAATTGCAGACATCTAAAATGATCTACTATTTCTTTTTCCGACGGTTTCATTCATTTTAAATTATGTCTACATCCCACATTATTCATAACACACCCAACCCTTAAAGCTGGTAACAGCATCTTACTCCAACACGACATATTTTTGAATAAGTCATACATGTATCAAGTTACTCCAGGCGTTGCAGACTCATCCTCATGTGTCTTCATGTTCTCAAAGCCACCTCCACAAACAGGAGTGCTAATAGTTTCTTTTCATCACGACCATTGTCTTGGTACTAAGACGTATAGGTACGAAATTTTATTGAAATGCTTCAGATGGCCAAGGACTATGCTGGGCCGTACACACAATTACAAAATTGTAATTTATTACATGTTTCACAGTAGACAAAAGCTATTAAGTTACTAAGTATTAGCACATGTTGCTGAACATATGATTTCACTTTTATCTATTTATTTATTTACACGTTAAGTTCCGTAGGACCAAATTGAGGAGAAAAAAAATGGTTCAAATGGCTCTGAGCACTATGGGACTTGACTGCTGAGGTCATTAGTCCCCTAATACTTAGAACTAGTTAAACCTAACTAACCTAAGGACATCACAAACATCCATGCCCGAGGCAGGATTCGAACCTGCGACCGTAGCGGTCTTGCGGTTCCAGACTGCAGCGCCTTTAACCGCACAGCCACTTCGGCCGGCATTGAGGAGAAAATCTCCAAGGTCTTGGAACGTGTCAGTACATGAAGTTACAACATAAGATTAAAAACAGATAAAAATAAATGTTCATGAACGTGAAAGAAGTCAGTCCATGAGTTTAAGTAAACGCTATCAGCAATACAATAAGAATCAGCTTAATTTTACAAGGAACTCCTCGACAGAATAGAAGGAGTGACCCATGAGGAATCTCTTCAGTTTCGATTTGAAAGCTCGTGGATTACTGCTAATATTTTTGAGTTCGAGGGGCAGCTTGTTGAAAATTGATGCAGCAGTATACTGCACACCTTTTTGCACTAGAGTCAAGGAACTCCAATCCAAATGCAGGTTTGATATCTGCCGAGCATTAACCGAGTGAAAGCGGCTTATTCTTGGGAATAAACTAATACTGTAACAAGAAACGACAATAAGGAATATACATATTGAGAGGCCAATGTCAAAACAACCAGAATCGTGAACAGAGGTCGACAAGAGGTTCATGAACTCACACCACTTATTTCCCGAACCGCCCGTTTATGATCCAAAAACATCCTTGTAGAATGGGAAGAGTCACGTGAAAAGATAATATCAGACGACATAAACGAATGAAAATAAGCAAAGTAGACTAATTTTCGTGTCGAAGCATCACTCACTTCTGATACCGTTCGAATAGTAAAAATGGCAGTATTAAGTCTTTGAACAAGATTACTATCTGAACACCTAGAAATTTGAACTGTTCAGTTTCACTAATCGTATGCCCGTTCTGTGAAATTAAAACGTCAGGTTTTGTTGAATTGTGTGTTAGAAACTGTAAAAACCTAGTCTTACTGTGATTTAACGTCAGTTTATTTTTCACAAGCCATGAACTGAGGTCATGTACTGTACTATTTGAAACCGAGCCAATGTTACACACAACATCCTTTACTACCAAGCTAGTGTCGTCAGCTAAGAGAAATTTTTTAAAGTTACCCGTAATACTAGAGGGCATATCATTTATATAAATAAGAGACAGTAGTGGCCCCAACAGTGAACCCTGGGGCAACCCCCCCCCCCCCCCCCCCACTTGACAGTACCCCTCTTAGATCCCACATCACAGCCGTTATCAACATTGTGAATAATGACCGTTTGCTGCTTGTTGCTAAAGTAAGAGGTGAACTAATTGTTAGCTACTCCCCGTATTCCGTAATGGTCCAACTTCTGGAGCTATATTTTGTGATCAACACAATCTAACACCTTAATTAAATAAAAAAATAAGCCAAGCGTTCGAAACTTTATTTTTAGCCCATCCAGTACCTCGCAGAGAAAAGAGAATATAACAATTTCAGTTGCTAAACGACTTCTAAAGCCAAACTGTACATTTGATAGCAAATTGTATGATTTAAAATGATGAATTATCCTTGCATACACAGCCTTTTCAATAACTTTTGCAAACACTGATGGCACAGAAATAGGTCTAAAATTATCTACATTATCCTTCCTCCTTTTTATTAAGAGGATTTACTACCAAGTACTTTAATCGCTCAGGAAGCTGACCACTCCTAAAGGAAAAATTACAAATATGGCTAAATACAGGGCTAACATGTGCAGCACAGTTCTTTAATATTCTGCTAGGCACTCCATCATAAGCATGAGAGTCCTTAGTCTGCAGTGATTTAATTATTGACTCAATCTCCCTCTTGCCTGTATCACAGAGGAGTATTTCAGACATCAATCTCGGAAAGGCATTTGCCAAGAAAGTTGTATGATATCCTGTAGAAACTAAATTTTTATTTAATTCACCAGTAATGTTCAGAAAATGATTTAGATTGCGAAAAGTTTTCCGCACACCTGACATTGACGGTCTTGATGGAACTAGATTAGAACTATGCTATAGTTATGGCTTCGTAGTTTGCGTCGTAGTTTACTGTGTAAATTTTAAGCCAACAGTTTGCATGACTTCATGTTTGTACAACTTAGCATGGCTGGTTCAATATTTCGTCGTACTACGAGAAGAGTATCTTAGAAACATTTTCAAGCTGACACAAAATGGCGTGTCCTTCAGTAGTTATCCTCAAGAAGGAGCTGAAAAACCTCACAGAATTCGCTTTAGGATATAGGAATCTTAAGTCTTTCACTACTGTGACAAGCCAGTTACATGCGTTAACTTGAGCTAGGAAATGCAAACATTTGTTCTGCTTTCTTCATGTTTAAAAACGCGTCAGTGGTCATGAAGAGGAACTATTCTTCATTAGGTTAGAAATCTCTTAAAAATAAAAATCCGTTAGCGTCGCTTACGTTTTCTTTTATCGCAGTAAGGTATACTGTTATTTGGATGTAAATCAACAACGAGTAAACGTGTGCAGTTTAGCACTCTACTACGAATTGGGTGAAGCGTTTGAGCTGTATTTCCGTTTATTTCGTAACGACCACACTACAGTTATTTGTTCCACAGGAATATGACATCATGTCAGCAGAAAACGAAATGGGAGCGAAGTCAACACAGCCCCTAAAGCTCTAGGTAGCAAAAAATTGGACAAATATAACAGACATCCGAAAGCAGAGCTCTACTAGAGATCCTCATTAGGTAGGTATTCAGCATGTAGCTGTTGGCTAATGAAGTGTAGGCACGTTTGTCTCAATAGAATCACGTTAATGAGGTAACAAGACGGAGTGGTGGAATACTATAGACGGGGACTATCGGACCTGCTGTCCTAACTATAACTTCCTCCCGCTGTCTCTACGTAGTTGGCAATTTTCTTGAAAGATCATCCCGTCTACTTTTCGGTGGCTGCAGCGGAAACTGAAACGTACAGTACGTCTTTTAAACAGAAAAGATGCAGAATAAAAGACAGAGGAAAGGCCACAAACAATAAAAAGAGGCAGAAAGTCACTTACTTTTTTATATACTGAACGATAAAGACAAACAAAATAGAAGGAATTTGGTATATTAAGTTTTCCAAATGATTTCTTATGGATACAATAGACCCGTGCTTGTGGGCATGGTATTCATCTTCTCCCGTTCTGTACATGCAGGTCCTACTTTTATACAAACTGAATATTTTTCTTTGTATGGGCTGGACGAAATTGTCACTAAGCCACCTACTCGTGTGTGGAAGACATCTAGGAAATCTCTATAGTATACAAGTATATTATGTATTATTTATGCTATGTTTCCGAATTAATCTTCTGAACCGGCGAAACTGCGTTCTCACCTGCATGGATGGGAGTCGACAGGGACAGTATTGCTCAACTTACATATACGTCGACCGCAGATTCAATTACACACTTGTGTCTTCATAAAGGCCCACAAATACACTATGTGGCTAAAAGTATCCCGGCACATGGCTGATAATGACTACAAGTTCGTGGCACACTCCATCGGTAATGCTGGAATTCAGTATGGTGTTGGCCCACACTTAGCATTGATGGCAGGTTCCACTCTCGCAAGCATACATTCAGACAGATGCTGGAAGGTTTCTTGGGGAATGGCAGCCCATTCATCACGGAATGCTGCACTGAGGAGACGTATCGATGTCGGTCGGTGAAGAATGGCACGAAGTCGGCGTCCAAAACATCCCGAAGGTGATGTATAGGATTCAAAGCAGGACTCTGTGCAGGCCAGTCCATTACAGGAATGTTATTGTCGTCTAACCATTCGCCACAGGCCGTGCATCATGTACAGGTGCTTAAACACCATCCCCGAATTGCTCTTCAACAGTGGGAAGCAAGAAGGTACTTAAAACATCAATATAGGCCTGTGCTGTGATAGTACCACGCGCCGTCCGCGGTGGCCGTGCGGTTCTAGGCGCTGCAGTCCGGAACCGCGGGACTGCTACGGTCGCAGGTTCGAATCCTGCCTCGGGCATGGATGTGTGTGATGTCCTTAGGTTAGTTAGGTTTAAGTAGTTCTAAGTTCTAGGGGACTGATGGCCTAAGATGTTAAGTCCCATAGTGCTCAGAGCCATTTGAACCATTTGAACCATAGTACCACGCAAAACAACAAGGGGTGCTACACCTCACCATGAAAAACACGACCACACCATAACGCCAACGCCTCCGAATTTTACTGTTGGCACTATACACGCTAGCAGATGGTGTTCACCGGTCATTCGCAATATCCACACCCTGCCATCGGATCGCCACAATGTGTACCGTGATTTGTCACCTCACACAACATTTTTCCACTGTTCAATCGTCTGATGTTTACGCTCCTTACACCAAGCGATGTGTCGTTTGGCATTTACCGACGTCATGAGTGGCTCATGAGCAACCTCCCGCCTAACTGTCATAGTACTTGCAGTGGATGCTGAAGCAGTTTGGAGTTTCTGTGTGATGGTCTGTACAGATGTCTGCCTATTACACATTACGACCATCTTCAACCGTCGGTGGTCTCTGTCAGTCAACAGAAGAGATCGGCCTGTACGCTTTTGTGCTGTTTGTGTCCCTTCACGTTTCCACTTCGCTATCACATCGGAAACACTGGACGTAGGGATGTTTGGGGGTTTGGAATTCTCGCGTACAGACGTATGACACACGTGACACCCAATCACCTGACCACGTTCGAAGTCCGTGAGTTCCGCGGAGCCCTCCATTCTGCTCTCCCACGATGTCTAATGACCACTGAGGTCGCTGACGTGTGGTACTTGGCAGTAGGTGGTAGCACAATACACCTGATATGAAAAGTGTACGTTTCTGGGTTTGTCCGGATACTTTTGATCACATGGTGTATATTAACAAATAAGCTCACTAACAGATTAGTGTAAGATGCATATTAATGCCTGGCATTAAGAAAATTATTACTTTTCCGTTACACAGCACTCAGTCAAACAACACAACACATGTAAGTAATCCGTGGATACGAAATGAAGAAATAAAACATGTAATTGAGGTGGACCGATAGAAACTCTAATGAAGGCACGTGGCAAAGGAGCATGACAGTTTCCCTCAGTAGTGGCATGGCGGCTTCAGTTGTGCGGTTGTGATCGCAATTACGAAGCGACATCGTGATGCCAGCTGATCTGACTGTCACAACTAGAGAGCCACTATGTAATTAACTTTTCCTCTGACTAATCGGCAATCAACTGTAGGACCATTTGGTATCTACAGCGCTCATTTGCACAGTCTCAACAAGACGCCTAAACGGCAGGACCATGGGGTCTGGAGACTGCCTGTACCCACCACGGAAACGCGTTTTGGCGGCCGAAGAAACTAGATCTCCGACAGGCAAAGCTCTTCCTTTCGTTACTAATATCTTAAAATTTTTCCCTAGGGTTCTGTAGTGGAGTATGCAAATTGCCTACCACTCTTACATACTCAACACAGAGATGCAATACATGTATGTATACGCCTTGTTTAACAATAAATCAATAAATTTTTAGTAACAGTAACTGAAACACTCTATGATCTCAACACTATGGAAAATACAAATGAGATCAGTTCTCATTAATCATTAGTGTTGCAAATGAAACAAATTTCCTACAGCATACACCAGATGTTCCAAGTAGGGGCCTAGGATTTACACTGGAACGTTACCACTGTGACAGCAAAAATCAGTTACGCACTAGACTCGGTCATAGTTGTTTTTTCATTAGGATGGCCTGAATTGAACTGTTTTCGGGTGAAACTAAATTCACTCATAAGTTTAAATGTATGAGTTTATTTTCTAAAGTTCGTATCTCCATTAAAAGCTGTACAATTAGTTCTTTGAACCAAAAAATTAATATAACTTGATTTAATTATGATAATGGCGATTCCTTACTTGAATCTCAAGAAATTTTATGTATCTGAAAATGAGTGTAAGAAAGTCAGTAATATCAAGAAATACACGATGGCATGCACAAAAATACAATAAATATCTGCGTGAGTGACGAGCAACAATTTCCCTGAACACGCCAACATATAGGGAAAATCAGATAAAACATTTACACCATCGTTTTCCGTATTTCGATTGACTAAGTAGAGATTGGTACACAGCATTTACTGTGTCACCACTCAACCCAATAGAGGTTTTTAAACTATAATGTACTCCAGATGACACCACCACGCAAGCTTTTAGCAACACATCCACTTTGGTTTTTATCAGAGAAGTGTCATTTAAGAACTTTATTCTAGAAGCCTGTGGCTATGTATTTCCCTCTATCATAATTAATATAGATGAGAAGTTTAAATAATATCGGAAAGTGATACGTTACTGTTGTGCCGCATCACACTATTTTACCCTCCTTTTTGAAAAAGTAAACATCCCTTTATGTCAATATTCAATCATTACTGATTAATGACACAACACGAGAACAGAATTCTACTTCCAACAAACAACTGTATATCTAAAATACCCGAAATTCCTTGGAATCTCCCGTTCAACGCTAAGAGAAAATGATAAAATACGTAGTATTACAAATTTCGTGCCACAATCAAGTAAAAGTTAGCGCAGTAGTATCTTTAGCCTAGATTTTATATGGCAGGCCTACATCGAGATGATGAAACATAATAACATCACAAAACAACATGCACCAAGACAGAGCATCAATTACCTGAACATTTGAATACAATAAAAATGAAACAAGCTTGTTCGCATGAATAAATACAATAAATGTTTTAGTATTAGCTGACTCATTCCATCAAGCACAATCCAGCATACAATAAAAATGAAACAACTTTGTTCGCATGAATAAATACAAAAAATGTGTTAGTACTAGCTGACTCATTCCATCAAGCACAATCGGCTCCAGAATCAGCTGTTTAGGACTTAATTCACTTATTCTAGGGTTCCAGTGTGCAATTTTGTGCATGTTCAGTGGTTAATAAAGTCCTTATTTGGGACAATAATATACAAAAATGAGTTAACTGAACGTTGCTAAATTAATCACCGCAGGCGAGAACGCCAGAGATGGCTCACGGATTGTCGAAAGGCTATTTTCATGATAGCTATTACAGTCATATAGGGTATGGCGAGACATGAGGCACGTGATGTCCATTCCTTTGTGGGATTATCCGGAGGTAAAGGGCCACACTCTGCTGGTCCCTCCCCTTCTTTCGAAGTTATTCAATCCACTCAGCTAACACCGAATCCTGTTTTGCTGGTGCTCCTCAAATTCGCTTCTTCTGAAACTTTCGGAGGGTCTTATGAACACAACTTCTACTCTTTAACCTTGCGCTCAATCTCACGAGCCGATACTAACATTTTGGTCTATTCTGAAAGTGAAATAGTGACAAAATGTGTTGGTGTTATTAATTTTTAAAACTGCGTTTCATTCCAAAACAAAACACTCTTTCCACTGCAAAAATAAAGGGAAAAAGGAAATGGCTACAGATTTGCTGAAAAAAGCAAGAAGAATAACTCTCAGTTCCCCTCAAAGACTTACATCTAAATATACATTCGATATACCTATTCATATCAGTCCCCGTTACAGGCTATCATGTCTACACTGTTGGTTCACCAACGTTAACGAAATCTATTCCCTGGGTTCAAGAAATAAGTTGTTAGGATGATATCAAGAGCTGTTGTATTCACAGATTTCTAAGTGAATACTTCCCAAGGTCTGTCAGTTCTCTGATGTGTGAAAAAAATGAAATTATCATATGGCATTGTTGGCCGGGAGGTCTGAGTCGGGTTCGGCCAACAAGCGCAAGTCTTATTTCACTCGGCGCTGCATTGAGCGACTAGCGGCCGATGATGAGTATGGAATGATGATGAGAATAACACAACACCCAGTCCACGAGCGGAGAAAATCTCCTACTCCGACGGGAATCGAACCAGGGACCAGTGAATGGGACGGAAGCATTTTACCACCCAGCTAAGCAGGCGGAGACTCTAATAGGTGTAGCTGACTTCTTCTTCATGTGCCGCCTCCTCTAAGAAGGTTGGCTGTCATCATGGCAATTTCTGATCTTGATTTGGCTGATCTAAGGAGTTCTGACGTTGAACAGTTGTACCAATTTTTTAAATTGTCAATCCAGGATGTCCGTCTTCTACCCCTCGTTCTCTTCCCACAAATTTTCCCTTCTAGTATTATTTGCAATATTTTGTAATTTACTCCCCTAATAACATGGCCTAAATATTGTAGCTTCCTTACTTTAATAGTTTTAATTAGTTCTTTTTCCTTTCCCATTCTTCTTAGGACATCTTGATTAGTAATCCTCGACACCCAACTAATTCTAAGTATTCTTCTATATGCCCACATTTCAAAAGCTTCTAAACTGTTCATGTCCTTCTTTTTCAATGTCCACGCTTCCATTCTGTATAACAATTTTGAGAATACATAGCATCTTAGCAACCTCATTTTTGTGATTAAACAAATGTCTCTCGAACAGAATGCATTTTTCATCTTATTAAAGATACTTCTGGCCTGTCCTATTCTCGATTTAATTTCTTCTGAGCTTTCAATCTCCTCATTTACAATTGTTCCGAGATATTTAAATTTACGTACTTGATCGACTCTTTCCCTATTGATTGTAAGATTTTCTTGTTGGTGTGTTTTAGATATCACCATGAACTTAGTCTTGCTTACGTTAAGAGTCAAGCCAAATTCTTCACTTTTTTCTGCGACTTTGTCAAGAAGTAATTGTAGATCTTTGAGGTTTCCAGCTAGTAGTGCAGTGTCATCAGCAAACCTAACATTGTTAATGTTTAGCCCATTCACTTTAATGCCAGCTATTTCATCTGATAGAGCTGCCTGGATTATGTCTTCTGAATACATATTAAACAATAAGGGTGAGAGAATGCAACCTTGTCTCACACCCCTCTTTATTTCTATATCATTCGATAACTCATTTTCTACCTTCACAGTTGCGGTTTGATTGTAGTAGAGGTTATATATAATGCGGATGTTTTCTTATCAAGTGTTTTCTTTTCTAACAATTCTATGAGATGATCATGACGAACTTTGTCAAATGCTTTATTATAATCCAGGAAGCACACATATAGTGGCTGGTTAACCTCCATACATCGTTGCGCTAATATGTTAAAAGCAAACAATGCTTCTCTTGTACCGAGGGAACTTCTAAAACCGAATTGTGTTTCACTTATACCTTCTTCTACTTTTTTGTATATTCGTTGGTGTATAACTTTTAGAAATATCTTTAAGGTGTGACTCATTAAGCTTATTGTACAGTGATCATTACAAGTTTTGGCATTAGCCTTTTTGGGTAATGTAACAAAGGCAGATGTCAACCAATCCCTAGGAATAATTCCCGAATTATAAATATCATTAAACAATTGTACAAATATATCTATATGGTCTATTCCTATGAGTTTCAGGATGTCATTTGGTATCTTATCCGGTCCAGGGGCTTTTCCTGTCTTTGATTTGTTGATAACATGTAATATTTCTTCTTTCGATATGCTTGGTCCTCGTTCTCCGATCATGTTATCATAAAATTTTTGATCTTTTCTTGTATCTTCAAATAGTTCTTTGACATATTCTGTCCACCTGTCCAGTTTACCTTTAACATCAGGAATTATTTTGTCATTTTTATCTAACAATAAACTTGTACTTTTCTTTTTATTAAGTCCAGCTAAATCTTTAACTTTTTTGTGTAATTTGAAACTATCATGTCTTGTTTCATAACTCTCAATTTCAGAGCATTGTTCCTTGTACCATTCTTCTTTTGCACACCGTGTTTCTTTTCGTATTTCTGCATGTAATCTTTTATACTCACTTTCATCTCTATTTTTAAGTATTCTTCTTTGTTCCATCAATTGTAATATCTTCTCTGTCATCCACTTCTTTTTCATGTTGTCGTGTTTGGTCGCCATTGTGTTTTTACATGCATTATTTAATGTGTCTTTTATAAGTTCCCATTTGCCATCAATGTCTTCTGTTTGATTATTCTTTATCCTAACTAATTCCTTATTAATCTCTTCAGAAGTCTTTTGTTTAGTCAAGGGGTCTCTTAGAATAGTTGTATTTATATAGTCCTTCTTTTGTTTCTTTTGTATGGCTTTCAGTTTCACATGGAACTTTGCTACTAAAAGGTTATGATCAGAAAATATATCAGCTCCTGGATATGTTTTCACACCATGAATAGAATTTTTGTACCTCTTGTTTATAAGTATGAAATCAATTTGATTTCTGCAAACTTCTTCATTACAGTCTCTTGGTGATTTCCAAGTATAAAGTCTTCGTTTAGGGAGTTTAAAAAATGTGTTTGTAATAGACAGATTGTTTTCCTGGCAAAATTGTGACAGCAAATTTCCTCTTTCATTTCTTGTTCCTATACCAAAAGGTCCAATAAGATCACCTTCACTTCCTTCACCTATTTTGGCATTAAAATCTCCCATGATGATAATAATGTCTCTGCTTTTTGAGGTTCCTATTGCTTGTGTTAATTCTTCATAAAATTTTCCTATTTCTTCTTGGTCTTTGTCGGCTGTTGGAGCATAGATTTGGATTAAATTAATATTTGTTTGTTTCGTTTGTAAATGTAGACTGATTACTCTATCTGAGATTGGTAAAATGCTTTTGACAGATTTACTAGCATACTCATCTAAAATTATTCCTACCCCATTCCTGTGCTGGCTATCAGAATTTCCCAAGTAATATACTTTCATGTTGTCAATGGTCATTTCTCCTGAGTCAGGCCATCTTGTTTCACTTACACCCAAAATGTTAATTTTTAGGCGTTTCATTTCTTGTATAACATTATTTACTTTGCCTGGTTGGTATAATGATCTTACATTCGAAGTTGCTATTGTTGCATTATTTTTGTATTTACTTGTGGCATTGTTCAAGGCTCTCCCCCCCAGAGATCCGAGTGGGGGAGTTGAAACTCCAGATAATTTGACATTGAACCCTGCCATGATGAGTTTTCCTGGGGATATCCATTGGATCTTTAATGCTGTGGTTTCCCGTTGCCTTCGGCATCCTATGCCGTTGACCACCCTTGGTGATTCTTTAGGAGTGATTTCTCACTCCAAGGACAAGAGGGTGCCCTTGCTCTACCAGCTCATCCGCCCTCTAGAAGGTCGTTGGCTTAGTAGAGGGTTCTCCTTATCCCGGGAGAAACTCAGTCGCCAGAGCCTCGTTAGCGTAGCAGGGGATACCACGTGCCGGAGAGGTTGACATTTGTGTGGGAGAGGCTATTGGTGACGCATCCCACACCTTACCCCCCGTGTAGCTGACAGGTGATATGAAATATTAAAAATATCAGATGGCTATATCGTCAGGTGCGCATTCATAGCTGGCGGAAAGCCAAAAACACTATCAAAATATCTTTATTAAAAAGCCCGTTTGCAACACCAGATTCTGACATTACAGTCAATTATCATTTTGCGATACTACTAGCTACATTTCGCAGTTGAATACATAGTTAGCGGATTCTGGAGTAAGATTCTTACATCTCACTTTCATGGGGCTGGTCAGTGAGAACGTATTGAGAGATGTCGGAGTAAAATTGATGGTTTGAATATGGGATGCTTTACAAACCACTGTTGGATTCTAGATTCACAGAATTATTAAGTCAAAACCCGTAGGTGAGCATGGCTCTTCAGATTAGAGCAGAGTGACCGACCGCCGTCTCCTTGGTATTGCTGAAGAGATGAATCAGCGGACCTCACTGGCTGATGCATACACGCGAAACCACCATTTCTCCGTCTCTATGAAGCTTCCATTACGGATGTTGTCAGCCAGTCAGATGGGTAAGTGACATTGGTGCTATGACAAGAATGTCTGAGCCAATGAGTAGCGAAACCACAAATGCAGTGCACCAACGTTTGGCCAGTTAACTGACATACTGCAAACGATAGCGGAGAAGTTTTAAGAGGCTTTCGTTACATTCAGATGTATGAAGAGAAATTCTTGCTTATTACCGTGGCGAAAGTAGTGAAACCCACTCGAAGATAAATGATGTTTTAGTTGGTGCTCCTAGTAAGTAACATTCTTTGTCATAATCAGGAGATCTCATATTCGCTTTTAGTTCAAAGAATTAATTGTAAGTGATTTAATTGAGACATGAAGTACAGAAAATAAACTTTTAGATTAATTAATAGGATTGTGCTCTCTTCCGTCCTACAACAGTCCTGATCAGGTTACTATAACTATAGTATAAAGATGCCCGATTTCTTTCGTATAGCTAAACTGCGCTCTCACAGTGGTGCCATTCCATTGTAAAACATGCGGCCCTGCGTTGAACATTTAATGTTGCATCATTAATGAGAAGTTCTCTCATTGTTATTGACCACAGTACCAAGCCTACAGAGAGCTTCTACTACAATAACTAGCAGTTTGTTCGTTTAATGGTAACCAAGGAGTAGACTAACTCTATAACTTTTCTGTGTTGAGTATGTAAGTGTGGTTGGCTGTTTGCGTACTCCACTGTTAAGCCCCCACACATCACCTCACATACCGACAGTAAGCACAACTATGTCGACTATTATCCAGGATTGTTACCTCTCAAACGGTCTAACAATCGCAGTCATAAACGGTGAGACGGCATTTCTGTAGCGAACTTCTGTGCTCGCCACTTCGCTAGCATCTGTTATTCTCTACTTTGCGAGTATCGTTGCAAATGTAGATAGATGACTGTGCAGTACATCCATTCATTGTTAATTTTCGTGCACATACATAATCAGAGCATGCCAGACAGCACACTACATAATACTAGCACCTCGAGCGTAGTGCATAATTTACCATCTATCTCTATGTGGATGAGAGTCACAGAGCATTCTCGCAGTCTTACGAAAAATTAGAGACTCAAGGGCCCCCTCACACTGTCTTTGACCAGCCCACCCTGCAGCACCGTTACCGATTTAATCTGCAGCTGACCAGAAGCAGACTGCCACATTCCGCGTCTCGTGAATGAATGGATTTAGTCAAATCCTTGCCCATCCAGGTACACAATATTTCTCCAGATGACCCCATGTCGAAGATGTTAGCACTCTTAATCGGTCTATAGTAACAGATTTGAAAGTGTTGTTATGTAATAGCAGACGGTTAAGAAGAACAAGAAATGGATGATTTTTATGCGTGTTGGAGCTCCAGACGGATGGAGTTGGAAGCATTTTACATAAATCAAGTACGATATCAATTTTAAAGTATTGTTCTAGTGGCTCGGATCAGTACCAGGAGGGAATTGGTAAAAGAGAACATAAACATACGCACTCCTAAGGCTATACGGTTCTGCACTTAAGACAGACTATAATGTTAGATCGCTTGAGTTCCCGATCTACCAGTTGTGAGAAATGCAGCGCTGTTTGTATTCCAGTATAAGAAATACATTTCCAGCGCATGACATACAGCGTTCTTGCAGGCCTCTCTACGATACACTATGGTAACAAACTGTAAAATCGAGAAAACTACTTCCATAAAAAAGTGGCTCTACGTGATACATGCACAACATAGCTTTCCAGAGATGTATATCGTCCACTGTTCACATCAGATCATGGTTCAGAAATTATACTATGCCCACATTAGTCCTATATAAAATGATCGTTAGTAACGGAGAACACCTCTTACAAGGAAACAGATAAACGCATAGCACCAGCATCCGACATGTGAGATTAGAAGTCATGCCGCCACTAATTCTGTAACAGCACATCTGCCAAGCAGATGTATACACAGGGATTGCAGCGTCTCGCAAACATTTATCGCTAACTCAGAATCATGTTAGTTATGAAACTGAAATATCGATTTTACACCGGAGATGCGACAGGGGAATGGAGTCCATTGCATAAAATTTCTCTCTTTTAGAGGAATGTGTTATGTTTCATCACACATTAGTTGGAAGTCCTCTGTTCCTCTGTTGAGCGTGAGGTTTACTATTAATGATCACGCGTAGATACTACTCTAAGGCGCACGCGAAACAAGTGGTTGTATATGAGACGAATGCAGGATATCTAACACAAATGATGCATCCTGATGGAACATCAGAAAAATGTGGTCAAATGACCTGCAGCAACTTCTCCCTCTCACTTTCGCTTAAGAATGAATCATCAGTCTACCATTACATCGTACCTCGTTACAGCTCCATCTCAACCGACCAATCCATCCACTCTATGTCATCCTTGGTACGCCCCAGTAGTCAGTGCGACAGAATGTCAATTCCAAAGGGGCCGGGTTCGGTTCCTGGCTGGGTCGGATATTTTCTACGCTCAGGGACTGGGTGTTGTGTTGATCTAACCATCATCATGTCATCCTCGTCGCAGTGGCATCAGATCGAAAGACTTCACCCCGTTGCATGGTCCACCCGACAGGAGGCCTTAGTCACATGACATTTACATTTATTTATGTCATCCTTTAACACAGATGCAAATAAGTTTACAGGCAGATGGTTCTCTGTCCTCCTGAAAAGCGTCAAATACAGTAGTCAACTCACGTGTATCACTGTTACCTCAATAGACATGCAGTAGAATGTTGCCTCGACGGAAAAATAGTGACTGTTTCCCTGGTTCTCTTCGCCTCCATGTCGATGTTTTCTCGGATTCCTCCTGCTGCCGCATACGTGTTCCCATGAACAAATTGTTCTGTGCCAAGCAGAAGACACGCAAGTACTTCCCCTACTTCCCCGCATTTCCGTGTGTATTCCATCAATATATACATATTTAAAGCAATTCTATCGATTTTTTTAATGTCAATTCTAGCCATGTGATCATGACATAACCTCTCGTTCTGTGTTCTAAAACTGCTTCTAAATGTAGTAGAGCTGCCAACACCTATCGCAAATGCACTGATCAGGAGGTATAGAATAGCACTGTACTCTACTGTATCCAATCGCCTCCGCACCGCACTCCGCACCGCATATTCCACATTTTCAGGGCATGTGCTCTGATTTCCGTATGCTGGCTTGCGTCCGGCTTTCCCTGCATAGTGGGTGCGCACTTAGGAGCCTCTGATAGTTGTGGTTGATGATAGTTCGAAAGCGTATTTTATGTCCACTGAGTGTTTGTGCACTGGATTATTTTCCGCTGTTTAAGCATTGTGAGTGTGTTTGCGTAGCATTACACATGCGTTATCTTTTGCCAATATACGAGTTGTTTTGGTGTCTGTTCCCTGTTTTGTGAACAGGTATGCAGTGCATGATTTCGACAGTTGACGATTAGCAGGCGTGTTGCAGAGCCTTTCACATGCATTATTTTGACCATTTACGAGTTTTAAACGTCCTGTTTGAACAATTATACAAGACTGTGCTTAAACTGACACACAATACTTTTAGCGCAACGCAATCTGACTTTCAAAATCCCTAAAAAAGAGTTGCCCTGACTAACATTAACCCATACGTTTCACAAATCACTTACCTTACAAAAATCTTCGTTACTCGAACTACTGCAATACAGCGAGCGTTACTACTGCTAGCTAAATAAAAGATTCAAACTACTCAAAGCACTAACTACTGATAGGTATAGTTAGCAAATGAAAGATTTTCATAGAGAACTACAATGTATTTACCTTAATATTGTTCAAAAGTCATAATATATATATAGCATCTTTACTCTGCGTCTTCCATGTTGGGAGCTTTACGACTAATAATAATAATAATATATATAGCAGTTCATGACATCCAATATTACAAATTTACTGTCTCTGTCCAGATCATCTGATCTCAAAACTCCGCCATCTCACTCCCCACATCCACCACTGCTGGCGGCTCACCTCCAACTGTGCACGCTACGCACTGTTAACAGCCAAATGCCCAACACTACAATGGCAGACAACAATGCAAACTAGCCACAGACTGCACACAGCACAGCCAGTGATTTTCATACAGAGCGCTACGTGGCGTTACCAATAAGAAAACCTAAACAGGCTACTTACATAGCCCCCATGCTTCCCACAAAAATATTTGACCAATTTTTTTGGGCACTGGCCAATACATATTTGTTAAAATTTTTTTCACAATTACAATAACAAAAAAATCAAATGCACACACTTATTGATACAATGTTGGTCAAAAGCTAAAATTTTCTCACTGTTCATAAAGACAGTCCTGATCATCCATCACAGTAAAATTGCAGTTTTTTTTTTCTCAAAGTCTGATCAGTAAAGGAAAATGCACACGGAAGTAGTGGATTTCCATGCAATCTTGAAGAAGTAGTGTTGTCCTTCCAACGGAAAGACAGTGCTGACTCTTGACATGCAGACAGGTATTGGTCCACAACAGAGCAAACCCACAGCAGAGTCAGTCGAAATTTTGAAGAGTATTGGTAGGTAGGTCATCACAGAGCAGACCCACTGTAGTCCTGGTAGAGATTACGGTATTGGTGGGCCACCAGAGGTGCAGACTTACTGCAGTCCTTGTAGAAATAATGGTACTGGTGAGTCAGCAAAGGTGTAGACCCACTGTAGTCCTTGTAGAAATAAAGGTATTGGTGGTTCATCAAATATGCAGACCCACTGTAGTCCTTGTAGAGATGGCCAGCAGCCATCTGCTGTGACTGTGCAGGTGCACAATCACCATTGAAGAGTCTTGCGGATAATACAGCAAGTCCATAACCACCACTTGTGCACTCACAAAGTTTTTGGAATAGTCCTTAGAACCAGCAATGCTGTTATCCAGTCCCTTGCTGAATTATTAACACATGTGCAAACACTAACAGACTCTACTTCTCACTTATTGTCCATATACTATGACCAACAGAAACGTGTGCAGTGAAATGGAACTTACAAGTTAATAATATGATGAACTGGTGTCAATTACAATTTTATAACATAAGAATAGAATTACAAAGGTACAAAATACATCATTAAAGAACATAATAATACAGATAACATTTGTAGTAATAGGGGCTTTACAAAAGAATAGAAATAAACATATGCATCAGTGTTACAGGGATTATGACATAAGTAAATACATAAAAGACCAGAATAATTATTGAAACATCAACTTCACACATGAGCATTAAAACAGAACAGAATTAATAATGTCTAACATCTTTACAAAGTAAATAACATATTATTAATGCAAATTATATTTGAGGATAACAGTATTCCTCAACATAGTTCATGTAGCTGAGTATTAGAAAAATTCTACAACATAAGTCTTATCAGACAAACATATAAAGACAGGAAGAACATAAATACACAAGGGTATACGAACACATAGTGAGATAACACAAGGAAAGGACAGGGTTTGTTTTACTGCAGTATTTTGCAAACAAAACTTTCTTTACTTCTCGGAGGTCTCCCTTCGTTCTTCATTATTTCCAAAAAGTCCTATCTATACCTGCTTTCTGTACTATTCTCGTATAGCCTCTCAGTGCATTTCTTCAAATTCATTGCAACTCATTCTCTTATAGGCTACCCCCTCTTAAGCTAACATAAATCTACTGAGCTCAGATGCTAAACTAAGGGACGAGGCAATGCAGCAGCACAAAACAATTAACACAAACAGCAATGACAAAAAAATGAATAATTGCAAAGCAAGCTACAGTAAATCTAAATTACCAAGCAATGCAACATTACAACTAATATGAGCCAATGTGCAGGAACAAGAAAAATTAATCAGTAGTAAAACTAGCTTAACAGAGTAATATAAAGTGAAATTTAGTAGCACTATGCCTGGCAAACAGCCGCAGCAAATGCAATAACTTATATCTAAACATGAGAAAACTCAATCAGAAAAAATATTACAGTAAAAATGGCCATGTTTAATACCTATGTCACATCTTAACACTAGAGTGATGCATCACTGTAACTTGCTCTAGCAGACAAGTTACCAATTCACTGACAAAAATTATGTATGCAATTCCTATGAAGTGGAAATGTCTTTTTGTGCTCCCTCATTTTTTTGGAGTACATCCATTATAAAGTTATTTTTTACTGGATCTGTAAGCACAAAATATTTATGTTAGTACATCTATAAAATTTAATTTTAACCAGTGCTGCAGTGCAACTAGGAACTAGATACTAAACAAAATAGGCAAAGCAAGGCGTGAAACGTCGTTCACTAGCCGTATGGCATTTCATAATGCAGTAAACAATCTTTCAACTAGTAAGACAATAGACATGAAATGTTTCTCATCATTTCATTTCAGTAAATATCATAAATTAAGAACTCTACAGTGTAATCATGTTTTCAGGTTTGAGGGTGTCGTATTTACAATGTTTTCTACAAAGGAATGTCAATAGCGAGGATAATGGCCTCTTTTTTTTCTCCACCTGTGCCTCTGAAAGGCACGCACTAATGGCTTTTTTCCAGGCATCTGTCACGCAGCTGGGTGCCCATGACGCATTATGTGAAAGTGGTCACTTAACTTTCTTACCGAAATATTTACGACAGCAGTTTCCGCTACAGTGACAGTTTCATACAAAAATATTTCACAGGTCAAGAATTTGCGTTACAAATCTGTAGAAACAAAATCCTATTGATATAACAGAGTCCAAAAAATTTTCGTTGGCATTGTAATACATTCACGCATTTACATACATTTCATAACTCTTAAAGTACGATTCTTGGTTTCCAACAACCTTTTTCACAAACCAGAGTACCTAACCACTACTCATTATTCCTTACCTTATTCGTCGACACTTCTTCAATATTTCATCATAACAGATACGTAGCATACTCAAATAACTCATATAGCATCAGCTTATTGATCATAAACATACCACAACAGTATAATACACATAGTCATCGTAATAATAACATCATAACACCTCAGTCAACTCTCAAAATCGTCGTAGCTTCCTCCAATAATTTCAAAACCTAAAAAAAATTCTCTGCTCATGTCAAAAGTGTCATCTGCCTCAAACGTACTTTAAAAATCGTGATCCCATACCAAATATATCATTCAAAGCTCTGATAATATCACAATGGGCCCGAAAAAATATGAACAGTTCACAAAGTACAGACAAAATACAATTTCGTAAGTGTGAAGTTACCCAACTGTGTAATTGCGTAAACATGTGTCACTGATGTAGTAAAAAAATGTTTGTTTCTCTGTTAAATAATCAGGTAGCTCTGTAATTCTGTGTTGGAGAAATATGGTACCGATTTGTAAAGTTGTGTAAGCAAATACCATATTAGCTAGGGCTCCTTGTGCTTGCCATACACATGGTACACAAAGTAAGTGTGTACCCCCCTGAGGATTAATGTAATTAAACCCTCCGGTGTTACAGATTACAGAAAAGGAATGAAATGTATCACTGAAAACCTTTGTATCATTGTAATTCAAAAATCCTTAAAAATAAATGTTTTAAGTACAAAAATAATCACTCAAATGCGTGTCCTGTAGCGCTAAATGTGCATCTTGCTGTAAGATAATTCTGTGGAACTGTCGTAGTTATCGTCCTCTGTAAGCAAAGTTCTGAGGAAGTCAATGTACTCACCTCGTAATAAAGAAAAGTGAAATGGTATGCGTATAGATATCGTAGTTATTATGTACAGTACCGTGATCAAGAAAGTACTATACTATAATGTATTGTTGTGCTACGAAAAAGGCTGTCTCATTGTAGCTATACCACAAAAGTTACTACTAAAACATGTTTTCCTTTCCAGAAGAATTCAGAAAAACTGTGCAGATATAAAACAGATACAGCGCAAAAGCAGTATCGTAAATTGTGTCACATATTAGTAGCGTCGTGACATAATCGTGTAGCTGTCAAAGAAACCAAATGCTAAGTCATCTTTAATCTCACAGAATGTACTTCAAATCCAGAATGTATTTTCAAGTAAACCAAAGTGTTGCATTAAAATCTCATTAGCAGTACTGGTAAATGTTCTAAGTATGTGAGCCTTATAGTCGTTACGTAATCGTGCAACTAACAAGCAAGAATGTACACACACAATAACATTGTGTCATCTGTTCACAATAACAATGCATTCGTAATTTCTGTTTAAGTAAGTTCTCTTGGTTCTTGACTGGATATTTAACTTCAAACATTGTTGCATGTTAACAGATTCTAAGTCTGACAGTGCATACTAGTAATGTAAAGTGAAAAGTTATATGGCAAAGACAAAGTTAAAAAGCAGATTATCTTTCAATAAACTGTTTTACATGTGAAATGTGGTGTAAACCTTTACTCTCCTAGTACGCAGAGTTTCAACTTCAACACAAATATCATGTGGTATACGTCGGATTCTGTAAGGTCCATTGTAAACTAGAATGAATTTGTGACTTAAGTGTTTCTTCTTATGTGACAATGAATGAGCTTTAATGAGAACTTTCTAACCAATATATAATTTCTTTGCATTTGCTTTACCGTGTAGTATTCTCCTTTTGTCTGCTGCAGATTTTATATTTATAATAGCCAAATCAATTATGTCTTTGTGTCAAAGTTTACGCGTATTCGGGAAAGGTACAAGCTCTCTGATTCTGTTCGGTGGTTCTTCATTCTTCAGTACAAGAGTAGGTGGTAAAGCAATCGAGTAATGAGGCATTTCATTCAGCATGTTTTGAAATAAGTGTAAATATCTGTCCCAATGCTGATGCTTTCTGTGACAATAAAGTCTGCAAAGCTTATTGATTTCTTTTATAATTCGTTCGGAGGGGTTACAATGTGGTGAGTACAATGAAATAAAAACAGGTTTGATTTTATGATTCCGAAGCATGCGCGACCAAACAGCAGATCTGAATTGCGGTCCGTTATCCGAAATGACTTTACTAACGTGTTCAACTTCACGTAAGAAATTTTTGACAAAGACGTGGGATACAGACCGTCCAGTGGCTTTACGTAACGGTGTGAAAGAAACAAATTTTGAAGTAAGTTCAACAGCAACTAGAACATACGAAAATCCATTAGATGTTCTGACAACGGGCCCAAGAGATCAACAGCAGCAAAATCTTTTCATTTAGAAGGAATGACAGGAAACAGCGGAGCACGATGGGAGATAGTTGATGGTTTCGCCTTTTGACAAAGTTTACAAATAGACAAGACTCTTCTAATTCTCTTTTCCATATTGTTAAAATAACAAGTCGTTCGAAGAATATGATAACATTTTCGTGGGCCAAAATGTGCATAGCTGAAATGAATGTACCAAATGAGCTTGTGAACAAAATCGTCAGGAATGCAAAGTACCCATAGCTTGTCATCAACAGTGCGGTGTTTGAACAGTATGTTGTTTCTAACCAGATAATAGTGCCGAATCTGTGTATGTCTTTTCATGCCATTTGCTTTTGATGTCTTTCCAGATCGGATCTTTATCTTGTTCATGAGCAATGTCCTTTAAAGATGTGGTGATTAAGTTTTCAAAGGCGACTTTCTGAATGTAAAGAATACTGAAATTTTTCTCGAGGTTGCCTTCCGGGTTACTTATCTCAAGCCCAGCCGGTGCGCGTGACAGTGCGTCCGCAACAATGTTCTCCTTGCCGGGAATGTAGACTATTGTGAAGTGGAATTCTTGCAGAAACAATGCCCAACGTTTTAACCTGTCATGATTTAATTTTGAAGACATAAGAAATTGTAATGCACGATGATCACTGTATACTTTTATGTGCTTACCTGAAAGAAAGACACGGAATTTGTTAAAAGCCCAAACGATAGCTAAGGCTTCTAATTCAGTAACGGAATAATTTTTTTCAGATTTTGTTAGCACTCGGCTAGCAAAAGCAATGGTTTTCTGAATGGTAGTGTCATTTTCTATGGCTTCTTGAAATAAATGGGCACCAAGACCGACATTAGAAGAATCCGTGCTAAGGCAGAAATCTTGTGACAGATCTGGATGAGCTAGTATTGGCGCGTTAAGTAGTGATTCTTTCAAAGAATTGAATTCCAACTGTGCTTGTTCGTCCCAGTTCCAAATAGTACGTTTTCGAGTGAGAGAACAAAGTTTTGGTGTAACAAGAATTTGCATATTCAGAAAAGACGATAAGAATTTACGAGACCTAGAAAACCGCGGACTTGTTTTTTTGTTGATGGAACTGGAATGGCTCTGATTGCTTTAACTTTAAGGATCCAGCTGAATGCTTTCAGAAGAAATAATATGTCCCAAAAACCTCACCTTTGACCTACCGAATTCAGACTTTTCCAAGTTAACTGTAATTCCAGATTCTGCAAAAATAAGTAACAAACTGTTGAGGATGCGATTATGTTGTTCCCATGAAGCTTCTACTATTAGAATATCGTCCACATATAAGGTCGTGTGACGTTTTAAGAACTCAGGTAATATGGAATTCAGCCCGCGAATGAATGCTGTCGAAGAAATGTTCAAACTAAAAGGAAGTTTCCGAAACTGATAACAAACGCCGAAACAAAGGAAAGCTGTGTATTTTCTACATTCTGGATGAAGTTCGATCTGATAAAAGCTGGATCTGAGATCAATGGAAGACAACACTTTTACACCATAAAAATTTTGAAGAAGTTCTTCCAACGTTTGCGGCCTGTCTGTTTCAGGAATAATGATAGTATTGATTAGTCTCGAATCTAAGACAAGCCTGATCGATCCATTTTTCTTCTCAACAACATGTAATGGATTGTTGTATGAGCTTACTGCATGCTCAATAATGCCCTCGTCAAGCATAGATTGTATTTCTGTTCTAACACGGTCCCTATAATGTGGTGGAATTACGTATGGTCTAACACAAAATTTAGTATGCTCACGAACACGAAATTGGTATTAAAATCCCTTGAATGTTCCTGTTTAGTGAGTAAAAACTGTGGAATGTGCTTGTAAAGTCACAAAAAGGTCTTGCCTATCAATGTCATTACAATTCTCAATTGTTTGAATTTTATTCTGAATTAACTCATTAGCATCAAATGCGCCGTCGATATCATCCCTATCAGTACTTGCAGAGTGATTGTTAGTGTCAAGTTCCGTCGAAAATTCCGAACTGTTGTCTAACAGAAGGTAAAGCCGATTAATTTCCTCGTCATGGTTTGAGAGCCAATCTTCAAATTTCAAAGCTATTGACTTACCTTCTTTCTCTAAACTTATTTCAGCATTGTGAAAGTTTAAGATTGCTTTGTATTCATTCAAAAAGTCTACTCCCAATATAATTTCCGTCGACAATAATGGAACAATAAGAAAGCTCATAGAGAAGCTGTGGCTTTGACAAAAGAATTCTAAGTTGGTTTGTTGGCGTACATCTACACTTTTTCCAAAGATAGCACCTTGTAATTTAATCTTATGTAACAGAAATGTGGGACAATCGTTCGATTTGTTGCATTTGCTAAAGGTTGTTTCACTAATTACTGAAATGGGACTGCCAGAGTCAAGTACTGCCGTAAATTTTACGTCAATTACTGTAATGTGAATCACAGGATATCCAATGTTGTTATGTTTTACGTCGTGTTCCTGGAGTAAGATGTCCCTAATGTCTTCCATTTTTACGTAGTTACTAGCTACGGCAGCTGCGTCGTCAGTTTCATAAGTACGTTTTGTGGTTGCCAACGGTATGAGTCATTGCCTATTGTGTCTTTGTTGGCGCGCGTCGTTATTGGGATTTGGAGATCTAACTTCTACAAATTCACCTTGTCGAGAGGGCCCTGCTCTGTTTGAATCCTGCCACTTCTGATGCAATTCAGGTCTGTCGTTACGATCATATCGTCAGTCGCCATGTCGGTAGATTCCATAGTTTCTTTCTTGTCAGTCACGTGGTGGAGAATTTCTCCCTGAATCGTAACTGCGCACTGGACCGTTGCGTCTAAAGTTATTCTGTCTCCCTTCATAATAATTATTTTGGTTCCCAAATTGTCTGTTTCTCTGATGGTCTCTGTGATAGTCACTACCGCGGAGAGGTGATCTTTCCCTGTAATTATTACTACTCTGCCAACGGTTGTCATACGGGTGGTGTCTGTTTTGGTCACGATTTGTGTTGTGAGAATAGCCTTGTCGTGTCCAGTTATTATTTCTTTCATCGCGGAATTGCGACGGATGTGACCTGTAATTGTTGTGTTCCTGTTTTCGCGTTCCGCGATCGTCATTGTCAATTTCTAAATTCTTGTAAGAGTCCCTGAAAAGCTTCAATGTCGTCTTTGCAACGTCCTGCCAAAATAATATGTCGTAAATGTTCAGGTAATTTAATTAAGCAAATGCGGATGCGTTCTGAGGGGCTGTATATGTTTGAAAGATACTGATTCTTATGCAACATGTTTTCAAAATATTTCATATGACTGGAAAATTCAGATTGCTCGAAACGTTTCATCATTATGATGCTATGTTTTACTCGGTCTTGTGTAGCTTGAGACCAATACGCTGAGAGGAAGGCATGATAAAATTCTCCTTCACTGTGACAATCGTGAATGACCGATCGCATTCTTACAGCTGGTTCATTCTCCAAGTAGCCACACATAAATTGTAATCTGTGTTCTAACGACCAGTTGGGAGGAAAACAATGAAAGAATTGATGGAGCCATGCTTGTGGATGAATGTCGTTGCCAGAATTCTTAAATGTTTTGAATTTACGTGTAGCAATGAACAGCTTATAGTCAAAATCATCGTGTCGGCGAGTAGCATATCGGTCATTGTTACGTCGTGTCGGCGGTTCCATCTCAAAATTTGGTGCTCCTTGCCAATTTCTTTCATAATTTCTGAAATGCCCTGTGTTATTATTTTGTGGCTTTTCCGTTTTTCTAAGTTCCTCTTCCGTGTTTGAGCGTTAGTGTCCTCTGAGAGTTTTTGCAAGTTGCGTAACCGATTCGGTAGATGCAATTGAGTCAATTTTAGCTTGCAAGGTCTCATGATTTTCATGAACAATAGTTTGCTGTCCTTTTATGGCTGCTTCGTGATTCTGTAATGTATTTTCACGCCGCGAAAAAATAGGTTGGAAATGCTCACAAATTTGTGTTTTTACGTCATTACAGACTTTTTGACATTTCGATTCGATTTTATGTAATTCAGTAGTTAAATCTTCACGTGTTTGTTCAAGCGTATGTTCCATTGAGTCTAGCTTTTGAAGCTTTTGTTCCATTGCGTCTAACTGCTGCTGTGTTTGTCTCTGGTGTTGTTCCATTGTGTCAACTTTTGAAGATATTGCTCCATTGTGTCTAACTTTTGAAGATTTTGTCCCATTTGTTTCTGATTTTGTTCAAGCGTTGTGTCTAACTTTTGTAGCCTTTGTCCCATTTGTTGCATTAACTGTAATAACAATGCACTGGTGTCTGAAACATGTTCGTCAGTGCTTTTCGGCAGTGAAGTTGCACCGGCAACATTCACATTTTTACAAGCAGAAAATGTGTCTTGACTTATTTGAGGAAACGATGAGGATCCGAAACCTGAATCTGCGGTATTTCCAAGCTTGTGTCCTGTCATTCCCGATGACGACGACGGCGCCCTGTGGTGGCAGTACTGTGCAATTGGTCAGTTGGATTCCAGGCCTCATTGTGGACACACTGGATAGATGTACTGCCTCTGACTGTCTAAATAAATACTGCCTGCAGAAAAAAGACTTACGTCCATGAAACATCCTGGTAGATTAAAATTGTGTGCCGGACCAAGACTCGAACACGGGACCTTTGGCTTTCGCGAGCAAGTGCTCTACCAACTTAGCTACCAAAGCACGACTCACGACCCGTCCTCACAATTTTACTTCCGCCAGTGCTTCGTCTCCTACCTTCCAAACTTCACAGAAGTTCTCCTGCGAAAATTGCAGGACTAGAGCTACTGGAAGAAAGGATATTGTAGAGAAATACCTTAACCACAGCCTGGGGGATGTTTCCAGAATGAAATTTTTACTCTGCAGCTGAGTGTGCGCTAATCTGAAATCACATTTAGAATTATTTCAAGATGACATAGATGGTATTAAAAGTCTGTACAGTAGAAAAGTGTCAACAGAAACGACTACACCAAAATATTCACCAGTTGTAATTCCAGCTAATACAAATGTATCAGTCGAAGTATTATGTGAAATTATTGAATTCGATCACCCATTACTTGCGAATGGAGTTTTCTATATGTATAGATTTACATTATATCTGTTAGATTTACCAAAAGAATCAAAGTCTGCATAGTGATGAAGCTTTATTTGTTGGTGATATTATGGGTTGGGTTGTTTGGGGGTTGGGGGGACGCCCGACAGCAAGGTCATTTTCTCATCGCATTACGGAAGGATGGGGAAGGAGGTCCGCTGTGAACTTTCAAGGGAACCATCCCGGCATTTGCTTGTAGCGATTTAGGGAAATCATGGGAAACCTAAATCAGGATGGCCAGATGTGCGATTGTCCAGTGTGCTAGATGATATTATGAATATGAGAGATTCACACATATTACTGTTACACACTTAATATCCAAAGTCAATAGCTACAGTGAGATAGGTAAAAATTTTTTATTCAGTGGTGCAGCATTATGGAGGAAGATTTGTACTGGTTTTTACAGTATAGAGTTAGATGAATGTGATCTTAAATGTAAATCAATAGTAATTATGAATAAACTTTTTCAGTTTTACGTAGATGATTTGTTTATGTATTCAGATATGTTAAGGGATTCCTATTTTTCTTCAAGGGTAATACTACTCAAGAATGTAATAACTCAAAAAAATTAGTTAAACTAGTACCTCTAAATTGTCATTATTTGATACTGATCGTAACAAATCATCAGAATTAGTTTTTAAGCTAATGGATATGTTGAAAGGTACATTACGAAAATTAGAAGCTTCATTAAAATGTAACAAATATTATTTGTGTAAATAGAGGGAGTTACAACAAAACTGTGTAAAAGTTGTAACGCTGGTAAGTCATCTAATAATTTTACTTCACAAAAATACACAAATGAAAGTTGTAGACCAATGTGTAAACTATGTGTACATTAACACCATGTAAAAGTGTAGAATGAAAATCGAATTCGTTGAGTATGTGAAAAAGAATTTCTGAATATTTTTATAAAGATCATTTTCAAAAAATTCCGTGTGAAGAGCATTCAAAAATATTATTATCAACGAATATTGATGACAAACAAGAAACTGATACATCTACATAGAAACGGAAAGTTGGTCAAGGAATTAAAGATTAAATTTATTTAATAGGAATCCATCATCTATAGATAACAATAACAATTAATGTAAGGTTCAAATGGCTCTGAGCAGTATGGGACTCAACTGCTGAGGTCATTAGTCCCCTAGAACTTAGAACTAGTTAAACCTAACTAACCTAAGGAAATCACAAACATCCATGCCCGAAGTAGGATTCGAACCTGCGACCGTAGCGGTCTTGCAGTTCCAGACTGCAGCGCCTTTAACAACACGGCCACTTTGGCCGGCAATTAATGTAAGGAAATTGTTGTAGAAAAATGAAGAAACGAAAGGAAAATAAGCCTGTACTTAATTTTTAAAAGTCTATTAAATAAAAATTCTTTATTGCCGGTTTTTGAACTGTTTTTGTTATACACTAATCGAATACATTTTTAGAAATAAAGGAATTAAACCTCCTCTTCATGATGAAATTTTGAATACTAATAAAGATAAACCACTGAAAAAATAATTACATTTTCCTCAAACAGTGCCGGTCGAGGTGGTCGAGTGGTTCTGGGCACTACAGTATGGAACTGCGTGACCTCTACGGTCACAGGTTCGAATCCTGCCTCGGGCATGGATGTGTGTGATGTCCTTAGTTAAGTTCAAGTAGTTCTAAGTTCTAGGGGACTGATGACATCAGAATTTAAGTCCCATAGTGCTCAGAGCAACATGATCATAACTAACACTTGGTTTAAGAATCATGAAAGAAGGTTGTATACCTGGAAGAACCCTGGAGATACTAAAAGGTATCAGATAGATTATATAATGGTAAGACAGAGATTTAGGAACCAGGTTTTAAATTGTAAGACATTTCCAGGGGCAGATGTGGACTCTGACCACAATCTATTGGTTATGGCCTGTAGATTAAAACTGAAGAAAGTGCAAAAAGGTGGGAATTTAAGGAGATGGGACCTGGATAAACTAAAAGAACCAGAGGTTGTACAGAGATTCAGGGAGAGCATAAGGGAGCAATTGACAGGAATGGGGGAAATAAATACAGTAGAAGAAGAATGGGTAGCTTTGAGGGATGAAGTAGTGAAGGCAGCAGAGGATCAAGTAGGTAAAAAGAGGAGGGCTAGTAGAAATCCTTGGGTAACAGAAGAAATACTGAATTTAATTGATGAAAGGAGAAAATATAAAAATGCAGTAAGTGAAACAGGCAAAAAGGAATACAAACGTCTCAAAAATGAGATCGACAGGAAGTGCAAAATGGCTAAGCAGGGATGGCTAGAGGAAAAATGTAAGGATGTAGAGGCCTATCTCACTAGGGGTAAGATAGATACCGCCTACAGGAAAATTAGAGAGACTTTTGGAGATAAGAGAACCACTTGTATGAATATCAAGAGCTCAGATGGAAACCCAGTTCTAAGCAAAGAAGGGAAAGCAGAAAGGTGGAAGGAGTATATAGAGGGTCTATACAAGGGCGATGTACTTGAGGACAATATTATGGAAATGGAAGAGGATGTAGATGAAGATGAAATGGGAGATATGATACTGCGTGAAGAGTTTGACAGAGCACTGAAAGACCTGAGTCGAAACAAGGCCCCCGGAGTAGACAATATTCCATTGGAACTACTGACGGCCGTGGGAGAGCCAGTCCTGACAAAACTCTACCATCTGGTGAGCAAGATGTATGAAACAGGCGAAATACCCTCAGACTTCAAGAAGAATATAATAATTCCAATCCCAAAGAAAGCAGGTGTTGACAGATGTGAAAATTACCGAACTATCAGCTTAATAAGTCACAGCTGCAAAATACTAACACGAATTCTTTACAGACGAATGGAAAAACTAGTAGAAGCCAACCTCGGGGAAGATCAGTTTGGATTCCGTAGAAACACTGGAACACGTGAGGCAATACTGACCTTACGACTTATCTTAGAAGAAAGATTAAGGAAAGGCAAACCTACGTTTCTAGCATTTGTAGACTTAGAGAAAGCTTTTGACAACGTTGACTGGAATACTCTCTTTCAAATTCTAAAGGTGGCAGGGGTAAAATACAGGGAGCGAAAGGCTATTTACAATTTGTACAGAAACCAGATGGCAGTTATAAGAGTCGAGGGACATGAAAGGGAAGCAGTGGTTGGGAAGGGAGTAAGACAGGGTTGTAGCCTCTCCCCGATGTTGTTCAATCTGTATATTGAGCAAGCAGTAAAGGAAACAAAAGAAAAATTCGGAGTAGGTATTAAAATTCATGGAGAAGAAATAAAAACTTTGAGGTTCGCCGATGACATTGTAATTCTGTCAGAGACAGCAAAGGACTTGGAAGAGCAGTTGAATGGAATGGACAGTGTCTTGAAAGGAGGATATAAGATGAACATCAACAAAAGCAAAACGAGGATAATGGAATGTAGTCTAATTAAGTCGGGTGATGCTGAGGGAATTAGATTAGGAAATGAGGCGCTTAAAGTAGCAAAGGAGTTTTGCTATTTGGGGAGCAAAATAACTGATGATGGTCGAAGTAGAGAGGATATAAAATGTAGGCTGGCAATGGCAAGGAAAGCGTTTCTGAAGAAGAGAAATTTGTTAACATCCAGTATTGATTTAAGCGTCAGGAAGTCATTTCTGAAAGTATTCGTATGGAGTGTAGCCATGTATGGAAGTGAAACATGGACGATAAATAGTTTGGACAAGAAGAGAATAGAAGCTTTCGAAATGTGGTGCTACAGAAGAATGCTGAAGATTAGATGGGTAGATCACATAACTAATGAGGAAGTATTGAATAGGATTGGGGAGAAGAGAAGTTTGTGGCACAACTTGACCAGAAGAAGGGATCGGTTGGTAGGACATGTTCTGAGGCATCAAGGGATCACCAATTTAGTATTGGAGGGCAGCGTGGAGGGTAAAAATCGTAGAGGGAGACCAAGAGATGAATACACTAAGCAGATTCAGAAGGATGTAGGTTGCAGTAGGTACTGGGAGATGAAAAAGCTTGCACAGGATAGAGTAGCATGGAGAGCTGCATCAAACCAGTCTCAGGACTGAAGACCACAACAACAACAACAGTGCTCAGAGTCATTTGAACCTCAAACAGTTTTGAGAAAGAAAAAACAGAAAAACGGTTATTGATTATCTGGATGATACAGCATTTGCTAACAGAATACAATCATTACAGTTTGAAAATAATATATACTTAACCCTAGCATTACCAACGGGGGGGGGGGGGGGGGGGGGCTCGTAGGCCAACTGACTCAGTTTTTCTATGTTGTATCCACACCCTTTGATATATGAACTTGAAAGCAAAGGTAATTGTTCGTTATTGAATATACTATTGAGTCATTACAGAATTTCGGAATAAAAATGTAATTAAAACTCATTTACTTGATTTCATTCTCTGTGGGCCTTAGAAGCCCACCCGTTGGTAATAGCAAGGAAAGATTTACGAGGTTGAGTCTCTCGTTTCAAATTCTTACCATGAAACGAATTTTGGCATTGTTGCCTTCAGACATATTATTATGAAGCGGACCATTGTTATTTTCAGTGTTTCTGCTGCTGTTGAACCAGCAACATGAGTAGACATCGTTTACGTGATAGTTCCATTGAAAGAGTGCTAGAAGAAGTTTTGAACGAATCAGATTTAGAGGAAAGTGAAGTGGATGATGATGTGGAAGAAATTAGAACTGATTCATCGTCTGAGAATGAAGATGAGGTTGAAGCCAATCCACCAGATGATAATGATACGGAAAGTGATAAATTCATTGCAAAAAGTGGACGAGAGTATATTACGAAGCCATCTCGACAATATCGGCGTTCTGTACAAAATATAGTGCGAAAAAGAATGGGGCTAGGACAACAAGGAAGAATTGCGTCTCCGAAAGAGGCTATAGAGCTCTTTTTTGCACCTCAAATTATGAATCTAATAAAACTACACTCAAATGAAGAGGCTTCTCGACTAGGTATTCAGCACACAGATGAAGATGAGTTATTTTGTTATATAGGACTCTTGCTAATCATGGGTTTAAATCATGACAATAAGATATCTGTTGAAGATTTATGGTCTTTGCTTCAGGGCCGACAAGTGTACTATGGATCAATGAGTCGGACCCGATTTTTCGAATTGACTAAAATATTGAGGTTTGATGATAAGAACACAAGAGAAATTCGTCGCCAGACTGACAAGTTTGCTCCAATGAGGGAAATTTTTGAAAGCTTCAATTCTTCACTTCCATTGTATTTAATTCCTGGTCTACATACAACAGTGGATGAGATATTGTCTTTGTTCCGCGGTCGCTGTCCTTTCAAGGTGTTTCTAAAAGAAAAACCTGGAAAATACGGCATTCTAATTCGAATGCTGTCTGATTCTGAGACTAGATATGTGATCAGCATGGACATCTATACAGGCAAGTCAGGAAATACACAGCATTCAAATGGACCGATGGAAATTGTAAAGAGACTAATAAAACCTATTGAAAAGTCAGGCCGTAATGTTACCACAGATCGGTACTATACTTCAGTGGAGCTTGCTGAGACTCTATGGAATGATTTTCACCTCACACTTGTTGGCACCCTACAGTCTAACAGACGACACATACCTAAAGAGCTGAAGACTACAACTGGCCGCAGTTTACACTCTTCCATCTTTGCTTATACTGACCCTCAGACACAGAGGCCACCAGTTACTCTTGCATCAACGCTAGTCCGCGAGAAGCCAGAACGACTGCTGTTGATGCTTTCAACTTATCACTCAGAAGGGGTGTTGAATGAAGACTCAAAAAAGACTAACATAAATCTTTTTTATAATTCTACAAAGGGAGGCATGGACACCATAGACCAGATGGCAAGACACTACAGCACAAAGAGAGGAACAAGAAGATTGCCTTTGTCCCTCTTCTACACACTCATTGACATAGCAGCAATAAATGCATATTCACTCTTCCTCCTCAACTTTCCGAATTGGAAAAAGAATTTGCTAAACCGCAGAAGAGTTTTTATCACTAACTTAGGTCTCGAACTAATAAGATCTCAAGTAGATAAACGGGCACAAAATTTGTATGGACTTCTGAAGCCAGTAATAATGGCAATGGAAAGCATCACACAACGGAAGCTCAGCTGCTCTGTAGAACCATCATCCTCAACAGCAGAACCAGGAACACGTGGACGGTGCCACCTATGCTGCCAAGAAGCTGCATCTAAAAAGATCAAGTACAACAAGCTGGGAAAGTCAACTGTTACCTGCTCTCAGTGCCACAAACACGTCTGTGGGAAACACTGCAGGAAGACAGTGTTGTGTGAAAAATGCGTTGCAGAATGAGACAGTAAATTTTGTTTGCTTCATGTAGTGTATCGAATTAAAAAAGTCGTTTTTATAAGAAAACACTATTTTGAAACATTATTCCAAAAAATATATAAACTGAATCTCGTGATTTGTTCATTTTATTCCTATTATAATAACATCTTTTATTATCCAGTATACAAAAACAATGTCTCAGCATTTTGAATTGTTATTAGAGGTATCAGAAGTAAATAAACTTGATTTATGATAAAATAAATTGTGGTATTCTTTATGGGCCTTTGAGGCCCCCCGTTGGTATTACATGTAACAAAAAATACGTTGGTAATGCTAGGGTTAATTGAACCTGTCATTTCTTAACTACGGTAAACCAAAAATTAAGGAAACTCTAAAACATAATGAAAGAGTACATCATGGACCTAAAGTAATTTTTAAACTTTTCTGTGAGTACCAAATGAAGATATGCAAAAATGATATGGAATTTGCGTTTCAGACAGAAAACTGTACGATCACAATTGGAGGAAATTTAATTAAAAGTTTTAGATTGGTAAACAAAATATTTTATCAAAAAAGGCATGTATTTATATAAAACATAATGATCTAAATATTTTCTGTCATCTAGAAAATCTGCATTATATCCTGTAGATAAAGATATGGAAAAATTAGTAGATATAAACTTGTTAGTAATGACCTTGGTGAAAAAACCAGAAAATTTTTAATTTCCAGTATCGGTTCATAATATTCTACAAATATGAGAATATAATTAACACACTTACTAATTTTTTTTATATGATGAATGTTATCAAGTGCAACCATTAAAAGTTATGAAACATAAGAAAGACAATGTTGTAAATCTCCTTTATTTCAATCATGTAAGTAATTCACACGAATTTTATATAAGAAATTACTTTGACGTTTTTGAGTCAAATTAATAAACATGAAACACTAAAACTTATTGGTGACTTGTGTTTCAGGCACTCCAACAGTAAAGCAAAAGTAAATAATCACACATCAAACTGTTTAGTTAACAATACATTAAAAGGAGAATTCCCAGAAAAAAATTTAATAGGTAAATTTTAAAAACTATCAATTTACACAATACGTTACATTTGTTATTTATGCTGAATTTGAAAGCTTGTAACACCATTATCGACTGTGAGTAATAGGTACAGTGTAATTAATTGTATGTAAATACGGGGTATTTATTCTTTACAAGCTAAGATCTTTGAATTTTTTGAGGGAAATTGAACTTTATGGTGTATAATTCCTCCCTCCATAAACTATGGACCTTGCAATTGGTGGGGAGGCTTGTGTGCCTCAGCGATTCAGATGGCCATACTGTAGGTGCAACCACAATGGAGGGGTATCTGCTGAGAGGCCAGACAAACGTGAAGTTCCTGAAGAGGGGCAGCAGCCTTATCAGTAGTTCCAGGGGCAACAGTCTGGATGATTGACTGATCTGACCCTGTAACACTAACCAAAACGGCCTTGCTGTGCTGGTAGTGTGAATGGCTGAAAGCAAGGGGAAACTACAGCCGTAATTTTTCCCGAGGGCATGTAGCTTTACTGTATGATTAAATGATGACGGCGTCCCCTTGGGTAAAATATTCTGGAGGTAGAATAGTGCCCCATTCGGATCTCCGGGCAAGGACTACCCAAGAGGACGTCATTATCAGGAGAAAGAAAACTGCCGTTCTACGGATCGGAGCATGGAATGTACGATCCCTTAATAGGGCAGGTAGGTTAGAAAATTTAAAAAGGGAAATGGATAGGTTAAAGTTAGATATAGTGCGAATTAGTGAAGTTCGGTGGCAGGAGGAACAAGACTTTTGGTCAGGTGAATACAGGGTTATAAATACAAAATCAAATAGGGGTAATGCAGGAGTAGGTTTAATATTGAATAAAAAAAAGGAGTGTGTGTAAGCTACTACAAACAGCAAGGGAACACATTATTGTGGCCAAGATAGACATGAGGCCCACGCCTACTACAGTAGTACAAGTTTATATTCCAACTAGCTCTGCAGACAACGAAGAAATTGAATAAATGTATGAGGAGATAAAGGAAATTATTCAGATAGTGAAGGGAGACAAAAATTCAATAGTCATGGGTCACTGGAAATTGATAGTAGGAAAAGGAAGAGAAGGAAACGTAATAGGTGAATAGGAAACGTAATAGGTGAATATGGATTGGGGGGAAGAAATGAAAGAGGAAGCCGCCTGGTAGAATTTTGCACCGAGCATAACTTAATCATAGCTAACACTTGGTTCAAGAATCATAAAAAAAGGTTGTATAGATGGAAGAAGCCTGGAGATACTGACAGGTTTTAGGTACATTACATAATGGTAAGACAGAGATTTAGGAACCAGGTTTTAAACTTTAAGACATTTACAGGGGCAGAAGTGAACACTGACCACAACCTATTGGTTATGAACTGTAGATACAAACTCAAGAAACTGCAAAAAGGTGGGAATTTAAGGAGATGGGAGCTGGATAAAATGACTAAACCAGAGGTTGTACAGAGTTTCAGGGAGAGTATAAGGGAAAAATTGACAGGAATGAGAGAAAGAAATACAGTAGAAGAAGAATGGGTAGCTTTGAGGGATGAAGTAGTGCAGGCATCAGGGGATCAAGTAGGTAAAAAGACGAGTGCTAATAGAAATCCTTGGGTAACAGAAGAGATATTGAATTTAATTGATGAACAGAGAACATACAAAAATGCAGTAAGTGAAGCAGGCAAAAAGAAATACATACGTCTCAAAAATGAAATCGACAGGAAGTGCAAAATGGCTAAGCACTGATGGCTAGAGCACAAATGTAAGGATGTAGAGGCTTATCTCACTAGGGGTAAGATAGACGCTACCTACAGGAAAATTATGGTGACCTTTGGAGATAAGAGAACCACTTGCATGAATATCAAGAGGTCAGATGGAAACGTAGTTCTAGGCAAAGAAGGAAAAACAGAAAGGTGGAAGGAGTATTTAGAGGATCTATACAAGGCCGATATACTTGAGGACAATATTATGGAAATGGAAGAGGATGTAGATGAAGATGAAATGGGAGCTACGATAGTGCGTAAAGAGTTTGACAGAGCACTGAAAGACCGGAGTCGAAACAAGGCCCTGGGGCCGGCCGGAGTGGCCGAGCGGTTCTAGGCGCTACAGTGTGGAGCAGCGCGACCGCTACGGTCGCAGGTTCGAATTCTGCCTCGGGCATGGATGTGTGTGATGTCCTTAGGTTAGTTAGGTTTAAGTAGTTCTAAGTTCTAGGGGACTGATGACCACTGCAGTTAAGTCCCATAGTGCTCAGAGCCAGCCAAGGACCCGGGAGTAGACAACATTCCATTAGAACTGCTGACAGCCTTGGGAGAGCCAGTCCTGACAAAACTCTACCATCTGGTGAGCAAGACGTATGAGACCGGCGAAATACCGTCAGACTTTAAGAAGATTAAAATAATTTCAATCCCAAAGAAAGCAAGCGTTGACACATGTGAAAATTACCGAACTATCAGTTTTATATGTCACGGCTGCAAAATACTAACGCGAATTCTTTACAGACGAATTGATAAACTGGTAGACACGGACCTCAGGGAAGATCAGTTTGGATTCCGTAGAAATATTGGAATACGTGAGGCAATACTGACCATGCGACTCACCTTAGAAGATAGATTAGGGAAAGGCAAACCTACGTTCCTAGCATTTGTAGACTTAGAGTAATTTTGCGTCAATGTTGACTGGAATACTCTCTTTCCAATACTGAAGGTGGCGGGGGTAAAATACAGGGAGCGAAAGGCTATACACAATTTGTACAGAAACCTCATGGCAGTTATAAGAGTCGATGGGCATGAAAGGGAAGCAATGGTTGTGAAGGGAGTGAGACTGGGCCGTAGCCTCTCCCTGTTGTTATTCAATCTGTATATTGAGCAAGCAGTAGAATTCGGAGTAGGTATTAAAATCCAAGGAGAAGAAACATAAACTCTGAGGTTCGCCGATGACACTGTAATTCTGTCAGAGACAGTAAAGGACTTGGAAGAGCAGTTGAACGGAATGGACAGTGTCTTGAAAGGAGGATATAAGATGAACATCAACAAAAGCAAAACGAGGATAATGGAATGTAGGCGATTTAATTCGGGTGATGATGAGGGAATTGGATTAGGAAATGAGACGCTTAAAGTAGTAAAGGAGTTTTGCTATTTGGGGAGCAAAATAACTGATGATAGTTGAAGTAGAGAGGATATAAAATGTAGACTGGCAATGGCAAGCAAAGCGTTTCTGAAGAAGAGGAATTTGATAACAGTGAGTATAGATTTTTAAGTGTCAGGATGTCGTTTCTGAAAGTATTTGTATGGAGTGTTGCCGTGTATGGAAGTGAAACGTGGACGATAAATACTTTGGACAAGAAGAGAATAGAAGCTTTCGGAATGTGGTGCTACAGAAGAATGCTGAGGATTAGATGGGTAGGTCACATAACTAATGAGGAGGTATTGGGGAGAAGAGGAGTTTGTGGCACAACTTGACTAGAGGAAGGGATCGGTTGGTAGGACATGTTCTGAGGCATCAAGGGCTCACCAATTTAGTATTGGAGGGTAGCGTGGAGGGTAAAAGTCGTAGAGGGAGACCAAGAGTTGAATACACTAAGCAGATTCAGAAGGATGGAAGTTGCAGTACGTACTGGGAGGTGGAGAAACTTGCACAGCATAGAGTAGCATGGAGAGCTGCATCAAACCATTCTCAGGACTGAAGACCACACCAACAACAACACATATGTGTAATTTGTTTAACTTAATAGTGTGTTTAAGTAATGAAATCTTTATTAACTATGTCTGGCTGTAAAAACGAAATTGTATGTAAATAACTGGTTCATACTTAGAGAAATTATATGATTTAACTTAAAAGGCATAGAGAAGCCCCTCCGCTACGGAAGGGGCTTGGCACACAAGAAAAAGGTGGAAGTGGTGGTCATTCTGGGCGGCATGAGAGGGAGCACGTTAGGCAGTCAGTGGGCAGCAGTTACATGGTCAACACCGCAGGTGCCAAGTGAGGTGTTCTGATTAAAAATCTGTGATTGAATGGCCTCGGATGTGGTTCCGGCTACACAATGGTACTATCCCATTTGAAATTGCTCTAAAAATGATTAACTCGCCGCAAAGAGGACATGAAATTGAGCATTAAACCGCCAGAGAAGAAACCAGATAGCCACCATGTGCATGCCACCACTATAGCGTCACTGTGATGCAAAATTTGTGTTTGAGCATTGAAATGATCCACTTCATGATACCAAGTAGGATATTATCCTAAAAGTGCTAAAGACCAAATATCCTGTTTGTGAATAACTAATAATTTTTTAAAATTCATATGTGCCTAAGTATCAATGTTAAAGAGCATAGATGTTTTCAGATAAAAGGACTTGCTTCACAAGTAGTGAAAGAGGCACATAATTTTTGAACTGATGAAAATCTTTAATATCCTATGAACGGCTTTTACTTTGAAAATAACTAACTTTTAGTACTAATGAAAATAATTGTGGTTAGGTTAGTTAAAATCACTTGATTGACAAGTGGTGTTACAAGGCACTTAATTTTGTTCCTATTCGAAATTTAAATCTAATGTGAAATGATTTTGAAGTTAATTAAGTATATAGTCAGTGCTAATGGTTATAAAGCATTGCAAAGTAATTAATATCAAGGGGTATTGGAAATCAGTATTATTATAATGAAACGTTTTTCTGTAAGGTGTGCATAATTGTTGATAAATGGAAGGAACAGTTTAATGGCCTCAACTTTAATCTTTGATGTCAGGAGAAACTCAATTTGGATCTGGGTTTTTGCTCCTCAATGTGAAACATTACCACTGTGGAATGAATATGACATGTGTTATTTCAGTGTCATATTACTGCATTTGGGATGTGTATAAATGTTTTAGTAAGATTTGTACTCTTGTCAGGTGCCACTTACTGTTGTTTTGTCTCTGAGAACGATTTTGTGCCGAATTAGTTAAAGGTTGAGGTGATGGCTATAGTTAATGTTGGGAAAGTAAACTATTTGTTCTGTGACAGAGAATTTATGCAATTAATAACTACTGCTACCTACTGTGTAGTTCGTATGGTTATTGTGGGTGTCCATTGCACTTACTGAGAAAGAATGAATGAAAGTCCCTCTTGCAACAGTAAATACAAATCCACAGAGGATAATGTTTGCACATTATTATGCCTAATTAGGCTAGTGACAATTTTTTTGTATCATTTATTTAAATTGTTCACTACTTTCATTATTTTCAACATTATAGTCTTACTGCTTTCTACTAATTGCCACAATATAAAGTTCATGTTCGATGCCCTCTATCCATTAGGTTAATGCACAGTCAAACTTTTTCAAAATTCCCACCAGAGAGTAACGCCTAGAGCAGGTAAAGGTTATATTGGGCATTTTACAATTTGCGGTTGCGTAAAACTTGGCTTTCCTGTGACAGACTAGAAGTTCGGTTATTAGGAAACACGTAGCATGCAACACGAGTAGTGTTATACTTGGCGCCGTGTGACTGGGCATTATTGAGTTTTGCTCTCAGAATAATACAAAACGTAAATATTGAGTGAAAAACATTAGTAGACAGAGCAGTAGGCGTCCCCCAGCACGAGTTGTAGCATATCAGATGGAATAGTTAGTAGAAAGTTTTCCAGGTTGGAAAAGTAAAGATACAAAACAGTAACTGAAATAAAGATGGACACCAAAGCGAAAGTAAACCAAGACGAGCGGGACGGGAAAGTACAGAATGGGTTTGGTGCCAGTAGTTCGACAGATACAACTAGACTTGGCCACCGTTTCTATGTTTCGATACACAGAAACTGTATCGTTGTTTCAAAATAACGCTGGTTCAGTCCGTCTGTGCTTGGAACGGACTAACTGTATCGAAACAGTGATGTTACATTCCGCTCTGTGTCGGACGAGATTCGGGCTCAGCACAGGTACTGAAACACATTTAACATACCACTTCATGAAACACTTTCAAGACTGTCGAAATCCTTTTGGCAAGCAATAGCATGAAGCTTAAGGTTTCCGAAAATACAGCTTAGTTTCTAGCTGACTGCCCTATTCCGAAATGGGGTAACATCTGCTTTATAAACATTAACCAAACAATAAAATAACACACACTATTCACATTCAAAATAATAAATGTGTGAAAATCATTCAGTTAAATTAGACATTTTTTAAAACATACGCTTCTCTGTTCATGTACAGTAATCATATTAAGAAACGCAAATAAGCCTACAACATTTTGAATTAAAAAAAAAAGGCGTAGAGTGACAGTTAATAGACACATTCATAAAATTGATGTAGGTATGATTGCACGCAATCTTTTTGACGTGTCACTGACAGTATAATGGTGAACGAGAAGGTCTAGGAAGCATGGTGAATTTATAGTAATGGTTCGAAACATCTTGAAAGACAAAAAAATTTTCTGTTAAATTTTGTTATTTATTCGAATTACTTGGTGTTATTTCTGAGTCTATTATCCACAAAGATTCGTTTTGTGTGCATGGAAATTAACAGGATGGGTATCTTACCCATACTAATGGAATGTGGGAATACCAGTGGCGTATCCGTTGTTTCTGCAGTTTGCTCCCACCTCCAGATCCACTCGTGGTGGTTCTTCTGTCTTCAGCTATGGCGTTAAGAAGCACGCTGTGGGATTATTTTATGAAGCATGGTGAGGGATTATTTTATGAAGACGAATCCTGAGGAAATTAAGTGTAACTTGTGCTCGGCAGTGTTGTCGTTTAAAAGTAGTTCAACCTCTTGCTTAAACAGACATTTGCGACATAAGCATCCAACAGTTAATTTAAGTGAAACTCGTTCGAAACCAGTTTTTATGAATCTGGGCAGTGACGAAGTCAGTTCAACGACTACAGCAACTGTTCAGGAATCTGCTGGTTCAGTTCTGGGTAGGTGTGGTAGACAAACAAAGATTACTGGATTTGCACCAAGATCAGTGCCTTCATCCAAGTGAACCATAATAGACAAACAGATTATATGACTTGTTGTTATAGAATATCTTCCGTTTAATGTAGTTGAGAGTGTAGAGATTAGGAAAATGAGTTATTTATTAAATGAAAACTGTGTACATCCCTGTAGAAAAACCGTCACCAAAAGCTTAATCTCTCAAGTGTTCGACAACACACTAATATGAGAAAGATCTGCAGTGTAAGCTGCATCCTTCATCTGCATTACGACTGCTTGATAGACATCTGTGATAAATGAGAATTATATTGCAATCACTGCTCACTTCATTGATGAAAACTTCAATCTGAAGTCATATTTGTTATCTAGTGTTAAATTCCATAACAAGCATACAGCTAAAAACGTTTCCATTGAATTACAAAATGTGACTTCAGCTGTGGGTATTACCAATAAAATTATAGCTTGCACTACAGATAATACACGTAAATGGTGAAGGCAGTGATGATGCAAATGGTGGCGTATACCTTGCTTTGCACATACACTGAATTTAATTGTGAAAGTAAGCCTTGAACCAATTACACAGACATGGACAAAAGTGAAGTCAATAGTGAAATTTTTCAAAATAAGTCCTCAAGTATTTCAGAAATTACACAATATTCAGAAGCAAATGGGCTTCCGTATTTTAACGCCAAGACAAGATTTCCCTACAAGACGGAATTCCATGTATCATATAGTCTTTGCACCCTCACCATCCTCAGTTTGGATTCACAGACAAAACTGTCCAATGATGACTGATCAGTTATTGAAAAATCTTGTGAAATACAATCTCCCTTTGAGCAAGTCACAACAGAAATTAGCAACAAAAGAAATCCAACATTGTCAAAAGTTGTCTTATTAAGCATAGGTTTACAAAGTCAGCGTCTGAGACTGAAAAACTCAGATTACAGGAATGAAGCCATTAATATAGTAACTGCTAAACTTAATAATGGAATCTGTACCCTCTTCATTCAAAAGTTTGCAGATAAAGCAATTGCTTGCGGAGCAACATTACTGGATCCTTGCTTCAGGGAGCATGGGTTCATAAAAACTGGGCATCGATTAAAAGAAACAAAAGATGCCATAATTAACAAGTGCTGTTTAATACGACAGAAACCCACAATGTGTTCTACAGACAATCCACCACCGGCAAAACCATTTGAGGTGAGCTCATTCAACTCTAGCACTGGCAACATTTGGCAAAATTTTGACCAAGCTGTAGGAGAGTTGATCCAAAGTGTAGACAATCCACGTGCTGCAAGTATAGCTTGATAAATATATGAAGATGCCAGATCATATTGGTGATGTTTCCTCCGCTGTTGGAAATAATGAAACGATGTCTTTGTATTATGGCCACCTCTGTTCTATGTGAGTGCATATTTTGAAAGCAAGAGCAAACAATAAAAGACAGACGATCCCGTCCTTCAAGTGGAAAAGTATCAAAAATGATATTTCTAAACTAAAACCGAGAATAGGTACAGTAGATCTACTCAGAAATTAAACAGTAAAATTTCAATTGATATTGTTTTTCTCTGGAGAATGTGCACTGAATTTGTATCCGACTGTATTTTGTTTAGTCCACTAAATCCTACATGTAGCTACCTTACAGGAACATACTTCTGAAATTTGCTGCACACAGGAGACACGTTTTTGTTCACCAGTACGTTTATTTGTGTGTTTGAGAACAATCATCTGATTTATGTATGTACATGATTGTGTGTTTATCTTTATAAATACACTATGTTTGGTTATTATGCAATATAGGCCTCTTAATACTTGTGTATCATAAATAATTCTCAGGCAGTTCAACAATGGTACTTTGATACTTTTGTTTTTGTCTTTCGGATACTGTGATAAAAATTGCATTCCAACACCAACTTAACTTCATCTCTGATTTCCTGGCGAAGCTTACAATAAAATGAAAATATATGTGCTTGCTGTGAGTACTTGAGTGATCTCCATATGACTGTACATCAGACAAACTTCTTTATCAAGAATTGTAAGTGGTGTAGCGCCAGATCTGCCATGATGTGGGTATCACAAGGGCATTGCACTGTTTGAATTGGTTTAAATTTTAATCTGGATTTTATACTACAAGGCAACATACCGGTCTCTGCATTCCAGTTACCTTGAAATATTTTAACATGTTTTCCAGTTCTATCAAGTGTACATATTAAGAGCTGTATTCAGCTGACTTGTGAATGTTTGATGAAAAACTGTCATACTTTACCATTGCGTTATATGCTCCAGTCTGTTATGATAATATTTTTAACTGCGTGCATCAGTCACTTTGCAGGCCTGCTTTATGTGACAAAAAACGGAAAATTTGACTAAGAAAAGTGTGAGTGGCACACTCATGAATGTTAATTCAGTGCCTCCCCTCCCAGAACGCTATCTCAATGAATTACATCTCATGATACGCCTTTTCAAGAGCACATACGGATTTTCACTCATGCAACCTATCAAAATTAAGAGCTATAATACAGGGAAACGAGTTTGGCAAAATCTATTATGTCAAACATACAAACTCTGTCCTCAGCCAATTGAAAAGTATGGAAGTCACACGACACGAAAGCAGTGCACTTGCTGCAGGAAATACGAAACTGCCAAGACACCTAAGTGAAAGTTTCATACTTTCTGCGATATGATTAGCGCTCTCGCACCTCATTTGTGTTTATATAGACATACTTATACAGTAGCCATTCAAGATGATAAAATGTGTAGGTCTATTCGATTACAAAACACAAACTGTGTCACTGTTTCGAAACAGCGTATCGAAACATTACATTGTACTGCTTCAATTGTTTCGAAACAGTTATGTGTTTCAATTTACCCATCTCTAGATACAACCACAGATGACGCCACGAGAGAGCAGCAGGATTACGTGGACTATCATACACACGTAAATGATTCAGATAACGAACTTATCGCAAATGGAACAAGACAGGAAAGAGGACACGATCAAAGACAGTTGATATGACCAAGTATCGATGGATATGTTTAATTCATCGAAAGTCACATACAAACTGAGTGAGCCGCAAGAGGCAGAATTTAAACATCAAATCCATCAGGACTGGAAAGTGAAAAACCATTAGATATGACAGAAATGTTCAAAATGTTTGCTGTTCAGATTTCAGCACAAAGTAAACAAATTAACAAACAAATTGCAGATCAGGGTTACGTGAGCTGCCGTTCATAGGGAAAGTAATGTAGCAGGTGATACATTGGCTAGTATAAATAGAAATAGGGTGAAGGACGAAATTCTCAATAGTGTGAATAAGGTTATGAGTGACGGAAATCCCACACATACCATTGTCAGCAGTAGTGAGGATGAGGTTGAGTCCGACTGTAAGATGCGAATCACTGAAGTGAATAATGATTACACAATGTACGAGGTGAAAGTGGACATTATTTGAAGTAATGTTGAAGAAGACCCCGAAACAGTTGATCAAGTGCAATGTTTAGAAGATGATCAAAAACTGAAAGTAATAGAACGTCAACTGATGGGTTAGCTCATTGTGTCTAGGTTGCATTCATGATTCAGTCTGATAGTGACAAAGAACTGAGTGATAGTTCTTAGGACGAATACGTAGAAACAGAGGAAAAGGAGCAATACTTTACTAAAAATGAATATGAAAGACCTAATGAAGATATTTCGAAACAAAACCTGGCTGTAGAAACAGAACCAAAGAAGAAAGAGCCTCCAGATGATACAATACTGGGGTAAGCTTTGATTACAGTCAGAAAGGTATTCGAAATTTCAAAACCGAAAGAGCCTCCAGATGATATGGTAGCGGGGCAGAAGTTACTAAGAACTGCAAAGGAAGTAGAAACCAAAAGGCCAAAAAAGCTCCAAGACGTACAGGAATTTTCAGAGGCTAGTGTTTCTTGGAATGGTGTAATGGTCGAACCAGATTTGTTATGGGAAGAACAGGAAGCTACAGAACATAGAATAATTAAGCAAATTATTCCATTCAAAATTTATGAGATGCTATTACAAGTACTTTATGATTCTGGGTCACAAATTAGTGCTACCTCACAATCTTTTTTCGAACATATCTTGCATAATGCAGGATTAGTTATGATATCTGTGAATAGAGGAAAAATTATTTGGACAACTGGCAAATCCAGTAAGGCCATCCATAAACAGTTACTAATAGAGTTTGAAACAGAAAGGCAAAAATTTGATCATGACTTCTTAGTCATAGCTGAGTTAAGTGCCGAGATTATCCTGGGTATTGACTGGCTAGATAAAGAAAAGGTATCTTTATTTTGTCAGAAAGGAATTGTCAAAATAAATAGAGAATCTTGTATTTTGGAAATCAAATTTCCAGGAAATGAAACTTTACATGGTGCTAATGTTGAATCACTAGTGCTAGAGATGGACCTGGGTAATGATGGTTTGTCCAAACTATAGGAAATTTATCATCTGAAGAACTTAATGATGACTGTTACAAAAACAGAAACTTTTAATGAAACTGTTCACGTAATTGAAGTACTTAAACAGAACAAAAAACTGATTCCTTTAGCATTCTGACTCTTAAGCAGCAAGTGTTCTCTGATAAACTCGGTTTGGTAAAGAACTTTGAATACCGCATTGATGCAATAGAACACAAACCATTTTTCGTAAGACCTTACCCAGTGCTGCTAGCAAAGAAATAAGCAGTACAGGCGGCAGCAGACAAAATGATCGAATGGGGAGTTACGGTAGTGAATATAACAGCCCGGTTATTATTGTAAATAAGAAGGACGGAGATGTGACAGTTGTAAGTGATGCACGAACCCTGAATAAAACTGTGAAAAGAGAGGTGGACTGATCGGAAAACTTGGACGATCTGCTACAGAAATTCCATAATGTAAAATGTGTAACTAGTTTGGACCTCACTGTGGGATACTGGCAAATCCCACTACACAAAGAATCCTGAAAATATACGGCTTTCCTATTTGCTGGTAAATGTTACCAGTATAAAGTCGTGACTTTTGGTCTAAACACTTCCGTTTCTGTTCTCATTAGACTATAGGATTCGGTACTAGTAAGAGTGGTTTGTCCTAGGTTGACAATGTATATGGAAGATTTTTGATTATCACCAAGGACTGAAAAGGAAATTGTAAATTATAGAACAAAACCCTGACTGCGCTTCAATGAGGTGCAATAACTTTGAAATTAAAAAAGTGAGAATTAGCAAGGCAAGAAATAAATTTTTAGACACTATTATATCTATGTGTGGGATTGGAAAGGACCCAGAAAAGTTGAACGCAATTGAAAAATACCCACCACCTAAGAACCAAAAGCAGTTGAAAGCATTTCTCGTTCTTTGTGGATTTTATCGCAAATTTGTGGAGGGGCAAGCATTTAACAGCCCTCATTTAAATGCTTTGTTAAAGAAAATTAGTGCTTGTATTCGGTCACCAGAATATGAAAAAGGTTTTGAGGGGTTAAAGAACGAAATAATTGGGAAAGATATTTCACATCACCCAGGTTTGTTGGAACCATACCATATAAATACCTATTGTAGTGCATATGGTATCAGCATAGAAATTTTCCAGGAGAACACAGCATAAATAGAACCAAAATGTAGAATGATAACTTTTGCTAGTCGAACCATAACCAAATATGAGAGGAATTATACCATTTCAGAGAAAGTAGCACAAGCCATTATATGGAGTTTAAAACAATTTCGAAATTATTTGTGGAAGCATAAAACTACTATTCCTACAAATCATAGACCATTAACTTTTCTAAGAAACTGTCACCTATTTACTGGCAGATTAAGTCATTGGGCTCTATAGCTACAGTAATTTGACTATGAGATTATCTATGTATAAGGCAGTGATAATTATTTAGCAGATGCTTTGTCCTGATTACCCAAGGGCATGGATATTGTACCTGAATAAAGCAATGAAGAAAGTATTATTCACATGAGGTATATTGAAGATGTTCAGGGTTAAAGGAAGATTGAACAGATTTGCAAAATACGTGACATTATCAGAACGAGAACAAAGTTTGGAATTCTGTCAAAATCAATTTCAGTAACTCCAACGTTCCTCAGATATGCAAGTTTTATAATATATTTCATAATATTTTGTACAAATGAAAAACGTAAATGTTGAGAAGTGGTGAGCTGGCTGGCCATCTCAGTTTGAAACTGAGGTTATTGACTATTTCGACCTCGCTTTAGGACACTGTGGTCCAAGAAAATGTGATCAAAAAGTAAACAATGTAATAGTAATAAATGTGTGTTTTACTAAGAAAATAACTGATAGAATCAAATTGTGTGATATTTTTCAAAGAGTAGAAGCTGCCAACCGAACCAACCAAGGTTGTATACAAAACACTATACTGGAAGACACTTTTGAATTGTTATCAGTGGATCTGTATGGGCCTCTTCCAAAAACTTCCGGAAATTGTACATATATCGTTGTAATAAAATTATAAACAGCCGACCAGTGGCAATGGATAAAGAAATATTTACCTAGGTATCAACAAATTTAAATTTGTCTTCTTCAGAAGGTGGCCTCAGGACAATGAACATCATAGCTTACATTAAAAGGTATGAAACGTAAGTCAAGAACAGAGTTTAACACATATTAAAGAGCTCTTGTATTACCAAAATATGAGAAGGACGTCTGGTACTTACAATTTTACATTAGTATAGACTGATGTATCATCGCCGTTTTTACAAATGTCTGCATAGATCCATTTGTCCAAATTAAAATATATCCCTGAAAATAGGGTTTGTCATGTAAATGTAAATTAGTACATGGATGTTGCCGAGCTCACAAGCGACTAAGTGTAATCGGCCAGCGTAGTTACACAGCAGCCAGGGCAGGCGGCGCTCATGGCGCGAACCATGTGCCGATTGGCGTACAAAAGCAACGTGTAAATTATCAGTATTAATAGCGTCCTTAGATAAAGTAACAATAATAAGAAGGAAAGCGTTTAACACTCCGATTATAACAGTATGGGAGCCTTGGTATCATTAATGTAGTTATACATCAAAAAGGCAGGTGGCGCTTACGCCGAGAGTTACGCACAGTGGCATATACAGCCAGAATATAAAAATTACATTACAATATATATGTCAGAGCTTCAAAATTAACAATAATGGCTCTTGAGACAAAATTACGAACCCTGGTCCACAATCCAGTTAATACTCATTCTCAGGGAGCCGACGTTTTAGAGCCAGAGAAAATCACATAAGGGCCGATGTAGTGGCAGCCATACATCGTGAGAAAACCACATTACATAAAGGGTAGTGAGCTTAAAGATTGGACAGTGCATCACAGCTTCCTGAGAAAATAGACCACTGAGGTTACCAGCTTTAATGTTATACCATAAACAGTACAGGGTTAAAGCCTTCGAAACATTGTCTACAAGCAAGGTTCAACTGGTCGTTCAGTATATTACCGTCTTTGAGCTCTAGATGTTAAAAAATTTGTAACTCTTCCCACAGATCTAGTCTACGCCTTTTGACTTGTCTGTGTAGGATAACCGTGTCTTCTAACTGTTTAGGCTTATGGCCAGCTATCAAGAGGTGTTCAGCAAAAGTAGAGTAGTGTATATTCGCTCCTTTTTTACCTAACAGATGTTCTTTATATCGTGTTTTCACAGCTCTGCCTGTTTGACCAATATAATATGAGGGGCAGTTATTACAGGTTAGTTTGTAAACACCTGAGTTGGTAAACCAATCGCTGGCAATCTCTACTAAATGTGCAAGATTTCTTTTTAAACTGTTATCTGTAGAGAAGGAGACGTTACAGTTATATTTTTTCTTTAGAAGACGTTTAATCCTATATGATATATTACCCAAGAAAGGAATGGAAATAAATTTTTTAGCTTCTTTGCTATCAGTGGGGAGGTTGTTGCTCAAAGTCGAACAATTTTGGGAAATTTTCTTATTAAGCAAGTAATCGATCGTATTCTGATTGTACCCATTATTAGCCGCAATCGCTTTGATGACATTCAATTCCTTTTGTTGATCCGCAGGTGATAAAGGAGTAGTTAACATTTGGTGAATGGCAGCATGAAAAAACGCCAGTTTATGAGCTTTTGGATGAGTTGAGTCAGCAGGAATGACATTATGTGAATACGTTTCCTTGCGGAAGATATTGAAATTGAAGGAACTATCTTGTATAGAAATTGTTAAATCGAGGAAGTTAAGTTCACGTTTTCCGTTCTGAAGTTCTTTTGTGAAGGAAATTTTTTCATGTAAACCATTGAAAGTATTGAAAGAAGCTCAAACTCATGATCAGTACCATCAAAAGCAATGATAATGTCGTCAACATAACGTGCATAATAGCGGATTTTGTGGCGTAATTCTGAACTTGAATTGAAGAATGTTATTTCCAGGGCGTTGATGAAAACCTCTGCTAAAATACCGGCGAGGGGGCTACCCATTGCTAGACCATCTGGCTGCACATACATTTTCCCATTAAACGTGAAATAATTGTATTTTAAAACGACCTTAAGCAAACCAATCTGTTCCACAATCTGAATTTCACTTAGTTTTTTATGCTTGCGAGGATTCTTTTTTACAAGGTCTATGTTTTCATCAACCGGGACATTTGTATAAAGACTGACGATGTCAAAGGACACCAGTCTAGTGTCAGGTGTACATCTTACAGTTTAAATATTGTTAATTAATTCCTTACTACTTTTTACAGAAAAATTATTTTCAAATGTGAAAGCATCTTTAGTTTTAAAATGGAGGCGCCTAGCAAGTGTGTGATGTGGACTACCTATACCATTCACTACAGGGCGAATCGGGTGATTTTGTTTGTGCAGTTTAAACTGACTTCTGAGCACGGGTGGTTTCAGGTTCATATTTATAAGCCCTTTCCTTTGGAAGTTATTAAACAGGCTGACAGAACTGGCTAAAGTACGCCGGATTTCATTTTGCAGTTCCGCAGTTGGATCTACGGTAACCTCAGTGATGTCATTTTCCTCAAAAAACTTTACAGTCTTTTCTATACATTCATTTTTATAAGCCACGACAGCGGTGTTCCCTTTGTCACTCTTAGTGACTAAGGCGTCATGTTCTCTAAGCTTACGATTAATGTTTTTTACTATACTATATTCGCCCGACTGCCCATTAGGAAATAATTTAATTTCTTTTTCTATTAAGTTATTACATTCATAGGCACATTTGACTTGCTCGGTTTTCTCTAATTTCAGGGATTCTAAACCGATTTTAAGATCTACAATGAGATTACAGATAACTGGATATTTATCGAGTTGAGCAGGCAAATTATATTGAAGCCCTTTACATAACAAGTCATTCTCAGCCTGCATAAAAGTAATATTGGTTTTATTTAGTGCTCTTTCGTAAAATTGATGTTTGACACTATTGTCTGCTGTATTAACATTTTTACTTGTGGTCCTATTACTAAACTTCACCAGCTTTCTTTCATGTCTAGCCTTGATTTCTTCTTTACGATTAAAGAGCCATTCATTAATACTATTCCACAGGTGGTCAATTTGGAAATTACAAAGATCTTTAAAGGCTTTAGTTAAAAATAGGTGTATACAGTAGGCTTCACTATTAAGAACATCTTTTTTCTTGTACAAATTCACTGTGCTATCTGAAATGACTAAACGCACTAATTTCTTTTTAACAGAAGGCACTTTGTTACACTGTTTAAAGTTTATGTATGCCTTCACGTAATCAGGGGTAATGTCTTTATCTAGGCACTGTTGATTAAAGTGAATAGCCATACCTGCTTTCACAATTTTTAATTTGATGTCCATGTACCTGGTTGCAGCTTTTGATAACTCGGCGGGCAGGAATTTCAGTATTTTAAACATAGCTGCACAACAGCAACGGTTCCACGTAATAAAATTATAAACAGCCGACCAGTTGCAATGGATAAAGAAATCTTTACCTAGGTTTCAACAAATTTAAATTTGTCTTCTTCAGAAGGTGGCCTCAGGACAATGAACATCATAGCTTACATTAAAAGGTATGAAACGTAAGTCAAGAATAAAGTTTAACACATATTAGAGAGCTCTTGTATTACCAAAATATGAGAAGGACGCCTGGTACTTACAATTTTACATTAGTATGGACTGATGTATCATTGCCGTTTTTACAAATGTCTGCATAGATCCATTTGTCCAAATTAAAATATAGCCCTGAAAATAGGGTTTGTCATGTAAATGTAAATTAGTACATGGATGTTGCCGAGCTCACAAGCGACTGAGTGTAATCGGTCAGCATAGTTACACTGCGGCCAGGGCAGGTGGCGCTCATGGCGCGAACCATGTGCCGATTGGCGTACAAAAGCAACGTGTAAATTATCAGTATTAATAGCGTCCTTAGATTTAAGTAACAATAAATAGAAGGAAAGCGTTTAACACTCCCGTTATAACAGTATGGGAGCCTTGGTATCATTAATGTAGTTATACATCAAAAAGGCAGGTGGTGCTTACGCCGAGAGTTACGTACAGTGGCACATACAGCCAGAATATAAAAATTACATTACAATATTAGTGAAGCACACACACCGTATATATGTCAGAACTTTAAAATTAACAATAATGGCTCTTAAGACAAAATTACGAACCCTGGTCCACAATCCAGTTAATACACATTCTCAGGGAGCTGACGTTTTAGAGCCAGAGAAAATCACATAAGGGCCGATGTAGTGGCAACCATACATCGTGAGAAAACCACATTACATAAAGGGTAGTGAGCTTAAAGATTGGCAAGTGCATCATAGCTTCCTGAGAAAATAGACCACTGAGGTTACCAGCATTAATGTTATACCATAAACAGTACAGGTTTAAAGCCTTCGAAAAATTGTCTACAAGCAAGGTTCAACTGGTCGTTCAGTATATTACCGTCTTTGAGCTCTAGATGTTTAAAAATTTGTAACTCATCCCACAGATCTAGTCTACGCCCTTTGACTTGTCTGTGTAGGATAACCGTGTCTTCTAACTGTTTAGGGGTATGGCCGGCTATCAAGAGGTGTTCAGCAAGAGTAGAGTTGTGTATATTCGCTCCTTTTTTACCTAACAGATGTTCTTTATATCGTGTTTTCACAGCTCTGCCTATTTGACCAATATAATATAAGTAGCAGGTATTACAGGTTAGTTTGTAAACACCTGAGTTGGAAAACCAATGGCTGGCAATCTCTACTGAATGTACAAGATTTCTTTTTAAACTGTTATCTGTAGAGAAGGAGACGTTACAGTTGAATTTTTTCTTTAGAAGACGTTTAATCCTATATTAAACCTGTACTGTTTATGGTATAACATTAATGCTCGTGACCTCAGTGGTCTATTTTCTCAGGAAGCTATGATGCACTTTCCAATCTTTAAGTTCACTACCCTTTATGTAATGTGGTTTTCTCACAATGTATGGCTGCCACTACATCGGCCCTTATGTGATTTTCTCTGGCTCTAAAACGTCGGCTCCCTGAGAATGTGTATTAACTGGATTGTGGACCAGGGTTCGTAATTTTGTCTTTAGAGCCATTATTGTTAATTTTAAAGTTCTGACATACATACGGTGTGTGTGCTTCACTAATATTGTAATGTAATTTTTATATTCTGGCTGTATATGCCACTGTACGTAACTCTCGGCGTAAGCGCCACCTGCCTTTTTGATGTATAACTACATTAATGATACCAAGGCTCCCATACTGATATAACGGGAGTGTTAAACGCTTTCCTTCTTTTTATTGTTACTTTATCTAAGGACGCTATTAATACTGATAATTTACACGTTGCTTTTGTACGCCAATCGGCACATGGTGCGCGCCATGAGCGCCACCTGCCCTGGCCGCAGTGTAACTATGCTGGCCGATTACTCTCAGTCGCTTGTGAGCTCGGCAACATCCATGTACTAATTTACATTTACATGACAAACCCTATTTTCAGGGCTATATTTTAATTTGGACAAATGGATCTATGCAGACATTTGTAAAAACGGCGATGATACATCAGTCCATACTAATGTAAAATTGTAAGTACCAGGCGTCCTTCTCATATTTTGGTAATACAAGAGCTCTTTAATATGTGTTAAACTCTATTCTTGACTTACGTTTCATACCTTTTAATGTAAGCTATGATGTTCATTGTCCTGAGGCCACCTTCTGAAGAAGACAAATTTATATTTGTTGAAACCTAGGTAAAGATTTCTTTATCCATTGCAACTGGTCGGCTGTTTATAATTTTATTACGTGGAACCGTTGCTGTTGTGCAGCTATGTTTAAAATATAAATTGTTGTAGCTTTGGAGGTGTTTTCTAAATTTATTAAGTTATGTACTATCAGGAAGGCTACTGCAAAAGCAGTGTTTAACAAACTGACTGATACTTTAATACTATTGGAAAACCCAAAGTGGTACTACCTGATAATGGGCCCCAGTTTAACTCAAATATGTGGAAGGAAGGAATGAAACAAAATGACATATGAGTAAAATATATTTTGGCCTACCACCCAGCAAGTAATCCAGTGGAACAGTATAAGGATGAGTTAGGTAGGTTATGTTGAACCTACTGCCACCACAACCAGAAGGCTTGGGGCAGGTTTGTTACTGATTTTGAAAACATAATGAATACCATTTTTCGTGAAACCACAGGTTTTACGCCTGATGAAATTATGCTAAATGGTAAGAATAAAAGTGTAATTGAAGAGACTTTGAAATGTCCACCCATTGTAAGTCTTCACCTGAAAGAGAAAAAAGATTTGGTTAGGAAAAGGATGAAAGAAGTAACTAAATTCAAAATTAATCATTTTGTTTCAGTAAAAAGTCATGAAAAATCCAGCGAAATTAACCACGATATTTCTAAATTTAAATATGTTTATAACAATCCCTTTGAACTGCAAGGAAGACCACACACCAACACATATTATATTGTGTACCCCAAATCTATAAAACCTCTAGGGATACACAATATTGTCGATCTAAAACTGTATCTTCATAGAAATAAATATTGCGAGGACGCAAGAGTGAATGTGCATTGCTTGCATCATCAGGTGCTTGACGAGTGCCAGGCATCCTAAGTTGTGGCAATTCTATTTCATTTTCATTTCGTGTTTTCAACCTAACCCTTCATCATTCAGAACTTTTGCTATCACCTTTCCTTCTTCCCTCTAGTAGCAAGTAATAGGAGAAAAATAAAATTTGATGCTCTAACTGTATACTAATTTATTTTCTGAGGACTAATGACAATCAGATAAGAAACCTCCAAGTCTTTCCTTGTGATCTCTTAACAAAGCTTTCCTTACAAATGTGTTGTCTTATTTGGGTGCAGAGTCAACAACATAGTAGAATAATCCCCAATCAGCATGAATTGCAAGCTTGAAGTAATTGGTCAGTATAGTTGCTCTAATACTGGATGTAACTTTCTTTATTGACAGATGCCTTGACCTTAACTTCAAAGCTTGTATATAACTCTTAAATTGAAATTTATTACAAAATGTTGTTACGTTGGAAAGAAATTATGTGTTACCAGATTTCTAATGCCTATTAATTCAATATAAGAAAATTAAATGTAATATATATTACGTTTCTTAATTTATGTGTAAGAGGACTGCAATAAGGATTTGTTGCAGTATGAGTAAAGGGAGTGACAAATGTGTTACTGGGCAGACAAGCAATGATGAAAAAAAATAAAGGACTGCCTTGAATACAAAGCAGGCAGTAAAGAGGACTTGCCAAACTGGAGGCAAGGAAGCATATGTTTATCTTGGACTGCCATACATCAGTGATTGGCATTGTACAAAAAATTGAAATTCTTTTGTGTGTTTTCTATGTAAATATAAGTCTATAAGTCTAAGTGTTTACAAAAATTGACTGCTAAATGCTACTGCACGCAGGAAAATATTTTGATTATTGAATTAACTATCGTTGTGTGTATTTTTCTAAGATGTCTCTAAAGATGGACTACCTATTTGTATTGAGGTCAGATAGAAAATAATGTTAGGCTCAGTGTAGCTGTATGTATGTCTGTGTAATTAATAAGAAATGGACTGCTATTGATGAAATCAGCATGAAAAAATTTCTTAATGGATAAATTCGCCACTGTGTTATAAAGTGTACATATTGTACAGTGTAAAATGTTTTGTGCCACTGCTATGTGTATTGTTGTATATGGGTACCTTCATGTTTCTTCAATAGTATACATATTCTTAATAATGCATGAAATATAATGTATTGCTTAACTTGTCATTTTATAAAATGAGAGTAGACTGTCATGTGTGTATATGCAAATGAATATTGATGTTTTCTTTTGTTTTGAAAGTTATTGTTTCTTAGTGTGGAATTCATGACATTTTTTTATGTCCAACCTTGGTTGGATGGATTAATTTTTTGTTATTTTGGTTGCTAGACACCACTTAGGTGTTATTGATGTTTCATTGATGTGTGATGAGAAAACTCAATGAAACATGGGGCATGTGTAACACCATTATCGATTTTGAGTAATTGGTACAGTGTAATTAGTTGTGTATTAGTATTCTTTACGAGTTAAGATCTTTGAATTGTTGGAGGAAAATGGAACTTTATGATGTATACTTTGTTGAACTTAATAGTGTGTTTAAATAATGAAACTTTTATTAAATATGTCTGTCCATTAAAACAAAATTATATGTAAATAAGTGTAAGGTAAAAGGCATAGGGGACACCCCCCACTATGGAAGGTGCTTGGTGTGCAAGGAAAGGTCGAAGTGGTGGTCATTGTGGGCCGAAAAAGAGAGACCACATTAGGTAGTCTGTGGACAGCAGTTGCATCGCCAACACCACAAATGCTAAGTGTTCCGTTGTGATACCAAGTCTATGGTGCAATGGTGTCAGATGTAATTCTCACTGTTGAAAGGTGCTCTCCCATTTGGTAATGCTCTAAAAATGATTAACTCGCCGCCAGGAAGAAATTAAATAGAGCATTAAACCGCCAGAGAAGAGACCAGATAGCCACCACATGCTTGCCACCACTACTGCGTCACTGCTTCAACTACTTTGGAAAACAGATTTGTACACCAGTATGAACCATTGTGCTTGTGTGAGTTTTTGTAATAATATTTCATGCATTGCCAAATTTCTGTTTGACCATCGAAACTATCCACTTCATGATACCAAGTAGTGTCCTATCCTAAAAGTGCTATACAGACTGAGTATCCTGTTTGTGAAGAAGTAATATTTTTTTAAAATTTTAATTTGAATAAATTTCAGTGCTAAAGAGGATAAATATTGTTAGGTAAAACTACTTGCTTCACAAGTAGTAAGAGAGGCACATAATTCTGAACTGATGAAAATCTTTAATTTGCTATGAACGGCTTTTACTTTGAAAATGCCAAACTTTCAGTAGGAGACGAGGTACTGGCAGAAGTAAAGCTGTGAGTACCGGGCGTGAGTCGTGCTTCGGTAGCTCAGATGGTAGAGCACTTGCCCGCGAAAGGCAAAGGTCCCGAGTTCGAGTCTCGGTCGGGCACACAGTTTTAATCTGCCAGGAAGTTTCATTTCAGTACTAATGACCATAATTGTGGTTACTTAAAATCACTTCTTTCACAAGTGTTGTTATAGGCACTTAATTCTGATCCTATTTGAAATTTAATGTGAAATCATTTAGGCGTTAATTAAGTATATTGTCAGTGCTAATGGTTATAAAGCACTGCAAAATAATTGATATCAAGTGGGATAAGAAATCAGTATTATTATAATGAAATGTGTTTCTGTAAGGTGTGCATAATTATTGATAAAGGAAGGAACAGATTAAGGTCCCCTACTTTAATAATTAATGGCAGGAGAAAAATAATTTTTTACCTGGGCTTTCGTTCCTGAATGGGAAACATTAATACTGTGAAATGAATACGAAATGTGTTATTTAAGAGTCATACTATTGCATTTGTTTTGTGTATATGTGTGTTAGTCAAATCTGAACTCTTGTCAGGGGCCAATTAGTCTCGTGTTATCTTTGAGAACAATTTTCTAATGAATTAGTTAAAGGTTGAGGCGATGACTGTTATTAATAGGGGGGAAGTCTGATTAATATTACTGTGGCTGATAATTTGTGCAGTTGATAACAACTGCTACCTACTCTGTAGTTCATCTGGATGTTCTGGGTGTCCATTGCACTTACTAACAAAGAATGAATTAAAGTCCCTTTTGCAAGAGTAAATACAAATCCATAGAGGATAATGTTTGCTCATTATGAAGCTTAATTTGTCTGGCGATGGTTTTTTTTCCTTTTTTGTTTCACTGAAGTAAATTTTTCACTACTTTCATTACTTTCAAAATTATAGTCTTACTTCTCTCTATTAATTATAAGAATACAAAGTTCATGTTCGTTAACCTCTATCCGTTAGGGTAATGCATGGTCAAACGTTTCAAAATCCCTCCAAGAGCGTAAGTCTTACTGCAGGTCAAGGTTATATTTAGCATTTTACATTTTGTGGTTTCGTTAAACTTGGCTTTCCTGTGACAGACTAGATATTCGATTATTAGGAAACATGTAGCACTCATGCCTGTAGTGTTATAAGTTTACTATTCAAGATGGATAAATGTCAACCAAAACCATAAAATTCATACACAATAAAATATCAAAAACCTGTACCAACAGGATACTGTTATTATATCAGGTACATTAATGGACATTATAGAGTCCATGTGGTATACAGAGGACCAAATTGTAATAAAAAATATTGAATGTATTCTGAAATTGAAGAAATGAAACCATGGAAGTCTGATGAAAAATGAAGGTGTGTAAGATCAGAAAAATGTACACTGTGTAAATATCATTTCTCACAGAAAAATAAGTCATGAAGCTTATAGACTGGAAAATTTTGAAATCCACTATGTAATAATTGCAACTAAATCATCATAGTCTTGTACTAACTTATTTACATGATATCTCAGCAAATCTGTTTGTAAAAGAACATGGTTGTGATAAAAGTGAAATAGATTTAATACCTAATGATGAAGACAGATACACCAGGGCCGTGCGGGATTAGCCGAGCGGTCTAAGGCACTGGAGTCATGGACAGTGCGGCTGGTTGCGGTGGAGGTTCGAGTCCTCCCTCGGGCATGGGTGTGTGTGTTTGTCCTCTAGGATAATTTAGGTTAAGTAGTGTTTAAGCTTAGGGACTGATGACCTTGGCAGTTAAGTCGTATAAGACTTCACACACATTTTAACATTTTTGAGATACACCAGGTTTGAAAGGAGACAGAAAATATGAGGATGAGATTTATTGATAGATTTAAATTTATGGCTTCTTCACTTCAAAAACTTGCATCGAATTTGAAAAGAGATCAAATTGAAAACATTAGAAAATTTTTCCTGAAGAACTGTTCTATTTAGTGACAACAAAAGGTGTTTATCCATAAGATCCCATGGATTCTAAGAAGGAATTTGAAGAGACACTATTGCCAGCAAAGAAAGAATTTTACAGTAAACTGAAGCCTGTGTAATAAGTGATGCAGATTATAAACATGTAAAAACGGTTTGGGAAAATTTAACATCAAAAATTATGGAGAATATCATGATTTATATCTCAAAGTTAATGTTTTGTTATGGGCTTATGTATCTCAAACCTCGAAAAAACTTGAATAAAAGAATACAAATTGATTAATGTTGGTGTTTTACAGCTCCTGGATTATTATGGGATGCAATTTAGAAATAACTTAACTATCTACTATTATTATATGATTATGATAAAATTTTAGTTGTTAAAAAAGTACTAAGAGTACTAATATCTAATGTTGTAAAAGATATGTTAAAGCAAATAACAAATTTATGAAAGATTATGATGTTAAAAGGATATCGAAATTTTTAACATATTTAGATGCAAAGAGTCTTTGTAGTCACATAGTGAGTCGATATATACCATTCGGTGGATTTGAGTTGAATAGTCCAGATTATTTTGATTGTACAGAAAAAACTTAAATTTCAGATAAACTGGTACATGGGTATATTTTTGAAGTAGATCTAGAATATACAAAGGAACGACATGATTTACAGAAGGATTTACCTCTCCCTCCAGAAAATATAACTGTAAATAGCACTAAAGAAAGCAAACTACTAACTACTCTGGAGAACCAAAATAATTATCTTTTTCACATTAGACATCTTGAACAGTATCTGTCTCTAGGAATAAAATTAATAGAAATACATAGAGTCTTAACATTTAACCAGTCTGATTATAGAAATATGTAGATTTGAATACTGAAAAGAGAAGTAAAGGAAAAAGTGATTCTGAAAATGTTTTCCACAAGTTAATGAATAATTAACTATTTGGTAAGACAATGAAAAATATCAGTAACAGAGTGAACATAAAATTAGTATCACATGGAAAAAATGTATAAACTTATAGCACAATAAACTTTAAATGTAGATCTATTTTAGTGAAAATCGTATGCTATTCGTGTAAGTAAACTAAAATCAAGATTAATAAACACATCTACTCATATGTAGTAATGAGTATACTTCATTTATTTAGAGAACTGATGTATGATTTTTACTATAGAGTACTGAAACCAAAATATAGGGAAAATGTTCAGTTGTGCTATCAAGATAAAGTTGCATCTACAACATGAAAACTGAAGATTTCTATGAAGACAGTAAATAGATGATTAATTACTTTGATACAAGTGAATATTCATCAGATAATATTTATGGTATCATACAAGTAAACAATAAGGTTTTAGGAAACATGAAAGACAAATTTAATGGATAAATAATCGAAGAATTTTATGCATTAAGGGCAAAAAATGAATGCTTATAATGTTCGCAATAAAATAGAAAGGAAATCTAAAGGTGTTTAGAAACATGTTGTTATAAACTGGGTAAATTTAAGAAGACTACAAAAGATTATTATTCAACAATAGAGAACAACACAGAACCATTAATATGATTCGAAGTGAAAAATATAAAATCCAAACAGTTGAGATAAACAAGAAAGTCATGACTACTCATGATGATAAATGATGTGTTTTGGAAAATACGAGTAAAATAGGTACATCGCTATAGGGACATTAAACATCCTACGAAGTCTAATAAAAATTATACTTTATAAATGGAAATATTTTCCAAAAAGCTCAACAATGATACAACACTGTATTGTTAAAAAGATTAGTTAGTTACACGTAAAAACTTACATAATTTTATCAGTTGTGATCATTTACCTACCATATATGGAACTCGATAACGAATTTAATTTATTTTAACTGATAGATATTTCAAAATAGTTAGTTACTGAGATTTTAAAATTTTTGAAAATTGAAATATAAATGATGGAAGACAGTTAAAAATAATGAACTGCATGATTAAGAATTAATGTAGACTTTATTTTCAGAAATTTTTTTCCTTTTCAATTTAATTATCTTTAAATGTACAGTCCATAACTCGTGTTCTCGTGGTAGAATTCATGCTTCCCCAGCACGGGGTCCTGGGTTTGATTCCTGGTATGGTCAAGGATTTTCACCTACCTTGAGATGAGTGGGTGTTTTGTCGTCTTCATCATCATCATCAAGATTCATCCCCATTAGGGTCGGACTAAGGTAATGGCAAACCATCTCCACTAGGACCTTGCCTAGTATGGCAATGCAGGTGTCCTGCATCATTCTGATATGCAGGGGGTATCATTAAACTGTCAACACCAAGAAATGTACTCAGTGTATGGATTAAAAAATATTGAAGGATATTATCAAGATAACAAATATGTTAGGTATACAGGTAAAGAATGTGTTGAGAAATACAAAAAAATAAAAGATACAAGTGAACGCAGTAGAATAATAAAGAAGTATTGTCTAAGAAACTTTTACAAAGAATTGCTCATACAAAACTTGTGGCTGCTCAAGTAGAAAAAATCAGAAAATTTGTAGATACATAACTGTCTTCCTTATTTCATAAAATCTGGCTTTTATTTTCTTGCATTCACTTTTTTGATAACAAAGATAATTTTTTAAGAGAAGTCAACTCTTCCTCTTAATTTTACACGAATTTCGTAATGAAATATAAGAATTTTTTTTATTGAAAATAAGTGAGTTCAACACGAAATTTAGATTATAGTAGCAGGTATCATCAGGTTCTAGGTAACTTTTGCAAAGAAAACGAGTGAGTGAGTGGAACAATGTTGAGCAACGGTCATCCCAACAATTGTCTATGATTGTTTGACATGGGGACATCGAGTACCTCAAACCTCAAGCCGATTGAAACGCTGGAAAAAAGCGGCCTCCGCCTAATCCTAGGAGCAGTGATATGAGTGGGAGCTCATGACTTTCATGACAAACTACATCAACCAACGATATGGACTCGATCACTTGCTCCATTCATAGACTCATCAATAGAATACAGGCTTTACATCCCAAATTCCATCATCTGCATTATACAAGCTATGTCCACTCTGAACACTGGCACCGAGTTCGAGTGACTCACTCTATCACAGAATTTCGGAAATGATATAACACCTAAATATGTACTAATATAATATCACGGCTCAAGGACAAACAGTCCTGATGATAAATAAATAAAGACAAAATTATCAAACTATCTCTCACACAGAAGTCCACACACAAAGTCGGTTGCACATCTAGACAACACAAAAATAAAAAACGGAGCATGCTGTAAGCCTTACAGCCAGATGTAGCTGTCTTGCTGGTTTCCTCTCCTTGTTTCTCCTCCTTGCTGGCAGTCGTCTTCTACTCGCCACCTGATCGTATTGCATCTCCATGAAGGATCTGCACCACCTGCAGCTGGTCAGCACACTTCACATTAGCAGGATTCCTGTTGCAGAACTTGGGCAGGTGCCTGTACTTCTAGCAATTGAAACATGGTGGAGAGCTGTCGGATTTTGGTGACATTAGTTGGAGCAGCAGAGCTACGTCCAAATATTCTTTCAGCCGGAATATTTCTTCGTTCTTCTTATGCCACAGTGGCCCTACGAATACCCACACTGACCCCCCTTTTCTGACTGCACCTTTGCCTCAGAGAAATGTGGCCTTAGAAGCCTAGCCTTCTTTCTTTGATGATGATGGTTGTGATGTCCACCATCCTCAGGAACTTTCGGATGACTGATTTCCACATTCCCTTCCACTTTGATTCAGCCTGTGGATCCTTTGTGACGACGTAGGCCGCTGCTGTTTGTGTGTTCACGTTCTAGTCGTCTTCGTCACGGAACGGGTGCGGCAATGCTCTACCACCAGACCTGCATTTATCCTGTAGCCGTGCTTCGAGTTCTGCGCGACCTGTCACCTGTTCGCGGCCCACTGACCCTTCCCGTTATCATGAATGACAAGGGCGAAAGTGAATGGGTGTTCTGGTCGTGCCTGCTGGGGAACTGGTCGACATCGCGTCAACGTTTCCCAACAGTTCGTTTCCGCTTTCTCCGCTACGTCCACGGCTGTTTCTTGGTTGCCATCACCGCGACCGGTAGCATAGGATTGCTGCAGCTTTTTGTAGGCTCGGCTTCCTGCATTTCAATCGTCACCCACTTATTCCGAGCGCTCGGCTTGGCCATCTCAGATTTTCGCTAGATTCTCCTGTGTAAGACCCTCCTCACTATCTTTCTCTTGTCTCCTTGGCACTGAGGTCCTCAGTCAGAGGGCCCACTAAGCAGAATGGCTGGCTGTAGAGCATGTTTACCTTATCTATTTGTTTTGTTTTTCCAAGTAGCAAATAATTTTGAAGCAACTTTTTCTATGCATCAGGCCTTTCACGGTTACAAAAAGTTATTTCACGAAAATTTCTGCATTAATTTGTGTTCTTATTTACATATAGTGGAGGCCATTTTTCAGTCTCGTTATTGTAAAACCAAAATCATTTTTCGGTTTCAGATACCTGACCTGTCTTGCGGATGAAAACTCAATGGAAAAAATATCCAAGTTGTATTGATAATTTTTCCTGTGTCACGAAAACAATGGAGAATAATAAAATAAAGCATAAGAAGATTCAAAAATAGAAAACACACAACGTTAAGTTGATTCAGTGTGGCGAAAACAGTTTAATTTGTAATATTAGCAAAAGACAAGGTTTTCTCGAACCAGATTTAATAGAAAAATGTTATCCACAAGAACCCTTATCCTTGACATCCCGTTCTGTCCCGTTGTCAGCCTGTGTGAATGCTGCAATCTGAAATACACTGTGGAATATTCTCATCCCTTACGTCAAATGTCAGTTGATCTTTGTATGGACTGTCATTTTGAGATTCAGGAAGATAGTCATTACCAAACTGATAAATCTTTTTACTAACTGATTCGTTTTATGTGGTGTAGTTTGCACGCACTTATGTCCGTGAGTGCTTGCCACCTCCGCTTTCTGATGTTAGTAAGAGGACATTCACAGCAGTGTGAAACCCATTACTATTTACTGCGACTGTTATAAGACGTAGTTCATATAAAATATAATGGACGCATCAGACGATTATTTTCTACTTGTTTTGGTCCAGGATATTAATATACAAGACAGGAACTGCTTTTGTGGGCCTACAGAACAGCATTTGTCTACTGTATAGCACTTTTACCTAGTTGACGTTATTTGCGATGCTGAACATGCATCACATCAATTGCTGTAGAATCTCATTCATCATACATGTGAAAAAATATATCATCTCACTTACGAAAAGTGAAGATTTGTATTTGAGCATATAGCAAACCTGCATTTTGAAGTTTCCAATACTTATATCGTCTGTAAGAATTAAGGGGACAAACTAATATTCACCAGTTGAAGCATGTAAATAATGATGCTTCGTATGCTTCATCTGTTCGTCCAAATACCTATAGGCATCAGTCTCAGTGATTTTCACAACTATGTGTCTGCAACAGTTCACAGGGACCGCACACGACTATGAAACACGGCAGGAGTCACTCGTTGCACTCAGCCAAAATTGTTTTTCAGCAAGTTTGGTCAGTCTAAAGGACAACGTACATTATCTGGAAAACATTTTTAATTCTTATTTAGTAAGGAAATCACCGGTATTTGTTTTAGGAACACGAAGGATATTCTAAATGTTCTCTGTTTAAAACCAGGAATGACAGGGTTTGAAACGTAACATTTTATTATTATTCAACATATTAACCTTGTAAATCTATAAGCACAGCCTGACTACAGAAACGAAGCACCCAGAAGCTGAGGAGAAAACGAAATGAAATTCAGTGTGCGACAGTACCTAACACATACTGCTAATGTAGTTACTCTACCTCAGGGCCGGCCAGAGATTCTGCACCCGTGTGGTGCTCCTGCACATGTGCAACTTCCGGGTCACAGTGCACACGCCGCAGCCGTCAGCATTCATGAAGTGCACATCTCTACGCACAGATGTCGCTTTATCCACTTGCTGGGATACTCTCTACCGGCGCATTCTAGTGCTCTTTCCACAGCTTGCAAGCCAACCATGGGAAGGTATTTCTCGTATTAAACATTTAAAATACTGTCACAGTCTACTCATTGAGACATCTACTTTTATGTTAACAGTTTAACCCAGTAAGACAAGTAATACAGTTTACAACCGTGGGTTTTTATGAAGGCAGCTTGACTGACGGCACGTAAATACACGTAATGTTTTTAATCTAGTATTTAAGAAAGAGAGCACTTAGCGACTTCCAACGAACCATATTCATGATTTCAAATAACTTTAAACTAATGCAAGATTTCCTATAACTAATTCTCGGTGCCCTCAGTTACACCCACATAATTTCTGTCTCACTGACTTCTGAACAGAATGATAACCGCAGACCTCTCGATGATCATTTGTTATTTCAATATCATTATTGCTATATCTTTCATCAGTTCCGTCTGAAATCTGCATAATAACCGATAATTTGATGAATGTTATGTTTTATCGACTTCAGCTGAGTGAAGCCCTTCACACATTAAGAAAAACCCTAAATGTGAGTATACATTGGAACAATCGGTTTAATGACCAATTTTCCTGATAATAATGTATCATGGAGCAGAATGAGGCAATAATGCATAGTTAGTACACAATAATTTTTAATTATGAAAGGAATAAATCCAAACACGTTTATTACTGGTCATGAGAAATGATATAGTTAATATCGGGCACAAAAGCAAGGCTCTTTGATAAGATTTTCATCACTTATGCTTGATCGAAACCTTGATTTATTCATTTTCATTACTGAGAAAAATCTTTCACAAACATATGTCGACCCGAACATGGACATTCGCAGCTTCTCGGTGCAGGCGTGGATATTCTTGTTGTGAAAAATTTTCGTACAATTATTTTGTACTTCGCACTGCAAAGAACTTATCCTCCAGTCTTGTATTGTACTGGAGGTCGATCAGTTCCATCTGCAGATCATCCGGAGCATCTTCAACTGACGACGAGAACGGTCCAGCAAAGAGAAGAATGACAGAAGACTAACTCGTAACATCTGCAAATCGTGCTCGAAATTGTTCCTTAATTTTTACAATTATTGACACGTATTCTTGAAATCTAGCACTTTCATGGACCAGTCAAAAGTCGGGAAATTTGCAGTGTTTTCTGTCAATAGCTGGCTCTCCCAAAGCGCAAGCTTCCTTTCAAAGGCATTTACTTTTTCCAACATGTCAGGAATTAAATTATTTTCACCTTGCTAGCTGACGTTCAGACTATTCATGTTAGACGTAATGTCCACGAGAAATGCAAGGTCTGATATCCAACAAGGGTCTTCCAACATAGGTACGTAAATCAAAAAATATTTTTAGCATTTTACCTCAACTGAGCCAGCGTACTTCGGTACAGTAAGGTATGTCGCCGAACTCCACTCCTAATTCCTCCAAGAGCCGCCGAAACTGGCGATGCGTAAGCTCATGTGTCTTTAGATAGTTTACACTATGCACAATTTGCATGACGTTTGCTAACGTTACTGATTTTGCACAAAGCGCCTCTCGATGCAGAATGCAGTGAATTACATACAACGTCTCGTCTGTGCGCCCTAGCTTTTTGCACCATTGATGGTGTTTCATATGTGGTCACTGAGACTAACCGATTCCAGTCTATACGGACGCCATCAATCACTTGCTCCACAGCTTGGAGTAAGTCCGAACTTGTAAGTCCCTTTCGAAGGTATTAAGTTCAAAACGTCCTCTGTTACACAAAGTGCGTTATCGACACCTCGTATGTATATCACAACCTGGGCTGTATCTGTAAGATCTGTTGCTTCATCGGGTGCAACAGAGAAAGCAACAAAGAAAGCCTTATTTATTAGCTGCCTGTGCACACCGCCGGCCATAGCACTGATAAGTCTTGTCACTGTTTGTCTGGACAGACCGATTTCTTGAAACCTGCTAACGTTCGTGGGACACACAAGTTCTGCAGCATCAATCAGACACCCTTTCACAAACTCCCCTTCGGAAAAGGGTTTCCCAGATTGTGCAGTTTTTAATGCGATTTTAAAACTTGCTCGCAGTGAAGATTTAGTGTGGTTGTCATTCCGGAAAATTGAAAACAGTACATTGTACAGCGTGCAGTAAAATAGACATAAGTGTAACACAAGAAACTAAGAGTTCAAGAAGAATCAGTTACTTTGACGTACAGTAAAATCGAGTTGATGTGTCTCATCCATTTTCTTAAGGACATTTAATTTTGCTTGCCGTTCTTCACTGTTGAGTACACTACACTCGTCTTTGTGATGTGTATTGTAGTGTCTTTCAATAGAAAACTTACGCTGTCGGCCTATTGTTCGGCGGCACAGCAAACAATGTGAGTTTTCGCCAACGGCTACAAAAAAGAATTGCAGTTCCCAGTCATTTTTAAACGACCGAGAACATAGACCTCCCGTCCTTTGCTTTTTCACAGTACCTGCCATTTCTCTGTACTTCTCTGTTAAAGTTTCTGTCACCAGGGGTAAACGAGACTGGGTGTGTTGTGGTCTTGCTTGTACCACATAAACAGGGAAGTGGAGCCTCCGCCGTTCATTTAGGACACATGTCTAATAATAGATGTCGCTGTCGCTCGCTGTCGCACACGTGCGCACATGTGCAGCACTTCCGCACGTCTGCACACTGTGCAGCGTTTGGCCGACCCTGCTCTACCTAAACAGCATCTGAAACAAGCAAACCAGTTACGAATTACTTGATATTGCTCATACTTTCCTTACTGGAGCTATCCATGGCCCCGTTTAAAAAGATAACTCGATGTAGCCGTAGCGTCGAGCCGGGCACTTCTGCTTTCATGCCCCACAGGTAGTTCGCTGCAAATATTAACCTGTAGCTGTGATTCTGCAGTCAATTAATGTATGCATTGGCTACAGTTGCTATTTAATAAAATATACAGGAATACAAAATAAAAGTTAAATTGATAGTTTAATAATAAGGGTTTCATTAGGAAGTGTGTTACTAATGTCGACGACAAACAATCACGTTGTACACTACTTATTCAAGAAAAGACACCCCAAATAAATGGGAAAAGGTCCCACGATATTCAATATAAATGAAAATAGAATACGTCCTTATCAAACAAAGCAAAGTTACATTAAGAGCCCTACAAGACTGGTAGCAAAATCCGCAAACTAAATTGTCCTCAAAGATACGCAAAACCTGTGTCATTTTACGATCACAATACATGAACCATTCACCAGCTCAAATCATTTTAGAGTTCAGATTCAGAAATCTACACTTACGATACAAAACTATCCTCAGTTCTATAATACAAGCGAAAAAGTTAGAGTCTTACAATGCAGTACATCCAGATCTCTCGAAACATAAATTCCAGTTAGAAGTTAAAGAACGGTAGCGGCTGTGCACCGCCCACAATCTTTCATACACGCCACGAAAAACCACGTGCTCCCACAGGCAGAATGAACTTCCAATTGTCCAGAATAGCTCACTATAGTTCTTCACTCTTTAGGTCCCAGTTTTCCTACTGCTCTGGTACTGCCTGCTCTATAGACATAATTTGACTGAACATCACCACTTCCAACACTAAACTAGTATATTTCAACAATACTTAAAGGTATGTAATATAAGTTCAGTCACACTGCCGGCAGTCACAATGAATATAAACAGAGGTCTGTCCATGAATAAATAAGCCAGGAATTTAGTGTAAGTTTGCTCACGATAAATAACAGAAGATCGTCATTAAATGTTATTTAAACAATTATTTAATCTTGCTCATCAGAAGCGCTTTTGGCACTACTTTTTGAAGGTGCTGTCAGCTGTCACATATGACTCATCAATTATTAAATTACCATGATTCTGAATTTCTAGTTGTAATTAATGTTTATGGAAGTTATAGGCAAAATAGTAACTGTTTATTAAATAAATACAGAATTACGACAAAACTTGAGGCATTCATGCTGCATTCATCTGCTGTGTATTTGTGGAGGATAAGAAGACCTGACAATCTGCATAATTAAAAGGTACGAAAAGCGTAATAAAACGAGAAATAACATAGATAGGCGTATGTAGCTTCTAGAGAAGATAGTTTTAGTGTGGTGTTATCATCTGAGTTATTCTATGCTGAAATCGCATGGAATGGTTAAGAGCTGTTAATTCCAAGGTTCAATATATAATTGTTTTTCGCTGAGATATATTAACTTCTATAGTTTGAAGGGTACATAAATATTGTTGTGTCATTGGCTGCATTTTCCTGAAGTCATTGGTGTATTTAGATTTGCAGTAATACGTAACTGTAATTAGTTATATATTCTCTAAAAACTATAAGAAACCATCCGCCAGCTTGTCTGACCCTCCAGAATTTCATGGAGCATTGGCTGCCCT